>NC_042617.1:64442872-65042872 GCF_901001135.1 Rhinatrema bivittatum
CCCGGAAAGACAGTAGTGCCTCTCAGACTACGCCCCAAAGTACTTTCATGGGCTCATGATTCGCTATCTGCTGGACACCCCGGGAAAGCACGAACCTGGGAACTACTTGCCCGTTACTACTGGTGGCCCCGGATGAAGGGGGATGTACAAGCTTATGTTTCCTCCTGTCCAAAGTGTGCTCAGCAGAAGCCGTTGCCGGGGCGACCCTGGGGTCTCCTCCAGCCCCTTCCACCCCCCCTAGAGCCCTGGACCCACATTTCCACGGACTTTGTAGTCGACTTGCCTCCTTCTGGGGGGAACCAGGTCATCTGGGTCGTTGTCGACCGTTTTTCAAAGATGGTCCACTTTATGCCCTTACCCAAATTGCCTTCTGCTCCCGAATTGGCGGATCTCTTCACCTCGCATATTTTTCGACTTCACGGCCTTCCTCTTCACATCACTTCTGACCGGGGACCTCAGTTCACGGCCAAATTCTGGAATGCGCTTTGTCAGAAGTTCGGCATCCAATTGGACTTTACCACTGCTTTCCATCCGCAGGGGAATGGTCAGGCTGAACGGGTCAATAGGGGATTGAAATTATTTTTATGTCTTTTTGTGAACCACCGTCAGGATGATTGGGCCAGCCTTCTCCCCTGGGCCGAATTCTCTCATAATTCTCATGTACATTCTGCCACTGGACACTCTCCTTTTCAAATTGTTTTTGGTAAACAACCTCGCCCTCCACTACCTCTCCCTCTTACGGTAGCTTCTCCTGCTGCTCAACTTTCGGCTCACCTTCTACATGACCTTTGGGTCACCACCAATGCTCGCCTGCACAGGGCTGCAGAGGCAGCGAAACGGATGGCTGACAAGCATCGCCGTCCCGCTCCGCACTTTCTTCCGGGAGATCGGGTGTGGCTTTCCACTCGTCATCTGCGTCTCCGGGTTCCTTCCATGCGACTGGCTCCCAGGTACATCGGACCTTTCCTTATCAGTAAACGTCTGGGTCCGGTAACCTACCGCCTCCGGCTTCCTACTAGTCTTCGAATCCACAATTCCTTTCACGTGTCTCTATTGAAGCCTCTGAATTCCTCTCCTTTCCATAAGACCCCGGGTCCGGACCCCGCCGTCGAGTCCGCTGAGGATGCCATCTATCAAGTACGTGAGATTCTGGACGTTCGGCGCCACCATCGACGGTGGGAGTACTTGATCGCCTGGGAGGGCTTTGGCCCTGAGGAGAACTCCTGGGAACCTGCAGCTAATATATTGGATAAATCGTTGCTTCTTCACTTTCATCGGATGCATCCTGAGAAACCTGGTCCGTCCAGGAGGGGACGTAAGAGGGGGGTACTGTTGTGAACCCCGATCGCGTTTGTACGCGACCGGGCTCCCCTACCTTCTCCAGCCAGGCCAGCTCGGGTCCTCTTCCCCGCAGTCCGCGGCGCACGGGCCGCGGCAGCAAGATGGCCACCATCCGGGGAGCAGCGTCATCATGCCCGCGATCGGCCCCGCCCCTTAAAGGGGCTGGTACCCGGAAGAGGGGCCGGCCCCGGAAGAGGACGTCAGCAGGGAGGGATATTTAAATCCCTTGCAGTGTAGGGCTGATTGCCTTTGCATTTAGGTCTGGTGGTTTGTTCCTGTTGCGGTTCCCTGGTTGTTTGACTCCTGCCTGCCTGATTTTGCCTTGCCTGCTGCCTGCCTGGACCCCGGATCGGACCTGACCTTGTTTAAGCCTGCTGCCTGCCTGGACTTCGGATTGGACTTTGATTTTGCCTTGCCTGCTGCCTGCCTGGACCCCGGATCGGACCTGACCTTGTTTATGCCTGCTGCCTGCCTGGACCCCAGATTGGACTCTGACTTTGCTTTGCCTGCTGCCTGCCTGGACCCCGGATTGGACTCTGACCTTGCTTGCCTGCTGCCTGCCTGAACCTCGGATTGGACTTGACCTTGCCTTCCCTGCGGTCGACCCGGACCTTCGGATTGGACACTGACCCCTGCCTGGAACCAGGACGCTGTTCTGGTTGTCGTTGGCCTGTACCCCGTTCATGCTGAAGCCCAGCGTAGGGTACTGAGGGGTTCTAGTACCGGGACTTCCACTTCCAGAGTCGAAAGGCACCTAGATTCTTCAGGTGGGTGACTTTTACTCTGGGTCAAGGGTCCACTTACATAACACATACTCTGTCCTTGGTATAAAAATGGCCATAGCTTTTATTTTAAACATAACACGATAACTATGTAGGATACCCGATCTGGTAGTATGTTATTTCCACCGCTGCCCGCCGCATGAACCAAGCAAGGCAGCCTAACTCCGTGGGCCCTCTGCCTTGCTCCGGAGCAAGGGGGTCATTGCCTTTTCGCCTCCCGGTGCTGACTGCTACCCCGCCGTCATGTGATGTCACCAGCACCACTTGTAATCCGGTACAACTGTCCCGGGTACCCGCCTCCCCCTTTCAGCTGCGACATAACCCCAAACATTGTTATAAAATAAGATGTTCTTACTATCATAGTTAGTCTAACGGTTTCCATATTCTAACACATTAGCAATTTCATAGTATTATAATTTTATCCTTGCCAACGGGGTGGGTGGGTGGGTTTCATCTGCTGGAGCGATCCGAAAAGGATCGCTTACAGCTCGCTGCAGCCCTTTAAGGGACCGTGAGCGACATCCGAGGGTGCTGCCGGTGCCCCCTTTCAACGTCATAGCCCCGGGGCTATGACGTCGCTTGGTCTCCGCCCTTGCTCGACCCAATGCGACAGGTAAGAAAGGCAGTAGCAGGGGGGTGGGGGGGGGGGGTTCTGCCCGCTCCGATTTTCCTTCGCCCTCCCCTCCCCCTCCCTCCATCCTCGTCACTGGGCAGGCTGCCGTCAAGGGTGGGCTCCGGCCATGCGGCACGAGGCCCACCCATAACTTCACAGAGTCTACATTTTTTGAAAGAGTAAACAACTGATTTGCATTTATCCATTCTATATGTCTCTTCTCCAGGCTGAAAAGCCCTAACCTCTTTAGCCTTTCCTCAAAGAGGAGCCATTCCAGTCCCTTTACTTTAGTCACCTTTCCCTAAGCCTTTCTATTTCCACTATTTTTTTTTTCTTTTTTAGATACAGTGACAGGAATTGCACTCAGTACACTATGGGCCAGATTTTCAAACACTTTTACAAGTTTAAATGAACGTTACCCATGCAATATATGCAATATATGCCATTGAATTGTTTACAGGATTTACTTACATAAGTGCACTTTATATGCTTATATGGCTTTTGAAAATTTCTACAATATCATGTTATATTTACTGTATGTGTGTAAGTCCTATGAAAATTCACCTGTTATCATAGCTGCCCTATGGAGTGATTCAGAGATATCATCTCCATTTTATTCTCCATTCCTTTCCTAAAAAGTCCTAAGATTGAATTTGCTTTTTTGACTATCACTGCACACCGAGCTGAGGTTTTCAATGTATTGCCTATGATGACGCCCAGATCCTATTACCGGGTGGTGAATCCTAATGTGGACCCCAACACCATATAACTACAGTTTGGATTACTTTTCCCCACGTGCATCATTTTGTACTTGTCCACCTTAAATTTCATCTGCCATTTGGATGCCCAGTCTCCCAATCAGCTTCTGATTTAGCAGCTGTTTAAATTATGGTCTTACTGTTACCAGGAGCTAATGTAAGTGATAAAGAAAAGGAACTGAACTTCTAGTACTGTCTGTTGCCACACTGGCCACCACGTTTTATAGGATTTCCATCTTGCAGGCGTGCACAAGTTATAAAATCTGGGGTCAGTGCGCACAAGGGGATGCACAATTGTGCACCTTGCGCGCGCCGAGCCGCACTGCCTTCCCCCGTTCTCTCCCAGGCTGCTCCGAAATCGGAGCGGCCTAAGAAGGAACTTCCCTTCCCCCTAGCCTGACCTTCCCACCCCTTCCCCTAACCTTTCCCCCCCTAGTCCTACTCTAACCCCCCAGACCTTTATTTTTTTTTTTGCGTCTGCCTCCAGGCAGGCACAAGTTGCGTGCGCCGGCCAACTGCCGGCCCGCGATACCCGGCACAATGGCAAACATGGCCACTGTGCCAGGAGCCTGAGCCCACTCCCCGGACCGCCCCGCCCTGCCCACACCCTGCCCCGTTAGTAAAGCCGCGGGACTAACACACATCCCGGGGCTTTACGTGCGTCGCCGGGCCTTTTGAAAATAGGACCGGTGCGCGTAAGGCCGGTTACGAGCGTAAATCCTCCAAAAATCTGGCCCATAAAGCATAGAAACAGTCAATATTACTTATTACCAGTGAATGCATAACTTTTTAAAACCTGTTGATCTGCTGAATATAAATGTAATCCCATCCCCTGGTGTGGGCTGTAGCCCGATGGGGCCCTAAAAGAATTTTACTACTGTCTCTTCAGGGCTGGAACCTCAGATTAACTCGAACACAGTCTCTTACTTCAAGGGCCTTGATTCTTTGTTGGATGGAGGGAAAGGTTTCCCTTTCAAAGCCCAGAGTACTAGAGGTGACCTTTTTATTATACGCTGGTCCCTGTGAGAGGGGTTCTTTTCCTCACTGTGTTTGTGCTGGAAGTGCCAAACAACACACTGGAGTTACTGGTTTGTGTCTAAAATTAAAGTCTTTACTGACTTTAATTTAGATGAGATATTCTCAAAACGTAGTCCTCAGCCCCACAAAATTCCTTTATTACAGTTCATTCCCTCTGTCTGTTGCAAGTGTCTCTGTTACCAGGGCAAGGAAAACATTCACCCTCCGGGGCTTGGCTAAGTGAAGTTCCCAGGTAGGCAGGTTTTCCTTTAGTTCGGCAGGAAAACCCCTTCCAAAGCTGGTAAAAAGGTAAAATGACTGTCTCTGCATACAGAGTCCCAAAAGCTCCCTCTCCCCAGGAGGGGGGAGTCTCCTGATGGATGGCCTCAATTGTTCTGTACTCACAGTTAGTTGATCTTCAATATTCTCTTTATCTCAGATGAATCCTGGATGGGAGGGATCCTCTCTGGAACGAGCAGCTCTAGTTGTTCCTTCTGATGGACAGGAAGAAGGGCAGCCAAAAACTTCCTCCCAGATCTTCCCAAAACTGAGACAAAATACCGGAACTCCTGGCACCGGGTCACCACCTTCCTCTGTCCTTGTGGAGGGTGTAGGTGGCCAGGACTTTCCTGTGGCCTGAATCCAGGTGGTAGACAGGTGGGTGGGACGGTACAGGGGTAGGGGCGGGACCGAGGCCTCTGGCACACGGCCAGCAGGCACAACTTTAAAAACAATGGTCGGGGGGGTTTAGGTAGGGCTGGGGGGCGGGTTAGTTAGGGGAAGGGAGGGGAAGGTGGGGGGTACGGAGGGAACGGGGAAAGCCATTGGGGCTCCCCTAGCGCTTGGAGCGTGCAAGGTGCACAAGTGTGCACCCCCTTGCGTGCACCGACCCCGGATTTTATAACATGCGCGCGGCTGCATGTTCATGTTATAAAATCGGGCGTAGATATTAAAACGGCCCTATTCTTTGCTATACTAACTGAACTAAAGGTTCACTCACGGCTAAATGGTAATTCACACGGAGCGGCCATTACTTAAAGAACCTAGATAATGTTAGCCAGGTAAATTCAGGACAGCTATTCTTCCAACCAGACTTACCTGGCTAACTTTAGCTGGGAAGCACTGAATATGTGTGTTCACTGGCTAAAATTCAACCATTGTCCTGTAATGCTTCCATCACCATCTCTTTTTGCCTGTATAAAATTTAGACAGGGAGTAGAATGGGGAGGGGGTTTTTTTGTCCAAGTAACTCAGTTACCTTCCAAACCCTTTGAATATTGACTTCATTGTATTTACCTTAAAACTCACTGTTTGATGGAACAAGAAAAAAATCAGTTAAGTAATTTTTAGTTCCTGGATTACAAGCCATGCCTTAAAGCAGCTTTCTATTTTTCCAATTCATTATGGGTTTGATTCAAACATGCTGGGCTGGCATGTATCTCCAGGAATGTTGAAACCAAGACAAAGACTGTTTTAGCTGCTCAGTAAGTTTGAATCGGGCTCAGAGGCATAGTTTGACTTTACTTTCAGGCCGATACAGTACGGTGCACATTAAGTTCTAAACAACCCAGAAAAGTGTACAGAAAAGCAGAAAAAACTGCTTTTCTGTACAACCCCCGACTTAATATCCTAGCGATATTCAACCAATCCTAGCGATATTAAGTCAGAGGAACCTAAAATTTAAAAAACAAATAAATAAATACAAATTAAAAAATCTGCCCACCGGTCAGCAGATTTTAAAAATGGACACTCAATTTTACAGGCATCTGTTTTCCTAACCTGTGGCTGTCAGCGGGTTGGATAACCGCCGATAAAATAGAGCATCGGTTGTCGGACCCGCTGACAGTCAGCTCTACCGCTAATGAGGTGCTAGGAACTCGCTACTGTCCCTAACGCCTCCTTATTAGCGTGCTGCCTCATTTAAATAGAGAACCGCGTGCCCAGGAGAGGTGCCTGGGCACCCGTCGTGGGCGTGGGCACTCAACACGGAGCGCCTGCTCTCCCACGATTTTTACAGTATCGGCCTGTGGAGGCTGGCATGTAATAGAGAGGTTAGATTGGCAGGGAGAGTGTGCAAACTTTCTTTCTCCCCCATACCACTGACTGGCTGACTGGTTGGCTGGAACCCTCCCCACCTCATGCCCTCCCCTGTCCAGTCTCCCCCTCATGCCCTTCTAGCACTGCACCATCTTCCTTTCCTTCTAACTTTAGCCAGATAACTTGTCCACTCGCTGGCTTACTGAATATGGACCTCTACGAAAAAATAAATAACAGCTTTATCTTTTTTTAGGCACCTATTTTGTCTTCTGAAGGACATTGCTTAAAGCAGATTAATGGTTGCAAAATTATTTACTTTTACCATGTTGCTTTTCTGTTTACGTAACTAAGGGCAGTCCTCTAGCCCTGATCTTGGCCTTGTCAAATAGACCATGTTTGGAACATTTCTCATGCTCCCAGTTATTTCAAACTTTGTCTTAAAGCAGGACAGGTATTAAATTAATTGTAATCAGGAAACCCACGATTCACAGGATTCTTATAATTCTGTAGACATGCAGCAGGGAGATGAAGTGGGTTAATTCACTGCCAGGTGCTTATTCAAAAAGATTTTTTTTCCCAGTGATCTCTCACTATAAATGATAGGATACCAAAATGCTATCTCTAAAACTGAACGTGAGATTGCTAATGGCTTAAAAATAAACCCTCTTATGTGAGAGTCTAGCAAAGTGTAGTAGTTCCACTCTATAACTCAATCAGTTTAACTGCTAAAAACCTATACCAAGGGCATACCGAATGTATTGTAGAGTACAAATTCAAAACTGCAAAACTAACTTGGAACTACTTAGTTAAAACTGTCAAGCACTCTTAGGGGTAGATTTTTTAAAAAAGCGCGTTCGCGTACTTTTGTTCGCGCACCAGGTGCAAACAAAGGTACGCTGGATTTTATAAGATACGCGCGTAGCCGTGCGTATCTTCTAAAATCCTGGATCGGCGCGCGCAAGGCTGCCGATTTTGGGCAGCCGGCGTGCGCCGAGCCGCGCAGCCTGTCTCCGTTCCCTCCGAGGCCGCTCCAAAATCGGAGCGGCCTCAGAGGGAACTGTTTTTCGCCCTCTCCTCACCTTCCCTTCCCCTACCTAACCCACCTCCCCCCGGCCCTATTTAAACCCCCCCTACCTCTATCCACGGATTTATGCCTCCCGGAGGGAGATGTAAATCCACGCGCGCCAGCGGGCTGCTGGCGCGCCGAGACCCAACCCGGGGGCGGTTCTGGAGGGCGAGGCCATGCCCCCGGAATGCCCCGGGCCGAAACTCCGCCCCCCGGACCCGCCCCCGAAACGCCGCGTCGTTCGGCCCCGCCCCCAACATGCCCCCTTCAGAAAACCCCGGGACCTACGCGCATCCCGGGGCTCTGTACGCGCCAGCGGCCTATGCAAAATAGGCGCGCTGGCGCGCAAGGCCCTGCTCACGTAAATCCGGGCGGATTTACGCGAGCAGGGCTTTTAAAATCCGCCCGATAATCAACAAGTGGGGCTGTGCACCTGTTTACACTGAAATACCTGTTTAACTATAAAGAAAAATCATATCAGAGAGAATATTTTAATAAAATATGAAGCATTAAGATAAAATTTACAGGGCATGAGGGCAAAGAATAATGGAATCAATCGATTGTATCTGAATGTAATATAGCATGCACTGCAAAAATTGTAAGAAGCTGGTGTGCTCAGATGTGTTATTTTTTATGAGACATATATGTGTGCCTATATATGGTATATAAATACTTACAGGTAAATTTTAAATGGGCCACGTGCATAGAAAAACAGGGGTTATGTGCAGAAGTGGTGGGCCCAAGGAAAGGGGCGGGGAGGGATGAGGCTAGAGGCGGCCGGTTCATGCCGCTGTGCCAGGGAATCGTGCGCTGGCAGTTGGCCGGTGTACACAAGTTGCTTCTGCAGTAAAGGTAGGCTAAAGGGTTTAGGAGGTGGGAAGGACAGGGTAAGAAGGCGGGAGTATGGGTAGGGGGGTAGGAAAGTTCCCTCCCAGTCCACTCCTTAATTGGAGCAGACTGGGAGGGAACTGGGAGAGGCCAGTTCTCGTCGCCATGCATAATTTTCTAAAATTAGCTTCCCCCCCCCACGTGCACTACCCACACATGCGTGCACAGATTATAAAATCGGGTCATTCATGTGTGTGCGCCAGGAAGCATGCACACATGGACGCACGTGTGTAAGTTTAAAAATCGACCCTTTATTGTACATGCATACACTTAGGCGTGCCAATATCTACATATACAGTGATGCCTTTTTAATACAAGTTCTTTATACAATTGAGTGTTATATCAAATGACTCTCTAGCAGTCCAAGTAATTTTGTAAATATTTATAAAGACAGTCAAGTTTCAGTCTAGTGTATCCTTCTTATAATAAACAATGATTCCTATTTTCTATAAAGAGGAAACAAATGATCTCCATAGCTTTTATTGGTTACTTTTACTATTTATGTATTTATATAGAACCCCAAATTATTGCACAGAATATGGAAAATAAAATGAAGTAATGAAGTAAGACTAAAAGCCTAAGAATCAGTTGATATTACAGGCCTTCCCAAACCTGTCCTGGGAACCCCAAATCAGTAGTGTTTTCATGATATCCACAATGAATATGCCTGAGATAAATTTGCATATGCTGAGTCTCCATAGTATGCAGATTTATCTTATGCATTTTCATTGTGGATATCCTGAAAACCTGACTGGCTATGGGGTCCCAAGGACAGATTTGGAAAGCCCTAGGTTAGGGAGACCTTCATGGAAGTGGAACATTGAAATCTGATGTTCTTATTCTTTAAATTAAATTCTATTTACAGAGCAAATACCATAAGCAGTAGGATGTCTAGGTGCTTCTTCAACATTATCATCAACATTTTCATCATCTTCCTCCTAATCATTCTCCCCCAGCAAAGATGCAAAGACACTGGATAGATTTATTAAATCCATCAGATGTTGCTCCTTCACTATCATCCAATGCTTGTATTTGGAAGATCATCTCCAAAAAATGGGAAGATGCTTCAAGACATTTTGTGTTGCATTTGGTGGTCTGTGTGCTCCCCCCATGAACTGCCACACTTGCCCATTGGGCCAGGCCTCACCAGTTGCTACCCAATGCTGCCAGGCTGGTCTCCCTTCCAGCACAGTGGTATGCCGCTCCTCAGCACAGCAGGATGCTGCCACCAGTCTTCGAGGCAGGATGTCGCTATTGCTCTCTTCAGGCCTCCCTAAGATGCGTGTTTGTCCAACGGCTCTTCATTTAAAGGGACCATGGCAGGAAAAGGCCAACGGCACCCCTGTAAAAGGCCACTGGTGCATCTCCTCCTCGCCATGGCAATATGTCTCCCTACTGTCTAAGTAGTGTGAGTTGCTACAGAATCTTTGTTCTCCAGTTCCTTTGTCTCAGTTCCAGCAGTCCTTGACTTAATCTTCAGTTCCAGTGTTCCTCATTATCTTTGTCAGTCATTGTGGTCAGTTATTCTGTTCTTCTAAGTTCTTGTTTGCCTGCTTGTTCTGCAACCTGCCTTCCTGCTCTGCCTATCTGTCGCGTATTTTCCTTCAGATGGATATCCAGTATTTGACCTTGGCCTGACTCCTGGACATTCTTGAATGCCACCTACCACTGCCTGCCCAGACATTCTTGAACTCTGCCTACCGCCTTCCTCCAGCTTCTCCTGACTCATCTCCACTCCTACACAGAAACCTCGATGGATCCCTCTATCTTCTGCAGAGGCCCCCATCTAAGACCTGCTGGCCCTGGCACCCAAAGGCTCAACCTGAGGGGAATATGGGCTGGTAATGGTGAAGCTCCAGTTGGGCCTCTGCCTCATCCAGGTCCACCAGCCAACTGTGGGAACCTGCAAAGCTCCTCCCTGCAGGTTGTGCCAACTTCTTCTTGATCCAAGTGTCCACGAATCCAACATTCTGCAGCAAAGTCAACTCTGTTGTTCCATGTCCCTGTAGAGAAAAAGAAAAGGAGAAGTATATCTAAGTTTCTGGTTCCTCAAAAGACCAACGGGAAGAAGTTGGGATGTACAGGACTGCAGGGTGATGAAAATTAAAATTCAAAAACTTAAAATCTAATTTTGAGCAGGTAGTGAATAGCACAAAATAAATTCTGTTATGTGTGTATATGGTTGGAGGGGAGATGGGTGCTCAGGTAGCATGTCAAACAAACTTTGAATGATCAGACTCACTAAACTTCAAACTAAAGTTCTTTTAGGTTGAAGGTGCTAAGTTTTTAGCATGCATTCTAAAATCTCATTCAACATTGAATTCACAAGGATAATGAAATTCAGAACACACAATCACTAATAAAAAAAAAAAAGTGGAGGTGCAAGTTCAGATCAGAGAAGATTAAGGAGATTCAAGAAGTGTTTTTATTACTTCTTCATTTTTGTTTGTTCTCAAGTTGGCCAAGAGAGTTTCTCTCTGGTAAGACCATCAGTTTTTACGTTGGAAGCCATAATGGGACATTCTGGAAAGGCTGGGTAGAACTGTCATGTCTCTAATAACTGCTTCGGTTGAGAAGAATTTAGCTTTGGAAAATTCTGTTCAATCTGTAGAAAGTGCCAACTTACAAATTTCCTCTCAAGTAACTGAGTTGCAAAATTCTGTGGGACAAATCCAAGCTGTGCAGGATTTATTGGTTAAAGACAAGGCTTTATTGTTTAATAAATTGGAGAACATTGAGAATTCTTTTAGAGGGAACAACTTGAGATTTATTAATTTCCCTAAGTTGCCACAGTCTTCCGCTAAAGATATGTTTAAACATTACTTATTGGAAATTCTTAAGGTTCCTGAACAAGCATCACCTCTGGCGTCAAGGACGTACTCTCTTCCTCCTTTAAAGAAAGAAGAAACTAGGTAAGGCTATCAGGAACTTTTTCCTATATCTATCTGATAGTACCTTGATTGTTATGGCATTATTGGAGTCTTCAGACAGTGTTTTAGCCCAGTCCTCCACTTTGATAGTGTGTTTTGGCATTAGAACCAGACAGGGACTGGGATTTTAGATTATATTTTAGGCATCATAGTGAGTTTTTTCTGAAACATAGAGTTATGGCTTTCCCCGGTGTAGCTAAACAAACATAGAAGCATAAGCATTTTTTAATGATGAGACCTAGGGTCTTAGAGTTAAGTGGTTTGCTTTTGTTTTAAAAAAAAATTCCTGTAAATGTTATATTAAGTATAAAGGAAATGTGTATGTATTTTATTAGCCTACACCGTTGACTTTTTTTCTTAGTGATAAGAATGTTCCACAAACTTCTGTTTTTCCTCTGGTTGACACATCTTAGCTCTGCACTTTAGCCTGAGATCTTATTCATAATAGTTTGGGGTGCTGCTGTCTTCTCTATAATAGTTCATGTTGTATTTCTTGATGGATTGTGTATTGAATCTCTTGTAATAGAAGACTTGTATTTTTTTTAGCTGTATTGATTATTTTCCTCATTTTCTTTTCTTTTCATAATGCTTTATTTTTGTCCAGCATCGTATTTCTATTTCAAGATATGTCTTGATAATATAATATGAACGTATAAAGAATTAAGAAAAAAACATGGCCCAAAATGTGACCATACATACATAAGGATTATGTACATGCTACTGAGACATAGCAATAATAACTCATAATCTTAATGGGCATTTAGCATTTTGATATTATTTAGTGATATAATTTTTCTCTCTGTACTTCCTTCTCTGGCCAAAAACATATGAAATGAAGGCTAGCACATGTTCTGTCCCTCAGTGTTGCATGGATAGTGGTAAATAAAACTGGACCTGGGTATGTGGCATACAGTCATGTAAAAGAGAATGATATTTGGAAAGACTGTTATGAATTGTGTCATCCTCTTCTTTTTTTCTCTACTGTTTCCATTCCTATTGTTTGGTGGGGATGCACATTCATTTGAAACAAATGGGTAAAATTCAACAAATTAGACCTTTTTAATTTCAATCATAGACCCCTGAAACAAATGGAGGGTGCCCACACAATTAAACAAAAATTATTGTCTCATTAATTTATGCTTTTCCTTCAAATCTATATCACATTGAAAAGTGCTACACTGAGAAACCTGCAATGAGACTGGTAACTAAAGCATCCAATCACTGCCTATGTGTGCTAGTAGCTGAAGCAGAAGTAGGGAAGAAGAACTGATAGGGGATCAACCAATGTGAAACATTTTTATTAGGGATGTGCAGCAGGGACGCATTCGTCCCATTCGGTATTTGGATTCGTCGGGACCCAAATCCGTTGCATCCGTTCTTGGGGGACCCGATCCATTCATTAGTTACATATGTATTCGTTTCCTAAAACAAACCCCATCCCAACCCTTTACATTTAATTTACTACAACCCCCCACCCTCCTGACCTCCCCAAGACTTGCCAAAAGTCCCTGGTGGTCCAGCGGGGGTCCTGGAGTGATCTCCTGCAATCAGGCCGTCGGCTGCCGGTATTCAAAATGGCACCGATAGCCTTTGCCCTTACTTTGTCACAGGGGCTATCGGTGCCATTTTGAATACCGGCAGCCGACGGCCTGATTGCAGGAGATCACTCCAGGACCCCCGCTGGACCACCAGGGACTTTTGGCAAGTCTTGGGAGGGTCAGGAAGGTGGGGATTTATTCATTAGATACGTTGTATTCGTGGGGGTTTGCCATACGTTTCATGACCCCTACGAATACAACGAATATGGCATATGCGTTGCAGATTGCCAATATGTTGCAAACGAATGCACACCCCTAATTTTTATAATTAGCCTATAGCTGGCATCTGGATCAAGTGACACTGATGTCTTCCCACTGAAATATCTGACCATGTGCAAAGAAGCTCAATTTTCTCTGTTGATTTCAGAGAAAGCTTTTCTTTTCAGAAGTTTTCTTAGCGTCAAAGAGAAGTTTTTAAAAAAAAGGAGAGAAAAGAATTGTGACATTTGCAAAGAGCTTTTTCTGATATTCACTGCTGCTGTCACAGTTCTGTCACTGTGATAGAAAGACAGAGGCACTGTTTTTGGTCTGTTCATTGGGGCATGTAGTGGACTGAAGGAGATACATAAGCAGTGAACACTGATTGTTTTGTTTTGGAGTTTAAAATAGGCTGCATTGTTTTCTTCATTGACTTTAATGAAAAACAAAAAATAAATGGATTTAATAAGCAATTTTTTTTTCATTTGAAATGATCCAAACAAATGGCGTCAACCCACAAATTGACAATTTCAGGATAACTAGAAATCAAAAGGTCCCCGTTTTAGAAACTGGGTTTTTAAATCCTTATTAGTTTTAATTGTTGGGTGTTATTTGATGTATCTTCTCTTTTGAAATGTTTTATTGGTGTCGATCACTGCACTGCATACTAGAAGTGGGCGTGAGCCCTTTGTGCTGTGGTGCAATTGACACTGCCTCGGGGGTAACTCCATGAGGTCTATACCAGCAGCTAGAAAACTGGCTTTGACACGGGCCAACCTAAAGCTTTACCTGCACCAGCTGCCTCCCCTGTGGGTTGATCCTTTGGATTCCAGTGACTGGCAGGTGATTCAAAGGGTCTAGACAGAGTGAAGAGACATGCCAAAAGTCAGAGCTGGTGGCAACAAGATATAGTCAATATTCAAAACTAAGGTCAGGTCCAGGTGGCAAGCAAGGGATAAGTCTAAGTCCAAAGCTGAGGTCAGAGCCAGAAAGAAAGACCACAACAGACAAGAGATGAAGAAACAAGTCAGGACTAGATGGACACAGCAAGGCAAGACAAGACTCCAAGGACAAGGCAGGGAGACAAGATGAGGTAACAAAGACAGGAGCAGGAACAAGACAAAGCAAGATGACGTAAGGCTGGATGTGGCAAGGCTGGAAGACTAGATGAGGCAAGGCAGGACGAGGCAAGGCTGGACTGGAAGGCGAGGCTGGACAAGGCAAAACTGGAATCAGGAGCAGAGAAACAAGCTGGAAGTCACAGGAATGTTATAGCAGCTTTCACTGTTAGGCAGAAGACCCGTTGCTGAGGCGAGGAGGGAATTCCAGGGAGTTCTTATATAGGGTTGAGGTGCTGACATCATCGGTGAGCGCTGTGGGCATTTTCAGGCCAAGGACCCTTTAGTGTGCGACTGGGTGCGCTCATGCCTAAAGCAGACTGGAGGACTGCTGGTCATGATGGTGTCCCGTGCCATGTTAAAGGAGACTGGTGGCATCCTGTTGCAACACAAGGGTTGGCTATTGATGGTATTGGGGTAAGTACAGCAGCTTGTGGAGCCTTCCTGCAAGTCACAAATCCTAACACATATAGAGTCTGGATTCTTGTGGTTTCCAGTTCACTTTTTGTCTGCATGTTTCTGTTTATATTTTATGGTCCCTTTATTCTGTATTTGATGATGATCTGTTTGTGTTCTTCATGTTTGGCAGAGGTGAGGTATTCTGCTAGTGTGTACTTTATTGGCCGGATTTTAAAAGGGTTACACGCATAAGTTATGTGCGTAACCCTTAAAAAAAAAAACCTGTGCACGCCGAGCCTATTTTGCATAGGCTCGGCGGTGCACACAAGCCCCGGGACACGCGTAAGTCCCGGGGCTTGCAAAAAGGGGTGGTTGGGGGCGTGGCCAGGGGGGAATGTTTGGGGGCGTGGGGCGGTCAGGGGGCATGGCCGAGTGCCCAACACAGTGGCCTGTGTCGGGGCCTGTCGAGGTAGCAGACAGCCGGCGCGCGTAAGTTATGACTGCCCGGAGGCAGGCGTAACATCGCGGATAAAGGCTAGTAGGGAGATTTAGGTAGGGCTTGGGGGTGGGTTAGATAGGGGAAGGGAGGGGAAGGTGGGGGGAGGTGGAAGGAAAGTTCCCTCCGAGACTGCTCCGATTTTGAAGCGGCCTCGGTGCGCGCAAATTGCACAAATGTGCACCCCCTTGCGCAAGTTGCACAAATGTGCACCCCCAGGCTCGTTTCTCTAGTGAGAAACCCTCATCAGTGTACCCCGCTCTGCAGACCACTACCATGTCATCTCCACTGAGGAACCCTCACTGGTGTACCCCGCTCCGCGGACCTTTGCTGCATCTATACTACAGAGGTATCCTTCTTGGGTATACGCCACTGCACAGACTCTGTGACTTTCTCCTGCACTCCCCGCTCCACGGCAAAGCCTCTCTACTTTCTTAATAAAGACTATTTTCTATAGCTGTGTCTGACGTCAGCTGAGACCTCGCCTCCCGACGGTGAGGCTCACGGGGCTCCTCCCTGTGGGTGGTACTGTCTCTCACCTCGGCCCAGGGCCCACATACCTACAAATCCTATCAACTGTACTTTGAATGTCCTTTTTTTTATATCTCGCAGGTAAAAAGCTTAGGGGTGTTTTTAGATTCCAGCTTAAGTATGTATCAACAACTTAATGCACTAGCTAAGGCCACTTTTGTCAAACTGTGGCTGCTCCATAATCTGAAACTACTTCGTACCCTATCACACTTTGGAACAGTTATTCAAGCACTAACTCTCTCGGGCCTTGATTATTTTAGCTCCCTTTATGTGGAGTTACGTGCTTCACTTTTCAAATGTTAGAGATTGCACAGAATTCAGCTCTGCATCTCTTAACTATTTCAAAAATTCCTGATCACATTACCCCCATTTTTCATGACTTGCATTGGCTTCCTGTCCAATTCAGGATCAAATACAAAATTGTAAGCATTATTCCTAACTTTCTTGAGAATGTGAACTATTCCTGAATCTGTGCTATCTTAAAAATTTCTAATCCACAAAGCTTACGTCCCTCATCATAAGTCGGTTTAATGTCTGTTCCCTCTATTAAAGTAGCTCGTCTCAACAAAACTATTTCTCAATTGCTGGTTCACTTTGATAGTAACTTAGTAATGACGACAGAATAAAAGACCAAAATGCTCCATCTAGTCTGCCCAGCAAGCTTCCCAAGGTAGTAACTACTGCTCCGTGTAGGTTACCCCCATGTTTCTCTTAAGGGTAGTAACTGCCGCTCTGTGCTGGTTAAGCTTTTTTATTTATTCCCATCCTCTAGCCTTTAGGGATCCACAGTGTTTATCCCATGCCCCTTTGAAATCCTTCACAGTTTTAGTCTTCACCACTTCCTCCGGAAGGTCATTCTAGGCAGCCACCACCCTTTCAGTGAAGAAATATTTCCTGACATTGGTTCTAAGTCTTCCTCCCTGGAGTTTCAGTCTCCCTGAACAGCTGCAGAAGAGTCTGTTTGCTAAGATGTTCAAGGAATTGTTAAAGACCTTTTTGTTTTTTCTTATGGCCACTGGCCGTGGCTGCCTGCGGCTGGTTCAACTCACATCATGTCATGCTTGGCTCTCTACTCCTGGTACACTCGCGGCTGTAGCCAGTAGGGATGTGAATCGTTTTTTGACGATTTAAAATATCGTCCGATATATTTTAAATCGTCAAAAATTCATTAGGGCCACGATACAATACCAATTCCCCCGATTTATCATTAAAAAATCGTAAATCGGGGGAAGGGGGAGGGCAGGAAAACCGGCACACTAAAACCCCCTAAAACCCACCCCCGACCTTTTAAATTAAATCCCCCACCCTCCCGAACCCCCCCCCCAAATGCTTTAAATTACCTGGGGATCCGGCGGTGGTCCAGAACGGCGGTGGTCCGGAACGGTCCCCTCAATAGAATCGTGTTGTCTTCAGCCAGCGCCATTTTTCAAAATGGCCGCCGCAAAATGGCGGCGGCCATAGACAAAAACGATTTGACGGAGGAGGTCGTTCCGGACCCCCGCTGGACTTTTGGCAAGTCTTGTGGGGGTCAGGAGGCCCCCCCAAGCGGGCCAAAAGTTTCCTGGGAGTCCAGCGGGGTTCCGGGAGCGATTTCTTGCCGCGAATCGTTTTCGTACGGAAAATGGCGCCGGCAGGAGATCGAGTGCAGGAGGTCGTTCAGCGGCGGTCCGGAACCCCCGCTGAATGACCTCCTGCAGTCAATCTCCTGCCGGCGCCATTTTCCGTACGAAAACGATTTGCGGCAAGAAATCGCTCCCGGAACCCCGCTGGACTCCCAGGAAACTTTTGGCCAGCTTGGGGGGGCCTCCTGACCCCCACAAGACTTGCCAAAAGTCCAGCGGGGGTCCGGAACGACCTCCTCCGTCGAATCGTTTTTGTCTATGGCTGCCGCCATTTTGCGGCGGCCATTTTGAAAAATGGCGCCGGCTGAAGACAACACGATTCTATTGAGGGGACCGTTCCGGACCGCCGCCGTTCTGGACCACCGCCGGATCCCCAGGTAATTTAAAGCATTGGGGGGGGGGGTTCGGGAGGGTGGGGGATTTAATTTAAAGGGTCGGGGTGGGTTTTAGGGGGGTTTAGTGTGCCGGCTCACGATTTTAACGATTTTTCACGATAGTTTACACACCCAAACGGCAACAATACGATTCCCTCCCCCTCCCAGCCGAAATCGATCGTTAAGACGATCGAGGACACGATTCACATCTCTAGTAGCCAGCCGCTGCCACGTTCCTCCTGGCTCCCTGTGCTCCACGTGGTGGCTGGGACGTCGCCGAACAGCGTTCCGACCCTGGGCCTCCCTAGGTGCGCATGCGCGCCATCTGTCCTCCCTTTAAAGGGCCAATGGCGGGAACTTCAGGCTCGTCTCCAGCTGATGACATCACAGGCTTGGGATATTTAAGGACTACCTCCAGCCACCACTAACCGACTTGGCAACGAGTTCCCTGGTTCCTTTCTGGTGCTTGTTCCAGTACTCTGGACCTGTTGTTCCTGCTCTACGGATCCCTGTCCTTCACGTCGGAATCCTGTCTCTGTGCTTCCCGCTCCTCGGGGCCTGGCTCAGTGCTACCTCACCTGGGACCCAGTCTCTGTGCTTCCCGCTCCTCAGGGCCTGGCTCAGCGCTACCACACCTGAGATCCTGTCTCCGCGCTATCCGCTCCTCGGGACCTGGCTCAGCACTTCTACATCAGAAATCTTGCTTCAGTGCTTTCTCTCTTCAAGACCTGGCTCAGCGCTGTGACGTTACTGGACTATGTCTCTGTATCCCCGCTCCTCGGGGCACCCCTCAGCGCTTCTACATTGCAAGGTCCTGCTATTGCACTGCCGTGTCTCAGGTAGTTCCTCTGCGTTACTACTCTACTCGTACCTGCTACATAGGATTCTCCGCTCTAGCCCTACTTCAGCATATCAGAGTACAAGCCTCTACTTCTGCACCTCCTCTCCTCAGGGGCACTCCCACGTGGTCCTGCCTCATTGTCCTTGGAAATGCAGTGGCCTTTCACCCCTTGAGGCCTTCTCTCCCTTTCCCTCTGAGAGTACCTCAGTCTTGGACTATACCAAACCTTACTAACACTCCCTGCCTCCAGCAGCCTTACTCTCTCCGGGACCAGCCACACAGAGGTGCTTCTAAGACCAGCCAGCCCCGGCACCCAAGGGCACAACCTGCGGTGAACGAGGGCTGGTACTGGCAAAGTTTCTGTTTGCCTCTGTTCCTGGCCAGCCTCGCCTCCTGACGGTGGGGACCGGCGGGGCCCAACCCCTCAGGTAGTATTAACCCCACCTTGGGCCAAAGGTCCATAAATCCTAATAGTTTTGTGTAGCATTTGATCTTCTGGACACTTAAGACGTGGTGTAATGTTTGCCTTTATTTAGTGTATTCAGTTCTTTAAGGTTATATCTTGCTCTTAGATTTGTTTTTTTCTATTAATAATGTTATTTGGGGGGGTTTGTACTATTTTATAGGTGTTTTTATGTAAACCACTTTGAAGTCTGCCTTAGCGATCTATAAATTGTTTAAATTATTTAATTAAATAAATGTACCTGTTACTATAACTGCCTAATTTTAACTGTGTAAGGACAGGGCTGTGGGGTGCAAGGCTGTAAGTTCTGCCTAGGTTCCCTAATATCCTTCCACCAGGCCTTCACTCATCCATTTCCCCCTCCCCCCGCCCCCATAATCATCTTGCCCCATCAATTAGTCCAAAATTATTATTTAAATATTTTCAAAAATCCTAAATGGGGAATGATTTTCTCCTGCCCCATCTACTGATATGTAAAAAAGTGCCTACTGACCCTCTGGCCAGCATCATTTTGTTGTACAGAGTTACTTCTGTACAATAAAATTGTGCCAGCCACAAGGCCAGCCAGTACCATATTTAAGAACCAGCAGGAAGGGTAGGAGCACCTTAAAATTGTTCCTATTCCCATGCAAGCATTTTGGACCCATGCATGGGTAAGATGGGGTATGGGATTGGGGGGAAGAGTGTCAATATTTAAAGTTTGGAAGGAGCTGGGCTTTTTTCAATGGAAGTAGATGCACCCAGGGAAGTGATTGAGATTGACTGAGAATGTGAGCTGGAGTATGAGACTGAGTAAAAGTGAGAGTGAGAAATTGTGTTTATGAGTGAGAGAGAGAGACTAAAACAGTGCCTGTTTCTATTGTGTACTGGTTACTAGAAGACCCAAAATTAAGAGTTAAAATTAGAATGGGAAGTGGGGTCAGCATAGTAATTGTTCATGCAAAGCAGGAAAAATGCTAGCACCGGTTCTGCCTAGGTGAGTAAAATGCAGCACAAATTGAAATACTCCATGTGCAAATCCAGCCCGTATCATATCTTTTATAGTAGAAACAGGGCAGGAGTGGAATCTAAACTTGAATATTTATTGTTTGTGTGCTTGCACTGAATTTATGTATGTATTTTTCTCATAAACTGCATAGATATCAAATGTAATAAATGTAAACAAATGACAAGAATAGGAATTTTCATCAAGCTGTCTCTGTGCCTCCTTTACATAACACCAATATGGTGCCCAACAAGCTCTTATCCTGCTCAGAGCAAAGTGCTCTAATCTAGTAAAGATTATTTATTTACTTCACTTTGATACAGCTCCAACACTGCTCTCTGCATCAATGGCGGGGGTGGAAGGAAATTAGAATAAAAAAGCTACCAATAAGGGCCCTGAACTCAGCGGTTGGAGTAACAGATAAGTATGAGAAAAATAAGTGTGAAAACTTGCTGGGCAGACTGGATGGGCTATTGGTCTTCTTCTACTGTCAGTTCTATGATTGTATTTATTTGCTCGTTTCTAGCCCTTCAGATCCCATGTTCTCGGTGAGGTACACTGTAAACATTCACAAGTTAAAACATAAAAAAGAAAAACAATAACAAAACAAATACAAAATAAGCATAAAAACAATAATCTAACATTAAAAATACAAGGAAATCAATAGAATATAAGAAATACTAAAAATGAAAAAGAAAACCAAAAGCCACTAAGGAAAATTAATGCTAACAACTGTAACAAAATAGCATATGAGTCATAGGAGCTTCAGACATAAAGAGTAGTATCTTTATGTCTGAAGCTCCTATGACTCATCTTCCCACATTGTTGCAGTTCTGGCCGCGAGCACAGCGGCCAGGCCCTTACCTCCGGGTTCCCGGACCTGCTCCCGCTTCCAGGGGCCTGGTTTGCGGCCTGGTTGGCGGCGTCCCCGCTAGGGCTGCGCCGCTGCAAACCCTCCCATGGATGCCCAGCTCCTAGGCGCGAGCGCCACTTGGGCGCTTTTCTAGGCCATTTCCCGCCAGTGGTGACTCCGCCCAACTCCTGACGTCAGACGCTGCGGCCTAGATAAGCCGGCCGCGGACATCCAGTCTTGGCCTTGCAACAGGTTAGCCTCCCTGTTTCCTGTTGCGCTGTACCCCAGAGTGACTCGTTTCGCTTCGTCACTCCGTTTCTGCTACAGTACCTGCTGGGTTCCTGCTTGCTTGCTACAGTACCTGCTGGTTCCTGCCTGCCTGCTACAGTACCTGCTTGGTTCCTGCCTGTCTGCTACAGTACCTGTTTGTTCCTGCCTGCCTGCTACAGTACCTGCTTGATTCCTGCCTGCCTGCTACAGTCCCAGCCTGCCTGCTATAGTTCCTGCCTGGTTCCAGTACCTGAGTCTTGCTACAGTTCCTGCCTGGTTCCAGAACCCGAACCCAGTTACAGTATTGCTACTGTCCTAGTCTGGTTCCAGTTTCCTGTCCTGGTCCACAACCCACCTAAGTCCCAGCGGTCGGGCCCCTATGGGCTCCTCCCGGGGGGGGGCTTCGGCTTCCAAGGGTGAAGCCACCTAAGTCCCAGTGGTTGGGCTCCTACGGGCTCCTCCAGGGGGAGTACCAGCTTCCGGGGTGAAGAGCATCTGCGTCCTGCCTGAGCATCTGCCTCCTGGCCTGCTATTCACTAGAGACATTGACCTCCTTTCCCAGTCTCCAGCAGGTCGGCCCAAGGGTCCACTAAACAGAGACTCCCATAACACACATCTTCTTGAAAAGTCCTGATTAGAGTTCTCAGGACCTGTAGGGAACCATAAAGAAGAATTAAATACTAGCAAAGGATCAGGATTACTTCTAGTGTCCAGGAGAATATTAACTTGATCTTCAAAAGATGGACAATTTTAAATAAACTTATTTGGACCACACATGGGTCAAATACAGGTACAGAGACAAAGGATAATGTTCATTCTAATACTGGAATCTGTCCAGAGGACAACTCATCAAATAATAAATTGATCAGTGCAAGTTTCTGGACCTCTGTGATTTAGTCACCAAAAGAATCTGATGAGTCAGATAAGGATGGGTTTGAGAAATGCTTCCAAACTTTCAATGGGCAAAAAACTAAACTGTGTATTTTTTGATTGGCCTGGGCTGAATCTCCAACTTTACAAATTCCCGACTAGTCTGAAATCCAAAATTCAGCACAAAAACTGCCCTAGTTTCCCTGGTGGATGATCTAAGAATGAATGCTGATTTAAGGAGGTGTTCTTTGCTAGTACTTTTGGCTCTGTCAGCAATCTTAATCTATGCAATAGGCTCTGGGTCCTTGGTGTTGGAGGCAAGGTAATCAAGTGGTTTGACTCTTTTTATAATAAATAGGGCACAAACAATATATATTGGTGGGGGAAATTGACATTTTCTAGTAAGCAGGAATATGGGGTTCATAGGGGACAATTTTGTCACCCACACTATTCATTATTTATATCTGTTAATACAAATTATTAGATTATATGATTTTGACATACATTGTAATAAACAATACAGATAATTTGAAGATACTGTATCCTTGATTCTGATACAGCATACTCCACTGAGAAGTTTAAGAACATAAGAACATAAGAAAATGCCACACTGGGTCAGACCAAGGGTCCATCAAGCCCAGCATCCCGTTTCCAACAGTGGCCAATCCAGGCCATAAGAACCTGGCAAGTACCCAAAAACTAAGTCTATTCCATGTTACCATTGCTAATGGCAGTGGCTATTCTCTAAGGGGTAGATTTTTTTAAAAAGCGCGATCGCGTACTTTTGTTTGCGCAGCAGGCACAAACAAAAGTACACTGGATTTTATAAGATACGCACATAGCCGCATGTATCCTCTAAAATCCTGGATCGGCGCACGCAAGGCTGCCGATTTTGGGCAGCCTGTGCGCACCGAGCCGCGCAGCCTGCCTCCGTTCCCTCCGAGGCCGCTCTGAAATCGGAGCGGCCTCGGAGGGAACTTTCTTTCGCCCTCCCCTCACCTTCCCCTCCCTTCCCCTACCTAACCCACCCCCCTGGCCCTATCTAAACCCCCCCCTTACCTTTGTCCCTAGATTTACGCCTGCGAGAAGCAGACGTAAATCTACGCACGCCAGCGGACTGCTGGCACACCATCTTCTGACCCGGGGGCTGGTCCAGAGGCCTGGACCATGCCCCCGGGCCGGCGCCATGCCCCCGGTCCCGCCCCCGAAATGCCACATCATCCAGTCCCGCCCCTGACATGCCCCCTTCAAAAAACCCCGGGACCTACACGCGTCCCGGGGTTCTGCGCGCGCCGGCGACCTATGCAAAATAGGTGCGCCGGCGCGCAAGGCCCTGCTCGCGTAAATCCGGGCGGATTTACGCAAGCAGGGCTTTTAAAATCCACCCGTAAGTGAACTTAATAGCAGGTAATGGACATCTCCTCCAAGAACTTATCCAATCCTTTTTTAAACACAGCTATACTAACTGCACTAACCACATCCTCTGGCAACAAATTCCAGAGTTTAATTGTGCGTTGAGTAAAAAAGAACTTTCTCCAATTAGTTTTAAATGTGCCCCATGCTAACTTCATGGAGTGCCCCCTAGTCTTTCTATTATCCAAAAGAGTAAATAACCGATTCACATCTACCCATTCTAGACCTCTCATAATTTTAAACATCTCTCTCAGTCGTCTCTTCTCCAAGCTGAAAAGTCCTAACCTCTTTAGTCTTTCCTCATAGGGGAGCTGTTCCATTCCCCTTATCATTTTGGTAGCCCTTCTCTGTACCTTCTCCATCGCAATTATATCTTTTTTGAGATGCGGTGACCAGAATTGTACACAGTATTCAAGGTGCGGTCTCACCATGGAGCGATACAAAGGCATTATGACATTTTCCGTTTTATTCACCATTCCCTTTCTAATAATTCCCAACATTCTGTTTGCTTTTTTGACTGCCGCAGCACACTGAACCAACAATTTCAATGTGTTATCCACTATGACGCCTAGATCTCTTTCTTGGGTAGTAGCACCTAATATGGAACCCAACATTGTGTAATTATAGCAGAGATAACTCAGTTGGCTCTGGGCTATCTCTGACTGGATGCATACTAATAAGCTTCAAATAAGCTTTCATTTAATGCATCTAAATCCAAGAGTCTGTTACTGGTAGTGGGCAAAGCAACATTAAACATTTCTGATTCTCGCTTCAAAATAGTATTTCATGCATTGGTAGGTCTGGCACAAAAAGTTTATACAATAAATGATCCAAATTACTGCAGCAAAGTTAACTTAATATAAGGCTATAAAATGTTAGACCATTTTTCTATAGATCTCACTAAATTGCATTTTTAACTGCCAATTTCTGTAAAATCTCAGTCTAAAATAGGTTGCTTGACATTTAAAGCAATATATGGGTTAAGTCCTCAGTATCTTTCTGACACATAAAACAATATCTTCCAGGTTGTAGCCTAAGATCAAAGTGTGATTATTTGCTTTATGTTCCTTCAGTTCAAGATTTGTAAGATATCATGAACTCTATCTCAGGCGTTTTCATGGACAGACCCAATTAATTGGAACAATGTACCAAAAATGTTTCTATTGCAAGAGGAAGCATCTCAGATTTAGGAAGCTCATAAAGACCTATTTATGAAGTTGTTTTTTCCTTCTTAAGTATTGTTTTTGTTTACTATATGGTTCTACTATCTTGCTGGCAGGTTCAAGAGGACTAATTTTAATCTTAATAGTTTGAGGATGTAGGGTGATAGAGTCTGGTAGGGGTGTGCATTCGTATTGACCGCATATGTAAAACGCTACGCATATTTTTTTTTTAACTTAAAAAAGTGATGTGACATAAACGATCGGATTTCCCACATATCCAACATAGCTATGTTGGATATGTTGGAAATCGCGATTGTTGAGCCAAAATAAAAATTTAAACCACCTCACCCTCCTTAATCCTCCTTAATCCTCCTTAATCCTCCTTAATCCCCCCCCCAGACTTACCACAACTCGCCGGGAATCACGTGGCGCCGACGTCACATGATTCCCGGCATTGTCGTGCCGGAAGGCTCGTTCGGCCCAAAAAGAACTTTTGGCCAGCTTGGGGGGGCCTCCTGACCCCCCCAAGCTGGCCAAAAGTTCTTTTTGGGCCTCCTGACCCCCCCAAGCTGGCCAAAAGTTCTTTTTGGGCCGAACGAGCCTTCCGGCGCGAACTCGCCGGGAATCACGTGACGCCGCGTCACTCGACGTGGCGCCGACGTCACATGCTTCTCGCCAAGGATTGCAGAAATGGCGTCCTCACTCCTCGCTCGATCACCAGGGAGTTGTGGTAAGTCTGGGGGGGGGATTAAGGAGGGTGAGGGGGTTTAAATTTTTTTTTTTGCACATATGGACATATACCCAACTCATTTAATTTTTTTTATGTCCATATTGACTGCAAATGGGACCCCCTTTGGACATATTGACATATGGACATAAACTTTTGCTCTGCACATCCCTAGAGTCTGGCGATCTAACAAGCAATGTGACAAGGTGATAGGTAAAGCCAGAAGAATGCTTGGATGCAAAGAGAGACTAATAACCAGTAAGAAAGGAGGTGGTGATGCCCTTGTACAGGTCCTTGGTGAGGCTTCACCTGGAGTACTGTGTTCAGTTCTGAAGCCAATATCTCAAAAGGGATGGAGACAGAATGGAGGCGGTCCAGAGAAGGGCTACCAAAATGGTGTGGGATCAATATCAGAAAACCTATGAAGAGTCACTGAAGGATATGAGAAGGTGCAGGGGAGATATGATACAGACTTCAGATACCTGAAAGGTTTTAATGATGTACAAACATCAAACCATTTCTGTTAGAAAGAAATCAGTAGAATTATGGGTCAGGAAATAAAACTCCAGAGAGGACATCTCAGAACTAATGTCAGAAAAGTTTTCTTCATGGAGAGGGTGGTGAATGCTTGGAGTGCTCTTCCTGAGGAGGTGGTAACAGCCAAAACAGTGAAAGAATTCAAAGGAGCCTCGGACAAATACTGTGGATCCCTAAAGGCTAAAGGATGGAAATGAAGAAAAGAATACATGGGGGTAATTGGGGGGTAACTTGCTGATGGAGTGGATACTACCCTTAACCAATAAGCTTGATACTTTGATGCAAATCCAACATTGCTGTCTGCTTCAATGGCAAGGCATAAAAGGGAATTGGATTCAAACAGCAACCAATGAGGGCCCTGACCTTTACGGTGTGGGAAACTGATAAACATGGGGCAACCTACACCGCACAGCAGATACTACCATAAGCTTACTGGGCAGACTGGATGGCCCATTTGTTCCTTTTCTGCCATCGTTTCTATGTTTCTATGTTTGTATAGTTCTATATTTCTATGTTTAAGACCATATGAATGGTGTACTATTCATACATTTTTAATTTTCTTATATTTTAATACTTCTCTAGAATGCTGTTTTATTTTTTAACTATTTTTTATATTGATAATACAATTTTGTTGGATTTGTCTATCATTGTATTAATTGAATTATTGCTTTGAGCCTGCAAGATAGGCGATTCAAAATGTACATTGCATCATGTTCCAATACTCTCTCAACCGTATGTTTATATAGGTTGGGTCTCTCATAATTGTCTCAAACTCAATACTGCAAAGACTGAAATCTTCCACCTATCTTCCAAGCATCAATCTGCCTGTAGTCCTCCTTCACAATTCAATTTAGATGGCAACTTAGTTCCAATAGTGTTCAAAGCATGAAACCTAGGTGTTATACTAGACTCTAAGTTATCAATGACACATCACATATCTAATACCGTAAAAAAAACATTCTATAAACTCCATATCCTGAAACATCTATGGCCGCTTTTATACTGTGATGACTTTTGCACAATTTTACAATCTCTAATCTTTAGTGGTATTGATTACTGTAATGCACTCTTGATAGGTCTGCACAACAATACTACCCGTCCCCTACAATAGTCCAAAATTCTGCAGCTTGCATTCTCACGTCCTGTAGAGACCATATTTCTCCTGTATTACAATCTTTATATTGGTTACCTATCCAGTTCAGAATAAGATATAAATTTCTTTCCATAATACATAAATTAATTCACAACGTTACTTCCACTTGGCTTTGTTCTCAATTAAGAATTTATCAACCCAACAGGAACCTATGATTGATGCAAAAAAATCTACTGCAAGTCCCAACAATCCAAGTCACTAGGCTTGATATCACCAGAAGACATGCCTTTTCCATCACTGGCCCCCAACAATGGAACTCAATCCCTGATAACTTGAGACAGATCACCAATCAGAAAGAGATAAAAAAAAATGTAAAACCTTTCTTTTTAGGAGTACCTTTGAAATTATGTCTATATCATAACTCAGCCTTATTATATCACTTTCAGCCCACAATAAAACAAAGAAGCACTTCCTCCTCAATTTTACTTCTTGACTCTACATAATAAATTCTGCTTTACCCTGTTTGTCCAAAGTCCAAACTACTGTATCTAACTGATTTGTACTACTTCATGTTTTTTATTTTTGACTTTATTTTAATTATATATGTTTTATAAGCTTTGTAAACCACTTTGATCACCAAACGGTGATATATAAATAATTTTAAATAAATAAAAGCAGGCTGCCGAAATCAGGTCACTTGGACCTGGATTTATCAAAATGTACTAAATATCGCATGCAATAGGAAAAGGGGTGTGTTTTATGATAATAGGCTGTTTGTTGCAAAGTGCACTATCTTAGCACTTTGCATAGGTATTACTGCAGACTGTGATAACTTTTTCACACTTTGTGAATATACCACAATTGTTGCAATTCCTACCTACAACCATGAGAAAGAGAGAGAGAGAGACTAGCTATAAGGCCCTTATACTAGGTAGGTATTTATACCTCTATAGGAGGCCTACCTCACTACATGAGGTAATGTTTAGGTATTAGTGTAGGGGTTTTGGGCCACTTGGACATGCAGAGTGCGACGTACAAACAGAATAGTGCATTCTTGTGAAGATTTGATGACCTTTGGAGTGAAGAAACTCACCCAAAGATGAGATTTGTGCAACGTTCTCTCAACCTAACTTGATGTTACTCAAGTAGAGCGTTCATCAAGCTAGATTGAGAGAACGTTGCACAAATCTCATCTTTGGGTGAGTTTCCTCACTCTGAAGTGAGAAAATCTTCACAAGAGTGCACTGTTCTGTTTGTACGTTGCACTCTGCATGTTAAAGTGGCCCCTAACCCCTACACTAATACCTAAACCTCACCTCGGGTAGCTAGGTAGGCCTCCTATAGAGGTATAAATACCTACCTAGTATGAAGGCATTATAGCTAGGTGCTCTCTCTCTTTCTCTCTCTCTTGAAAATGCTATTTGCAAAGTACAATAAAGCCATATCGCATAGCTTAATAAAAAAGAATCTCCTCCCCTTTTCCTAATTTGCATCACACCATGCATTATGGTGTTTTCGCATGCGAAAACGCCATATAGTACTTTGATAAATGACCCCCTTAGTCACTTTTCTCTTATGGTAGGAATGCTTACACTACATAAGTAGCCCTTATCATAATAATCAAACAGCTGTAGGCCATCTGTAAGCAACTCACTGATATCCCCATTGCATAGAACACCCATAATAGGCAGCAAAACCATATATAAATTAACTTGCACCCTGTAGTATATCTTTTGCTCTCCTAGTGTGCCCTCTTTAGATGTCATTACATTTTTTATTATTGCATCCCTGTTAAATGTTGTGCCCTTTAATGCACATTAGGATTGCCCATGCTAATAGAGAATAAAGTGATTTGAAATATTTACATCTCATTATCATATAGAAGTGCATTAACATTAATACAAGAACATGAATTTCAATTTAACATGCATTAAATGAATGCATCATTCCATGTTAGCTAATGCAAGTTTTTAATACATGTTAGCATTGGCAGTAGCACTAACACATGTTAGTAAATAGACCCCTTGGTTTGAGTTACTGACGTTTTGAAGGAAATCTGTTTTTTCAAAATGATTATTGCTCTAAAATCATATTCAGCTCATGCTTGAAAGTCCCTTTAGTACCAGCAAAACTAAAATAAAACATGTGTATACAATTTTTATGTGCTAGAAATAAAACTCAGTGTAACTGACACTCCAGTTCTGTTACCAGTAAGCCCTGGGTGTTTCCTATAGAGTTAGTGCTGAGCCAGTCAGTGAATAAGGGGAAGAACCCTTATTCACATCCCCCTTGAGAGGTTTTTTAAGCAGCTTCCTCCTGAGAGCTCTGGGAGCAGTGTGAGTTGAATGCGAAGTTACTGGAGGTGTTTTGGAGCCTTTGCCTAAGTTTGGATTTTTGGGCCTGCTCTTAGGACTCCAGCAAACCCAGCTAGACGTCTGTGAGTTAGATCAGGGACCTGCCCTGCCTATCCCCTTCATGGTGGGTAAAGGTCAGTATCCTGGGGTGATCTGGGCTTTTTGAAAGACTTCAATTTGTAGGAGCCTTGTGAGAAACCTGGGCCTCTCCAGGATGCAGGTTATGGGGAACCCGGTGTTTGGGGCACCCAGGGATAGGGAAGACCTGCCCTTTGAAGGTGGTGACTTGATGCAAGGAGAAACTCTGGTGTTTGTATCATTCTGGGGGAAGAACACATTTTATTGAAGATCTGGGAGGATATTTTTCTGCTCCTCTTCCTACCTCTTATAGAGCTGATTCTTCCAGCTTGAGTCCTTCTCATCAATAATGTGTACAAGAACTAAAAAGGAAACCAGAAGAGCAACTAACTGTGAGCAAAGAACCATTTAAGATCACTGAGGACAGCAAACAGGAGTCCTCATACTCTGGAGAGAGAGAGGTTTGGGTTCTTTGTGCAGAGACAGTGCCTTTCTATTTTACCAGTTTTTTCCATCCACAGGATACTCTGCCCACCTGGGAACTCTATTTTTCTAAGCCCTGGAGGGTGGAAGATTCCCTGGCCCTGGCACAGAAAGAGAAAAAAGAGACTGTAACAAAAAATAAAAAGCCAGTTGTGCTGTGGATTTATTTGAATTGTGCCAATTTAAGTTTGGACACTAACCCAATGGCTCCAGTGTTTCATTTGGCACACACTGCACACATGAGTGAAAGAAAATTACCCCTCTGCTAGGGACAAGAACCAAGATATAAAGGGTCACCCTCGCACGCTGGGCCTTGGAAGTAGACTCCCTGCCACCCCCTTGCCAGCAAAGGATTCTCACCTTGGGAGAAAAGGACTGTGTCCTTTAAGAGCTAGCCAGGTATGCTTCCAGCCCCGAAGAGACAATCCATTATTTTATGGTCCCTGCGGGCTGCAGTCCACACCCAGGGATGGGGTTACATCAGTAAATATCCAACAGCACCTTGTTCCTGGTGACTGCAGGACTTTTATCAGTGGGAATTCATCGGGGCTCGTCTATCAGAATTGTGCTGATAATGAGCTAGAAAATTACACATGATAATACATTTCAGCCCCTGTTCAGATATACTTTGAAGATATACAGTTTTGCCTGCAGGTGACTCAGCTCTTTAACAGCTTTTTTTTCACAAAGTGGTTTAATTTCATATCTACCCTGCCCCAAAACAATATACATTCCAAATGCCAAAAGTCATCACTCCATTCTGTCTTCTCCTCTCCCCTCCCATCCCCTAAATTCTGCCAAAGGGTGAAATGCTTGGTGGATAATTACACACCACAGTTAACCCACTGCAATTTGTCTTGTACTGTGGAATCCTGATAAGATAAAATCTGGGAATATCACATGCATGTATTTATTCTATTTATCTTCTGATATTTACCCAAGCACCATTCAGTGTGTGCACAGGAGGACAAGATAAAGAGTTCATTGAAAGGTGAAAAGGTCAGTTGATTCAAAAAAAGCCTTAGTAACTAAGACCTATGCAAGACCAAAACATGGACTACAGTAGGTCAGGATATCCTAAAAGTTAGGTTTGTATTTCTTCTCATACCAATCCCTTTTCCAGTACATTTTCTTCTAGCATCATGTAGAGTCCATGTGCTAAGTATGTTAAAGCTGATGGGGCAGCACATGTTATCTGCTAGTTTTTACACAGTTTTTAATGCCATAAGGACTAAACTAATGAGATGCAGAATGTGGGGGCATTAAAACGACTGTGCTAAACTTAACAACTTTAATGTCGCCCCGTTCTACATTGTCCCTGCAGCCTGCATTAACTGTCCTGAAAATTGTGGCTGGTTAATACAGGTTACAGGAGACTCAACAAGGAGAGGATGGGAGGATGACCCCCCACACTGTGGGAGCTTTTTGTTCTTCTCTCGCTGCAACCCCAGGGAGAATCTAGGCCCCTATCCTCCCCCAGCCCCTGAGATACCAAGGGACTTCTGGATCCTAATCTACCCCCCACCCCCATCCCCAACACCACTTTCCAAGGACTTCAACAGTTGGCAATTAGGTCCTGGCAACCCTAATTTCAGTGTGGTTGAGGTGCAGAGTGGGGCAGTGGCCCGTGTTAATGCAGGCCGCCAGTTGGAAAGTTAATTTTCCTGCTTTAGATGACCTACGTTCAGGGGTGGCTTGCCCTGTCAAGCAATCCAGCATCCCACCATGGGCTAGCCTGCCAGGAGCTTCAGTGCTGGCCTATGAGTCTGCACACTGCCTAGGAGAAGGAGAAACAGCAGGAAGGCAAGGATTGGATTTGGGAGCAGTGTAGCTCTTCTTTGTCTGCTCTGTCTAGTTCAAATTCATTGCCTCCCAGCGGGTGGTCCTGCAAGACAGGAGGAGAGGGACCGGATTAAGGAGCAGAGTGGCTCCTCTCTTATCTATCTGGACTAGTCTTTCCCTGCAAGTTGCTTGGGAGAGGAAGGGCTGAAGCAGGAAACAGAGAGCTGTTCTCTGCTGACTGAGGTTCCTTGCACAAGCTCTGTGTACCTAATGCCTCAGGATGGAGAAAGTGGTATGGTAGGGCTTAGAAATAGATTGAAGGGCACTAGGATCATCCCTGGAGGAGGAGGAAAATAGAGAGAAAATATGTATGTGAGGTGATGTGTGTGGATGGAAAAGAAAGAGTTGATGGGCGAACCCCCCTCACCTGTGCACCTTCTGTCCCTCCTGAATTTCAGGGTGAAGAGAACTTAAAAAATCCCAGGTAGATGTTTACAGAGAGTTGGCTAGGTGGAGAAAAGGGTTGGATGGAAAGTTTGCTGTTTCAGGTTACATAAAAACGCCTGTATTGCGGGAGCCGCACAGTTTATAAAATATCATGAATCTCTGACTTAAAAGTATACACATATGTTTCAGCAAGTATACAATTTTTTTAATACAGGATGTCACGTACTTTCTATATGTATTTTATAATGTATGCACATGTATTTAACACTAGAAATAATTGTGGTGTGTGCATAAATGCCGTAGTTTATCACAAAGGTAGCTATTTTATAAACTGTGCACAGACTTCTCTTATGAAAAAACTTGTGCACTACCTTTAAACACCAGGTCGCCAACACCTCCACCACCAGTTCACCTAGGCCCTCCACCTCCACTACTTCACCCTGACCTCTGACCACTTTACTCAGATCTCACACCCAAAAACTGCAGACATAAGACAAATGCGTTTTAAGTGCTGTGACTAAATTAGCATGCTTACAAATTCGGTAATGTGTGCACTTTGTTACAGATGTTAACTTATAGATTGATGGCACCTTGCAGCTGATTATTATATTTCACTGTTTTCTGCTTCCTGTCTCTGTTATTACTTTAAGCTTGTTTATTATTTGCCCCATGATTATATGTCCTGAGCAAGCACAATAGAAATAAGTGCACTAACATTAAAACGCTTTGAAGCGTAAGTGTGCAATTGCTCATATATGAGGGTTTACCACGCTTAGTAATTCACGTATTTCATATGTGATTTTTTTCTAGTCGGGTAATACAACTTGGCACCTGTTCATTAGTTGCTTTCAGTTGTCTGTGAAGGACAGGCTAGATGGAGTGACAGGCTGCACAGTATAGCGTGGGTACCAGGCCTGACCTTGGGTAGTTTGCATTGGGGGAAGGTGGCGGCGGGGGTGGGGGGGGGGGGGGAATGACTGTGGAGATGTTTCAGGACAGTGAGCCAATGAGGCTGAAGGGAAAGGGGAGGCGTTGAGGGAATAATGGATAAGTGAAGCGTTGTCACTTGCCTGTTTCATTGTCTGTGAGCTGCATCCCTCCCACCCGTCCTTATTTGTATATGTGGTGGTTTCTGTTGTGTTGTTCTGGGCATCGCAGCTGGGTGTGGGGCGAGTTGTCCGTGCCTGATTTAAGGTTTTCAGTGGTACACTTTGGGGTTTGCTGGCTTGATGGTACGGTCAGCTTGGAAAACTCTTGGATTGGAACAATTGGGCACACTCATTCCAAGGACGGCTCTTTGCTGGTTTGTGGCGGGGGCTGTGTTAACCGGTGATTGGGAGCTGCCAGTAGCCTGCAGGTCGAGCGTCCTGGGGGGAGGGTATTCATCTTGCCTGGGTGTGGCAGATGACCACCGGGGCTGGTTATTTTGTGTTGTCATTTGGCTTGGGCTGGTTGACATATATGGTATTAAAGCTGCGGCCTATTTGATTCCAAGCAGGTTTCTGTCTATTTATTATGTCGAGTGATTATTGTAAAACGGCTGATGGAGGGAGAAGTCTGCATCCCAAATCAGATCCCTGAGGCACTCCACTGCCCACTCCCTTCCACTGAGAAAATTCTCCATTTAATCCTACTCTCTGTTTCCTGTCTTTTAGCCAGTTTTTAATCCACGAAAGGAGATCGCCACCTATACCATGAGTTTTACTTTTCCTAGAAGCCTCTCATGAGGAATGTTATCAAACACCTCCAAGTACACTACATCTACCGGTTCACCTTTATCCACATGTTTATTAACTCCTTCAAAAAGGTTAAGCAGATTTGTGAGGCAAGACTTGCCTTGGGTAAAGCCATGCTGACTTTGTTCCATTAAACCATGTCTTTCTATATGTTCTGTGATATTGATGCTTAGAACACTTTCCACTATTTTTCCTGGCACTGAAATCAGGCTACCGGTCTGTAGTTCTCCGGATCACCCCTGGAGCCCTTTTTAAATACTGGGGTTACATTAGCTATCCTCCAGTCTTCAGGTACAATGGATGATTTTAATGATAAGTTACAAATTTTTACTAATAGGTCTGAAATTTCATTTTTTAGTTCCTTCAGAACTCTGGGGTGTATACCATCCAGGCAAGGTGATTTACTACTCTTCAGTTTATCAATCAGGCCTACCACATCTTCTAGGTTCACCGTGATTAGGTTCAGTCCATCTGAATCATTACCCATGAAAATCTTCTCCGGAATGGGTATTTCCCCAACATCCTCTTCAGGCAATCATTTTCTCAAAGATAGACTATTGCAACTCACTTCTGATCGGCCTCCCTGCAAATACTATCAAGCCATTACAGATGGTACAAAATGCCGCTGCCAGGATTCTAACCAGATCCAAAAAATGGGACCACATCACCCCCATTCTGAAGATCCTCCATTGGCTCCCTATCAATTTCAGAATACTGTTCAAAGTTCTAACCATCACCCACAAAGCGATTTCCAACATCACACCTTTGGATCTCAAATTCCCTCTCAGATTGCACTTACCATCCAGGCCGGTAAGAGCAGCATATAAAGACACCCTCCAGGTTCCCTTTCTAAAAACAACTTCAGGATTGAGAGCCCTCTCAGCGTCTGGTCCAAAACACTGGAACTCTCTCCCTCCAGACCTACGGCTAGAACACTGCCCGGTTACTTTTAAGAAAAGACTCAAAACCTGGTTGTTCAATCAGGCCTTTTCCCATTCAGATAATCCTCTGAATTAAATTCCTCCCGTTCCCCAGCAGTATTACACCCTTCCTATTCATTTATATCTCCTTAGTCAAAAAAATTTCATGTCCAGATTTTGCCCCTCTACTTAGCTCCTGTTGCCTTCACTACGGTTCACATACCTATTCCTCACCCCACTAGCCGTTTATTATATTGTACAGTGACACCCTTATATGCCCCTCTGTTCCATGATTTCAATTTGGTGCAATACCTTAGCGTCAACCCCTAGTTTTCTGTTTCTTAGTTCAAGACCTAAGCCTAAGCCTCTGCGACCACGGATGTATTATATTTACTCTCTCTGGGACACTGTTTTCTGTACAAATGTTAAATGTTGTTCTGCTTGTTTGTTGGTTAATAAGATATTTATTATTAGTTCTTTGTAATTGTTCACATTTGAAGCTCTGTTAATGTTCTATGTAATTGCTTTCATTTACCGAAGCACTGTTTTCTGTTCAATGTAAACCGAACTGATTTGTAAACCCTTACAAGAATTTCGGTATATAAAACTGTTAAATAAATAAATAAATCCTCTTCAGTAAACACCGAAGCAAAGAAATCATTTAATCTTTCCATGATGGTCTTATCTTCTCTAAGTGCCCCTTTAACCCCTCGATCATCTAACGGTCCAACTGACTCCCTCACAGGCTTTCTGCTTCGGATATATTTTAAAAAGTTTTTACTGTGAGTTTTTGCCTCTATGGCCAACTTCTTTTCAAATTCTATCTTAGCCTGTCTTATCAATGTCTTACATTTAACTTGCCAACGCTTATGCATTATCCTATTTTCTTCTGTTGGATCCTTCTTCCAATTTTAAATGAAGTTCTTTTGGCTAAAATAACTTCTTTCACCTCCCCTTTTAACCATGCCGGTAATCGTTTTGCCTTCTTTCCACCTTTTTTAATGTGTGGAATATATCTGGACTGTGCTTCTAGAATGGCATTTTTTAACAATGACCACGCCTCTTGCACACTTTTTGCCTTTGTAGCTGCTCCTTTCAGTTTTTTTCTTACAATTTTTCTCATTTTATCAAAGTTTCCCTTTTGAAAGTTTAGCACGAGAGTCATGGATTTGCTTACTGTCCCCCTTCCAGTCATTAATTCAAATTTGATCATATTATGATCACTATTGCCAAGCGGCCCCACCACCATTACCTCTCTCACCAAATACTGTCCTCCACTGAGAATTAGATCTAAAATTGTTCCCTTTCTTGTTGGTTCCTGGACCAATTGCTCCATAAAAATGTCATTTATTCCATCCAGGAACTTTATATCTCTAGCATGTACCGATGATACATTTACCCAGTCCGGGGAAAGCCGGACTAATAGAGTCAGCTGAATTTATGTCTCTGAAGCAGCGGACCCTGAAACGCATGTGTCGGACCTCTGACTCCGACACCAACTCAAGGGAAGTCATATCTTCTATATTTTAAGTAAAAATTAAAAAAAAACAAAAAACGAAGTATAAATCCTGACCTGTTTGGACCGATGATTAAAGAAGACCCATTAAAGTGCACAAATACAAGTATTAACTTGAATGCACAGTGGGTGGTATGATGGTCCGTAATTTAATATAGACATTTCTACATTGAGTAAAAATTATTAAAGCACTAGTAAACTAAAAGTGTATGATACCACTTCACCAATTTATGTTTATACAAATTGTGGGCTCCCATATAGAAAGAGATATTTTATATATGTGGTAATTGAAGCCTCCCATTATTACCGCACTACCAATTTGGTTAGGTTCTCTAATTTCTCTTAGTATTTCACTATCAGTCTCACCATCTTGACCAGGTGGACGGTAGTATACTCCTATCACTATAGTCTTCCCTGACACACAAGGGATTTCTACGCATAAATATTCAATTGTGCATTTAGTCTCATGCAGGATGTTTATCCTGTTGGACTCTATGCCATCCCGGACATAAAGCACCACATCGCCTCCCGAATGCTCTTCTCTGTCATTGCGATATAATTTGTTCCCTGGTATAGCACTGTCCCATTTGTTGTCCTCCTTCCACCAAGTCTCTGTGATGCCAATTAAGTCTATGTCATCATTCACTGCCATACATTCTAATTCTCCCATCTTACTTCTTATATTTCTGGCATTAACATACAAACATTTCAAAGTTTGTTTTTTGTTTGTATTTTCATTCTGCTTTTTAATTGAAAGGGATAAATTAGAATTTTTTAGCTCAGCTGAGTTTTTGGTTACAGGCACTTGGACTACTTTTCTAATTATTGGAACCTCACTGTCAGGATGCCCTAATTCTAATGCATCATTAGTATCCTTTGAAGATACCTTTCTCCGAACCATGCGCTGCTGAGCAACTGTCGGCTTTCCCCTTAGTTCTAGTTTAAAAGCTGCTCTATCTCCTTTTTAAAAGTTAGCGCCAGCAGTCTGGTTCCACCCTGGTTAAGGTGGAGTCCATCCCTTCGGAAGAGGCTCCCCCTTCCCCAAAAGATTCCCCAGTTCCTAACAAAACTGAATCCCCCTTCTTTGCACCATCGTCTCATCCACGCATTGAGACTCAGGAGCTCTGCCTGCCTCTGGTGACCTGCGCGTGGAACGGGAAGCATTTCAGAGAATGCTACCCTGGAGCTTCTGGATTTAGGTTTTCTACCTAAGAGTCTAAATTTGGTTTCCAGAACCTCCCTCCCACATTTTCCTATGTCATTGGTGCCCACATGTACCACGACAGCCGGCTCCTCCCCAGCACTATTTAAAATCCTATCTAGGTGACGCGTGAGGTCCTCCACCTTTGCACCAGGTAGGCATGTTACCAGGTGATCCTCACGCCCACCAGCCACCCAGCTGTCTACATTCCTAATAATTGAATCACCAACTATGATGGCTGACCTAACCCTTCTCTCCTGGGCAGTAGGCCTTGGGGAGATATCTTTGGTGCGAAAGGACAATGCATCACCTGGAGAACAGGTCCTTGCTCAGGATCCTTTCCTGCTGCATCAGGTTGATGCTTTCCAATCATGAGACCTTCTTCCTCCAAGGCAGCACCAGGGCTACCAGTCTGAAGTTGGGAGTTGACTACTATGTCCCTGAAGGTCTCATCTATATACCTCTCTGTCTGCCTCAGATCCTCCAGGTCTGCCAGTCTAGCCTCCAGAGATCGGACTCGTTCTCTGAGAGCCAGGAGCTCTTTGCATCGCATGCACATGTACAATTTCTCACCGGCAGGTAAAAAATCATACATGTGATACTCGATGCAAAAGACTGGGAAGCCCCCCTCTTGCTGCTGGACTGCTGCCTTCATCTCAAATTTGTTCAGTTCCTACTTAAGTTTTAGGTTGCTATGGGAGTAGGAATGTGTCTAATTAATGTCCTTTAAATGTATTAGTGAATTCACTATGGGGCAGATTTTAAATACTTGCGCGAGCGTGTACGTTTCTGGATTTTATAAGATACGCGCGTAGCCGCGTGTATCTTATAAAATCTAACTAAATCTAAATCTAACTAAATCTAAAATCTAAAATCTAACTAAATCTAACAAAAGAAATCATATTACCCCCATCTTGAAAAACCTACACTGGCTCCCAATCAAGTTCAGAATCTCCTACAAAGTACTAACAAAAATACATAAATCTATACACAAGCTTATTCCTCTGGAACTCAATATCCCTCTGCAGCCACATATACCCTCCAGACCGGTGAGAACAGCCTATAAAGATACTCTCCTCACCCCAACCATCAAATCCTCATTAAATAAACGCACTCTATCCACAGCAGGCCCCGCACAATGGAACTCTCTACCACCAAACCTCTGGAAAGAACCTTGCCCTATTGCTTTTAAAAAGAGACTCAAAACTTGGCTATCCGAACAAGCCTTCTATCCATACCAATAATTGTACTCTAAATCTTCCCAAATATATGCACCTTGTAATATGTCTACTGTATATTTAGCCAGGTCCTTTCGAGTACTACATTATTTATTGTATCTTCTTGTTCTCTAATCCCCCGTTACTTGATCCAAGTTTATCCTCCTGTTCGAAATAATTGCACTCTGTCTTGCCTGTTTAATGTTATAATGTAAACCGAATTGATATGTAACTTTTGCTACATGAATTTCGGTATATAAAAATGTTAAATAAATAAATAAATAAATACATATCTTATAAAATCCGGGGTCGGCGGAGTGGCCTCGGAGGGAACAGGCAGCGCGCGCTGGGCTCGGCGCGCACTGGGCTCGGCGCGCGCAGGTTGCACAAATGTGAACCCCTTGTGCACGCCAATTTCAGAGCGGCCTCAGAGGGAACTTTCCTTCGCCCTCCCCCCACCTTCCCCTCCCTTCCCCTACCTAACCCACCCCCCCTTACTTATCTAAACCCCCCTTTAACTTTGCGTGCATTGGCCGGTATGCCCCGCTCCGTGGTCCGGTCCCGGGGGCTGTTCCGGAGGCCGTGGCCACACCCCCGGAATGCCCCCGGGCTGAAACCACGCCCACGTCGCCGCCCCCGAAACGCCGTGCCCCGCCCCCTAAACGCCGCGTCGTCCCACCACGCCCCCGCCACGCCCCCGACAGGAAGCCCCGGGACTTACGCGCGTCCCAGGGCTCTGCGCGCCGGCGGCCTATGCAAAATAGGCGCGCCGGCGCGCAGGGGTTTTAAAATCCGCCCCTATATGTCTGGTAGTGACCTACATGGGAATGATCAAATTCTCAATAAGGTGTTGTTTTTTGTTTTTTTTAAAGTGGCACCTGCCTATAAATTAAAGGATGAACTAGGGGTGGGAGGGCAAGGGGTAGGAGGGGTGGAAGGGTTGGGAAAAACAAACAGTCTAACTTCAGTTAGTCATCCAGAGTGACTCACTGCTCTGTTGATTAACAAATGTTGGTACCAAATCAAACCAAATCACACTACCTCAACACTTTTCCAAGGTGAGTAACTGAACTGAACTTTTCAACCTTTTTACCTAGGTATACACTTCTCCTTTTTTTTTTAGTATACAAACACTCTAACTTCTGCTTACTAGCTGCTTTACAGAATTTTAAAAATAAACACACTAACTACTGCTTACTAGCTGCCTTATTGACTGACTATTTAAAAATGCAAACAGACTAACTTCTATTTGCTGCCTTACTGACTATTAAAAGCACAAAAACACAAACACGCTAAATAATATTACCAAATAGTTAACTTTGCCCCAATACTTTTAAAAAAGACAATGTCCCAAGCAAAAACTTACTGATTCCTTTCAGCCACCAGCAAGGTGATTGTCTCCTCTCAGTGCTCCCACATATGCACACATAATTAAAAATTATGCATTTATTATAATAGATTTTACATTAAAAAGAACATTCAGAGTATAGTCTTCTGAGGTAAAAATATCACTTACAACAACCTGTATATTATATTTACATGCACTGCTGTTGTATGCCAACAAGAAAACCCTGAAAAAATACCCATATGGTATTAGGCCTATTGTAGCAGGTATTAGATGTGGGCTTGACCCTCAGATAGTCTAGAGTAAACAATTATAATATAATAAATCTCCCATACCAGACCAGCACTCACTGCCAGCACTCAAACAATAACAATCTTACCTATGAAAAAGTAACACTGCAAATATAAACTAGCTCCTAAAATACCAATAACCAATAATTAAAAACTCATATAAATTGTTTTTTAGATTTCCCAAGCACCAATAAAATATTTCAAAACAGCAGACACATCAAATAAAACCCAATAAATAAAACTAATAAGGATAAAAATAAAATATCCTACTTTCATACCTGGCAACGTTTGGTTTCCAGTTACACTGAGATTGTTGTAGATTAGTGGGGGAGGGAGAGCACATAAACTTTTTCCTCTCTCTCGCTCACATATGCACACACACTTTCTTTTTCTCATGCATACTCATGCTCACACATATACATACTTCCTCTCTCAGATGCATACAGTCCCTCTCTCTCACATATGTATACATACACATGGCTCCCTCTCACACATGTTCATACACACTGGAAAATGCTTTTTCTCACTCACACATTCCCACACATTCTACCTCTCTCACATGCTCCTTGTGTCTCACATACATACAAGTAAACACAAAAGGATAGATGCCTTGATCTTTTTCAAATATTTATTAAAGTAGAGACGTATTCATAAAACTGCCCGACTCAGGCCGAGTTTCGCAGCTCACCAGCTGCTGCCTCAGGGGCTTGCAATTCTCCGTTCGTGATACAGTCTCTACTGGTATCTGATACTTTAATAAATATTTGAAAAAGATCAAGGCATCTATCCTTTTGTGTTTACCTGACGGCCATTATAGATCGCCTACCTCTTTGCTTTCTGGTGACATACATACAATGCACTCACTTTCTCATACGCCCACTCACATACGTGCTCCTTCTCATACATACACACACATGCTCTCTCACACACAGTGGATTCACCTTCTTTTCTTCCACTTGCTTCCCTGGCAGCCTTGGGTCCACCTCTTCACTTTGACCTCCATTGTTTTGGGATATAAAGGTGGCCTCCACTCCACTTTGGCTAATGATGAGATGGGGGTCCACTTGCAGCCTGCAACCTATTCTCTGCTTAGGCTACCAGAGGACAGGATGGGGTCCACCGGATGATCCATGGCCTCACATCTCAGCTCTTTCCCTTACTTCTCATTCTCTTCCACCACCATCTCTGGTCTTCTTCCCCTTTCCCTCACTATTTTGTTCTTTCTCCCACTTTTCATCCCCTTCCCTCCCTCTAGATATTCTTCCCTTCTCACACTACCTAAGTCCTTCTCCCATCCCTGTCCCTCTAGAGATTCTTCTCCCTCTTCTCCACCCTTAGTGAGTCATTATCTCACCTTTTTTCCCCTTCATCCCCTCTCCCTTCCTCTAGAGGCTCTTTCTTCTCCTCTTCTCAGATCTTCCTCTGCTTTCTCCACTTTCTTCCTGCCTGCTCCCTATGCCATTCCATCACCTTCTCACCCAGTCACTTCCAGCCCCTTAGTCCTCCCCAAGCTCTTCCTCCTCCCATTTCCTAGTGCAGTATATTACAGTCAGGATTCCCCATCCTCTCCATGTGAGCAGGCAACAGGAACAGCAAAGCAGCCAAAGTAAAGAAAAGGCTGGCAGACCACCCGCAGCATAGAAGCTACTAAAGGAGTCTTGCAAGCTCAAATTTAGTTATCAGATTGGGCAGAGGTAACCCAAACCACTGCCTGATCTAATGCATCAGCACGCAGATCTCCTGTGTGAGCCAGTAGTAGGAGCAGCTTTTGAATGACGTCAAGCCCTTCTGCCACAGGGTCAGTCTCGCGAGAAGAGCTGTAAGATCATTGCTCCTCTCACGAGACTGGCCCTGCAGAAGCAGGAGATAACATCATTCAAATGTTGCTGCTGCTCCTCCTGTTTCCTGCTCACATGGGAGATCTCTGTGTTGATGCATTAGATCTAGCAGCAGTTTGGGATACTCTTCCCAATCCAATAATTAAATTTGATCTGGCAGTACTCCTTTAGCGGTTCCTATGCTATGGGAGGTCTACCGGGTTTTCTTTAATTTGGCCATCGGTAGAATGGTGTGCGCTGGGCAGCCCTGCAGCCTCTGTTCCATTTAGGCTGTGGATGTCCCAGACTGCTGCCTCCTCGGAGCTGCCACCCTGTGCAAGTGCATAGTTTGCACAGTGGGTTGCGCCAGCCCTGTTCATGCAAAGTTGAATCAACTGTGAAGATAGTGAAAAACCAGTGCAAGAAGGCAAAAAAAGCTCTCTGAAAATTGCATCAGTTTGCCTGAATTAAAGAAACCTAACCTTGACCCAGCAGACCTTAGTAATTCTCACCTGATTTTGTTTTTGCCTTTCTTAGGGAAGATCATTATAAGAATGTAGTTCTCAAGCACTTGCATCAATTTATTGATGAAAATAATCAACTCGATTTTCAGTTTGGATTCAGACCCTCACATAGCATTGAAACCATCATCATTTCAAGCTTTGATACATTTTGTCATGGGTTTCATTCTGGTACTGCTTTCTTTATGAGTCTTCTTGACATTTCCTTGGCTTTCCACATATTAACCATATCATCTTATTAAACCTGGCTTAGATCTTTGGGCATCACATATACTGTACTAAAATGGTTTTCCTCCTTTCTGTGTGGGTGTTCTCCATTTCTTTAAGCAACTTCAGCTCTTCCCTCTATGAGTTGCACACTGGCATTCCTCAAAGGCCTGCCCTTTCCGTTCCCTTTTTTAATATTTAGATTAGATTGCCCTGATTTGTCAGGAACTAGCTATGCTAGGAGCAAGTTATTGATCTTATGCTGAGGATGTTCAGTTTTACTTTTTAAGTGACTCATCTATGAAAAGCATCATCAAAAATTTCCATTTGCCTTTTAGTTATCAACAATTGATTGTCCAACAATAAGTTAAACCTAAATATAAAGACTGAAATCATCTTGCTGCCTACTTTCTATCATTGATATTCCTGCTGCCTTGTCATTTAACAGTGTACAGATTCCCATTTCCAGCAAAGTACATAACCTGATTCCTCATCATCATCCTTATGCCCCTACCCCACCCCATGTCAAAAATATAGTCAAAGCTTCTTTCTTTAAGCTTAGACTTCTTCATAATGTTAAACAATTTCTGCATGAAAGTGATTTCAGAAATTTTATGCACGCTTTTAATTATGGACAATTGCAAGGCATATTTGGGCATCCTTCAAACTACTCTTTAAGCACTGCAACTCATGCAAAATGCCTTTGCCCGCCTGCTTTCTGGAACACCACTTCATAAACACATTATCCCAACACTGTGTAGGCTTTACTGGCTTCCTATTTCAAGAAAAATGAAGTTCAAAGATCTGACTATCATTTTCAAAGCATTAATGGACTAGCCCTACATTTTTCAATACTGTCTTGAGACTCTGCTGCCCAGGTCCTTTGCTCTGATTCTCTTTTCCAGGCAATTAGATGTACCCTCATAGAAATTGGTCAGACTGGCTGAATCCAGACAGTGCATTATCAGTATTGCCAGTCCTCTTCTCTGGAATTCTCTCCCCAACTAGACAAAATAAGAGACCACATTGAATTGTTTTAGGAAGCAGTTGAAAGTACATTTGTTCATCCAGGCCTTCAGTGATTAATGGTTACAGCAGATGCCAAATTCTTCCATTGAGCCTTCACTATGAAGCATTATTCTTTCCTGGCACCAGTTGTCACCATCTAGGCACTGAATAGCCATTAGCCAATCACTTTGATGACATGACTTGGTCCCACTGGCAATATACCTCACTAATCTGTTGTTCAGCTATCACCATTTGTAACTACTTATGTCTATTTTTTGTACTATATTTATTTTGTGTTTTGGATTTTAAATATCAATGTGCCTATGTTGCTCACCCAGAGCTATGGATGGAGCAGGATATACATTTTTATAAATAAAAAAATACATAAATAAATAAATAAAGACATTATGTTACTTTGCCATTAGGTGTCCAGCTGAAATTTATTCCCCAGAGTTTCAAAAGTTATAAAGGGCAATTGTCAGACATTGGTTGTGCAGGCTAACTACAAGGATAGTTATACTTTGAAAATTAGGCATAATTGGAATCTTTGAGGGAAACACATAACAGTGAATTATCCTAGATCACTGTGGGCAAGTTTGCCCTATATATGCTCCATCCTTCTCTCATCCGGAGCTCCTCCCAAAACATGAGGGAGGCTCACTCTTAGGTAGAAAGCTGAAATACAAAACCTCCAGGGCAGCATTCTTTGAAATGCTCCCTGTTCCATGTGCAGGTCCCCAGAGGCAGGCAGAACTCCAGGGTCTCAATGCATGGATGAGACGATGGTGCAAAGAAGAGGGATTCTGTTTTCTAAGGAACTGGGAAACCTTTTGGAGAAGGGGGAGTTTTTTTTGAATGGATGGGTTCCACCTTAACCAGGGTGGAACCAGGCTGCTGGAATTAACCTTTAAAATGGAGAGAGAGCAGTTTTTTAACTAGAACAAAGGGGAAAGCCAACAGTCGCTCAGCAACGCATGTTTCAGAGGGAGGTATCTTCAAAGGATACTAATGAAGCATTAGTTAGGGCATCACAACAGAGAAATTCCAAGATAGACTTAATTGACATCTCAGAGACATAGCGGAAAGAGGATAATCAATGGGATAGTGCTATACCAGGTTGCAAATTATTTCGCAATGGCAGAGAGGAGTATTTTGGTTGCGGGGTGGTACTTTATGTCTGGGATAGCATAGAGTCCAACAGGATAAAGATCATGCATAAGACTAAATGCATAATCAAAGCTTTATGTGTAGAAATCCCTTGTGTTTTGGGGAAGAGTATAGATAGGAGTATACTACCGTCCACCTGACCAAGATGGAGAGATGGACAGTGAAATGCTAAGACAAATTAGGGAAGCTAACCAAATTGGTACTGCAGTAATAATGGGGGTTTCTTCAGGGGGACTTTCTATACAAAAACCAAAAAAGTATCATAAAGGACCTTCTAACTGTGTATAATGGATTCTTACAGCTTCCTATCAAGAAACCTTCAAAGTCAATACCAATTCCCGACACAACTCTTCTTCAGCTGCAACAAACACACAAAACACATTAAATCAGTGTATCCAATATTTAATATATCCAAACCAAAATTATTACTTACAAATATATCACACTTTCTGACCTTATTAATTTATCCACCAAAGTTTTGTCATCCCATATAGTATCACTTTTGAATAAAGGTTTATCATTCATACCCACTGAGAAATATAATGCTTTTATGACTAGAGTGGAACTACAAAAGCTTTATAGGCTAATCAGATTAATTGATTTTTGGGGGCCTAGTGAGAGTGTTAGAGAAGGGTGGGTTAAGTTAATTAGAACTTCTTGGATGCGTATGGAGCGCCCCTCCCCCAATCCTCTCATTGCCGCGTTTGAATCTTTGGTGTTGCATGATTTGGAGATGTTGGAGTCCAAAAGGGAATGAATTAAATGAATCTAAAGAAGAATTTTCAGCAATTAGTCAATTAAGGGAGGAAAGGTGGTGCGATAGTTGTGATGGATAATGAAAACTATACACAGGAGGCCATGTCCTAATTGAATGATAAAAATGTATATATTACATTGGATCGCAATCCCACTATTAGAATTCAGAGTGAAATTAAAACCATTTTGGATCGAGCATTAAATTCTCATGTTATCTCGACTAAGGAGCATCGTTTTTTGTATGAACCTTCTCCAGTTGTACCTTATTTTTACCCTGTTCCAAAAATCCATGTCGATAACTGATCCCCCAGGGAGACCTATTTTCTCAGGCATAAGGTCTGCCTTTGAACAAGACTGCTCACGGTGTCATACTCTCCATTTATATTAAATTTTCCTATGCTAACATAATACTTAATTTAAAAGTTTACATTTCTAATACATTTAGGAGTAATGAGCATTTCTCTTAATGCCTATGTATGAAGTGTGTTTACGCTAGCTATTTGGAAGTGCATTATCATTAGTGTTGGTACAGAGCTGCATACACTGAGTAGCACTATAGAAATGATAAGTAGTAATAACAGCACATTCTCCAAGTGTAATGTTAATGCTTACAGGCCATTGCAGTATTCTGCACATTAAAACACTGTGCGCTGGAACTCCAACACGCAGTTTTAACACTCAGATTAAATATTGTATACTCCCACGGGCGGATTTTAAAAGCCCTGCTCGCGTAAATCTGCCCGGATTTACGCGAGCAGGGCCTTGCGCGCCGGCGTGCCTATTTTCCATAGGCCGCCGGCACGCGCAGAACCCTGGGACGCGCATAGGTCCCGGGGTTTTTGGAAGGGGGCGTGTTGGGGGGCGTGTCAGGGGAGGGGCTGAACGACGCAGCGTTTCGGGGGCGGGCCCGGGGGCGTGGTTTTGGGCCGGGGCATTCCGGGGGCGTGGCTGCGCCCTCCGGAACCACCCCGGGTCGGGTCTCGGCGAGCCAGCAGCCCGCTGGCGCGCGTGGATTTACATCTCCCTCCGGGAGGTGTAAATCCATGGATAAAGGTAGGGGGGGGGTTAGATAGGGCCGGGGGGGGGGTTTAGGTAGAGGAAGGGAGGGGAAGGTGAGGGGATGGCGAAAGAGAGTTACCTCCGAGGCCGCTCCGATTTCGGAGCGGCCTCGGAGGGAACGGAGGCAGGCTGCGCGGCTCGGTGCGCGCCGGCTGCCCAAAATCGGCAGCCTTGCACGCGCCGATCCAGGATTTTAGAGGATACGCGCGGCTACGCGCGTATCTTATAAAATCCAGTGTACTTTTGTTTGCGCCTGCTGCACAAACAAAAGTACGCGATCGCGCAGTTTTTAAAAATCTACCCCCCAATAAGGTAAACTCATTCTATGCCAATGCATCGGGAGTTTAAAAAAATTCATTGGGTGTAAAATGTTCATTTGGTACAGGCTGAATACACATTTTAACTCAGGAAGGGTGGGGGGGGGGGCATTCCTGACAGTCTGATGCAGTCCCATTAGCTGCTGCCACCACTTAGCAGGATAAGTTGATAATTATCTGGCTAAGTGGTGGTAGAAAGCCCAAAAAAACCAGCCTTTTTTTTTTTTTACTTTTTTCCCTTTCTAGAGGGTTTTAAGCGCTAGTGCAGAAGTGCTGGAAACTTAGCTCCATCTCTGACCCAGAAGTTAAGCTTCCAGCACTAAGAAAGACCGAGTTCGGCCGGGCGCAATTCTTTGCATTGGAGAGCACTTCTTAATGCCTTCATTTGCATGGGATTTCCATGCAAGGGATCTAAGCAGTATTCCCATTTAGGGATGCACATTTCCTGTGCACAAAACCCCTTGCTGCATCAGCAGTAATTCTTGCACACAGAAGATATGCATTGAAGTGCAGACAGAAAGGTGTGTTTGGCTGAATGTACCTTTCTGCACCGACCTGTTAGATTGCAAGCCATCTGAGGATTGGGAAATACCGACAGTACATGAATTTAAAGTACCTGAAAGATAGACTATAAATCATGTACCGGCTACAAAAAAAAGAAGATAACAGGGTCATTAGATATTAACACCTGATTTACCAAGCAGGGCTAATGCTGAAATGGGCTAATGTTGGCCAATTAAAGCAGAAAATGTAACTACCTCAGACAGTGTAGTTAACTTCCTTGGTAGTGGCCTGAATTAATGCAAGCCACTAGACTCTCCTGCCCCTAAACTCAAATTAGGGCTGCTGGGCAAACAGATCAGAGTGTTAGTGGCACCATTTTGGATTTAATCCCCAAAAAACCTTTTTTCAATGTGGTGATGACTAATATTTAGGGTTGCCAACTGGATCCAGATTTTCAGGACAGGTTGATCCAGTCCTGTTTTACCCCATTGCATGCAGGGACTTGTTCTTATTTCCCTAGTGCATTCCCTAAGAAAAAGCAAGACTACAAGTCTCTGCATGCAGGGCGGGGGAGGGTAAAACCAGGACTGGATCAACCTGTCCTGAAAATCTGGAGCCAGTTGGCAATCCTACTAATATCAATGAAGAAAACCTCACACTCCAGGACCCTTAAGCCTATCATCATTTATGAGACCTTCATACAAGTAAACGGCTTTAAATAAATCACTTGTATATGGTTAGAGGAATATAAATTTCTTCTCATAACCATTAAGATGATAAATGCCCGACTTTTATAATCACCGGTCTCCTATTCATTTTTTATCATTTTCTTATTTTTGCATTTGGCACAATAAGGGGCAGATTTTCAAAGCCCTTCACACGTAAATCCTCCCGGATTTACGTGTGAAGGGGGGGTTATGTGCGCCGGGCGTATTTTCAAAAGGCCCGGTGGCACGTGTAAAGCCCCGGGACGTACACACGTCCCGGGGCTTGAAAAAAGGGGTGGGGGCGGGGTGGGGCAGTCTGGAGGCAGGGCGGGGGTGGGGCCAGAGCCTCCAGGCACAGCAGCCATTTGATGATGTGCCCGGGATCGTGGGACAGCCATTGGCCGGCGCACGCAACCTATGCCTGCCCAGAGGCAGGAACAACTTATAAAATAAAGGTTGGAGGGGGGGTTAGGTAGGGCTGGGGGGCAGGTTAGGTAGGGGAAGGGAGGGGAAGGTGGGGGGGGTGGAAGGAAAGTTCCCTATGAAGCCACTCCGATTTCGATTTCAGAGCAGCCTTGGAAGGAACGGGGAAAGCCAGCAGAGCTCCCCAAGGGCTCGGCGCGCGCAAGGTGCACTATTGTGCACCCCCTTGCTTGCGCCAACCCTGGATTTTATAACATGCGCACGGCTGAGCGTGCATGTTATAAAATCGGGCGTACATTTTTGTGTGCCGGGTTGCACGCACAAATGTACGCCCGTGTGTAGGTATTAAAATCCGGCCCTAAGAGTTTTAACACAGCATTTCAAGATTTGTGTCTATGGCGATTTCTTTTTAAAAGTAATTTTAAATGTAAACATACGCATAAAATTACACCTGCTATGAAGCAGGTGTAACTTTGTGCTTGTATGCCATGGTGGGGTGGGGTGGGGGGGGGGGGGGGTCCTATGCATACTTGCAAATTTTCAAAGTGGATTTATTTGCATAAATCCACTTTCAAAATTCTAGCTAAAGTCTTTAGCCTCTGCAGGCTGTTTGAAAATTACCCTCTAAAATGTGATGTACCACTGGCATTAAATCCAGTAAGTATCTCACAGTACTATGCCAAGTTTAATAGTTGGTATATTGACCAGGGGTAGACAATTCTTGAGTGCCTCAAACAGGTCTGGTTTCAGGGCTTCCACAATGGATTTGTATGAGATATATTTGCATACAATGGAGGCAGTCCATGCAAGTATACCTCATACATATTCATTGTGGATAGCCTGAAAACCAGACCTGTGGCACTCCAAGACCAAAATTGCCTACCTATGAGGTAGACTCATAATTAAAATATTTAGTACAAGTCCCTTTGCTATTAGAATAGAATACAGTGTAGTCAAAGTGATGATTTTGTACCCAACAATATTTTAAAAACACATGCTTATTCAATTGTGTTGTTCTTTGTTTGTAATTGTTGCTCTAATGAGATAAAAGTTACATTCAAAACCTCTTTCAGGATATAAAACTATTTAGCACTTTTGGGTGGTCTAGAAATAGGAATCAGAGTGCTGAACTAATGTATAGTTACACAGTAGTGTGTGCAAATTACATGGTTTGAAAAAGAAAGATTGATAACAGTAAATCAGAGAATGAAAAGAATTGAATTCATAGAAAACAGTGCTGTAAGCTTTGCTAAATGGTGTCCACCATCTGCCACATTCTGATTCAATTCAGCAAATTTCAAAGCCATATTTTGATCTCAGGTCTCGTCTCTTAGGGCTTAATTCATTAGCTCTTTCTGGGAAGGTTATACAACAGTACCTATTATGTCCTGTGGGAAAACAGCCAAGTAGCTGGCAAAGAGAGAGCTTCTAAATAAGAGCTATCAATGTAACCAAATTAAGACTCTTTTCACTAATTAATTTTTCCAGTGTAAAGAATGGGGTAAAACACCAACTGTTCAAATTCTTTATTTAGTTTACTATAACTAATGGGATATCCATTGATCTTCATCAAGATTTCACATAAAATTCCCAGAAGTGTTGATTGTGTTAATTTGTATTATTGAGGGGTATTTCCTTCCCATCATATCCATGACATTTGCTCCTTCTGTTGACACTATTTACAATACAACACTCCCCCTACCCCACCTACTACCCCCCCACAGACACACACAAATAAAAACATTAAGATCTTGTCTGGAGTTACAGGGCATCCAGTTTGAAAACAAGCTACATATGCACACTATCGGGTTGTGTTTTTTCGACATGCTTTATTTTTATGTGCTAGATGACATATAGACTCCTTGCACAGTCTTTTATGTGAATAGAATTAAGGGGCACATGGGATTTCGGTATAGAAATGAAATTAGGGCCTGAGGAAACACTTCATAAACAGACATTCTTGTGGACTGCAGATGCCATTTTTATGCAGCCATATTTCATGTATGTATTTATTTATTTATTTATTTAACTCTTTTATATACCGAAGTTCATATGGAACATCACTTCGGTTTACAATACCAGTCATCAGTCTCAAGGTAGTGCCCTAAATGCCGCTGTGCCAGGGATCGCAGGCCAGCCATCGGGCAGCACGAGCAACCTACGCCTGCCCTGAGGCTTATTCTTATAAAATAAGGGTTGGGGGGGGTTTAGGTAGGGCTGGGGGGCAGGTTAGGTAGGGAAGGGAGGGGAAGGTGGGGGGGGGCGGAAGGAAAGTTCCCTCCGAAACTGCTTCGATTTTGATTTTCGAGCAGCCTTGGAGGGAACGGAGAAAGCCAGCAGGGCTACCCAAGGGCTCGGCACGTGTAAGGTGCACTATTGTGCATCCCCTTGCATGCGCCAACCCCGGATTTTATAACATGCGCGCGGTTGCATGAGCATGTTATAAAATCTGGCATACATTTGTCCGCGCCGGGTTGTGCGCACAAATGTACGCCCACACATAGGTTTTAAAATCCGGCCCTTTATATAACATTGTCCACCTGGATGAGAATATCCTAAATGACTTTTCATGGAGTTATGCTCCCTGAAGACTTTTCCACATTTACTGAAGCTATCTTGTGATGTCTTGATTTTCATTCATCTCAAGCCATGCTAGATCTGCTCCAGTCTGGCTTTCACACTGTACATTCCAGAGAAACTGCAATTGCCAGTCTTCAGTGACCTCGTCATGGCTAAGGAGAAGGGGGTTTTACTTAATCCTCATCATCCTTGAATTATTTGCTTCTTTTCACACTTTTGATAACTACCTATAACTCGATACACTGTACTCAATTGGATTTCATGACTCTGCTCTGTCTTGGCTTTTTTCTTATCTCTTCCATTGTACTTTTAGTGTATCCTCTGGTGGCTCTTAACTCCACCACTTCCATGGTTTTGGTTGGAGTTCCTCAAGGCTTCATCTTGGGCCCTCTTCTATTTTCTCTCTACATTTGTTCCTATGGTGCTCTGATCTCCTGCCACAACTGTCAGTACCAGAAAGTATTAGACCACAGGGGGTTTGTGCCCGGTTGGCTGGGACACTAATACCCAGGGAGCTTTTTATATTCAGGGGTGCAGGGTGCAGTCCGGGGGCTTTATTTGTACCATGCAATCTTTTTCTCAAAATGGCAACCCAAAACAAAACATCTGAACATGTTTGGTAAAATATGAAAATTTTCAGATGTCAATTTTCAATTTGCTTTCTTCATAAGAATCCAAAAATGAACTCATTTGTTGCATATTACCGATTCAGGTAATATGAATACACATCCCTAATACAAATGCATTCAGCTTCTCATTACCTTCTCTCTCTCCCTACACTCTTTCTCGTGAACTCTGTTCATTGAGCAAGTTGTTCTTATTTGTCCCCTTCTCATTTATCACCACCTCAGAACCAACTCTGAACTTTCCACCTTGCTACACCATATTTCTAACATAGATCTCTTGAGTTGATGCATCATGCTCCCTCTCTGGCCATATTCATATTAATTCTAAAAACTAGGGAATGCATTCATTTGAAATAAATGGGCAAAAAATAACAAATGAGCCATATTTGTTTTATTCATGAACACAAAACAAATGGAGGGGGTCTCACAAATGAAACAAAAAAGATTTGTCTAATTTGTTTGTTTCTCATTCATTTCAATGGCCCATTGAAGTCTATGGCTCTGCTCTAAGTAAATAAACAGGCACAGGTAATTAAGCAAACAGCTCTTGCTTATGTGACCTCACCAGCTTGTCAGAGATTTGAGAGATAAGTTGGCAAGGAAACTAGCTACTGCTGCTATCTGGATCAAGTGATGCTGATCTACTCTCCCACTATAAAGTCTGTATTTCCTCTCTAGCTTTTGGCAGAGGAATACATGCTAGTAGAAGGTCTCAAAGAGTTTTTAAAAAGATTAACCTTTGGATTTTGCACTGGTAAAAGGCTGCTTCTAATCTTCTCTGTGCTGCAGTGGTCTCAGTCACTGTGCCAGAAAGAGAAGTAGTGCACTGCTGCTGGTTTTGATTTTTCTCTTCACTGGGGAGAGTCAGAATGGGAGAGAGCATGGAGACTGCAGTTGCAGCAGTGCTAGTGATTTATTTTTATCTCTGTCTTATCTGGCTACCAGTGAAGTAAGCAGTGCACACTCAGAGTCTGAAGAAAAGAGTCTTTCTAGGCTGCCAGTCTTTTTTGTATGTTAGTGTTTAACATTTTTTTTTTGTGTGTGTAGAATCAGTCAGCACTGTTGCACACAGCACAGCACACATATACCTACACTGCATATGTGCCATGGGTCAGTGTGTATGACAGACAGTACTCCACCCTACAAGTGGGAGTACAGATACAGTATCAATAAATCACTTCACTTGTAATATCCAAACCACCCTTAGGCAATGCACTTCAACAAATTCCATCATGTCAGGAAAATGGACAGGAGGGAAAGTTGGCAACTGTGGCAGGCACAGCAATAAAAGAAAGTTAGTCTTGCACCTAAATTGAAGTTCAGTATGTCAGGAAAGGGAGGCAGCTCAACACAGATGAAATTGAAATTTGAAGGTATGTGGTACTGCCTCCTTTTCTACTCCCTTTTGTTTTGGATTAGAGAGAAAAGGTAGGCTATCCATCCAACCAGCTGCAAAAAAGAATACTGCAAAAAATATTTCTGTAGGCTTTGTGATGAACTTTTCTGGTATGAAGTGAGAAAAGCACTTAAAAACTACAGTACCTTTTCTTCTCTGGATTTATTCTGTTTTCATGCATTAGCTCACTATGGCCTAGATTCATCAAACTATTGCATGTGATAGGAAGAGGGGCATGTTTTATGGTAATAGCTTATTTATTGCAAAGTGTGCTATCTTAGCACTTCACATATGTATTACCACAGAGTGCAATAACTTTTCACACTTAGGCCTGGATTTATCAAAATGCACTAAATATCACATGTGATAGGAAAAGGGGTGTGTTTTATGGTAATAGGCAGTTTATGCTAATACCTATGTGAAGTGCAAATTGTGAAAACTTTTTTGCAGTTTGTGATAAGTGCCAGGATTGTTGTATTTCCTACATACAACCAATGGGGGGACCATGTTTAGTAGTTTTAAGCTCCTGGAGAGCCAGCCTAGCTATCAAGGCCCTCTGACCACCACTGGGGCAGGAGAGAAAGAGAGAGAGAGCACTTTGAATGTCAAAGTGACCTCTAACCCCTACACTAATACCTTTCTCTCTCTCTCTCTCCTTAGAATGCTATGAGTGAAAACATTAGGGATGTGCAGAGCAAAATTTTATGTTCATATTTTTTATGTCCGAAAGGGGGTCCCACTTGCGGCCAATATGGACATAAAAAAAATCCAATGAGTTGGGTATATGTACATATGTGCAAAAAAAAAATTTAAACCCCCTCACCCTCCTTAATCCCCCCCCCAGACTTACCACAACTCCCTGGTGATCGAGCGAGGAGTGAGGACGTCATTTCTGCAATCCTTTTGCGAGAAGCATGTGACGTCGGTGGCACGTCGAGTGACGCGGCGTCACGTGATTCCCGGCTCGTTCGCGCCGGACGGCTCGTTCGGCCCAAAAAGAACTTTTGGCCAGCTTGGGGGGGCCTCCTGACCCCCCCAAGCTGGCCAAAAGTTCTTTTTGGGCCGAACGAGCCGTCCGGCGCGAACGAGCCGGGAATCACGTGACGCCGACGTCACGTGATTCCCGGCAAGTTCGCGCCGGACGGCTCGTTCGGCCCAAAAAGAACTTTTGGCCAGCTTGGGGGGGCCTCCTGACCCCCTCAAGCTGGCCAAAAGTTCTTTTTGGGCCGAACGAGCCGTCCGGCGCGAACTTGCCGGGAATCACGTGACGTCGCGTCTGAGTGACGCGGCGCCACGTGATTCCCGGCAAGTTCGCGCCGGACGGCTCGTTCGGCCCAAAAAGAACTTTTGGCCAGCTTGGGGGGGCCTCCTGACCCCCTCAAGCTGGCCAAAAGTTCTTTTTGGGCCGAACGAGCCGTCCGGCGTGAACGAGCCGGGAATCACGTGACGCCGGCGTCACTCGACGTGCCGCCGATGTCACATGCTTCTCGCCAAGGATTGCAGAAATGGCGTCCTCACTCCTCGCTCCATCACCAGGGAGTTGTGATAAGTCGGGGGGGGGATTAAGGAGGGTGAGGGGGTTTATATTTTTATTTTGGCTCAACAATCGCGATTTCCAACATATCGAACATATCTATGTTCGATATGTGGGAAATCCGATCGTTTATGTCGAATCAATTTTTTAAGTAAAAAAAAAATATGAGTTGCGTTTTACTAATGCGGTCAATCCGAATGCACACCCCTAGAAAACATTGCAAAGTGCTATAAAGCCATATCACACAGCTTAATGCAACTGAAAGAGATGTAGTTATTAGCTGCATTAAGATTGTGCAATATGGGTTTGCAACTTGCAAAGCCAGCCCACTTGACCAGAAATCCTGTCCTAAACTCCACCCTTAACACATGCAAAAAGCCCATAACTCAGCTTGGAAAATAACCCCCTAAATTATTTTAGATAGAGAATATTAGCATGTAATGATGGAGGTCCATATTCAAAAGCTAAGAAGTAAGCTGGTTAAATGAAAATGTGGTCACTTATCTTTGCCTATTCACAAAAACACTTGCTATATATAATTTAATGCACCCTCATTCATGTAGCTAGAATTTAGCTGGATAAATTAGGGGCATTCCAGGGGCTTGTAATGTTTTCTCCAGCACAACCAGTCACACTTACGCCCAGCGCCACTGGACCCTGAAGACACTGCCAGATACCATCACCTGCTTGCAGCAAGGACGCCACCATACATTCTCCCCCTTGGCTTCTTAGGTGCATGTGTACGGTGTACTTGTACTTATTAGCCTCATGATGGGAACTCTCTTCACTGGAGCACTTGGATGATGTCATGTGGCTGGGTATTTAATCCTGCCGCGATACCAGCACACAGCCTCAGCAACATGTACCCCTGCTTCTTGCAGTGTGTGTCACTCTTGAGTTCCTGATCTCCTTGCTCCAGCGTTGACTTGTCCTTCCTACAGCCATGCCTTATCCTTGCTCCAGCCTGCCTTGTCTTGTCCAGCAAGCTTTGCCTTGCTCAGTTTACCCAGCCTTGGTCCCTTGTCTGCTTGATCTTCTGGTACACACCCTTGCTACGGACCCAGACCACTCTTCTTCTGTCCTCCACCTGATAATAACCTCTGCTTTGGACCCCCACTTTCACCCTGAATACTGCCTGCCTCGACCCTTCTGCCTGTAGCAGGTAACTCTCTGATCATGGCCTGTCCTATTCTAGGCTGATTTTGGACTTTCCTATTCTGACCATCATGTGAGAAATTTGCCTAATTCCTACTGGCTCCTGGAATCCAAAGGCAAAACCTGCAGGGAACGGGGCTGGTATAGATGAAGGTCCAGCTCAGACTCTGCCTAGGGTTTGTCTGCCAGCTGTCGGCGTGGGCCTAGTAGTGGGTTCACCAGCTAGGCAGCATCATCAACTGTGCTATAGCACAAGAACTCACAACCGTGTCAAGGTGTAACTGGGAGGAGTTGAGTTAGCTGGTATTCAGAGTCAGCTGGATAACTTATCTGGCTAACTATGGTCAGCCCATAGAACTGTCCTTAAGTTAGCCAGTCAGACTGATCTGGCTAACTTCAAGATAGCTGGGTATATTCAGCAGCACGGTTGTGCCAGTTAGCTGCCCAGTGGCTGAATACGGACCTCATGGAGAATAAGTTTGTGTAAATAATTTTGAGTGAATTTGGTATTCTTTGCCTATTCACAAAAACACTTGCTATATGTAATTTAATGCACCCTCATTCATGTAGGTAATCAAAATCTGCTAAACGTTTTCATGATGTGACAAACTTTATTTCTCAGAGAAATGGGGAGAACAGAGGGTCATGATGAATATTTGAAAAAAATATTCAAAATCAAGTAGTTATTTCTAAAATGTATGTTAGTTTGAATCAAAAAATGCCAATAGGAGTGTTTAGCATGAATAATTTGCAAACATGAAGGGATGAATAAACAAATATCCAAAACTACAGTACATTCGTAGTTGCTTCTCCCGACTTAATTGCACCCCAGGAATACTTATAAAATATACAGGTAAAAGTACTGGGCATATTGTCTACATTTGCACTACTTTTACCTTCATAGAGGGTAGGGAATAATCAAACAGCTCATTGCCACATATAAAATACTTTTTTTTTTATTTTTTATTTTTTATTTTTCTTTTATTTCATTACAAATTTAACAGATAATTTATAACATATACAAACAAAGAACCATTACCAATGATATAATTCTATTTGAGGACTATAAAAGATAGAAACTGCATTAATCATAAATTTATTTTTTTTTCTTAGTTAGTATGCTCTGTTTTCAGCTCCTGAGGTTCTAAATTGCTTTATAAATTTTTGATTTATACAAGAGAGTTTATACTTTTTTTTTTAACCATGGAAACCATGATTATTGCCCTCAGATACTCCAATTTTCACACTTTTTTGCATTTATGGTCTGATTGACCAAAGTCTTTTCTCATAGATATAAAATGGGAGAAAAACCTTAGACAGGTGGGATCTTTAGGTGAAAATGTTCCCGCATCTCCATTTTCAAGACAGCATCCTCTCCGCCTGCTTCCGAAATGGAGGGTTGCATACAGACAGCGATGTACCTCTGTCCCCTTAAAGAAGACATGCAAGTCAACAAACAGGTTATTGGTGGTAATACCTTGTTCTTGGACTAATAATACAGTTGAGGACAATTTTCAAAGTAATTTCTCTACATGTAAATTGTGATTTACACCTGCAAATGGTCTGGCTGAAAATGGTTCTGCCTTAATACTGCTAAAAGTGGGTGTGTTGATATGTATGCATTTCGGGGAGGAATTCTCAATACGTTTTGGACAGGAATAGAAAATAATGCACATAGATCATATTGTCAAAGCTACGTATGTTAATTTTCCTTGCAAAATCTACCTGCAAAGAAAGCAGGTGCAAAAATGGTTGAAGAATTAACCCAGTTTTGAAACTCACCAGCAGTAGCACCAATAATCTAGGCTTCACTCCTGGCTATTATCCAATTGTGTACCTTTCATGCACATTGATAATTCAGTACTAGAACATCAAACCACAAACAGGGACGATAACTTTCAAAGTGGCGCGCAGTCGCACATGTGCATGCATTCATTGGCCCACGCCTAGCAACACCGCTATTTTATAACATACGCTCGAATATGCATGTATGCTATAAAATAGCCTAGCCACGCACACAAGTGAACCTGCCGAGTAAGTGGAGAAATTTTAGAAGGGACGCGTGCTGATGCCATTACCTGTTTTACCAGTTTCTCCCCAATTCGCCCAGTTAACAGATAGGTCTTCCAACCCGCCTGGTTTGATAGCCTGCATAACTCTGAGTTACCCCAGACCCTTTATACTCATAAGATATGGCTCATTAGTTGTTTTTTTAATTTACACATCTTCCATAGCAGAAGTCAAGTTTGCAGCAAGGGACCTCGGCATCCATCAGATCATGTAAGTATTTACGTGCAAATTTCTGGTTCAAGTATTGAAATGCCCATGCCCTGCCCAGACCACACCCACATCCCACCCCTTTTTGAGAAGTTATGAGATCTGCATGTAGGGGCATTTCCATGCGTATCCTGGTGGCTTTTAAAATCTACCCGGCACCATTGAGCCCGACATATTTGTGCAACCCCTAATTAATGTGCACATCGGGCTATTAAATTTCAGCTTTAAGAGAATGGCATAGCTAGGATTGGAGCTTTAATGATTGGCACTACTGCTGACAAGTTTCAAACCTGTGTTATTTCAACCTTATTGTCTATATTATCATAGGATGGAATTTCAAAAGCTTTAACCGGCTAATTTGGGCAGATAGCAAGGTAAACCTCAGTTCTTAAACTGTTTCTCTGGAAAAGCTAGATTCAGGATGCATTGTCATATATTGTTACCTTTATTGATGAAGCTAGATGAATATATAATCTATGATTTGTGGAATAGGATCAGTGAACACTCAGCTTCGTCTTGCGGAATTTTGTTATGACTTCTGCAAGCACAGGCTATGAATCACAGATTCTTGATTCTCAGATTTGTTTATAGGGAACCCGCAAGAGTTCTTTCACCATTGCTTAAGGGTTAACCCTCATTTAATAAGGAAAGACAACTCAATCAAGGGTTTTGGACCTAATGGAATCGAAAAGTTGATGATGCCAGCTGGCCTGTGTGCAGTGTTTGTCACCATTCTCTCTTTAGCATGATGAAAAAGATTGGGTCACCTTCTGCAGGCACACATAGACTATGCCTGTCAGAAGTAAGCTGGCTACCTCCTCCTGCAGTCTCATAGCGTCCATCCAGACCCTCACCCTATCTCATTTTGCCTGTATTTCTTTTTATGGTTTTTTGTTTTTTTTTTAATTTTTTTTCTCTCTATTAGTTTTACTTTCATTTTCCTTACTCCTGTCTCCTTTTTCTATTCCTGCCAATGTGTTTCTTAGGTCTTACAAAACTAGCACAGGGGATACTCAATCCCCAATCTCTACCAATGAGAACTATTGTGAAATTGTACTGGAGATCAAGCTGAGCAAGCTAAGAAGGCCAAGAGGACAAAATAACATAAAATCAATATTCAGTGAGTCGGTGAGCAGCAACATTTTTATCTGGGTAAATTTAACTGAGTATATTTAGCAGAAGATAAGTTCCACTGAATATTTGGCAAAACGTATTTGGGTAAATTTACATAAATATTGAAAGAAAATGTAGTGAGTTACAGCAATTCAAACACTGCCCCACCCCGCCCCCACCCTAATACACACACACACACACACACACACACAGACACAGACACACACACAGACACACACACACACTCTCTCTCTCTCTCTCTCACTCATACAAACCAATAAAATTAAGGTCATGGCTTGATCCCCCATTCTTTCTCAAGTTTAAAAAATAGATTGTGGGCTGTACCAGCCCAATCCCCAGCTATCCCCCAAGAAAAAAAATAAAAACATGGGTAAACGTGGGCAAACAACCCACTCCCCTCTCCCTCTTCTTAAAAAGAAAAATGGGGCACCCACCACCCCCCACCTCCTCTGACCCCTAATTCATTAAAAGCCTTCCAGTACGACAGCAGGAGGAGGAGAAGCTAATACCTCCTCTTGCACAGTGAAGATCTACATACTGGTACAGCTAATAGGTACCGGCCCTTACATAGTCATATATTCACCTCCCTGGAGCCAGAACGTGCTTGTTTCAGTGACAGCTGACCAGTCCCCATTCCAAACTGAGTTCTGAATGAGTACCAGTCCCTTCACTGACAGAGACCACTTTCCCTATGGAAACAGCGACCTACAGTGACTTAAGGTATAAATCACCTTGTATTCATGCACAGACAGGGAGAGAGCTAACAGTGAAACTAGAAGGAACACCCTAAGTCGGTATTTCCCAGTCCTCTCCTGGAGCACACCTAATCAGTCAGTTTTCAGGATGTCCATCATAAATATGCAAGAGATAGATTGCTTACTTTGCAGAGGCAGAGTATGCAAATCTATCTTATGCATATTAATTGTGGCAAACCTGAAAACTTGACCGGTTCTGTGTCCCTCCAGGATAGGCTTGAGAAAGACTGCTCTAAGTTGTAGGATAGTTGTACAGGCCAAGAAGAAAAACATCTTGCCTTTGGATTGTGTCAAAGACCACATCTTTCCTACAAAGTGCATCAGCCATATATTTTGCTTAGCACCCACCACACATGTGGTGCTATTTCACCCCACTGCCTTTGCAAGCAGAATGCAGTATTTTGAAAGGTAAGAGGCCAGTAGAAGAGGGACCAGCTGGCAAAACTGAAGTGGTTGTCAGGACTCAGTCAGGAAGCACACCTACTATATTATTTTCCTTGATATGTGGTGCTCTGATTCTAACATGAGAACATTAGGATTTGCCATATTGGGTCAGACCAAAGGTTCATCAAGCCCAGTATCCTGTCTCTAACTGTGGCCAAGTCAGGTCAGACATACTTGGCAGGATCCCAAGGGGTAAATAGATTCCAAGCTGCTTATCCCAAGAATAAGCAGTGGATTTCTGCAACTGTACCTTGCTAATGGTAAATGGACTTTTCCTCCAGTAACTTGTTCAAACATTTTTTAAGTGCAGCTACACTAAAACCTTTCACCACATCCTCTAGCAGCAAATTTCAGAGTTTAATTATATGTTGAGTAAAAAAATATTTTCTCTTATTAGTTTTAAATGTATTACCTAGTAAGTTCATTGTGTGTCCCCTGGTCTTTGTACTTTTCGAAAGAGTAAATAACTGACTGATGTTTACTCGTTCTATTCCACTCATTATTTTATAGACCTCTATCATATCTCTCCTCAGCCATTTCTTCTCCAACGATGTCTCCTAAATCCGTTTCTGGAATGGTGATTTCTAATGTGGAACCTTGCATTGTGTAGCCATAATTTGGGTTACCCTTCCCTAAGTGCATCATTTTGCACTTGTCCACATTAAATTTAATTTTCCATTTGCATGTCCAGTTTCCCAGTTTTGCAAGGTCCTCTTGCAATTTCTAACAATCCTCTTGTGGTTTAACAACTTTGAATAATTTTGTGTCATCTGCAAATTTGATCAGCTCATTTGTTGTTCCTATTTCCAAGTCGTTTATTCACATTTCTCCATTGGAAAATTTACCATTTAGCCATACTCACTGTTTCTATCTTTTAACCAGTTGGCAAATCCACAATAGGATACTGCCCTTTATCCCATGACTTTTTAATTTCCTAAGTAGTCTCTCATGAGGGCTATGTCAAATGCTTTCTGGAGATTCAGATACACTATATCAACTGGCTCACCTTTATCCACATGTTTATTTACACCTTCAAAAAAAGTAACAGATTTGTGAGGCAAGACTTCCCTTGGCTAAATCCATGTTGGCTTTGTCCCATTAAACTATGCTTATCTAAATGTTCAGCATTTATGACAGTTTCTACCATTTTGCCAGGCACAGATGTCAGACTCACTGGTCTGTAATTTCTTGGATTACCCCTTGATCCCTTTTTAAAAATTGGTGTTACTTTGGCAACCCTCTAGTCTTCAGGTACCATAAACAATGTTACTGATAGTTTACATATTTCTAATAGCAGGTCTGCAATTTCATTTCTCAGTTCTTTCAGCGTTCTGGGATGTATACTATCTGGTCCAAGTGATTTGTACTCTTTAGTTTGTCAATTTGCCCTAGTATATCTTCCAGGGTTACTGAGATTTGTTTCAGTTCCTCTGATTCATCACCTTTGAATATTATTTCTGGTATGGGTATATCTCTTACATCTTTCTTGGTGAATACCGAAGCATTCATTCTGTCTCTCTGCTATAGCTTTATCATCCCTAAGTGTGCCTTTTACCCATTGATTATCTAATGGTCCAACGGACTCTGTCACAGGCTTTTTTTTTTTTTTTACCTTGAATGTACCTGTAAAAGTTTTTATTATGAATTTTTGCTTCACAGCAAGCTTCTTTTCAAATTCTCTCTTTGACTTCCATATCAATGTTTTGCATCAGACCTGACAGTGCTTATGCTGTTTTCAGTTTTCTTCATTCAGATCCCTTTTCCATTTTTTGAAAGATGCTCTTTTATATATTATAGCCTTTCTTACCTCAACTTTAACCATGCCAGAAGTCGTATAGACTTCCTTTCACCTTTCCTAATGCATGGATTACATCTGATCTGGGCTTCCAAAATGGTATTTTTAAACAATGTCTATGCCTGAGTTAAACTTTTATCTTTCTAATTGCGCCTTTCAGTTTTTACTATTTTCCTCATCTTATCATAGTCACCATCTTGAAAGTTACATGCTGTCACAGTAGATTTCATTTTTTTGTTCCCTCCACTTATTACGTCAAATTTGTTGCAGTTCTGGCCGCGAGTGCCGTGACCACACCCTTACCTCCGTGCTCCTGGACCTACTCCTGCTTCTGGAGGCCTGGTTTGCACCCTGTTTGGTGGCGTCCCCGCGGGGGCCGCACCGCCGGGAAGCTTCCCATGGATGCCCTGCTTCTAGGCGCGTGGTCGTTTCCCGCCAGCGGTGACTCTGCCCAGTTTCTGAAGTCAGACGTCACGGCCTTGATAAGCCGGCCACAGATACTCAGTCTTTGACTTGCAATGGGGTTACCTCCCGGTTCCCTGTTGCGTCGTGCCCCGGAGTGCGCTGCTTTGCTACTCGCTCCGTTCCTGCTTGCCTACTATAGTACCTGCTTGGTTTCTGCTTGCCTGCTACAGTACCTGCCTGGTTCCAGTACCCGAGTCTTGCCGCAGTTCCTGCCTGGTTCCAGTACCTGAGTCTTGCTGCAGTTCCTGCCTGGTTCTAGTACCCGAGTCTTGCTGCAGTTCCTGCCTGGTTCCAGTGCTCGAGTCTTGCTACAGTTCCTGCCTGGTTCCTGTACCCGATCCCTGCTACAGTTTCTGCCTTGTTCCAGAACCCGAGCCCTGTTACAGTACTTTCTACTGTACTAGTCTGGTTCCAGTTCCCAGTCCTGATCATCAACTCACCTAAGTCCCAGCAGCCGGGCTCCTATGGGCTCCTCCCGGGGGGGCTTCAGCTTCCAAGAGTGAAGCCACCTAAGTCCCAGCGGTTGGGCTCCTACGGGCTACTCCCGGGGGAGTACCAGCTTCCAGGGTGAAGCGCACCTCTACGTCCTGCCTGAACATCTGCCTCCCAGCCTGCCACATACTAGAGACATTGACCACCTTTACCAGTCTCCTGCAGGTCGGCCCAAGGGTCCACTAAACTTAGCGCCCATAACAAAATTTGATCATGTTGAGATATCTATTGTCAGGTGAATCCAACACTGTTATCTCTCAAACCAAATCTATGTTCCACTAGGTCTAAAATAGTTTCCCCTCTTGTTGGTTCTTATACCAGCTGTTTATGAAGCAGTCATTTATTTCTCTAGGATCTTCTCCAGAATGTTCTGATGTAACATTTATTAGGGATGTGAATCGTTTTAGGATGATTAAAATTATCGTCCGATAATTTTAATATCGTCTTAAACCGTTATGGAACACAATACAATACAGATTCTAATGATTTATCGTTATAAATCGTTAGAATCGTGAGCCGGCACACTAAAACCCCCTAAAACCCACCCCCGACCCTTTAAATTAAATCCCCCACCCTCCCGAACCCCCCCCAAATAACTTAAATAACCTGCGGGTCCAGCGGCGGTCCGGAACGGCAGCGGTCCGGAACGGGCTCCTGCTCCTGCATCTTGTCGTCTTCGGCCGGCGCCATTTTCCAAAATGGCGCCGAAAAATGGCGGCGGCCATAGACGAAAAAGATTGGACGGCAGGAGGTCCTTCCGGACCCCCGCTGGACTTTTGGCAAGTCTCGTGGGGGTCAGGAGGCCCCCCACAAGCTGGCCAAAAGTTCCTGGAGGTCCAGCGGGGGTCAGGGAGCGATTTCCCGCCGCGAATCGTTTTCGTACGGAAAATGGCGCCGGCAGGAGATCGACTGCAGGAGGTCGTTCAGCGAGGGTTCCGGCGCCTCGCTGAACGACCTCCTGCAGTCGATCTCCTGCCGGCGCCATTTTCCGTACGAAAACGATTCGCGGCGGGAAATCGCTCCCTGACCCCCGCTGGACCTCCAGGAACTTTTGGCCAGCTTGTGGGGGGCCTCCTGACCCCCACGAGACTTGCCAAAAGTCCAGCGGGGGTCCGGAAGGACCTCCTGCCGTCCAATCTTTTTCGTCTATGGCCGCCGCCATTTTTCGGCGCCATTTTGGAAAATGGCGCCGGCCGAAGACGACAAGATGCAGGAGCAGGAGCCCGTTCCGGACCGCTGCCGTTCCGGACCGCCGCTGGACCCGCAGGTTATTTAAGTTATTTGGGGGTGGGGGATTTAATTTAAAGGGTCGGGGGTGGGTTTTAGGGGGTTTTAATGTGCCGGTTTTTCGATGTTTCGATTTTTTAACGATTTTTCACGATTTTTCACGATATTTTACCCCCCCAAACGGCAACAATACGATTCCCTCCCCCTCCCAGCCGAAATCGATCGTTAAGACGATCGAGGACACGATTCACATCCCTAACATTTATTGATGCTAGTCCAAGGCTAAAAAAATTCCAGTCCTTCAGCAAAATGAAAGCTCACCAGACTTATTCCAAGTGGTCTTCTTGTTTTTACCTCCTGTTGAAAACAAATGTTTATGTGTAGTCTGGGCATTGTGTGGATAATATGCTGCTATATTATTTATAATGAGGCTGCAACAAAAATACTCTAAGAGAGTTGAATTGCATTGTTGCACTAAAATGCTTTTTTTTTTAGAATGTTTATTTTTTCAGTGAAGTAAATGCAAAATGTATGCCATTAGATAAAAGGAAAATTGTTCATACTGAATACTGAAGCTGTTATTAAAGCCATGGATCCTCTCCCACAATTAAGATGGAAAATATGTTTTTCTGTTTCTCGTCTAGCAGAACATCTTTTTGTGTGCTTTTAGCCTTTTGTTAGTCCAGTGATGAGACCTTCTTTGAGGTGACTGCAATATTTCCTGGCTCACTCATACTGCTGTCTTCCAATGGCTCTGTTTTATCTGGGCAGACTGGATGGATAATTTTGGTCTTTAACTGCAATTATTCACTATGTCACGGTTTTGTTTAATGGGTTCAAATTTATCAAAGTTACTACTGTATAGGCTCTTATTATCCTAAGTCATTTCTGTTTTCCTTATTATTCTGTCCTATGACCTCTTCCCCTATTGTTCTCCAGAGTATACTCAGACTAAACTTCAAGAATGTGGGACCTGCTTTCAAAACGTATCTCATCCATTCATGCTTTTGACAAAATTCTTTTGAAAACAGTCCTCATAATGAATGCAAAGTCTACATGCTTACTACTTGGATTGCTCATCCAGTAACCTCATAGATTCTTGCTATAATTTAACCCCTATTGCCTCTCAAGATCTTTGCGCTCATCCCAGAAAGCTTTGCTTGAAGTGCCATCATTTAAGCAAGCCCATTTACATGAAATTTGGAAATCTGCATTCCAGATCTTTGGAAGAGCCTACTGGAGGGCTTGATACCTGTGACCTGTCTTAAAACATTTAAGAAAGAATTAAAAACTTTATTCTTTGACCAACCCTATTATTAAAAGTGATTCTCCTGCTCTATTTATTTCAGATGTGATGATTAGTTTGTATTTAGATTGTATTTAGGTTTTTATTTCTTGGGTTATGTCTTGCACTATGTTTCTCATTTAATCATAACCATAACTATAACAAAATAATGCATGCTGGATAAAGCAGTCTGGTGGGCATGTAAGTCCCCTTGAATGCATAGAAATAAAGGTTAACAAATAAAACAACAACAAAAAATATATGTAAGGTGATGCCATTTTATTGGACTAACTTAATAAATCCATTTCTTGACTAGCTTTCAAGAGCTAACATTCTCTTCCTCAGATCAGAAGAGAATCAGCAAAAGATGACGTTACCAGAAATAAATGAATTGTTAATGGCATTCCAATGATAGGGTGAAGGGGTAGAGGGAAAAGGATGAGGGGGATTTGATGGGTGATCAGAAGGTGGCAGGCAGTAAAATGTTATGGCCCATAATGTGATAAGAAACTTAGATCTTTGTTGAGTCCTTTTTCATTCCAAAACCCCCATCAGTCTTCCTCTTCCTTAATTCAAAATGCAGCAGCATAGAGCTGCTTAACACCAGCAAATTTAATTCAGTCACTCCACTCCTAAAGTCAATTCATTGGCTGCCAGTCTCCTATCTCACCACCTTCAAATTCCTGATGCTGGCTTTTAAAACCTTGGAGGAACTAGCACCACTCTATCTAGTCAACCAACTCTCCTTGTATATGCCCGCCCACCCTCTGCTAACGCTACTGAACACTCACTTGATAAATGAAGCTCACCAGCACAAGGAAGAGGACCTGGGATCAGTCCCCTCCCTGCCACTGGCCATAAGGCTTACACCTGATCTCCTAACATTCAGGAAAATACTGAAATCCTGGCTGTTTGTAGAAGCCTTTAGCACATAGCTGAGGCCCTATGGTTTTTGCTTCACTTTATTAGGACCACCTGTTACACCATGCCAGTAACTGAAACACTAATCTACCCCTTCTTCATCTTCTTTTGACCATGGTAATTGCCTGTATGCACCTCTCCCCCCTCCCTGACCACCTCCCTGGTTGTCATAACCCTGGATTTACTATGGATTGCTTAGCTCCCTCCCACACAAGAAGTTTAAACTTAATTTTTGTTGTTCTTCTCCCCTATTCTTGTATGGTTTGTTATCTTATTGCTATATATTACCCCATATCACTTAACCTTGTTTATTTCTTGCTCATTGTAATCTTTTTGATTCTGTTGGTTGCGAACTCTCTGATCTCATACGTTGGAAGAGTGTGAGATAAATGATGATGACAATGATTGGAAACAAATACACATTTCATAACAAAAAAGTTGATTTTTGGTTTATTATGAATGATATTTTTTGATTATTGAAAAACAAAGGGGGAATTCCCCAGACCCCTCCACCTCCTCAGCCTCCACAAATTGATTTGGCCTCCACTTCCCCCTGTCCTGCTGGCTCCTGAGCCACAATGACACTGGCTGGCCTAGAGATCAGTGCCATTTTTATTGTTTGGCCATAGAAACATACAGCTGCACAATAAAATGCAAAAGCCAGCCTTGAGGCCAGTGCCATTTGTTTTACGGCCATATGCCTTTCAGATATAAAACTTTGGCGTCATTGTGAGCCAGAAGCCGATACGGAAGGAGTGGTTATCGCTCCTGCCCCTTTCTATGAAGAAAACCCCCATGGAAGAGTAAGTGGGGGCCAGGGAAGCCACGGTCTCAGCTTTTATGTAGAGGTAGAGGGGCAGATTGGTCTAGGAAATACCCAGAGAGACTTGACACAGCCCAGCCCAAGGAGCTCCCAACTCACTTGCTGGGAGGAGGGGGGAGTGGTGGAGGCAACCAAAGAGGCCCCTATATATTTTTTTTAATTTGTTTTGGACAGATTATTTAAAGTTCATTTTGGTTCGACAAACTAAACCAAAATAAATGTTAAACAAACTAAAACTCGAACAAAACTTCCCTCCAAAATGAAAAAAAAATGAACCAAAACAAATATTCTCCTCTCTCCTGCACATCCCTAAGCCACAGCTGTTCGTTGCCTCTCCCTTGCTCCCTTTATTGACAACTCCTCCTGGTGACCACTGTCCCATCCTGTTGGAAATGGATCCTTAGTATTACTAAACACTTGATTTTTCACCCCTGGAACCTCCCAATGTTGGAAGTTTTCACATTCTGAAGAATAGTTGGACTTAGCCAGCCATACATAGCTTTTGCTTATCCTGTATATCTATATCTCAGCGTCTTGTGCTAGCCAGCTGCTACATAAAGTGATATCAAACTGCCATGAAATCCCAGAGGCTTTCTTTGTTTTAAACTGAAAATGAAAACATCAGTGACAACTTATGCAGTGACCAACATTTCAGTGTGGTAGCAAGAGATATGGCATCGGAATAAGTGAATCTGTTATGGACCTGGCTGAAACGCAGATTCATATTAGACAGGCCCATTATTTTATATAGCTGATTGAAATCTGGCAGGCTGTGGTCGTCCTCGAAGCTTGACTGCTGATTAACGTAATGTTTCTCTCTTTATCTTTACCCAGATGTAGCATGCAGTGAAAATGTGCACATTGGCCGATCAGTCTTAGGACAGCAGTTATGAACACCTTATTCTGATGCCTGACCCTGGAAGCCCAGGCTACAATGGAGCAAGATAAGTACTTTGCACCTTTGGGATTTATGTTATCGAAGTTTTTTCTCTGACTGCTTAATTTTTTTCACATAAAAATTGCACAAGAGGGCTTTTTTTTTTTTTTTACCTATGACGGCATTTATTTGCCTGAGGTCCAAATAAAATTGCTGTTACTGTTAAACACACATTTTGTGTTCCAGAGAGCTTTGGGATTTCGCTACATGTGCTTATTCACTGGGGGAATCTTCTGCTCTGGTTTAGAACTAAAGTTCTACAACTAAGTTGTAGGTGAGACCTTTGGGCTGATCTGTTGCTAGTTTTTTGAGAGCTAGACTCCCTTCATCAAGACAGTGCAGAATGATCTATGGATGAGGGTTGTCAGACTATCAGATAAATTGCAGGGTGCGTTCCAAAGGTGCTGTGGCAATGTTTGTCATTCAGTCTGTAAAGAACAGCAAAGAAAAAAGGGTGTGTTGGGAAAAGGGTGACAAAACTGAGGGAGAAAATTAGTAACCTTTATGATTACAGAAGGACTTTGTAAAGTAACGAGTGAGAACTCAATGCCCCTATTATGTCCCTGAGTTGGTTAAAATTTATATTTTTCGGGCTACTCATAATGGCATAACTTGCTGCAACTCAGATTTATTTTTTTAAGGGTGCTATCTTGTATTTTGACGGGAGCTAGCTGGCATTTTCATGGCAATTAACTTGATTTTTCCATGCCACTTGACTGAGAGTTGCCCCACTCATCAGTTAGTGGTGGATGAGCAAATAGATTTCTTTTGTCGTGTGCACTTCTTCCCATCAGCAGAAATCATTTTGGTCCATGAACAGAGTCAAAAATGGAAACCGGGGGTTCACTTGAAATTTGTTGATGAGGCAAGATAATCCTGCTGAAATTAATGCAGTCACCTTGGTTCTCTGTTGGACATGGCTTCCAAAACCCACATTGTACTATCCCTGCTTCGATTTGGAGGTGGCTTAAATCAATTCCATGATTCATTTATCCTTAGATCAAATAGAGTGGATTTTAAAACGGTTCCATATGTGCATATGCAGGCCACGTGCAAGCGCAATGCGAATTTTAAGAAGCCACAAAGTATGTGTGGTGTTACGAAGAAGGGGTGGGGCAAGGGCAGGGCATGGGCGGGGCCAAGACTTATGTGCATAACTCTGAATTTAAAAAAAAAGGTGACTATGACATACCTCTGCATTAGAGATGTGAATCGTGTCCTCGATCATCTTAACGATCGATTTCGGCTGGGAGGGGGAGGGAATCGTATTGTTGCCGTTTGGGGGGGTAAAATATCGTGATAAATCGTTAAAATCGTTAAAACCCGCTAAAATCGTTAAAACCCACTAAAACCCACCCCCGACCCTTTAAATTAAATCCCCCACCCTCCCGAACCCCCCCCCCCAAATAACTTAAATTACCTGGTGGTCCAGCGGCGGTCCGGAACGGCAGCGGTCCGGAACGGGCTCCTGCTATTGAATCTTGTTGTTTTCAGCCGGCGCCATTTTCCAAAATGGCGCCGAAAAATGGCGGCGGCCATAGACCAACAGGATTCGATGGAAGGAGGTCCTTCCGGACCCCCGCTGGACTTTTGGCAAGTCTTGTGGGGGTCAGGAGGCCCCCCCCAAGCTGGCCAAAAGTTCCTGGAGGTCCAGCGGGGGTCAGGGAGCGATTTCCCGCCGCGAATCGTTTTCCGTATGGAAAATGGCGCCGGCAGGAGATCGACTGCAGGAGGTCGTTCAGCGAGGGTTCCGGCGCCTCGCTGAACGACCTCCTGCAGTCGATCTCCTGCCGGCGCCATTTTCCGTACGGAAAACGATTCGCGGCGGGAAATCGCTCCCTGACCCCCGCTGGACCTCCAGGAACTTTTGGCCAGCTTGGGGGGGGCCTCCTGACCCCCACAAGACTTGCCAAAAGTCCAGCGGGGGTCCGGAAGGACCTCCTGCCGTCGAATCCTGTTGGTCTATGGCCGCCACCATTTTCGGCGCCATTTTGGAAAATGGCGCCGGCTGAAGACAACAAGATTCAATAGCAGGAGCCCGTTCCAGACCGCTGCCGTTCCGGACCGCCGCTGGACCACCAGGTAATTTAAGTTATTTGGGGGGGGGGTTCGGGAGGGTGGGGGATTTAATTTAAAGGGTCGGGGGTGGGTTTTAGCGGGTTTTAGTGTGCCGGCTCACGATTCTAACGATTTATAACGATAAATCGTTAGAATCTCTATTGTATTGTGTTTCATAACGGTTTAAGACGATATTAAAATTATCGGACGATAATTTTAATCGTCGTAAAACGATTCACATCCCTACTCTGCATGTAATCCATATAACTTTACTGCTGGTCCTGATAAGGAGCAAGTCTTGAGATCTCAAGTTTTAGGGCTTTCGGCACAGCATGTATGTTCGAAGTCAAGTGTGGGGCTTGCAGATGAAGAACCAGAGAGTTCTTGAAGACCTCAGTATATACTAGACAAACTGGTGGACTAATTGGAAAAACTGGTTTTTCCTTCACACGAACACGTTTTAAAATCCGCCTGCAAATGTGCGTAAAAGCCGCTAAAGCCCTGGCGGAAATATGTGTGGGACATTTACTCGAACTGCCTCTTAATTACATGCACACATCTGCATAGGAGGGCTATTTTAAATGATACACATGTACTTGCGCACACAGTATAAAATTGCAGTGAATCTCCGCTCGCCTGCCGATTTATAGGCGCACGTGCATTCTTTTTAAAATTAGCTAGTAAGTGTCCACTTATTTGCCCAAGGAACAGCTCATTTCAGCTTCTGAACTTAGTTTATAGTCACATAAAAATTGATGTACCTGCCCTAAAGGGAAATGGAGGCTGTAAGCTTTGATATGAGAAGTCAACAGGAGGTTGAACTTGTCTCACTCTGGCACAATACTGTGAAATCACAATTACATTTATCTTGCTGAAGTATTTTTTACCAAAAATCTGTGAAAACGTAATTTTGCAGTGAGATTAAGTAGTAGCCTATGGCTTTGAAAATTTGAATGGATCAGTGGTATCTCCAGAAAACAAATGGGTTTAACTTATGATATAAACATGTATGCCCTGAATTAGTTTAGGCTGCATGCTCTTCTGATTTGGCCTGTTTCTCATTTCTCATGCCCAGTGCAGTGACCCATGACAATTATTAAGGGGCTTACAACCAGATCTGGACCCTGGGAAACTAATAGTCGAACTCCTAAAATGCAGTCGATTACTTCAGTTCTGATATTTGATATAATCAATGTTGTCATTTCTTGTGTGATCCTCACTGAATTTCACTGTTTATATAGCCTCCTGGAGTTGAGTTTTATTGTCATAAAAGGAGATAAACAGAAGCACAGTATGCATGTGTAATATTAGCTATATGATTTATAACTAATAGTTTTATTGCTTGCTAATTTTTAGTTTTCTGTACTTTATATTTTAGTTTTTGCTCTTTCCTGTTATGATTTTATGGATCTGTTTAATGCTCATTGCGGTTTCAGTTTCTTTTATTGTACAGCATATTGAGTTACATCATGTGATTTATAAATTTAATACACAAAAGAAGAAAGAAGAAAGGAAAAACAAAAGACTACTAAAAGTTTGTAATAATTGGGATCGCGTTTGGGGTCTTTTCTAGGTTTATAAGGCTTTAGTCACTCTGGAGGAAACTATTGTGATAAAAGCTGTTCCTATCTTTAAGGTGTCATCTTTCTAGTCTTTAAGGCTTGATTCGCCAAAAATTATTTTGGCCACTTGAGGGAGAATAATAGATAAAGTCCAAAAAGCATCTATTGTAAAACCAGATATTTGTAAGATATTCTAAAAAAAAAAAATCTATTTAAGGCTTAAAAAAGACTTCTGGAATGCATATGAGGTGAAATCAACTTAGACATTCCATTACATAAGAACATAAGAAAATGCCATACTGAGTCAGACCAAGGGTCCATCAAGCCCAGCATCCTGTTTCCAACAGTGGCCAATCCAGGCCATAAGAACCTGGCAAGTACCCAAAAACTAAGTCTATTCCATGTAACCATTACTAATGGCAGTGGCTATTCTCTAAGTGAACTTAATAGCAGGTAATGGACTTCTCCTCCAAGAACTTATCCAATCCTTTTTTAAACACCGCTATACTAACTACACTAACCACATCCTCTGGCAACAAATTCCAGAGTTTAATTGTGTGCTGAGTAAAAAAGAACTTTCTCCGATTAGTTTTAAATCTGCCCCATGCTAACTTCATGGAGTGCCCCCTAGTCTTTCTACTATCCGAAAGAGTAAATAACCAATTCACATCTACCCATTCTAGACCTCTCATAATTTTAAACATCTCTATCATATCCCCCCTCAGCCGTCTCTTCTCCAAGCTGAAAAGTCCTAACCTCTTTAGTCTTTCCTCATAGGGGAGCAGTTCCATTCCCCTTATCATTTTGGTAGCCCTTCTCTGTACCTTCTCCATTGCATTTATATCTTTTTTGAGATGCGGCGACCAGAATTGTACACAGTATTCAAGCTGAGGTCTCACCATGGAGTGATACAGAGGCATTATGACATTTTCCGTTTTATTCACCATTCCCTTTCTAATAATTCCCAACATTCTGTTTGCTTTTTTGACTGCCGCAGCACACTGAACCAACAATTTCAATGTGTTATCCACTATGATGCCTAGTAGAGATGTGAATCGTTTTCCATATCGTCTTAACGATAGAAATCGTGTGGCAGGGCAAGAAAATCGTGTTAGGCACGATTTTTTAGTTAAAAAATCGTTAAAAATAGTTTTTTTCCGATTAGTGCGCACTAACTGGGAGTTAGTGCGCACTAACTGAAAATGATACAATTTGACACTTTTCAGGTCAGTTAAGGTCAGTTTAGGAATGAATATGTATTCCTATTGGCTGCCCTCTTATTTATTCATGTTACCAAGCTTCCCACTGACAGTATATGGGGGATGGAAAATGGAAACAGTTGGTAGCTTGACAAAACAAGTAATGTGATCAGTCAATGTGACTAGAACTTGTGCCCTAACCCTGATACCAGGGGTATTGTGATCTTCCTGCACACAGTGCCCTATCCCTATTAATACCAGGAGTGTTGTGATCTTCCTGCACACAGTGCCCCTAACCCTGGCACCAGGGGTGTTGTGATCTTCCTGCACACAGTGCCCTATCCCTATTAATACCAGGAGTGTTGTGATCTTCCTGCACACAGTGCCCTATCCCTATTAATACCAGGAGTGTTGTGATCTTCCTGCACACAGTGCCCTAACCCTGGCACCAGGGGTGTTGTGATCTTCCTGCACAAAGTGCCCTATCCCTATTAATACCAGGAGTGTTGTGATCTTCCTGCACACAGTGCCCTAACCCTGGCACCAGGGGTGTTGTGATCTTCCTGCACACAGTGCCCTATCCCTATTAATACCAGGAGTGTTGTGATCTTCCTGCACACAGTGCCCTAACCCTGGCACCAGGGGTGTTGTGATCTTCCTGCACACAGTGCCCTATCCCTATTAATACCAGGAGTTTTGTGATCTTCCTGCACACAGTGCCCTAACCCTGGCACCAGGGGTGTTGTGATCTTCCTGCACACAGTGCCCTATCCCTACTAATACCAGGAGTGTTGTGATTTTCCTGCACACAGTGCCCTAACCCTGGCACCAGGGGTGTTGTGATCTTCCTGCACACAGTGCCCTATCCCTATTAATACCAGGAGTGTTGTGATCTTCCTGCACACAGTGCCCTAACCCTGGCACCAGGGGTGTTGTGATCTTCCTGCACACAGTGCCCTATCCCTATTAATACCAGGAGTGTTGTGATCTTCCTGCACACAGTGCCCTAACCCTGACACCAGGGGTGTTGTGATCTTCCTGCACACAGTGCCCTATCCCTGGCACCAGGGGTGTTGTGATCTTCATGTACACAGTGCCCTATCCCTATTAATACCAGGAGTGTTGTGATCTTCCTGCACACAGTGCCCTATCCCTAATACCAGGGGTGTTGGGATCTTCTTGCACACATCCCGGTATCAGGGATAGGGCACTGCATGCAGGAAGATCACAACACTCCTGGTATCAGGAATAGGGCACTGTGTGCAGGAAGATCACAACACCCCTGGTATTAGGGATAGGGCACTGCGTGCAGGAAGATCACAACACTCCTGGTATTAATAGGGATAGGGCACTGCATGCAGGAAGATCACAACACCCCTGGTATCAGGGATAGGGCACTGTGTGCAGGAAGATCACAATACCCCGGAGGAGTGAGGGTCAGGCAGCTCCCCCCTGTCTGTGAAGCCAGCCTCTCACTAGTAATGCAGGGAGGGAGCTGTCTCAGACTTCACCATCCTCCCCCCCCCCCCTCACCCACACACCATTCAGTAGCTGGGACATGGGGGAAGTCAGGAGTGAGGGTCAGGCAGCTCCCCCCTGTCTGTGAAGCCAGCCTCTCACTAGTAATGCAGGGAGGGTGCTGTCTCAGACTTCACCATCCTCCCCCCCCCCCCCTCACCCACACACCATTCACTAGCTGGGACATGGGGGAAGTCAGGAGTGAGGGTCAGGCAGCTCCCCCTGTCTGTGAAGCCAGCCTCTCACTAGTAATGCAGGGAGGGAGCTGTCTCAGACTTCACCATCCTCCCCCCCCTCACCCACACACCATTCACTAGCTGGGACATGGGGGAAGTCAGGAGTGAGGGTCAGGCAGCTCCCCCCTGTCTGTGAAGCCAGCCTCTCACTAGTAATGCAGGGAGGGAGCTGTCTCAGACTTCACCATCCTCCCCCCCCCCCTCACCCACACACCATTCACTAGCTGGGACATGGGGGAAGTCAGGAGTGAGGGTCAGGCAGCGCCCCCCTGTCTGTGAAGCCAGCCTCTCACTAGTAATGCAGGGAGGGAGCTGTCTCAGACTTCACCATCCTCCCCCCCACCTCACCCACACACCATTCACTAGCTGGGACATGGGGGAAGTCAGGAGTGAGGGTCAGGCAGCTCCCCCCTGTCTGTGAAGCCAGCCTCTCACTAGTAATGCAGGGAGGGAGCTGTCTCAGACTTCACCATCCTCCCCCCCCTCACCCACACACCATTCACTAGCTGGGACATGGGGGAAGTCAGGAGTGAGGGTCAGGCAGCTCCCCCCTGTCTGTGAAGCCAGCCTCTCACTAGTAATGCAGGGAGGGAGCTGTCTCAGACTTCACCATCCTCCCCCCCCCCCCTCACCCACACACCATTCACTAGCTGGGACATGGGGGAAGTCAGGAGTGAGGGTCAGGCAGCTCCCCCCTGTCTGTGAAGCCAGCCTCTCACTAGTAATGCAGGGAGGGAGCTGTCTCAGACTTCACCATCCTCCCCCCCCCCCCCCACCCACACACCATTCACTAGCTGGGACATGGGGGAAGTCAGGAGTGAGGGTCAGGCAGCTCCCCCCTGTCTGTGAAGCCAGCCTCTCACTAGTAATGCAGGGAGGGAGCTGTCTCAGACTTCACCATCCTCCCCCCCCCTCACCCACACACCATTCACTAGCTGGGACATGGGGGAAGTCAGGAGTGAGGGTCAGGCAGCTCCCCCCTGTCTGTGAAGCCAGCCTCTCACTAGTAATGCAGGGAGGGAGCTGTCTCAGACTGGTATCAGGGATAGGGCACTGAGTGCAGGAAGATCACAACACCCCTGGTATCAGGAATAGGGCACAGGTTCTAGTCATATTGACTGATCACATTACTTTTTTTGTCAACTACCAACAGTTTTCATTTCCCATCCCCCCAACCATCACCTCAGTTGGAACCTTGGTAACATCAATAGATAAGAGGGCAGCCAGCCAATAGGAATACATATTCATTCCTAACTGACCTTTACTGACCTGGATAGTGTCAATAATTTGTATCATTTTCTGTTAGTGTTCCTGAGTTTCCATTTCCATTTCCCATCCCCCCAACCATCACCTCAGTGGGAACCTGGTTAACATCAATAGATAAGAGGGCAGCCAGCCAATAGGAACACATATTCATTCCTAACTGACCTTTACTGACCTGGAAAGTGTCAATTTGTATCATTTTCAGTTAGTGCGCACTAACACGATTTAACGATTTTTAACGATAAATCGTTAGAATTTCTATTGTATCGTGTTCTATAACGATTTAAGACGATATTAAAATTATCGGACGATAATTTTAATCGTTAAAAAACGATTCACATCCCTAATGCCTAGATCTATTTCTTGGGTCGTAGCACCTAATATGGAACCCAACATTGTGTAATTATAGCATGGGTTATTTTTCCTTATATGCATCACCTTGCACTTATCCACATTAAATTTCATCTGCCATTTGGATGCCCAATTTTCCAGTCTCACAAGGTCTTCCTGCAATTTATCACAATCTGCTTGTGATTTAACTACTCTGAACAATTTTGTGTCATCTGCAAATTTGATTATCTCACTCGTCGTATTTCTTTCCAGATCATTTATAAATATATTGAAAAGTAAGGGTCCCAATATTTTTTTTCTAAATTTCAAGTAAGATGAAATTAAGGAACATAAGAACATAAGAACATAAGAAAATGCCATACTGAATTCCATTATTGAGGACCCACATAACTAAAGGTATCCTATGATTTACTTGCAATTTCACCTAAAATGCTGAAAGCCTTGCATACATTTCTAGTAAGTTTATATGGAATCTGTTGGAGCTTGCATCGGCCTTGAGCTCGGGATGCTCAAGGCTTGGCAATTCAGTTACGCTGACGATGGGATGGAGCGCAACTGGGAACTCTCCAGCATGGGACAAGGAGAAGGTGTGCCCTTGCGGTGTGAACAGTCCAAGTTTGGGAGTCAGGAGCCTCGGATCCTCCACCGACCTGCACGCCATGAGTCCACCAACGCAATGGTGGTCTCTGAGTGGTGCTCCAACTACTCCAAGCCCTTTCAAACCTGCCACAGGAAGCAGCAGAGGTGGCAGGCTGAATAAGAGGCAGGCGAAGGTCAAGGCAGTGAAGCATGGAGCTTGGAAAATATACGTAGAGCTTAGAATGAAGACACTGATGAGAAGCTGAGATGAAGACAGGAAACAGAGAGGAATGAGCAAAACCCTCAGGCGCCCTACACAGCACATGGGGCTAGTCACGGACCGCACTGTCCCCTTCGCAACCTACAGAGCTGGATGGCTGGTCGTGAACCAAGAGGAAGATTGGGGAAGGCTCAGGAAGTCTCTTAGCGCAGGATGCAGTAACCCCTTGAATCCTCTGGAGTCGGGACTTGGAACTTGAAAGATAAAACTTGGAACTTGGAAGATAAAACTTGGAAACTCGGAATAAAAGCAGAGAATCTCCAAAGGTACGGGTCCTACAGAACATGGAGCATTAGGACTGGATATATTACGGAACTTGGGACATCACGGAACATCAGGAAGATCAGGACATCACGGAACATCAGGAACATTAGGACAGAGACCAAGAAGATACAGGACGTCCATGGACGAAGATCAGGATGACTGGTTAGGAGCTGGAGATGAGAAGTCCTTGGGAGGAGTAGCCCCTTGCTGAACCAGGTTGGAACTGAATGAAGAGCCCTTTTATAGGGCTGGAAGAGGGCAACTCCCTGGGAGGAGTCCAGGAGGGCCACACCTGGCTGGCCCTTTAAATGTAGGGAGAAGCTGCGGGCCCGCCCCTTAGGAAGGAAGGGGCAGGACCCTGGACAGCGGCCATGCTACCGCTGTGAGGAAAGGAGACAGAGCAGGCCTCAGTGGAGGCCCGACGACGTCGGCATCGTCGTGCCGCACTGAGGAGGCTGAAGAGCGGCTTCCTGCCGCAGGAAAAAGGGCTTCTCCCCTGGAGGGGGCAAGGAATGCCGGCGGCCTCCTGCTGCAAAGGGAAAGGCCCGCTACAGCTCCTGATGGCGGCCGGGCCACAAGGATCCACGGCATCGGCGGCGGCCCCAGCCACGGAGGTAGGCTGGTCGGCGGCGTCCTGCCGTAGGAGAGCCCAGGGATGCGGCCTACCGGGCCGCAGAGGTAAGTGGGATCGCAACAGAATCGGTAGCTCCTGAAAATATTGCAGGCCTGTATGACTGAAACATTTCTAAGCTCACTCGAGAATTTTAAATTTGATTCTGCAAATGATGGTATTTAAAAACAATCAGAGCTATATAAGGCTTCTCATTTTAACAATTCTTAAGAAATCATCACAAGAAGAACATCTAAACAAGGGGAAAAGATTTAAAGAGTCAGAAGACAAAACATGCTTAATAGGGGTCAGTGTTACTTTTCATGTCAAGGACTGTATTGCTCTCTTTAAACAAAAATAAAAAACACTCTGGGGTCAATTTTCAAAAAGCCTCTCAGTTAGGCTAATATTAATAATGTGCACTTTTCAACAAGCTTGAAATAAAAAAACAAAACAGGAAATATATAAAATCACATTACTTGCCATGCTAGAAAATAATAGAGAAAGGGGCACCCATGCACCCATATATGCCTGTATGTGGGCACACACAAATTTACTATAATACTTTATAAAATGAGTATGTGATGCCTGTGCAGTTTATAAAATATATGTATGTTAGTGAAGGAACATATACACACATGTAGGCTAGCACATGTATTTTTGCAATCTATTAAATCCAAGTCTCTCAAAGCAGTGATCGCATTCATTTACCCCGTTTTAAATATATACAGGCACTTATTTTAGGCCAAATTTTCAAAGGCCCGGGCATGTAAAACCTGGGGTTTACACGTGTGGCCGAGCCTTGCGCGAGCTGCGCACATGGCCCAGCCACATGCATAAACCCTGCTACGCACACAACTGCCGGGCCTCTTCAAAGAGGCAGACCGGGGGATGGGGTCTGGGCGGGGAGGAGCAGGGCAGGCCAGGACAGCGCCGTTGTATGCTTTCCCGGGGAAGCGTGTGCCAGCAGCCGGCCAGTATGCGTAAGTTGCTTCTGCTCCCGAGAAGTAAGTAAAAACATTAAAAAAAATTGGGGTAGCTAGATAGGCATTAGGGGGTCAGGGTAGAGAGGGGAAATGGAAGGAAGGTTAGGTAAGGGTTAGGGAACTAGGGGAGACCCAATTGTGTCGCTAAACATACTCTTGCAAAATGTGGCCCCCCTGCTCGTGCCACCCGCACATGCGCACCTTTTGAAATCTACCCCTTTGTGTGCCGAAATAAAATAGGACTTGCTCACATAAGTTGGGTTTAACACACATACGCCTGGATTCATCATTCATCGCTGAATGATGAATCCAGAAAATGCAAAAGCCCGCAGCCTTCGCACCACTGCGGTGTCTTTGCTGCCGCCTTTTGCACCGAATAGCGCCACCGTGAAAGTTGGTATATTTTAAAAGATACATATGTGCAAGACTGGTGGAAGCACTAGGCGAGTTAGGCCTGGGCCTAGGGCGTCGACCATTAGGGGGGGGCTGCCACCACTTGCGAGCCAATGAGGCAGGGTGAGGTGACCGCTTCAGGTGGCAGAATTTTAAAGCAGCAAAAAGTGCCCCTTCAAAATTCTGCTCAGCCCCCGCCTCACCCTGCCTTCTGCCCCATTGCGCCATCCTTCGGACCCCCCCCCCCCCCCCCAAGACTCACAAAAACCCCTGGTTGTCCAACGGGATGCCCGGGAGCAATCTGCACTCCCGGGCCGTCAGCTGCCACTAACCAAAATGGCGCCGGTGGCCTTTAGCCTCTACCATGTGACAGGGGCTACCAGTGCCATTGGCTGGCCCCTGTCACGTGGTAGGGGCAATGGATGACCAGCGCCATTTTAATAAATGCCCTCCTCCTCAGCTCACCCAACATCGGGGCCCAACCCAGAGGTTTGCTCCTGACACCTGTGCCTCGACCTAGGACCAGGCCTGATGCCAGGATCCAGCCTGGAGGTTGGGTCCAACACCAGGGCCTCGGCCCAGGGTCAGATCCAGGCCCAGAGCCCAGACCTCAGAGGGCCTCTTTGGAGGTCTTCTTTCTTCTGTCTTTGTAATGGAAATGGCGGTGACTGTTTGGGATATGCTGGAGTCAATTAACTCTGGCACATCCACCCCAGGTGAGGGCACCATTTTGATGTACAGCAGTTCAATTAGCTGGTCCAAGCTGGTCCTTGGCGTCACATCTCCATTGAACTGAGTAAGAGGGGGCTGGGGTGGATCCTGATTCTGGCACCTTTTCGGGTGGGAGGGATAGGTGGTAGAGACAGGAGGCCTTGGGAGGCCTTGTTTACTATATTTTTTTTTGAGGTTTTTTTCTTTTAATGTTTATTTTGTTTTTTTAAATAAGATAAACATTAAATGAAATGAAATTCTTGGGGGAAAACCCTCCTCAAAAACGAAACAAAAATGAAACAAAATTTTTACTTTTTCCCACTCTTAGAGGCCAATGCAATTAAAAGGTGCTGAAAGCAGGCAGAGTGTTCAGCATCCGCTTTCCTAATGCGCTTCCAGTCACCCCTCCTGGGGGCACCATGCAATATTTAAATTAGGGGTTTCATTGTCTAGGAGGCGCTGGGGTCAATTGTGCACCCCTAGTGCCTCCTTGACAGCGGGAGCCTGCAAGCGGTCGGCTGTCCACCGGTTTAAAAAACGGACGCTGAATTTGTTGGCATCCGTTTTCCTAATCAGCGCACACAGCCAGGAGTTCAGGAAATGGACGCTTGTTAACTGAGTGTCCGTTTCCCGAACCAGACCACAGCATTTTCTCCTTTTCTGTACAACCTTTGGGAGTGCTCAGCAATTAACGCCTGCTCCAGGCAGGAGTTAATTTTTGAGCGTAAAAATGTGCATTTTAGACGCACATTTTTTTTTTTTTTTTTTGCATTGCAGGCAATTCCCTAATAGCCTCATCAACATGCTTTTGCATGTGATGAGCGCCATTAGTTTCACCGTGCGAGGGACGTGCATTGTGAAGGCACTAATCCCCTTATTGCATAAGAAGATTAGGTAGCGCCTACACAACCCGCGTCCAACTGCAGGTTAAACAGTGCGCTTGGCTGAGCACACCGTATTGCATCGGCCCCTTAGTAAGTATAACAACTCCTGAGAGTGACTGGATCTGAGAGTCTAAGATCTGACACCCACCCAGATTGCACATAGGGCCCCAGAGGCTTGTCCTCCTCCCCACAGGTGAAACCTTGGCATCCCAGTGGTTAGCTATGTATGATCGGAGAAAAACGTGAGTGGCCCGGGATAATATTGTGATCGACCCTGGGTACTTTGTGACCCCTTATTTTGGGCTCTAAATTGAAGAATTTGCATCCAGTTCAGGTTTTGAGAATATTCTCAAATGGACAAATATAAAGAATTTTGTCAAACAACAAATAGCTCAAATGTATGCAACCTGTTCTAAAGTCTGTCCTAAATTAGCTCCCCTTCATTTTACCTACCCCAGCTTCATGCTTTAAGTATTCAGAATTAATCTGAAGTAGTTCACCTATCCCAAGACTATGCTAGTTGTCTTTTTTCAGAAAACACCCTCAGAAACTCTTCTCCCCTACCCTGCCTTTGTTCTAACCTATTTGCAATCTTGGGACTGTGTGTTATCAGGTTCTTCGCATGAAGGCAATGAAATCAGATTACATGGTAGAATTATTTGTGAATAAATATTATTTATTTACAGGGATCAAATGATGGCGATGCTGTGCTCAAGTCAAGTGTCCATGACATTAAGTAAACATGGGAAAATAATTTCTTGTGTCATTCTCTGTTCTGACAAAGAAAAGCACTCAGCTTTCGGACTATGAAACACATCTTTCCGCAGCTCTTAATGTATGTTTTGGGCTTGTTTGGTTGCTTGACTTTGAACTAATGAATGGTGTTTTAATTTGTCCTTAAAACAGAGCAGCTGGCCACAGCAAAAGTCTATGCATTACCACGGGTGTCAGGTTTATTATGAAAAACAAACTATCAGTGCCTGCTTGATTTAACTAGCAAGAATTCAACAAAACAAAATTGAATTATCTCTGATTTGCTTAGTTTAGTGATTCTAAACAGCTATCAAATTACTAACATTTCTAAAAACAAAAAAAAATGTTGATATATTTTGAGGGAAAGTTTCAAAGCCATTTAAGTGTATAAATAGCAATTTACCCAGGTTATTCTCCCAGCCTGGCTACAAACATGAGCAACTCGCCTCAGTATTTGTGCTATAGCTGGGTTAGAAAGAGGCAGGTGCCTAGATCAGGGTGAATAAAGCAGTATACATACTTGGCATTTTCAGTGTCACTGTTTTACCCCTCCTGGGACAACCGCACAAATAGAATGTGCAAAGTGGATAGGCACTTTTACTATGCGTAATTTTACATATGCTAATTTTCAAAAAGAAGCTTCCAAATAGTTTCTCCTTGAAAAACAGCTGCAAAACATGTGCGGTAAAAGTATCCACATACTTTGCATCTAGACAGGCTACTGAAAATTGTCCCCTTTGCAGTTAATGGAGCAATTTTCAAAAGTGTCCATGTTGTTACGAAGTCATAAGATAACTTTCCTCATGAACCTTGCACCAGTTCTCAAACAGAAAGTACACGGGTCCTTTTCCTTTGAAAATTCTGTGCACCAAAATGGAAAACAAAAATTTAACAAAAGACAATTTCATTTCATTGACATGTTTTCATTTTGTTTTGTTGCTGGTGGGAGAAGGAGGATCAGAGGGGCCCAGGAAGGCCTGGCTGGGCCTGACCTGGGTTTGAGGCTTATTTGAGGGCAGTGGAAAGCAATTGTTGATTTTTTGTTTGTTTTGAGGGTGGTTTAATGTTTATTTTGTTTGGTAAATGAACGAAACCATAAATAAAAAAACATTAAATGAACTGAAAAACAAAACACAAACAAACTGAAACAAAAATCTCTGGGCTACACATCCTTACCATCTATAGTTTCCAAGGGTGATTTTGTAAACAAAACAATATTGGGTGAGGAGGTGATAAATAGCAGGGTATAGGTGAGGAAGGAGAGGCATCTGTACTGTCCTCTCTGGCCTTACACCAAACCTTGTTTCTCTCTTCCCCGCCCCTACCCCCTTCCTTCCTGAATAGTGGATTTGGCTCCTGTTCTCTTGGCCAGTCTTCCATCCTGGAAAGGTGGTTGAGGTTTAAGGTCAGAGCCCTCAGGCCTTCCAGGAGGTCCAAGGAGAATCTGGAGACTGAAACAAGAGAGGTGAATAGTACTGAAAGGGGAGTTTGTCCCAAACTCCTTGCATTTCACTGAAGATTTGCCTTAAGGTTTACAGAGTGGATATCTGGTTAGAGTCAAAGTAAGGACTGCCAGACCGGGTGACCTACTTTCAGAGTTGCTGCTTGGATTTGAGTCAGCAGAAGCTATTCAAGATTGTGCTCTCCATCAGGTTATTGGATTAAAGAGAACTGCACAGCAGAAAGCAGGTACCCAAACGGGGAGAATCCTGTAAAGGTTCCATTCTCCCTTGAGTACCCCAGAGCTAGTGGGTGGTGAAGGAAAACAACCTTTAGTGCTGTAACTATTTGGAATGTGTACTGCCTTTTGTTTTGCAATATGGATTTTACTTGTTCTTTAATGTGCATTCTACTAAATGCATTCAATTCATCCGTATCAGTATTTCAGTTAAGGATTGATTTTTGGACACCACCAAGGCTGGATAACTTAAATACCCAAATGGCTATATTCAAACATAGCTGGTTAGTTTTATAAGTTATCTGGCTACATGTAGCTGGATTCTTTAAGCAAGTTTATTCAGTGGGACGCTTATCCCGCTGAATATCTGGGACAAGTTATCCGGCTAACTTTAGCCGGATAACTTGTCCACTAACCAACCTACTGCAGATGACTCCCTTTTCCTTCAACAACCCTTTTCAAAATAAGCACTTATCTTTTCTTCCCCTTCAGCTCTCAGTCCATCCATTTATAAAAAGATAGCATATAGTATTCACAAATCCTCTTACATCTTCTCCCTGTTAAAGAATGGAATCCCATAAACTTGAATTCCATGATTACTCCCAGATGACTCAGTAGCCCAGTAGACCCAGGAGTTAGTTAGTTAGTTAGTTAGTTAGCTAAACTTGATCAAGTACCTTTCTTGCAATGAAATCAAAGTGATGTACATTAAAATTAACAAAACAAACAAATAAAATAAGTTACAATAATACAATAAGCAGTTTAACAGAATTAAGCAATTTTAGGCGCCATTGCCTGTTCTGTATCTCCTAGAGTCATGGTGCTGGATGCTGAACAGTGCTACAAGGAGGAGAGAGACTTTCCACCCTAGCTTCACTCAGCTTGAACAAAAGCTTCCAGACAAAGAAGGCATATTGTACCCTTATACTATACCCTTGTACACTCCCCCAGAGGTTTTCCAATGCAACACTACTTAAAGAGATATACAATTCCCTTAATGTGTTGCAATGACACATTACTCAATCCCAAAATGGAGTCCATGTGCATTTCTCCCAGAATGTTTTCCAAGGGCCCATTTCTAGTGACAAGGCCCTGCTTTAGGGTTCCCACCATACAAGGATTTAGCATTGTTATTCTGTAACTGTACTGACAAATTAAATATTTGTCCCAGAAAAATTCCCATACTCAACCCAACATCAGCTATCTACCCTCATGTCATTTACAGCAGTGTTTCCCAACCCTCTCCTTGAGGCACACCTAGCTGGTTTTTAGGATTGCCACAATGAACATGCATGAGGTAAATTTGCATATACTGGGTCTCCAATGTATGCAAATCTATCTCATGCATATTCATTACGGATATCCTGAAAACTAGACCGGTTAGATATACCTGCAGAGAGGGTTGGAAAACATTGATTTGCACTACCTGAAATTTCAACCACTGCCATCCATATCAATTCCAAGCAGGCACAGAATCTAAAAAAATTGACTTCTACCATCTCTATTTATAGGTTATTTTAAGCCTCATTATCATCTTCTTCTATGGTTCTTGCAAGACCCGTACTAAATCCAACACACAGAACCCTATCATGTCTTTTTTTTTCAGAATTTCTAATAATCAACACTGCTACTAAAATTTGCAAAACCATTGTCTAAAACGTTCTGCTTCCCCATGATCACATCCAAAACACCATCAATTTATGATTGCTTTCTCCAAAGTTAATTTCTACCTAAAGATTCCCAACAAATTAAATTATATTGGGCAATAAATCAACTATAAATTGGTAGTTATATTTTGTAGCGATTTGCATTTGTTTTTAACAAATATTTAAATTGCAACAAATGAGGCCATTTTCAGTTTGTGAAAATAGCTTCCTATTAAAATACCCCAACACTTTAAGATATTTTCATATTCATTGCAAATATAAAACAAACAAAAATAGGTCTCCCACAGCCCTGAAATTATCCAACTGACCTGCTAAAATTGAATCTGAGGGCCTGGGCCTGCCTGTATCAAAACGGCCCCAGTTGTACAGGAGGTAGGCACAGAAGTGATATCAATGGTACCATCCTTTAAAGTACCTGTAGCTGGGGCACGAGTGATTAGGCTTTGCTCCTGCCCTTAAGAATTTTATAGTGAACCATAGAAAGGAGATAGATGGAAACTCCTCAGCCCCATCAGATATTAATATGATGAGAGGGGGCCTGAGAAGGATCCAGCTGGGGCCAGGGATGCCAAGCTGGGTAGGTCCAGGCCCCGAGCTCAATTTTATTGTAGTGATGGGACTGGAGAACAGAGGGTCCTGGAGAGATCCAGTTGAGCAGGCCCTGGGTTTAAGTTTAGCAGGCAGCTTGGGCAATTCCAGGGCTGTAGTAGGTCCATTATTTATTTTATTTTATTTTTTAATGGTTCAGGTTTCTTTTTTTGTTTTGGGGGTTTTTTTTTTCTTTTTTGCAGTTTAATGTTTTTTTCCAGTTCAACAAATGAACTGCGTCCAAGAAACAAACATTAAATGAAACAAAAAACAAACAAACAAAAAAAAAAAAAAAAGCAAAATCCTGAAACAGAAAACAAACCAAATTTAAAATTTTGGGGATACACATTCCTAATTTTTTGTTTAATTGTTGTATATTTTATGTTTATGTTTATATTTTCATTATGAATATTTTGTTACGTTCTGGACAATGGAGGTCCGCGGCCAGCCCCCTGACTCACCCCAAGCCGCTCTGGGGAACACGACGCTCCATCCGGACCTCACTAGGCCCTGTCCGCGGAGATGCCACCGAGCTCCTGCACTTCCTCTGTCGTCTTTCAGTTCCGCCCCCTAGGCACGCATGCGCTCAGAGCATTCCTATTTAAAGACACCAGCGCGGGAGATTCAAGATCCTCCTTCTGGGTGACGTCAGACGCTGTAAGTATTTAAATCCGGCATCTACCTTCACTCATTGCCTTGAAACGAGGTTCACTCTTCCCAAGAGTTGCTAGTTGCTGTTTCTGACTCCGGTTTTCGTCCACTGGCTTCTGACTCCGGCTTTCGTCCACTGGCTTCTGACTTCGGCTTTCATCCACTGGCTTCCGACTTCAGCTCTCGTCCACTGGTTCCTGACTCCGGCTTTCATCCAGGAGGCCTCGCCTAAGTCCAAGCGGCTCAGGTCCTCACGAGCACTTCTTGGGGGGAGACCGCGGGCTTCCAGTGGTGAAGTTCCAGTTGGCCTCCTGGCTCCAACTCTTCTCTTCTCTATCCTCCAGGGATGTGCAGAGGGATGCCATACATTGCATTTGGGATTTGGATTCATCAGGGGGCAGATATTTTGCATTCGGCCGTATGGCACCCCGATATGTTGATATGTTGATTCCTATTCGTATCCCCACTAAAATTAAATTAGTTACAACCCCCCACCCTCCTGACCCCCCAAGACTTACCAAAACTCCCTGGTGGTCCAGTGGGGGATCCGGGAGCCATCCCCTGCACTCACACCCTCGGTGCCAGTTTCAAAATGGTGCCAATAGCCTTTGACCTACTATGTCACAGGGGCTACCAGTGCCATTGGTCAGCCCCTGTCACATGGCCTTTGGCGCCATCTTGTGCTCCTACCATGTGACAGGGGCTGGCCAATGGCACCGGTAGCCTCTGTAACATAGTAAGGGCAAAGATTATTGGCGCCATTTTGATTACTGGCAGCCGACAGCCCGAGTGCAGGAGATCACTCCTGGACCCCCGATGGACCACCAGGGACTTTTGGCAAGTCTTGGGGAACTCTCCTGACCCCCACAAGACTTGCCAAAAGTCCAGCGGGGGTCCAAGAGCGATTTCCTGCACTCTATAGCCTTTTCCAGTATTCAAAATGACTATCGATAGCTTTTGCCAGTATTCAAAATGGCGCCGATAGCCTTTGCCCTCACTATGTCAAAGGGGCGACAGTCGGCCCCTGTGACCAGTGGTGAAGATCCTCCTGGTCTCCTGCCGGTGCCACCTTCTGGCTTCGACATCCACTGTGTACCTCTCACAGTGCGTCATCATCTGTCCTAGTCGGCTCAAGGGTCCAAGAATCCAACATATTTAAATTATGCTCTGCCAAGATTTCTGGATTGCATGGATTATAAATCTTTTAAAATAAACAAATTGTCAGGGATATTCAGATGGATAAACGTCCCTCTGAATATACATACTCACCTAAAGTTATCCAGGTAATGTTATGAACCATCCTGCCCCATCCAGTATCCCCAAAACCTCCAGACCAATAGAAGCCTGGTACAATTGCATCACATTCCTGATGATCTGTTTGATCTGGGGGGTGTTAAGTAGGGTGAGAAGTTTTGAGGCTTTGGGGTGTAGGTGAGAGTGGAAGGATAAGAATTAGGAGGGGACCCATAGGCCACATTTATTATCAGAATATGGAAGGGGGCGGCTCCTCAGGCTAAGTGAGCAACTTTCTTGTAATCTTATGGGAGGCTTGGGGGAGGGCAAAGGGTTTGGTTACTCTGGTCCATATTTTTAGTTTTTCAGAGGAGTTGGGGGTGGGTGATCAGGCTTGAAAGCCCTCAGTAGCTTTTTTTCCCTTCTACTTTACTGGATATTTTTCAAAATAAGCGGTTAAGAGTAAACTTATCCAGGTACACATACCTGGAAAACTTTAGCCCTGCTCTGAGACACGTTTAGACTTAGCCAAATAACTTATTCAATAAACTCTGAATATTGGAATTAGTTGGGGAATGTTATCTGACTAAATTAACTCCACACCAGAAGACCCTTCCAGGATGCTTTCAATTTATCAGGATAAATTGTATACAGGTAATGATTTAGCTGGATAAAATTTATCTGGCTACAGGGACAGATATTTTAATACCTTTTAATATGGACCTCTGATAGTTTAAGATCAAGTCTATAAGACATTCCCCCTCTAATATTTTCTTTTGTCTTCTGTTACAAAAAGTTCTTCTCAATACATTCAAAGAACTTGCTAGACAATGTATATTACATTGAATTTTGGCCTAGCATATGTCTGGACAGTTGAATTCCTCTCTAACCGCCAAGTCATTTTCTTTGGAAATATCTATAGGTTGGTCAGAAGAAACATTGCCCACCTTCTCTGCCTACAATGAACTCTATCCACTATTTCATCTTTGTTCTTTTCTCCCTTTATTTTTTCCCAGAGATTTCCAACAATTTATATCCCATTTCTATTTGGATTTTAGTGCAATTATATAGCCACTTGGCAGATAAGGCTACATCTCATCTCTTATTTCCCTGCATGTCATTCTTGAAGGATTTTTCCAACCGGGTGGGAGGGGGAGGCAGGTGTTGTGGTTTGGAACTCTAAGAAGAAAGAGAAGTGATTAGGGAGCAAAAAGAAGAGAACTTGGATTTTTCCCAGATTTTCAGTAAAAAATATAGGGGCAGATTTTCAAAGCCCTGCGCGCATAAATCCATAGGGGGTACGTAAATCCATAGGGGGGTACGCGTGCCGGGCCTATTTTATAAAGGCCCAGTGACGCATGTAAAGCCCTGGGATATATCTAAGTCCTGGGGCTTCGAAAAAGGGGTGGGGAGGGGTCAGGGTGGGGGCAGCATGGGGCGGTCTGGGGGCGGAGTGGGGTGGGGCCAAAGGCCTCCGGCATAGCGTCCATTTGCTGCTGTGTCAGAGTATCACGTTCCGGAGGCAGGTGAAGAGGTAAGATAAAGGTCAGGGAGGGGTTAGAATAGGGCTAGGGGGTAGGAAGGTTAGGGGAAGGGGTAGGAAGGCTAGAGTAGGGGAAGGAAAGTTCCCTCACAGGCCACTCCTAAATTGGAGCGGCCTGAAAAGGAACGAGTGAAGGTTGCTGGCGTCGGTGTGCGCAAGATGCACTATTGTGCACCCCCTTGCGTGTGCCGACCCCCGATTTTATAATATGCGCGCACCTGCGCACGTATGTTATAACATCGGGCATCCTTGTGTGCGCACCAGATAGCACACACACATGGACGCCCACGCATAGCTTTTAAAATTTACCCCATAATGAATTTAATTTGGGGAAAATATGAAAATTCTATCAAATTCAAACCCTTTGTTTGGAGACCAGAAGAGTTGGGGGGGGGGGGGGGGTTATGGGGTTTGCCAATATGGGAACTTTCAGTTTCCCCAGGCTGATCGGCCATTGTGGTCCAGTGCCATCCAGGCAGTGTTCTGAAGGAGAGTAAGCCCATCTCCTATATCCAAGGAGGAGAAAAACAGAGAGATGACTATGTAGTGCAGCCAAATAGGAGAAAGGAGGGTTGTCCTCTGTGTTATAGCCCCCTCCCCCTTGGGAAGAGGGGGGTGGAGTCACACTTCCATGACCTTACAGAGCACAGAATCACTTATAGTAGGCATGGGGACATGGGTTCTGTAAATTTGGAGACAGGGTAAACTGTTAGGGCCACTAAGAGGATCAGATTCTCAGTCCATTCAAAGATAAACAATATGCACTCCAGATGATGTGTTCCAAAATGAAAGAGTTTTACTCAAAACAAAACAACAACAAAAAAAAACCCTCCTTCAATTCAATAGGTACAAAATTAAAAACAGGATACAGTCCACATCAACATTTAAGCAAAGTCTAATTCTTCAAATTGCCAAAGATAACTTCTACAGATACTGTTCTTTTTCTACTTAAATCACTTTCACATCATATAGGAATCCCTTATAACTCCTGAGCAAGGCCCCAGAATCTTCAGACCTCTCTAGGAATAGGAAAAGAATCCTTTTCAGGTTTCCACAGTGACAGGCAATTCTCTCCCAACTCTCTAGGTCATATTCCTCCTTCACGCCCTATTCCACTCTTACAGGAGAGCCACCTCTCCTGCGAATCAAGAGAAACCCAAAGTAGAGCTAAGGCCTGGGTTCTCTCAAGATGAATTTTCTCCTTCAAGATCTCCCTGGGATCTCCTTAGACACCTCCCAAAGTCTCTTGAAGTCACCATATATACTCTGATCTCCTTGATCAACCCTTTAGGGAATGTCATTCTTGGTGACACTGCTGCCTGGTGACACTACTGGAACATTCCCCATGATAAGGTAGAGTCAAACCAAACTAGCATCAAAGAAAACATCAGTAAAGGGCACCCTCAGAGATTCATCTCCAAAGAAATGTGTAAATTGTAGAATCATTTCCATTGAAGAAGTTGAACATTAAACTAAAGATCTATTTGTTGAAACTTCACCCCTGGCTGGAAAAGAGCTTTGCTGGAGAGTAAGAATGTGCTGGGCCTAAGGGCCCTGAAGCTCAGGCTTCTCCCCTATTCTGATTGAATTCAAAGCTGCTGACAGTGAGTGAAATGAGCAGTCAGTCCCACCCTCTCCCCCATTCACAGAGGACATGGGAGGAGGGTGAGCTACATAGACTTGATTTTTTCTATCCAGCTCTGTCTCTTTTCATCACAGCAGCTTCTGTCATCTTTGTTTATACAGAACCATGAACCGCAAATTGGTTGAAATCAAATGCCTTGGATTGTCTCTAATACTAAGTTATGTGACAGAGGGGGATGTGTTAGTCAGGCAAAGCCAAAAGTTCTTAACAACTGAAAAGCTTCTTAAATTGATTGTACATGTTTGATAATGCCATATGCCTGATAACTACTAAATTATGGAGAATAGTTTAGTACGAATTCACTCTATTTTTCCTTTTGTTCATTCCGAAACATTAAACATACATAACTATCTATTAATGTAGCTAAAATTTGCTTGGCTTAAAAAAATATATTTCAGAAGTAACTGAGCTGTGACAGCAGGGAAATGACAATTCAGTGTTTGAGTTTTGTGTCATTTTGATTGATACAGAATCTACCCAGGGGCCCTGAAGATAAACCGAATTCCAATAGAACTATTTATTTATAAAACCAGCAAAAGCTTTTGATAAATGTTTGTGTCTCATGCTGATTTCAGTCTCCTGGAAGAACTTTTGAGTTATTTGTTCAATCAATCAGGCTGTGGAATAAGAAAAAAGACCCTTATTTCAACAAGCTAGCAGGACTTGGTAAATACAATACAACAGTTAGCATGAATAAAATCAATTGTCCTGCTTAGCTTTCTTTTTTAGTTGATTCTCATTGACATACATCTGTATGCCCCACTTACTGAAGTTTCTGGCAGAAAAGGAAATGAATGCCTAGTATATTCTTTAAAAGAACTATTAAAGAAACCCGATTAGCTTCATGCAGGTGCCTTCTATATTTACTAGGGTTGTGCATTCTTCTAGGACAAATTAGGCAATTTCAACAAAATTGTCTAATTCGTCCTGTTTGGGGAGCGTTTGGGGAGCCCAAATCCCGAACGAGTTTTTCCTGAAATTTCAGAAAAAATTCATTTTGGGGTTTAGTGCACACTAACGAGATTGGTGCGCACTAACTCCCCATTAGTGTGCACTAAAAACCAAAATTCGGGTCCCCCGAATTTAAAAGGCCTGAACCACAGGAAATACAAAATTAATATTTACTACACATGGAAAAATGTCCTATAGGAATTGTTCAAGAAAACAAAGAGGTAGGCGATCTATGATAGCCGTCAGGATAAACACAAAAATAGATGCCTTGATCTTTTTCAATTGTTTATTAAAACAGAAACAGAGGAATTGTTTCCAGTTCATCTGAAGATATTACTCTCCTACCAGCAAAGTATAAGAATAATCTACTGGTGAAAGTATAAGGAAGATAAAAATCAATAAAAAACATAGGAACCAATTCACTAAAAGCCATTTAAAATGAATGCTCAAACTGAAATGAATGACTGGATTTTCAGTTTGTTTTACTACAACCAAATCAAAAATCAAGTCATTCAAAAGTACTTGAAAATGTTCAGAGTTTCTGCAATAATCTGTGCTATTAGCAAATAGTGTGCACTAAATTCCAAAAGATTAAAAAATAAAATACCATCCCTGCTCCCCACTGCAGCCCACTCAACACCCACCAGTACCCTTTATCCCTTCCATGGGGGTCTCCATGGCAAAAAAGGGCATGAGCTATCCCCATTCACTCCTGCCCCATGAATCCCGATTAGAAAATGGCACTGGCCGATTCTGAGACTGGTGGCACCATGATCATGTTACTGGAACCTGCAGAGTCAAGGCCTGTAAAATAATTAAATGAATGAATAAATAATTGACTGCTTTACAGCCATAAAACATACTGGTGCCAGTCTCCGAGCCAGCTGGTATCATTTTTCAACTAGGAGCCATTGGGCGTAAATCAAGCGGGAACCGCTGCTGATCCATTTTGATAGAGAAACCCCCATGGAAGGGGTAAGCAGAGCCACAGAGAATGCAGTGTTTGGGGGGGGGGGAGGGGGGTTGTTTGTGTTCTATTTTTTTTTATTTAATTTTTATTTTGGCTTGGCAAATGAACCAAAACCAAAATAAACATTAAATGAAACACATATCTGAATAACATTCTCCCCCCCACACACACACACCCTGAAATGAGAAAACAAACCAAAATGAAATTTGCCCATGCAAATCTTTTGTGTGCACATTAAAGCATTTTAACATGCATATTTAAAAATGATCCATCTACTAACAACTTAGCATTCATGAAATCCCATGCCAAATCAGCATGCGCTTGCATGCTACAAATTATTAGTGTGCAGGGGAATGCAAAATATGCAAATAGGTTGATAATTATTAGTTTTTATCAACCTATTCACATTATTGCAAAATTTATCAGGATTGACAGGTTCCACTAAATTTACCATCTGAAGTAAATGGATGATAAATATTTGCGTGGCATAGTAACATTGAACACTGGATGGAAGCTGTATCCTCATGATTCCTCCCAAACTGAGGACTTCCTGATTAAGGAATAATCCCCATTCATTAGGGGTGTGCATTCATTTTGAACGCATATGTAAAACGCAACTTATATTTTTAAAAGAGACAAAAAAGGTTTGATGCGCAACGCATCGCGACTTCCAACTTATTCAACATAGCTATGTTGAATACGTTGAACATAAATAAACACTTAAACCCCCCACCCTCCTGACCCCCCCAAGACTTACCAAAACTCCCTGGTGATCCAGCGGGGAGTCAGGAAACCATCCCTGCATTCCTTTGCGATTTCCTCACGGCGCCGATAGCCTGTGTCACAGGGGCTGCCTGTGCCATTGGTCAGCCCCTGTCACATGGTCACGGCGCCATCTTGTGCTTCTACCACGTGACAGGTAGGTCATGTGGCAGGAGGTCACTCCGGGACCCCCGCTGGACCCAACAGGAACTTTTGGCCAGCTTGGGGGGGCCTCCTGACCCCCCCAAGCTGGCCAAAAGCCCCTGTGACACAGGCTATCGGCGCCGTGAGGAAATCGCAAAGGAGTGCATGGATGGCTTCCTGACTCCCCGCTGGACCACCAGGGAGTTTTGGTAAGTCTTGGGGGGGGGGGATTAAGGAGGGTGGGGGGTTTACATTTTTATTTAGGGAACTGGGAAACGTATGGACAGATCCACAACTTATGGATTTCTCCATACTTTCATATTGAACGGAATCGACCTTCACCTTCAACGTATCAACGTTTCAACGAAAACATTTTGCCTGCACATCCCTACCATTCATCCTCCAGTACCTCCAAAAAAGATCATAGCTCCCCCCAGGGATTCCTACTCTTCTCAACACTTCACCCAAAAAAGAGAGAGCTGGTGTCACCCTGAAATCCAAGAAGAAGACTCTTCTGAGGTCTAACCTCCACTTTCTCATGGGAAAATGCCTATTCTCTATTTACTAACTGTGCGTGAAGTTTAGATCAATGGCTCTTTGATAATAAATTGAGCCTTAATATTATTAAGATGGAGCTGATGTTATTAACATTTCTCCCCTCAGCTTGTGCTTCCCATCCCTCTAAGATTTTATGATTAGTTCATTCATTTTTCTAATCATGTATGTAATCTTGGTGCAATACTTGAACCCAATTTATTCTTAACCTTCAGGTAAAATCTATGGTGTGAAATTCCTTTTATAAACTTTGCATTCTTAGAAAGCTGAAACCTTATTTGTCTTCAGACTTCCGGACTACACTGCAGACACTTGTACTGAATAGTCTTGATTATTGTAATGCTTTATACCTTGGATTACCAAGTCCCACCTTAACGGACCTCCAGATAGTAGAAAAACACTGCTAAGTCACTTCACCCTCAAGTGCCTCAGATACAAAGTTAGGGCTTTATTTTCAAAAGCATTTACATGCTTAAAACTGGGTTTTACATGTGTAAATGCATGTTACCCACATAAGTGGGCTTTTGAAAATTGCTACAATATATGGCATTAAATTGTTAATAGGTTTTACCCACATTAAGTGCACTTAATATGGGTAAATGGCTTTTGAAAATTGCCAGAAAAAAATTTATTATTTTTTATTTTCTAATTTGTCTTGCTATGGATTGAATATTAATTAAAGACGTATAAATGCGCATTGCTTGACAAATCACATCTAAAGTAGAAGTAAACTGCATCAGCAAGCCTGACAGCGTCTCTTGATGTTATATAAAGAGCGCCCGGTCTTCTCAATCATTTGCAGTTACTTCTGAATGTTATACAGCTTTGACGAACCCAAATGGATTTTTATGGGTTAACACAACTTTGGGTTTGCTGAAAAGTCTCGTATAAAGAGCCGTGGTCTTAGCCTGTCATTCCGTCTTTTTTGTAATGAAGTAGCTGCATCATTTGAAGTTCAGCAAGGCCGGTGTTTACAGACTTTGCCTTTATACGAGACTTTTCAGCAAACCCAAAGTTGTGTTAACCCATAAAAATCCATTTGGGTTCATCAAAGCTATATAACATTCAGAAGTAACTGCAAATGATTGAGAAGACCGGGCACTCTTTATATAATATCAAGAGACGCTGTCAGGCTTGCTGATGCAGTTTACTTCTACTTTAGATGTGATTTGTCAAGCAATGCGCATTTATACGTCTTTAATTAATATTCAATCCATAGCAAGACAAATTAGAAAATTAAAAATAATAAATTAAAAATAAATTAAAAATAAAAATAAATAAAAAAGACTAAAAACAGAGCAAAAAATTATTTTTATAGTAAAAACAGCTTCCCATTTTTTTGCTCTTTTGAAAATTGCCAACATAGTAATATAGTAGCGATGGTCCATCCAGTCCATCCAGCAACTTTCTAATGGTAGTAACTCTCGCTCCATGCAGGTTATCCCCATGTTTCTGTTAAAGGTAGTAGTAACTGATGCTCTGTGCAAGTTACCCCCATGCTTCTTTTAAGGGTAGTGACTGCTGCTCCTTGCAGGTTACTCCCATGTTTCTGTTAAAGGTAATAATATTTACTAGAGGTGTGAATCATGTGATTGATTGTCTTAACGATCGATTTTGGCTGGGGGGGGGGGAGGGAAATCTTATCGTGGGTTTTTTTTTTTTTTTTTTTTAAATCGTTAAAAATTGTAAATCGGGGGAGGGCGGGAAAACCGGCACACCAAAAAACCCCTAAAACCCACCCCGAACCTTTAAAACAAATCCCCCACCCTCCCGAACCCCCCCCAAAATGTTTTAAATTACCTGGGGTCCAGTGGGGGGGTCCCGACACGATCTCCCTCTCTCTCTGGCCACGGCTGCATTGAGAAATGGTGCTGGTGGCCCTTTGCCCTTATCATGTGACAGGGCAAAGGTAGCACCGGCGCCATTTTGGTTCCTGGCTCCCGACATCACGCGTGCAGGAGATTGCCCCCGGACCCCCGCTGGACCCCCAGGGACTTTTGGCCAGCTTGGGGGGGGCCTCCTGACCCCCACAAGACTTGCCAAAAGTCCAGCGGGGGTCCGGGAGTGACCTCCTGCACGCGGGCCGTATTGCCAATCTTCAAAATGGTGCCGGCGCTACCTTTGCCCTCACTATGTCATACGGGCGACGGTCCAGTGTTCCAGGTTCCAGTGTTCCAGGTTTCCTGTTCATCATCTCCATTCCAGTGTCCAGAGTCCAGTCCCAAGTCCTCTAAGTCTGCCTTTGGCATGGACTGTGGCCAGTCCCAGGGTTGTGCATGTTGTGAGATGGCATGAGTCTTGTGTCCAAGTCTTCAAGTCTGTCTTTGCTGGTTCAAGTCCTCAGATTTCTTCCTTGTTTTAAAATCTAGTTCCAAGTTCTGAGTTTCTAGTTCCTGAATCCTTGTTCCAGGTCTCAGGGAGCTTGTCTAGCCTGCAGCCCTCCTTGTTCCTAGTTCCTAGCTCCTGTCTGAACCTTGTTTTCAACCCTTGCCTGGATTCCTGTCTTCAGTCTTTATCAGATTCTTTATCAAACCTGGACCTCTATCAAGTCTAGTTCCAAGTCCTGAGTCTTCACCATTTTCCAAGTCTTCGTCTTTTCCAAGTCTTCAGACTTCATCTGCCCTGATACTCAAACTGCTTCCAAGCAGCAGTCCGAAAGGGCTTTCAAATGGTTAGAAGGCTTCCCTAAAGACCAGCATTGTATTGCTGTTCTTATTTCCTGATGTATGTTGGACTTCAAAAGTGTTCCTATTCCAAGCCTAGCCCATGCTTAAATGCCCTCGCCCACCAGCGGTGTGACCATGGCCAGCCCTGTGAATGTGTTGGTCATATCATGGCACAGGGGCTCACGCTCACGTCCGGTCAATGGATTGCGTAGGCCTTGCTCATAGTCCCTTAGCTTACTGCAGAGGCCATGCTGTCTGTCACACAACAAGCTACTCTGGAAGAGTGAGATTCAGAGGAAGTTGTTCCTCTGCGAGTGTGGTGTAACACAAATTACCTCCTGCAAAACCTTGGGTACATTATACATTTAACAAGGTGTTTTGGGACATGATACTCATAGTAAAATCAGTTGTTAAGATACATTACTGGCACATTTTACTGCTGTTTAGTACATTGGCAATTTAGAGAATAGCCCGCTAAATTATTTTTACTGTGCATGTTAGTGATTTGGGGGCCATAATTAAAAATAAAAAGTTGGATCAGTTTAAAGTATTTTCACATTCTTCACAATTGTCATGATCAATAGGCCTTGAACTGGCAATCCTAGAAGGAAGAGTCCAGGAAGCTAAACAGGAGATGTGGGAGATATAGAGGCAGGGAAAGGCCAGGAGATATTTACTCTTGTTGCCAGGAAGTTAGATATACCCTCAGAACAATAGTGGCACAGCTTTCCTGGTTGAACAGACTCCTGAGATGTGTCCTCCAGAACCTCTGATAATCTGGCATAATTCCTGCTCTATATTCAGCCCTGCTGCAATGTTACAGCTGCATGCCTAGATGCCTCCCGAGCTAGCCCTGGTTTTATCATCCTTGGATCAATCTTCATGTAAACCTCAGTCTCTTCTGGTATGCTTTTTCCTAACATATCAGACATTCACTAGCAACTGGATGCACCCTGATAGCTTGTATCATCCTAAAACCAGAGGCTAGGCTGGGCTGGAATAAATAGTCAGGACTTCTGAAATTCTGAAGGACTAAGTAAAGGCCTTTTATACAATGCAGGCAATCCCCAGAGCCTTCAGCAGATGGTTGATACTCTATAAGAGCTTAATCCTTTCCAATTTATATGGCTGTCCCATCCATCTACCTGCTCACTGAGACTCAAATGCCCTCCCTGAAACTTTTGATGAAACAACAAAAGAGTTCTGCAAATTTCTCAGTTAGTATAAACTCTGGTTCTGTCTACATCCATATTCTTATAATAGATGATTTCTCAAAATGGATTTAATTATCAACCTACTTTAAAAGGAGGCCATGGTCTGGGCCACCCCACTACTAGAGTAAGATAATTTGATCCTTTACCACGTGCATCAATACATAGCCATCATCTCAGAGACTTTTGGGAGGGGGCTGATGTGGAAGGAGGGTGCTCTAATGGAGCAAGAGGAGAGGAAGGTATCTGTTGGAGAATGGGGGTCTGATGGGAAATGGAAGGGGGGCTGATGGGGAAGGAGGTAATATGCCCTGATGAGGAAGGAGGATACCCTGATAGGGAAGGAGAGAAGGGAGTTCTGATGGGGAAGGGGGAGAAAAAAATGCCCTGATGGAACAGATTGGCTTATTTGGAAGGGATGTAGGATTCACTAAAGGAAATTGAGGGAACATTGATGAACAAGGAGGTAGGATATCCTGATGTGGAAAGGGGGGAGAGAGAAGACCTGACTAAGAAATAGAGGCAGGGAAGCCTGATTGGGGAAGCAAGAGAGGGGGATGATGGGGAAGGTGAGAGCATGGTACCATGATGGAAAAGAGGGAGAAGGAGGTCCACATGGGAAAAGTGGGGGTGGTTGATAGGGAAAGGAGAGAGAAGGGTGCCTTGATAGAGAAGGGAGAGCAGGGAGCCTGATCCTAAATTGGAGGGGGATGGGGACAAGAGGCAGGCCCTGGGGATGCCAGTTATGGAAGAGAGTAGATTGCCCTGATGGGGATGGAGGGTGCCCTGATGAAGAAGGGAAGGAAGATTGCTCTGTTGGAGGAGAGAGGAGATGAGAAATGAGGGAGGATGGTGTTGTAAGTATGGACCCTTGGGCCGAGGTGAGTTTAGCACTACCCACAGGGAGGAGCCCTGGAGGTCCTCCCCATTGGTGGGTGGAGCTGGCAGGAGCAGAGACCCAAAAGGAGCTTCACCAATATCAATCCACATTCCCGCAGGTTGAGCCCTTGGATGCCGGGGCCAGCTGGACTTAGGCTCGGGCCTCTGGGTGGTAAAGGATCCGTAACAGAAGTGGAAGACCAGCGAGAAGAAAACAAGTCTGTTTGGACCGAGGATGGTAGTTGGCAGCAGACAGCAGAGACAAGGACAAAACGAGGTCAGGGCAAGCAGCTATCAACAAGGTCAAAAGGAGGTCTGAGGTCAGCCAAGAATCCAAAGTGAAGATGAAGCCAGGGTCCAAGCCAAGGTCCAAAGCCAGAGTCAATCTGGAGGGAGGAAGGCTGGGAAGAACAACAAGAGGAACAAAGGCAGATGAGGGACCACCAGATGAAGATGCAGGACCACCGAGGAAGCAGGAACAAGAACCAGGGGGTAGATTTTCAAAGGGTTATGCACATAGGTTACACGCATAACCCCCGAAAACTACCCCAACCCCCCCCCCCCCCCGTGCGCGCCAAGCCTATTTTGCATAGGCTGCCGGTGCGCACAAAGCCCTGGGATGCGCATAAGTCCTGGGGCTTTCCTGGGGGGCGTGTCGGGGGCATGTCGCGGGGGGCGTGTCATGGCCGGCGCATCATCGGGGGTATGTTGGGGGGCGCGTCGTGGCCGGCACGTCATCGGGGGTGTTCTGGGGGTGTGGCCGCAGCCTCTGGACCATGGTGCCCCAGCGGCCGGCCCGGCACGTGCAAGTTACGCCTGCCTTGGGCAGGCATAACTTGTGCAACAAAGGTAGGGGGGGAGTTAGATAGGGCCGGGGGGTGGGTTAGGTAGGGGAAGGGAGGGGAAGGTGCGAGGGGGGTGGAAGGAAAGTTCCCTTCGAGGCCGCTCTGATTTCGGAGTGGCCTCGGAGGGAACGGAGGCTGGCTGCGTGGCTCGGCACACGCCAGCTGCCGATTTTGGGCAGCCTTGCGTGTGCCAACCCCGGATTTTAACAGATACGCGTAGCTACGCACGTATCTGTTGAAATCCGGCGTACTTTTGTTTGCGCCTGGTGCACGAACAAAAGTATGTGTGCACGATTTTTTATAAAATCTACCCCCAGGAACACAGGCAGGATCAGGAACCAGCAGCAATGTTGCAAACAGGTACTCCAAGGATTGGGACCTATTTCCAAGGTGAGACTGTAACATCTGATGAGTCCTCTTATAGGGTAGAGCTGCTGACCTCATCAGGAAGGGCTGCAGGGCTTTTTTGCCATGGGCCCTTTAAATATCCAAGAGAGTCATGCGTGGATGCCTAGAGACGTCGGCGGCATCCGGGCCATGGAAAACAGGCAGTGTTGGTGTCTGGCCATGCACAGCAAGCCGGCAGAAGACTCCGCGCCATGAGGGAGCGGCAGTGTTGATGGCAGGAGCTCAGCACACCCTCTTGACAGGTCAGGAAGTGAGTGCAGCGGGCCGTGGGAATTGCCCACAGTCCGCCAAGCGTAACAAAGGAAAGGAAGATGCCTTGATGGGGGAAGGATAAGGGGCCTGATGAGGGCAGCAGCAGATCAGGTTCTTTTGGTGGGAAGGCAGTGAGTGGAGGTGGAGGGAAAAGAAAGGGGTAGCTGCAGAGAAATAAACACCAGACACAAATTATACAAAACATGTACAGCGTTGGTAATAAGTGGTGGTGCGAGGGCTAAGGTTAGCCATTCCACTAATATCTGACTTATTTACTGAATCCCCTAACTGTGAATTTCACTACACACATGTGTAGGTTCCCTTTGAAAATTTGTGCCAAGCCTGTTGATAAAAAGTATCCACCAGTACAGGCAGTTGTAAAATTAACCCCATTATGTATGTCTGAAACTTCGCCTAATGAATTTATCATTTCTTCAAACTCAGTAACTGCACTATGATGCTACTTTGTATTGCATCTTGGTGCTTTTCAAAATATAGAGTAATATTTAAAAATTGATTTTCCCCTATGTGTGAAGAATAGACATGAATTAATGAAGTCTGACCCAGTTCCACCCACTGGATATCTCATAAATAATGAATAGAAATTGTATATTTATAACTCCCTGAGGAGGGTGCAGAACAATTTTAAAGGATATGGGAGACAGGGAATCTTTCGGAAGGAATTAACCATACATCCAGGCAAGGGGAATACTGGATTTATAATCTAAAATAAAAATCAAAACTGAGAGAGGAAATGAAAACTCATTTATTACATTTAGTTGTCCCACGCCCACATGCAGTGCCAGTTCATGTGAAGGTCCCATTTGCTTTTTCACATGAACTGGCACAGCATGGGCTTTGGTTGGATTTCTGTGACTAGACTGTCAACATTCTTCACTCAGTAATGTTATTTTCCTACAGTATTACCTTCCATTGCGCCTCCTGACTTTTGTTCTCCCTTTTTCGAAGAAGAATTGTCATCTGTTTGAAAAGATCCCACCTAGGGCTTACTTTAAATTGGATTCTTTCACTCCTTGGCAATTAAAACTCACAAGGGTTTATTTTATCATAGCCCATGTTGGGCTAAATTGTACACGCAGATTTTAGCCTGAATTTTCAAAGCAGACGGATGCACAAAACAAAGTTCATTTTGAAAATTAGCGGGTGGGCATGGAGCCCTACACACTAGCATATGCGGACATGTTCACATCTGCTCTGTAGCAGGCAGAAGTGTAGATATAGATTTATGCGAATACTTTTGGGAATCAAAAGAAATGCACATAAATGGATTCCCCATCCCCATCTCTCCCCGGAATGCCTAAGTGTGCGTGAAAGTGTACACAACATCACTTTTGTGTGTACTTTTACACAAACAAGCACCTGGGAAATGTTCACATCCCCTTTTCTCTGCATAAAACCAGGCTTTATGTGCATAGATCCTTCTGAAAATTCAGCCCCAAGCGAAGGTATTTGATTGCTACATAATACACATATATATGAGCTAAGATTGTTTTGCTGCAGGAACAACGGATACAAAATCAGGTCAGGAAGAGAGGCAAGCACTTTTAAAAGCAAGGTGGACAAATTTGAATTTGACACAGAGGTAATGAGTCAGTGGCCTTCTGAGGACTGGAATGAAATTTCTCACGTCTTTGGAATGGGTAGGGAGGGCAGGCAACAACATTTTTGATGTATGTAAGCTGAGAGATTTGGAAACTAGGAAGGCTGAAGTAGCGCATTACAGTGACCGAAGTATAAGGAAATAAAGAAAGGAAGAAGCATCTAAAGAGAGGCAGAATTACGAAAGTAATGAGCACTGGCAGCATAGTCAAGCTGCGGAAAAGCACAATAACAGATTTTAGAGGCATGAAACAGAGAAGCTGATACTTAGAAGGTTACACGTAGGAAGGAAGTGTGAAGTCCCAGCAGAAAAGGAAGATGCAGGATCCAGGATTTTGATGACCGAAGGACTTGTTGCCAAGGTCAAGGGCTTCTGTCTTGAAGACAATGGGCTATTTATTTTTAAAAGTGCATGAAAGAAGTGCTCAGTTTGTTGGCAGCACTGAACAGTAAGAAGTTTGGTCATTTGCACACTTTATTAATGAAAAGTTCAAAATTTACACAGGGCAAAATAAGAGCAATCCAACATGCATGGAGAAAACAGGTCTGTGTTGCGCATTCCTGAGCAGTTGGAGAAGAGCACATACGTATTACCCAAAGCCATCAGAAACATTTTTACAAAGTGCATAAACTTGGGAAACTATCAATATACACACAGCTATGACCTGAACTCAATAATGTAAAGATATAACAAGCATGAACATGACTCTTTTAAGATATAAATTAGGTAAAAGAATTGCCAAGAAAGAAAAGTTACATAATGAAAAGTGAACTTAACATTGGAAAAATTACACAGATATATTTATTGATTTAAAACTCTTATAGACTGATTATTACAAATTTGTGGATCTAGGTAGTGTACTGTTCTGGTAAGTCTCTTGCCATAAGCACAATTTTTTTTTTTTTACTGTAGAATACCAAAATCATTTTTATTTTGAACCTATTTCTATCATTTTTAGGTTATTGAGCATTTTGGTCTTGATTCACCCAAATTATTTTTTTACCTTTGAAAAGCAAATACTGGAAAAATATAAATTAGTGCAACTTTCATAAAAGCAGCTCTTCAGCAGATAGTTCACCAAAACAAAAGAAGTTTGGAATAGCCTGAAATAAAAAAAAAAAGCATTTAGGCCAGGCAGCAAAAGAAGCCTTCTCAGACACTTCATGAATGCCCTCGATGCCACACACAAAGTACTTCACCAAAATACATATGTACATTTTATTCACATCTTGCCATTCTCAAATTTCCAGGTCTTGCTGAGAGTGAATACCTTCATGTGGTGACCTCATTTTATAACATTTAGATCAAATTTCCACAAGGTGGCCACTACTAATGAAATATGAAAGGAAAGAGTAAGCAAAGTTTATACTGGATAGAAAGGTGCCCCGCCATCCCTTAGCCTCAGCACTAGAGCTGATGATGGTGGTAGCAATCGTGCAAACTCTCCAGGTGAAGATAACATCTGAGGTACAGTTTTAGGCCATGGTGAATCTATTCATGGACCCACTGTACAAAACAGACCACAGAGGCTAAAGCAAAAAAAAAAAATAAGAGAACTAGAGCCACATGGACTTCTGAAAATAAAAAGGAGATAATGCAGTTATTTTTTAATACTACAAACACTACATTTAAATCAAGGATTCACCAGGGGGACAGGGTTTTTCATTTTGTTAAGGATGCATAGCATAGACAAGTCTTCAGTGATTCCCTAGTCTGCTAAAACAGTCATGGTTGGATATTTAAATGCTCATTCCATGAAGCATAAAGAACAGTATCTTAATTAGATTATTCAGCAGTACAGGCTTAACTTACTATTAATCACTGAATCCTGGCATCATGATTTTGATAAGGTGTCTCTTAACCAGATTTACCTTTCAGGATTTATATTTATAGAACAAGTTGGTTTGTGCAGGTTTCAATTGTCTACCAAGAAGCTCTAGGAGTAAAGAGGTTATAATGTGATTATTTACCCTCAGTTGAAGCTTTGACTATTAGGATTTTTTCATGTGTAATTAGTACTGTTATTTATTAGCCACCTGGGTATGCAATGTTAAATTTGGTGCATATGGCTGAGCAATTAATGAATCTAAAGTTAAGGTTTGACAAATTGTTCATCATCGGTGACTTGGACTTTAATGTTCACGCCAATGATGATTCTTTTAGTATATGCTAGAGAGTGATTTTCTGCACCATCAACTATAAATGTGACCCGGTTAGTTCATGTACCAACACACAAGATTGGTCAAACATTGAATCTGGGTTTTTGTCATGATAAATGGCTGAATGATGTGGAATTTCAAGATGCATTGCAATTATTATGATCTGATCACTCTTTTATTTTGTTTCATATGAGGGAATCTAAAATTCAACCTTGTTGTTCAAATAGGAATACAAAATTAGTTAGATAGATCATAGTGTTATAGCAGCACAGCAATATGGGGATATACTGCAAGAATATAAAGTCTGTTGCCATGCGTGATAGAGGGAGTATAGCACAGAACAGATAGGAAAATTAGTTTTTACCTGTTAATTTTTGTTCCTGTAGTACCACGGGTGAATCCAGGCCGTGGGTTGAGCCTCCTGTCTAGCAGATGCAGACAGACTAAAACTGAAAGGGTATCCTATATCAGAACAGAGCCTACCCTGCAGCCCTTCAGTATAACCATTGTCAAAGCAGAAAAGTATAAAGATAAACAGTAATGGATTAAGCAAGTAACGAGAGAACTCGAGCAAGTAACAAGAGAACTCGGAAACTGTAACAATTGCAAACATTGAATGAACTCTGTAGAGGAACACTCTTGTCTGAATGTCCATTGTCATCAAAGAGATGCTTCCGGTGCCTCAAATTATAATCACAGTTGAAAAACTTTCCATATCCTGCAAAAGAGGAAGGAAGCTTCAAGCGGACGGCAGGAAAGTATAGGGAAGGGTGTCTGGACTGATCCGTGGTACTACAGGATGAAAATTAACAGGTAAGAACTAATTTTACTTTCCCTGTACATATCTGGATCAGTCAAGACCATGGGATGTACTAAAGCTTCCCTAAACAGGGTGGGACCGAGACAGTCCCGCTCGAAGCACCTGCCAACCGAAGGAACCAAATACTGGTGCCTGGACATCCAGGCGGTAATGTCGAGCAAAGGTATGCAGGGATTTCCATGTAGCAGCCCTGCATATTTCCTGTGGAGAAACAGATTGACTCTCTGCCCAAGAAGTAGCCTGAGAACACAAGGAATGAGCCTTTAGGCCCTCCAGAACCGCCCTGCCTTGACAGATATAGGCCGACGAAATCGCCTCCTTCAACCACCGATCAATCAAAGTCTTAGAAGCCTGGTTGCCCCTATTTTGACCACAGGACAAAGAGGTGATCAGAGACCCGAAACTCATTGGTGACCTGGAGGTAACACAGGAGGATGCGTTTTACATCAAGGCGGCAAAGATCACTCCCGATGGAACCCGCTATATCCTCAGGAGAGAATGCGGGAAGCTTCACCGACTGATTGACATGAAAGGAAGAAACAACATTCGGCAAGAAGGGGGGTACAGTTTTGAGAGAAACTCCAGAATCAGAAAACCGCAAAAAGGGCTCCCGACAGGACAACGCTTGGATCTCCATCACTCATCTGGCGGAGCATATAGAGACCAGGAAAACCGTCTTGAGCGTCAGGTCCTTAAGGGTAGCCCGACGGAGAGGTTCGAAAGGATCCTGACAGAGAGCCCGAAGGACTAAATTAAGACTCCACGAAGGACAAGTGGCCCAAATGGGCAGCTTCAAATGCTTGACACCCTTAAGGAAACGGACAACATCTGGATGAGATGCTACTGTGTGACCTTCAATGTTACCAAAGAGCGAGCTGAGAGCGGACACTTGGATGCGCAATGAGCTGAGAGAGAGACCCTTGGAGAGGCCCTTCTGGTGGTCCAGTGGGGGTCCCGGGAGCTATCTTCTGCTCTCGGGCCGTCAGGCCAGCCAGGAATCAAAATGGCACCATGGCCCTTTGCCCTTACCAGGAGCACAGGACGGCCGGTGCCATCTTAGAAAATTTTAAAAATTTAAAAAAAAGAGGAATGCCAGAAGAGAGGTACCAGAACAACTAAAGAATACTAGAAGAAAGGTACTGGAAGAGTAAAAGAGTAGCAGGAGAAAGGTACCAAAACAGCCAAAGCCATTGGAGGAGGTAATGCATGAGGTAGCAATGAAAGATAAGGGGCGGATTTTAAGAGCCCTGCTCGCGTAAATCCGCCCGGATTTACGCGAGCAGGGCCTTGCGCGCCGGTGCGCCTATTTTACATAGGCCTGCCGGTGCGCGCAGAGCCCAGGGACTCGCGTAAGTCCCGGGGTTTCTCGAGGGGGGCGTGTCGGGGGCATGTCGGGGGCGGGGCCGATCGACGTGGCATTTTCGGGGCGGGACGCGGCGTTTCGGGGGTGGGCGGCCGGGGGCGTGGTTTCAGCCCGGGGAGGTCCGGGGGCGTGGCCGCGCCCTCCGGAACCGTCCGCGGGTTGTGTCTAGGCGCGCCAGCGGCCCGCTGGCGCGCGGGGATTTACTTCTCCCTCTGGGAGGCGTAAATCCCCCAACAAAGGTAGGGGGGGGGGTTTAGATAGGGCCGGGGAGGTGGGTTAGGTAGAGGAAGGGAGGGGAAGGTGAGGGGAGGGCGAAAGCGAATTCCCTCCGAGGCCGCTCCGATTTCGGAGCGGCCTCGGAGGGAACGGAGGTAGGCTGCGCGGCTCGGCGCGCGCCAGCTACACGAAATTGGCAGCCTTGCACGCGCCGATCCGGGATTTTAGCAGATACGCGCGGCTATGCGCGTATCTACTAAAATCCAGCGTACTTTTGTTTGCGCCTGATGCGCCTACAAAAGTACGCGAGGGCGCCCTTTTTAAAAATCTACCCCTAAGTGTACATTACAGGAGGATGACAGTACAAGAAAAAGGCACCAGCCACTCTGAAGGCAGGCACCAAAGTGACATCTCTTCAGTGCGATCCTCCAGGCAAACAGCACCATTTTTAAAGTTCTTTCTGCTGGGGCAAGACCAAGTGGACTTCGCTCCTCTCCTTAACAATTCTGAGGACTGGTGGAAAGGGATAAGTGGGGGGTTGGGGAGGGAATCTCCTGGCCCTGTCAGATATTAAAGAGGGTGGGAGGGGCCCAGATAAACCCTAGTTAGGGTTAGGAAGACCCAGCTGGGTAGGCTTACGCCTCCATCTCGTTTTAATTTTAATGGCTGGAAAGATGTCTGAGGAGCCCAGGTTCAGTGTTGGCAGGGCAGAAGCATGCATGAAGGGCAGCAGGAGAGCAATTTTCTATTTTAAAATTGGTTGCTATTTTTTTGTTGTTTTAGGGCGTTTTCTTGGAATTTAGTTTAATTTCTTTATTTAAAAAAAATTTCTTTCCGCCTTTACCAGGATCCCGGATTATAATAAAATTAAAATTATATCATTAAAATCACATTATAATAAAAATTAAAGAGTAATATAGCAAAATATAACTTATTAAAAAATAATAATACATTCCAACTGCAAGTATACTGTACATCTACCGGGATATCAACTGTTATCAGGCAGGCGCTTGTAAACTAAAATGCGTTCAGCTGCTTTGAAAAAATTATAATGTCCTCAATGTTTTTTTTCAGTTTGGCAAATTAATCAAATTGAAAAAAAAGAAATTAAACTAACTGAAATATGAAAATAAAAAAGCACAATTGAAAATTTTGGGACTGCACGTTCCTATTTAGTAGTCAAATCTTTTACCTTCTGAGTAAGGTATTCCATGTTCTTTTTTAACATCTCTTCCTAATCGCCACAAAACTTATAACCCAGATATTTCACCCCATTTGGAGCCCACTGTAATGGGTGTTGTATAACCTTTGCCTCCCCCATTGCAGCAGTAACCAGAAATCTGATAGAATCATGCAATATACCTTTTTAATCAACATTCAAAAAGGATTTATACATAGAGGGGTAGATTTTGAGACATATGTGCACGCGTCAATGGGCACGCAATTTTATAACATGCACATGCCAGCTCACGCATGTTATAAAATCCGGGCTGGCGCCTGCAAGGGGAAGGGGGGGTGGAATACTGCAAATTTCACGCAGCGATGCATCGCGGCCTTCCCCAATTCCCTCCCTGAGCTGGCGTAAGTTGCGTGCGCCGGCACACTCACGGCATGCGATTCCCCGGCACAGCGGCAAATGGATGCTATACCGGCACCTCAAGCCTCAAGCCTCACCCCTCCCCGTCCCTGATCTTCGGTCCGGCTCTTCTGCATGTAACGAGGGTTATACACGCAGCCAGGCCCCTTCTAAAATGCGCGCCACATGTGCAAGGCCCGGCTGCGGGCGTAACCCCCGTATTTTACACGTGCAGGTGATTTAAAACTCACCTGATAATTAATAGTTTGTGTGTCCACCATTAGCCTGCAAAGCGGCTTTAAAACAAGCATGGTAACAGCTTTTTTTCTGCATGTTGCTGACATTTTCAATACTATCTTGGCTTTCTTGAGACAATTTTAACGGTCGACCGTCACCAAGTTCTGTAAAACATTTGTTGGCAGTCTTGCCCCATGTCGTCTGAAGCCAGCTTTCACTGCGACCTAATTTTTTGTCAATCCACTTTTTCATAATAAAAGGCTACAATCATTATTCCCTGAGGAATGATGAGCTGCCGCGGTAAAGGGGGCGGCGGGGGGCAAAAAAAGGGGTGGGAGGGCGCTAGTGGGTAGTCGGCCACATCAGAGCGGAGCAGTTTCACCTGCCGCGTTGCGGCCATGCCGCGCACTATCGCCCCCATGGCGCCACGCTAAAAGGTGGTGCTATTTCCCACGCTACTGCCGGCGATAACGTCCAAAACATTATCACCGGCAGCGGTGCCACCACCCCATTTCCCTAAACTCCTCCCAAACTCTTCCCTAACTCCACCCCTTCCCCTAATTTTAATGTTACCGCTGCGATAAGCCCATTATCGTGTGCGTTAGGGCATTATCGCATGCAATAACGCCCTAACGCATGCGATAATGGGCTATTGCACCTTGGAAAATGAACCTGAAAGGTTGCTCCAGCATCACGTGCCTCATGAAATGTAATACACTTAGGGGTAGATTTTAAAAGAAGCGCGCGCAGCCTACATGTGGGTGCTCTACCCGGCGCGCGGCCTACATGTGCACGTGCTACCTGGCACGCTCATATGTACGCCCAATTTTATAACATGTGCACGCAGGCGCTTGCATGTTATAAAATCAGGGGTCGGCGCGTGCAAGGGGGTGCACAATTATGCTCCTTGCGAGTGCCGAGCCACACTGCCTTCCCCCGTTCCCTCCCCCCTAACCTTCCCTTCCCATCCCTTCCCCTAACCTTTCCTCCCCCTAGCCCTACTCCAACCCCCCCAAAATTTTAAATCTACCTTTTGCGCCTGCCTCTGGGCAAGCACAAGTTGCGCGCGCCGGCCAACTGCCGGTGCGCGAACCCAAGCACAGCGGCAAATGGCTGCTGTGCCTGGAGCCTCTGACCCTGCCGCCGCCCCGTCACTGGACTGCCCCACCCCACCCCGCCCCCTTCCCGCCCCTTTAGTAAAGCCCCGGGACTTACACGCGTCCAGGGTCTTCATGCGCGTCGCCGGGCCTTTTGAAAATAGGCCCGGCGTGCGGAACCTTTTTAAAATCCGGCCCTTAATATGGTCAATCTGATGCTGTTTTTCACTATCATATGTTCTGGCCATAAATAATAAATTTAAGCCGTATATAAGGTACTGTTAAATTCTAAACGGAATGGTCTACAAAATGATACAAAAATTATATTAGCGGGATAATCCAGTCGGGCTCTGGGGGGGTGGGTGGGGGCGGTAAAGGTTATGCAACACCCAGTACTGGGATATTCTCCAACTGTATTCCTGAACAGACTGTTTTAGTGAGACTACAATTGATGTGTCCCAATTTACTTTATGACCAGATATTACCAAAACTGCTCAATCACCTCAATAGGCTTTGGAAGAGAATTCTCTAAGGCTGACAAGTAATAGATCATCTGCAAAGCATTGGAATTTTACTAGTGACCCTACCCACTCTTATGCCTTTAATCAGAACGTCTTGCCTTAAGCAAAAGCCAAAGGCTCTAAATCAATTTTAAACAAAAGTGGCAACAGAGGGCAGCCCTGCCTTATATACATACTTAAAACAGAAACACCTGACAGCTTTGCTTTGTGAGAACAATATGGAATTTTTACCGTCCTTTAACGTTTTAATAAAGTACACCTTCTTCAATCTGTCAAAATTCAGCATCTAAAGTTGCCATGGGTTGGCCCTTAAGCCTAACCTGCTCTCTTATGTGGCACAGTAGTCTTGTGTAATCCATGGACGGATGACCTTTCATAAACCCTGTTTGGTCCCCATGAATTGCAGGTTGGGCAGTAATAGATAGTAGCAGAATAACACAGCAAAGTGCTGACTGAACTAGAACTGAGGCAGGGAACAAGGAGAAGGCAAGGCAGCAAGAGAGGCAAATGGCAAAAACAGAGGAAGCGATGAGAGTAAGAACTATGGGCGCTAATTCAGTGTAGCTGGGCTTTCAGTCCTGGCTCCTGCCACTTGCTCGGAAATTCTGAGAAACCCAGCAAAAAGAGATTGATTTTAATAAGAACCAACATTTCTCTGCAACTCCATCGCTAGCTATGAATGATGAGGGCTCACAATATCCTCTGCCCCTGTGAATACATGTCCATTAGGTACACTGGTTACTGGGTAGGAAAGGCAATGCAAGGACATCTTGGTCTAGTCTGGCCAGACCATGCATTTGTTTGCCCAATATGCAAATGGATCTGTGATATAGGACAAGGGCGGCTGCCACCAGTTGCTCTAGTTATGGCCTGAGTCAGAAGAGACAATTCTGAGGGGGCAATCATTTCCCTGATACACCTTGTTACCACTTTTGATGCTGCTTGCCTCTTGCCCCAGGACAGTGCTACAGAACACCACTCCATCTGCTCTACGGTAGATTGCCACTGCTGATGCATGGCTGGTTTGCTGGCCTGCCACCTGACTGGTGGAAGAGACCGTGGAGTCAGCGTGAAAAAAAGCCCAGCATCTTCCCACAACTGATGGCCTTACAATAGTGAATACACTCAGCAAAACATGGATCCCCCGCTGAAGCGAGACACTTTAATGGCAAGGAGTCACTTTAATGGATGCCTTCCAGTATCTCCTCCCTCTCTGGATTCTTGGGGGGGGGGGGGGGGGTGCTCCTGCTGGCACTAGGGTTCAAGATGACCTGGAAGTAAAAGGCCAAGAGCCTGCCTGATCTCCCTGGGGGTGCTGTCAGCCCTGTCAGCTTCATCTGCTCTTCCACCACCTTACTGGAGGCAAAAAGAATACTGATTGAAGGCCCCAAATTCTCTTCAGGTACTAGCTGTTCAATTTCCTCTGGTTCAGGGAATCCAGGACACAATTCTTCATCTTGATTACCTGAGAAATAGTAATTATGGAGAAGTGCAGTGCTGGTTTTCAGTATTCAAACAATTCTGAATGTAGTTTTGAATGCTTGAGAGAGAGAGAGAGAGAGAGACTGGACAATAATGAGAATCAATGCAATGACATGCCATTTAAGTTTGCCTACTTTTTAGAGATATATCTCTGTTTTAAATGAATGGAATATCCAAAACATAAAAAGACCATTGCCTTGCTTGAAAATACTCAACAATTTGGGGTATTCTTGGTTCATTAACCCCTTCCTAGAAATGGCTTCCCTAGACCCTAGGTTCCAGCTTCTGCTTCCTGGGGGTTCCTTGATGTCCCCTTGGGCCCCTTCTATTTACCTTTTACCACACAAGAAAACTGCAGGGTCTGAGCTTACCTGCCTGGGTCTACCCCTCTGACCCCCAGAAGCCCCCTAAAAAATCTGCAGGGGACCTCTCCACCCCCACTTCCCCCTTACATGGGAATCCTGGAGCAATACCTACAGGATCCTGCCCCACTGGTGTTCCTTTGAAAATGATGCTGGCCAGCCCTGAGACCAGTGCAATTTTGAAGGCACTTTGGCACAGGTCTCTAAGCTGGCTGAATTAATTGATCCAAAATGAACATAGGGACGGTAACTTTCAAACTGGCGCACAGGCGCTCTTTGGCGTGTGTACTTTGGCGCGCACCCAAGATACGCAGCCATTTTATAACTTGCATGCGTTTATGCACACGTTATAAAATAGCCTGACCGCACCTAACATGTGTGCCCAATTTCATGTGGGCATGCTGCTATGCGCATAAATCCCACTTTTACTTGCATAAGTTAGGGAATTTTAAAAGGGGTGCGCGTCCATGCCATTGCCAGTTTCCCCGGTTCCTCCACCATTTCACCCTGTTAATAGCTAGGCCCTCCAAACCCCTCTGGTTTGATAGTCTACACTCCCCGCAGTTACCTCAAACCCTCTAAACCCCTGAAAAATGGTTCTGTTTATTTTTTAACTTACACCTTATCCCTAGCAGAAGTAAGCTTATATGCCACTGGATCTGGGCACATGTCCAGGCGTGTAAGTATTTATGCACATATCTCTTGACCACACCCTAGAAACACCCATGCCTCACCTATACTATGCCATGCCCCACCTTTATTTGAACATTTTTAAGACGTGCATGCACTGGGAGATATGCACGGATCTGGGTGGGTTTTAAAATTCAGTCAACGCATGCCAGCCCAACTTGTGTGTGCATCCCCCAACTGATGTGCGCTCCAGGCTTTTGAAATTAATCTTTAAACGAACCATAAATGAAAAAAATCTCAAACTGAAGAAAAACAAACCAAAATTTTTTTTTGGCTTGTACATCCCTAATAGGCTATTCTACTCTCTTTTCCATACAATACTTTTGGGGTAATTTTCTGACAGCCTGTATAAGAAAGTTAGCAAAAACGTGCTTAAGCTATACCAGTTTTCAATGTAAACTTATAAATTCTATGGCCACTTTGAAAATTATCCCACTAAAACTTCACAATTACACCTACTAAAATATCCACAGAAATTCTTCAGGGAAATTTATGAACATACTTTTGAAAATTCAAATGTTTGCACATAATTCCAAGCCCTTCCCCAACTGCATTACCAAGAATGATTTCGCCCATCCGGGACACATGCGCGCATAAATTTGCCCACATGCTGATCCAGCAATTTTATAACAAGCCAATTCAGTGGGTAAAGCACTGTTTGTTTTACCTGCCAAAACAGCTTTGAAATCTACCTTCCTTAGGGCAAATGGTGGAAACATGGTTGCATACAGAGCCCTTCCTCATACTTTACTGGCAGGAAGGAGAACAATGTTAATGTTTATTTATTTATTTATTTATTTATTTATTTATGGTTTTTATATACCGGAAGTTCCTATATAAAATACATATCACTCCGATATATTTTGAGATTCTTTCAGGCATTTCATTCTCGTGATTCTGCCCCAGAGGATCCACACCTAAAAACCAAACACTAAAGAGTCCCAATGATAGTTCTCCAGTTGGATATTGACGATCTTCTATGTAGGACAGCATGCAGTATATGATGATTTATGGTTGGTTTCCCCTTTCCTATAATCCATAGAAGACTTAGTTGATAATTTTGAGTGGTGCTCCCCTACAGCTACAGACACACACAGGCTGAATTCCAGTCTGAGGGTGTCTGTGAAGGCAAAATGATTGAACAAATGATATGAACTGACATGACAAATGATCACCTACAGCTAAATCTGCCTCTGACTGCTATACTTTTTGTTATGGCCTCTGACAGGACAGGTGTTCCTTCAGACCTAATAATAAAGCCTTAACGAGACACTTCAAATACTTGCTGGTGCCAAAAGGATATTAACTGCATGAAGTTGAATAGTGATCAGAAGGGACGATTTATTTATAGCTGAATTAGAATCTGGCATGTAGAACTATATATAGAACTAATATACTTTTTGATTCATTTCTCTAGCAAACATTGCCAAATATTCAACTTGAATTGTTCTATATGGTATGAGGAATTATTCTGAGGCTAATTTTATAAGATTGCGCATAAGTTAACTGGCAATTATACACACAAGTTACACCAATTTTCAAAGCAGGTTTACTTTGCAGATTTTCCAAGCAAAACTTCACACACACACAATTACACCTGCTATTTGGTGCATGTAGTTTTGCCAAGAGAATTTACACACACACACAGTTAAAAATAAAATAAAATAAGGGCCTAAGTTTGCCCAGACTGTACCCTCTGGAGTACCTCTTCCCATGTGCAAAAAAGTACATGCATATGGTGTGTATGCACTTAGGGACAGATTTTAAAACCTGCACGCGGGCGCAGATATGTTCGCCAACCTGACACGAACAAATGTACGCCTGATTTTATAACATGCACGCACAGCCGCGCACAGCCGCGCGCATGCTATAAAATCCAGGGTCGGCGCGTGCAAGGGGTGCACAATTGTGCAATTTGCTTGCGCCGAGCCGCACAGCCTGCCTCCGTTCCCTCCGAGGCCGCTCTGAAATCGGAGCGGCCTCAGAGGGAACTTTCCTTCCACCCCCCGCACCTTCCCCTCCCTTCCCCTACCTAACCTGCTCCCCCAGCCCTACCTAGAAACCCCCCTTTACCTTTGTTGAAGGCGTTACGTGCGCCGGCCAATGGCCGGCCCGCGATCCCGGGCACAGCGACAAATGGCCGCTGTGCCTGGAGGCTCAGGCCATGCCCCGCCCTGCCCCCGGACCGCCCCGGACCTCCCATGCCCCTCCCCTTTTTGCAAGCCCCACATAAGCTCGTCCCGGGGCTTGTGCGCACCACCGAGCCTATGGTTTAAGGGTTACACGCATAACCCTTTAAAAATCTGCCCTTTAATATATTGGTCCCACAATTTTCTAAAGGGTCATTTCTGCAGGTAAAGCACTATTTTACCAGCAGAAGTTCCTTTGAAAATTATCCTCCCTGAGAATACTACATTGTCTGGTTTTTTACTCTCGGCAGTGTCACATTCTACAATGTTTAAAACATTAAAATATATAGTAACATCTTATTTGTGAAGATTTTGCCTGTGATAGAATGGAGCGGCCTTTGGCTTTAGGGAGGTGTGCCAGAAGACAGAAAACCAGATGGACTCAGGCTTTCAACAGAAAAGCACTTTTATTGTTCACAAAAGAGAAAGACAGCGAAAGGCCTACTTACCTCAACAGTGATATATCAAAAGACAAGCATTCAAATGTAAAGGTTTTGGCATAATTCCTAGAGCTTCCTTCTCCCTTTCTGGACCCGTTTGCTCCTTCCTGAGTTTGTCCTTTTTATTTATTTATTTATTTATTTGGCAATTTTTTATACCGATATTCTTGTAAACAAGTTACAAATCACCTCGGTTTACATTTGAACAATAAACTTTGCACAAGGATGCATTACATTGAACAGGGGATCAAGACTTGGAGCCAAGCAAAACGGGGAAAAACAATTAGATAACTTGGTACGAGTAATACAACTGAGGAACAAGTGATGGAATAACTCTCCTCAAAGCTGCTTTCTTGTGATGTAGATTCAACAACGTTGCCTAATCTGAACCGTAATGTTCAACCGAGTTGGGCAAAAGCTTCACCAAACAGCCATGTATTTAATCTTTTCTTAAAGTTGTTTGGGCATTGTTCGAGTCTAAGCTTTGGGGGGAGGGAGTTCCATTGCCAAGGTCCCGTCGTGGAGAGAGCTCTCTTCCTTAATGTGGATTTGTTGGGGTGGGCCGACAGGGTGTTTCTGTACGCTGATCTCACTGGTCTGGAGGGCATGTGCTGTTGAAATGGGAACTTAAGATCCAGAGGTGAAATATTGTGGATGGCTTTATGGATGATCGTTAGAATCTTGTAAGAGATTCTGTATTTAATTGGGAGCCAGTGAAGGTTCCGCAAGATGGGGGTTATGTGGTCTCTTTTGTTAGTCTTTGTCAGAATCCTTGCTGAGGCATTTTGAAGCATCTGTAGTGGTTTGGTGTAGTTAGCTGGGAGGCCAAAGAGTAGAGAATTGCAATAGTCTAATTTTGAGAATATGATGGATTGGAGAACTGTTCGAAAGTCCTGGAAGTGGAGGAGTGGTCTCAGGCGTTTTAAGACTTGGAGTTTAAAAAAGCAGTCCTTGGTGATGTTGTTAATGAAACTTTTGCAGTTCAGCTGGCTTCCCTTCCCTAGGAGAAATGCCTTGTGGCCTGAATTCTCACTGTGGGTATTAAAGGTGGATCGGATCAGATAGCTGTTTCCAGTCTTTGTTCTTGAGTTCTCATCTATAAACCCCTACACATATACTCTCCTTCAGGTCAACTTTCTTAGGCTGAGTGCCTACGCATACTATGGATACTTCCCAGGAAAGGAAACCACAGTTCCTATCTTCCTTTCCTACCCTGTGCTGGACCTTTCCCTTTCTTCTTGTAAAGGAGGGTAGACTTGTAGAGTGGACGTCTAAGCAAGGGACTAATTTCCCCTCTATCACTTGTACATGTCCTAGGCAGATTTATAGGAACCATCTTCCAGTAAGGCATGTCTAACATTTCCAGGTTTACGCACCCCTACCCATTATGGGGATCAATTAATGGTTCCTGGGGTGCCCATAATTCCTGAATTGTCTCAATAAGTCTACTTATAGTGGCCTTTAGGTACCTGGAATACCCATCTCACCCTTGGCACATTTAAGACTAATCGGAGAAAATTATTTTTCATTCAACGCACAATAAAGCTCTGGAATTTGTTGCCAGAGGATGTGGTTAGTGTAGTTAGTATAGCTGGGTTCAAAAAAGGTTTGGATAAGTTATTGGAGGAGAAGTCCATTAACGACTATTAATCAAATTCACTTAGGGAATAGCCACTGCTATTAATTGCATCAGTGGCATGGGATCTTCTTAGTCTTTGGGTAATTGCCAGATTCTTGTGGCCTAGTTTGGCCTCTGTTGGAAACAGGATGCTAGGCTTGATGGACCCTTGGTCTGACCCAGCATGGCAATTTCTTGTGTTCTGATGTTCTTATGTTCTTTGCTAACTCGATTAGCTAGCAAAACAAGAGACCTTAAATATCTGGCGATGATGACGTCATCTCAGGGGGATGCCCCTGAGGTTCACGCCACAGCTGGTACTTGAGTCGGGGCCACATCGCGCGTGCGCCCTTAAGCCTCAGGAGAACATGGCAGAAGGCAGCGTCTAGCCGGTCCAGGGACGCTGGAGGATGTCGGCAAAATGACGCCGCAGCAGCCAAACTTCCATCAACCAAAGAGGGAGTTGCCAAAGAGGTAAGGTGGGCGGAGTGGAGATGTCAGGCAGCGACGGTCACAACAACAGAAAGTTGACCTGGTTTTAGTCTCTTACAGAAAAACCACAATATACTAGTTTTTCTTTTCCAATACCTACCAGCAAGGATTTATGCTTGACTTTCGCTGAAAGGCTGAAGCAGTTAAGATGAGATACTGAATTTGTGCCAAAAGGTAAGGAAATAAACCTTCTCCCTCCACTGCTAAGATACTCTCTGTGCAAAGTTTAAATTACTTAACTCAGTCTCTTAGAAGGGTGATCCAGCTATGTGCTCCTGAGCCTGGATGTGTCCGGAAAGGAAGTCTCTCAGTCTCTTAGCTTTTGGTTCCTCTGTCCCTTGTTGGAATTTTACATGTAGCTGAGCAACAAAGCAAGAACAGCTGTCTGTCTCTCTATTTCCTCAGAGTGCAGCCTTCTGTCTCTCCCTCTCGATAATTAGCTCTTCAGGAGAAAAACTGATTGCAAGGCTGCCAGATACACTTCTCTCTCCCTGGCTCTTGGCTCCAACTCCTGGCTGTCCCCATCCCGCACACATAGAAAGAGCCAGCCAATTTGCACCTTTTCTATCTTAAATGATCTCCCATCATTCCTTTGGCTCTCTCCTCTGTTAAGCTATGTAGTGCTGTTCTCTGCCCAGGCTAAACAATACAGCCCTTTTCCCAACTTGTTAACACTTTGAGTGTTGGATACTAGTTTTTGTAGAACATTTGTCATTCACAAGAAAGAACATAGGGTTTTTTGATATATTTTTATATTTTTTCACCTTGGCCGTGGCGGCTTGCATTCTCTGCAGATTAAAAACCCTTTTTTGACAGGTTCAAAACATATCACTTGGATCCAGATGCAGCTCCTTCTATACTATAAGGATCCAACACATGATACATTTGTGGGGAAGGAACCTGGTTTATAGTAGCTTGTGAAACATGAATAAAGTCAAAACTTACAAACAAAACATAATATAAAACCACATTTAAACCACTTTTCATAAAAACATAAAATATACTTAATGAAAAACAATAAAATAAAACAATAAAAATAAAGATTAAGAATATAGTCATTTAAAAATCTGACTTAAGCTTCTTTCTAAAAAAATGTATACTCTTATTCCTGTTACAGTTCAAAATCTAAAGCATTCCATAAGACTGGCTCAATCTGCAAAAATGCTTTTGACCTGGTTTGCTATCTATGACAATTTTTTATTTCATTTATTTATTTATCTATTTATTTAACATTTTTATAAACCAACATTCATTAGGAACATCACATCGGTTTCCAGAGAACAGATAATGCAGCATAAAAGAGCTTTACAATAAAACATTATTTCAACTGGGGGGGAGATGTATTAAGGCTATAACAGGGAAAACTATAACAAGCAAAAAGCAAATTGGGGAATGATATAAAAAGTGTGCAGTAAATCACATAAATCAGATACATCAGAGGTCAATAAGATGGAAAGGATAAGGGAGAGGGGTGGGAAAGGCCGAAGAGGAAAGAGTTATACCAAAGGAGGCGCTAGAACTATTTACAATCAACAAACACAGACTATTGGAACAAAGTGATTAAGTAGATATATATAGTCTACCCTACTCAGCTAATGGGTAATCCTTCATCTTCATTGACCTAAAAACAAGAGTTATTTTTCACATAAACAGAAATACTGCAAAAAGCCTGCTTACCTCTGCAGTGCCGCATCAAAAGTCAACTATTTAAATTTACAGGGTTCTGACATAGTTCCTGAAGCTTCCTTCTCCTTTTCTGGGCTCCTTTGCTCCTTCCTGATTCTTGGCTTTTATGTATTCCCCTCCCCTAGAAAATGCCCTGTGGCGTCAATTCCCACTGTAGGTATTTAAGGTGGACTGGACCAGATAGTTGTTTCCTGTCCTTTAAGCTGTTTATTTATGTATTTATTTTGACATTTTATATGCTGTCACTTCATGTAAAGATCATAACGGTTTACAAAAGTAACATTCTTAGCTAGAGATCAACCTATAAAAAAGACAGGTAACAGAGGTAGCATTCATTAACAGGCAATAGCATCAATCAAATGAAAAGTTCCATTACTTACTTATTAACTAAAGTTCTGGGGGTTCTCACCTATACATCCCCTTCACAGTACCATATCGACAGGAATTTCAGTATCCACATTATAAGCTTTTATGTGCTGCAGCCATATTGTAATTGAAATGATAATCTGATCCAATTAAACCCATGGACTCTGAAAAATAGAAGCCTGATTCTTTAGTTAGAGTCTTTCTTACTTTAACCTACAGAAATAATTCCCCCTTCATGACTATGCTCCCTTCTCTTTACTCTGGGGGTAAAGCCAATGAGCTAAGGTTATAACACCTGTTAATTGCATGCACCTTAGAAGTCGATTCCTAAAAGCTAAGGCTAAGATGCATGCAAGTGAGGACACGGCAATCAAAATGATTCTCTTGAAAAGCACCTCAGGGTGGAGTCCCTCACATTTGGATGTCCTAGGCTGAGGGTGAGGGTGAGGGTGAAATGTTCCCTTGTGGGGGTACCTCTGAAAAGCTCTCGTTCCTTCTGGGATTTGTGTGGCCAAGTGTGATCCATCCAGTCTATCTCCCAGGGATAGGAAAAAATTAGGAAATGTACCGTAAGGGGCGGTTGGCCAAAAAAACACTCTGCAATAAGCAATTTCTGAATAGTTTTAACAGTTATATTATACTAAAGGCGTGATTTTAAAAAGCATTTACACATGTAAAAACTAGGTTTTACTGGAGTAAAATGCACTTTACTCGAGTAAGTGGACTTTTGAAAATTGCTACGATATGTGCCATTGAATCATCCATAGGATTTACTCATGTAAGCGCACTGTACTCAAGTAAATAGCTTCTGAAAATTGCTATAATAGTAAGTTACATTTATGCATGTAACTCCTTTGAAAAAGGACAAGTTAACAATAAACAATATAATAGATACTTGCAATCTTTCGATCAGTATTCCTTGCCAGACAGTTCAAGAAAAGGTACTTTTACAAATGCTTAAACAAGAATTAAAAATATCAACCATTTCAAAATTTTCTGTAATGGAAAATACTTTGAGCCACTGTTAATACTGATATATATATATATTTTAAATAGAATCTCAACCCATATCCAACTAAGAATCATGTGAATTGTCCCTGAATACCTCCTTGCTTTACTCTAACTGTGTGTACTTTCAAATTAGTATGTTAAGACAATGATCCTTTGTTTGTATTGGGGTTTTTTTTCTTTGCAACCTCTTTACAAACAGATTCCTTAGAGGTAACTATCTTAGTGTGTTTTTTTTTTTCTTTCATGCTGCTTTACTACCAAGCTCAGTAAATGGTGCTGGACTGGCCAGATCTAGTGTATATGTCCTGGGTGTTGGTATACACTTATCTCTGATTGTCCATTCTGGTAACAGCTCGAGCACAATGGTCTCTTTGGTAGCAGGCACTGCTGGGGAGGGGGGGGGGGGGGGAAGATAGCAGTGTGTGTTCCTTCTACAACAACCTACTCCCTGACTTGGCACAGGAGATGAAGAATCACTTTCAGTAAAAAAAAAAAAACAACCTTGCGGGCCTCTCTCGATTTCCTAAGGCACTCACTAGTGCTGAGATCATAAGTTTCCTGTATGCTCCCTTTTAAACTGGTGGCTGGAAGTTTTAAGTTTTCCCATTCTTTTCTTTATAATTGGGCAGATTCAGTACGGCACCTCTGCCGTAGTGTAGCCACACTCGTCTTCGCCCTCTCATCAATTTTTTCAAAAACTCTTTGTCCCCAGGGATCAGATACTTGCTTTGATGACTTTACAAAAATAGATCCACTTTAAAAGTTTTCAACAAACTTTATTCCTGCCCATTGCATGGCACAGGGACCAGCAAATTCAAGTTCATTTTTATCATTGTTTTAAATAGCTATGCTGTCTCAAAAATCCCCAGGAGGCTGGATACACTTGTAGTGTTCCCACGCTGGCCATTTCACTCCATAAGGCCATGAGACTATTCCTTGAGTTACTGTGGTTGCCAGGGCAACCTCCCCCTTCATTCAGAGAATTGGGGGGGGGGGGGATGAGAACAATGAGCTGTGAGCTAAATCCTGGACTGGATCCCTACATGAACTGGATCTGACATAAAGGCATTCCTTGCTACCAAAAATGTACCAAACTACTGTTGTACAAATAAAGGGGGCTTATATGGGGCATTCCATCACTCAAATTGCCCTTACTCTGTTTTTAAAGCATTTTCCTTGGGGGCAGCTCTCCAGGTTTTCTCTTTCTCCCCAGCACACTCTTCAGGGCATTTCCATGCTCCCTTGGGAGCCCAGGTGCATGAGGAGGGTCAGCTCATACAGCAGGGACATGCTCAGGGCCACCATCAGCTTTTGTACTCCACCTATCTTTTCTTTTATTTCTTTTTTATTTCTTTTCTTTTATTTCCCATTTTAAGAACATAAGAACATAAGAACATGCCATACTGGGTCAGACCAAGGGTCCATCAAGCCCAGCATCCTGTTTCCAACAGTGGCCAATCCAGGCCATAAGAACCTGGCAAGTACCCAAAAACTAAGTCTATTCCATGTTATTGTTGCTAGTAATAGCAGTGGCTATTTTCTAAGTCAACTTAATTAATAGCAGGTAATGGACTTCTCCTCCAAGAACTTATCCAATCCTTTTTTAAACACAGCTATACTAACTGCACTAACCACATCCTCTGGCAGCAAATTCAAGAGTTTAATTGTGCGTTGAGTTAAAAAGAACTTTCTCCGATTAGTTTTAAATGTGCCCCATGCTAACTTCATGGAGTGCCCCCTAGTCTTTCTATTATCCGAAAGAGTAAATAACCGATTCACATCTACCCGTTCTAGACCTCTCATGATTTTAAACACCTCTATCATATCCCCCCTCAGTCGTCTCTTCTCCAAGCTGAAAAGTCCTAACCTCTTTAGTCTTTCTTCATAGGGGAGTTGTTCCATTCCCCTTATCATTTTGGTAGCCCTCCTCTGTACCTTCTCCATCGCAATTATATCTTTTTTGAGATGCGGCGACCAGAATTGTACACAGTATTCAAGGTGCGGTCTCACCATGGAGCGATACAGAGGCATTATGATATTTTCCGTTTTATTCACCATTCCCTTTCTAATAATTCCTAGGGGTGTGCATTCGTTTTGAACTTATATGTAAAACGCTACTTTTTTTTTTTTTTTAACTTAAAAAAGTGATGAGGCGAAAATGATCAGATTTCCAACGTATTCAACATGGCTATGTTGAATACGTTGGAAATCGCGATCGTTGATCCTAAATAAAAATTTAAACCCCTCACCCTCCTTAATCCCCCCCCAAGACTTACCAAAATTCCCTGGTGGTCAGGCGGGGAGTCAGGAAGCCATTCCTCTATTCCTTTGCGAGGACCACGTGACGGCCGCGTCACTCCGACGTGACGCGGCCGTCACGTGGTCCACTGCGGTTCCGCTCCCGGACCCCTCGTTGGACACAAACAGAACTTTTGGCCAGCTTGGGGAGGTCAGGAGGCCCCCCCAAGCTGGCCAAAAGTTCCGTTTGTGTCCAACGAGGGGTCCGGGAGCAGAACCGGGTAGACCATGTGACGGCCGCGTCACTCCGACGTGACGCGGACGTCACGTGCTCCTCGCAAAGGAATAGAGGAATGGCTTCCTGACTCCCCGCTGGACCACCAGGGAATTTTGGTAAGTCTTGGGGGGGGATTAAGGAGGGTGAGGAGTTTAAATTTGTATATAGGGAACTGGTGCACGTATGGACATAGACTCAACTTATGGAATTCTCCATATGTCCATATTGACCAAAATTGACCCCCCCTTTTCGACTTATGGACTTATGAACATAAACTTTTTGTCTGTACATCCCTAATAATTCCCAACATTCTGTTTGCTTTTTTGACTGTCGCAGCACACTGTACCGACGATTTCAATGTGTTATCCACTATGACACCTAGATCTCTTTCTTGGGTTATAGCACCTAATATGGAACCCAACATTGTGTAATTATAGCATGGGTTATTTTTCCCTATATGCATCACCTTGCACTTATCCACATTAAATTTCATCTGCCATTTGGATGCCCAATTTTCCAGTCTTACAAGGTCTTCCTGCAATTTATCACAATCTGCTTGTGATTTAACTACGCTGAACAATTTTGTGTCATCTGCAAATTTGATTGTCTCACTCGTCGTATTTCTTTCCAGATCATTTATAAATATATTGAAAAGTAAGGGTCCCAATACAGATCCCTGAGGCACTCCACTGTCCACTCCCTTCCACTGAGAAAATTGCCCATTTAATCCTACTCTCTGTTTCCTGTCTTTTAGCCAGTTTGCAATCCATGAAAGGACATCGCCACCTATCCCATGACTTTTTACTTTTCCTAGAAGCCTCTCATGAGGAACTTTGTCAAACGCCTTCTGAAAATCCAAGTATACTATATCTACCGGTTCACCTTTATCCACATGTTTATTAACTCCTTCAAAAAAGTGAAGCAGATTTGTGAGGCAAGACTTGCCTTGGGTAAAGCCATGCTGACTTTGTTCCATTAAACCATGTCTTTCTATATGTTCTGTGATTTTGATGTTTAGAACACTTTCCACTATTTTTCCTGGCACTGAAGTCAGGCTAACCGGTCTGTAGTTTCCCGGATTGCCCCTGGAGCCCTTTTTAAATATTGGGGTTACATTTGCTATCCTCCAGGCTTCAGGTACAATGGATGATTTTAATGATAAGTTACAAATTTTTACTAATAGGTCTGAAATTTCATTTTTTAGTTCCTTCAGAACTCTGGGGTGTATACCATCCGGTCCAGGTGATTTACTACTCTTCAGTTTGTCAATCAGGCCTACCACATCTTCTAGGTTCACCGTGATTTGATTCAGTCCATCTGAATCATTACCCATGAAAACCTTCTCCATTACGGGTACCTCCCCAAAATCCTCTTCAGTAAACACCGAAGCAAAGAAATCATTTAATCTTTCCGCGATGGCCTTATCTTCTTTAAGTGCCCCTTTAACCCCTCGATCATCTAACGGTCCAACTGACTCCCTCACAGGCTTTCTGCTTCGGATATATTTAAAAAAGTTTTTACTGTGAGTTTTTGCCTCTACAGCCAACTTCTTTTCAAATTCTCTCTTAGCCTGTCTTATCAATGTCTTACATTTAACTTGCCAATGTTTATGCTTTATCCTATTTTCTTCTGTTGGATCCTTCTTCCAATTTTTGAATGAAGATCTTTTGGCTAAAATAGCTTCTTTCACCTCCCCTTTTAACCATGCCGGTAATTGTTTTGCCTTCTTTCCACCTTTCTTAATGTGTGGAATACATCTGGACTGTGCTTCTAGAATGGTATTTATTAACAATGACCACGCCTCTTGGACATTTTTTACTTTTGTAGCTGCTCCTTTCAGTTTTTTTCTAACAATTTTTCTCATTTTATCAAAGTTTCCCTTTTGAAAGTTTAGCACGAGAGCCTTGGATTTGCACACTGTTCCTTTTCCAGTCATTAAATCAAATTTGATCATATTATGATCACTATTGCCAAGCGGCCCCACCACCATTACCTCTCTCACCAAGTCCTGTGCTCCACTGAGAATTAGATCTAAAATTGCTCCCTCTCTCGTCGGTTCCTGAACCAATTGCTCCATAAAGCTATCATTTATTCCATCCAGGAACGTTATCTCTCTAGCGTGACCCGATGATACATTTACCCAGTCTATATTGGGGTAATTGAAGTCTCCCATTATTACTGCACTACCAATTTGGTTAGCTTCCCTAATTTCTCTTAGTATTTCACTGTCCATCTCACCATCTTGACCAGGTGGATGATAGTATACCCCTATCACTATAGTCTTCCTTGACACACAAGGGATTTCTACCCATAAAGATTCAATTTTGTATTTAGTCTCATACAGGATGTTTATCCTGTTGGACTCTATGCCATCCCGGACATAAAGTGCCATACCTCCTCCTGAGTGCTCCTCTCTGTCATTGCGATATAATTTGTACCCCGGTATAGCACTCTCCCATTGGTTATCCTCTTTGCACCATGTCTCTGAGATGCCAATTAAGTCTATGTCATCATTTACTGCTAGACCAAAATGCTATCAATGAGCACCGAGTTGATTTAAGAACGGTTTTTACAATGCAAATGAAGAACCACCAATTAAATCCTTCATAATCAATTTATCACTTAAATGTATGAATTCCAAATCTCAAAAATGAGTAAAATGATTCATGAGTGTTAACTAGTGTGTGTTGTCAAAAAAAATTTTTGGAAAGAGAGGAACGTTTCATATACAGTTATCATAAATCCCCACCAGGGTAATATGATTGTGATTATAATCATAAACGAACCTCCTCCATCCAGTGTTGAACCATAAACATGTGAAAACACCAAGTGACAGACTTTTCAAAAAAAGATTTTTTGTGTGTATATAAAACAATATTTTGCTGATGATGGTGAATCAAATCAGTCTCGCAATCACAATTTGTAATATAACACTCCCGGCAAAGTTGTGATGATCCCAACAAAAGGGTATGAGTAGGTGTATTAAAGCGCTTGTAAGACAACCTAGATAGGCATGATACACAGTTTCTAAAGGCTTAAAAACTAAGCTCATTCAACACCCCGACTTATCTGATGGTTTAAAGGGTGACCGACGTAGCCACGTTTCAGGTCCGTTCAAGGACCTTTCATCAGGGATGTAATCCTCCTTTGATGTCTCATCGGTGAATGTTGAGCTGTTGCCTGCTAGGTCTCAAGCGTGAGTCCTTAAACTCTATCCGGGTTTGAATGAGCTTAGTTTTTAAGCCTTTAGAAACTGTGTATCATGCCTATCTAGGTTGTCTTACAAGCGCTTTAATACACCTACTCATACCCTTTTGTTGGGATCATCACAACTTTGCCGGGAGTATTATATTACAAATTGTGATTGCGAGAGTGATTTGATTCACCATCATCAGCAAGATATTGTTTTATATACACACAAAAAATTTTTTTTTGAAAAGTCTGTCACTTGGTGTTTTCACATGTTTATGGTTCAACACTGGATGGAGGAGGTTCGTTTATGATTATAATCACAATCATATTACCCTGGTGGGGATTTATGATAACTGTATATGAAACGTTCCTCTCTTTCCAAAAAATTTTTTTGACAACACACACTAGTTAACACTCATGAATCATTTTACTCATTTTTGAGATTTGGAATTCATACATTTAAGTGATAAATTGATTATGAAGGATTTAATTGGTGGTTCATCATTTACTGCTATACATTCTAATTCTCCCATCTTACTTCTTAGACTTCTGGCATTAGCATACAAACATTTCAAAGTTTGTTTTTTGTTTGTATTTTCATTCTGCTTTTTAATTGATAGGGATAAGTTAGAATTTTTTAGCTCAGGTGATTTTTTAGTTACAGGCACTTGGACTACTTTTCTAATTATTGGAACCTCACTGTCGGGATGCCCTAATTCTAATGCATCATTAGTATCCTTCAAAGATACCTCTCTCCGAACCATGCACTGCTGAGCGACTGTCGGTTTTCCCCTTTGTTCTAGTTTAAAAGCTGCTCTATCTCCTTTTTAAAGGTTAGCACCAGCAGTCTGGTTCCACCCTGGTTAAGGTGGAGCCCATCCCTTCGGAAGAGACTCCCCCTTCCCCAAAAGGTTCCCCAGTTCCTAACAAAACTGAATCCCTCTTCCTTGCACCATCGTCTCATCCACGCATTGAGACTCCGGAGCTCTGCCTGCCTCTGGTGACCTGCACGTGGAACAGGGATGATTTCAGAGAATGCTACCCTGGAGGTTCTGGATTTAATCTTCTACCTAAGAGCCTAAATTTGGCTTCCAGAACCTCCCTCCCACATTTTCCTATGTCGTTCGTGCCCACATGTACCACGACAGCCGGCTCCTCCCCAGCACTGTCTAAAATCCTATCTAGGTGACGCGTGAGGTCCGCCACCTTTGCACCAGGTAGGCATGTTACTAGGCGATCCTCACGCCCACCAGCCACCCAGCTATCTACATTCCTAATAATCGAATCACCAACTATGACGGCCGACCTAACCCTTCCCTCCTGGGCAGTAGGCCTTGGGGAGATATCCTCAGTGCGAAAGGACAATGCATCACCTGGAGAGCAGGTCCTTGCTACAGGATCCTTTCCTGCTACACCTGGTTGGTGCTCTCCCATCATGAGACCTTCTTCCTCCAAGGCAGCACCAGGGCTGCCAGTCTGAAGTTGGGACTTGACTACTATGTCCCTGAAGGTCTCATCTATATACCTCTCTGTCTGCCTCAGCTCCTCCAGGTCTGCCACTCTAGCCTCCAGAGATCGGACTCGTTCTCTGAGAGCCAGGAGCTCTTTGCATCGCATGCACATGTACAACTTCTCACCGGTGGGTAAAAAATCATACATGTGACACTCTATGCAAAAGACTGGGAAGCCCCCCTCTTGCTGCTGGACTGCTGCCTTCATCTCAATTTTGATCAGTTCCTAGTTAAGTTTTAGGTTGCTATGGGAGTAGGAATGTGTCTAATTTCCTTTAAATGTATTAGTGAATTCACTATGTGTCTGGTAGTGGCCTATCGGGGTCTGATCGAATTCTCAATAAAGTTTTTGTTTGATTTTTTTTTTTTTGTGAAAGTGGCACCTGCCTATAAATTATTTTATTTCGTGCCTGCCTCTGCTTCTGCTGTGACCCAGCCCTTTAAGACAGGTGGAGCACCGTCAAGATGAAGAGTGCAGCCATAATGTTTTCAGATGGGGGTCAACTTTTCCAAGGCTCCCTGCCATGTTTGGCAGACCCCTTCATGCCCGCCACACTGCTAACTAGCAGCAGCAGGCTCTCTCTCTCTTCCATGCCGTGGCACTGAAGAGCTGTGGCAAAGCTTGGCTAACTTATTCATCACCCCCTCCATTCAGAAGAGCTGCAGGAAGCAGAGAAAAACCTCGCTGTGGCAGCTGGTAACCATCTCCTGGCTCCCTGAACCAAGTCTTCCTTAGCTCATGACTGTAGCAGAAGAAAAAACAAAAAGGGGCAGATTTTCAAAGGGGTATGCGCGTAAGATACGCGCGTAATCCCTGAAAACCTGCCCCAAGCTGCCTCTGCGCGCGCCGAGCCTATCTTGCATAGGCTCAGCGGCGCGCGCAAGCCCTGGGACGCGCGTAAGTCCTGGGGCTTGCAAAAGAGGGTGTTCCTGGGGCGGGACCGAGGCTTCCAGCACAGCCGCCGTGCCAGGGGATGGAGAGCCGGTGCTCGTAAGTTACGCCTGCCCAGAGGCTGAATGATATCGGAGGATTCATTATCATCTGTCTGTTGCTGGTGCTCCATGCTCCTCCTTCTACCTGGATTGTGAACCTGATTAATGCTGCAGACTGACATCTTTGCAGTGCCTCTATCTCCTGGTTTGGGATGCCAAGCCCTGTCCCTTATGACATCACTGTAGAGACAGGACTAGAGGGCCTGAATGACGATGGTGGCATCGTGAGGCAAAGGGAAATAACAAGGAGGCATGCTCCTTTGTTTGAACTCTTTGTTGGAACTCTGACTTTAATTTACTGTATTCTACCAGAATGCAGCAGTGACTTTTCTTCTTAATCGCAAGTAACCCATTTGCGTAATTTGCTTCTTTTTCTTTCTTTCTTCTTTGAAAGTGTACCCATTCAAAAATGTCTATCTCAGTTATAACAGGACAAATGTTGAAAAGGCCTTCCTATATCAAACACATAGAAGCTAGGTCTATTCCTTTTCTTCTTACAGGTTTCTTCTTATCTATATTATTGATTAATGACTAGTCAGTAAACAAGAAACTTCCCCTTTATGACCTATTAACAACTGAGGCTCCAGACTGCCTTTTGATCACTGAATCTTGGTTATTTGATTCTGATGATGTATTACTAAACTCTGTAGCCCCCACTGAGTATTCTTTTTACCCTAGACCAAGACCCAATCGACGAGGTGGTGGTCTTCTAGCATTTATAAAAAATTATCTAACCTTGTTCATATATATTTGGACCTGTCTGATCTCTATGAAGTCATGTTAATCTCCACCAATACCTTACATTTTTGTTTGGTCTATTGTATTCCTAATTTATTATTACATAACACTTTCCCACTACTTGAAATTTTAGCCACTTTACTAGCTGACAAGTAAGATCATCATTTTAGGAGACTTTAACTTACATATTGGCGTAGATCCTCTTTCAACTTCAGCTGAAACTCTTCTTCAAGCCTTATCTGGTCTGGGATTTCAGCAAATGATTATTTTTTTCAACTCATTGACACAATCACACATTAGTATTGATATTCATAAATTCAAATACCCTAGACATCCCTAATTCTATTCTGATCTGCAGGAATGTACCATGATCAGACCACAAATTAATCTCTTTCAAATGTCCTTTATCTGTCTCCTCTCATAAATCTTTTGCCAATTCCACTGTTTTAAAAAGGGGCTAGATCAATCGTGACGCATTTAACCTTTCTCTCATCAGTAATATGCAACCCTTAGATCTGTCTAACATGGTTACAACCTCCAATACATGGAGTGAACTTATTGATAATACGGTAAATCAAGTTGCTCCAGTAACTGCCCAAAAATAAATTATGATGTTGCATGTTATATCTTGAACTAAGAAACATGAAAATAAAACTCAGACATCTGGAACAATGATAGAGGAAAAATCCCCTTCCCCAATGAAAAACAGAATATAATATTTACTTGAGAAAATATTGTTCCAAAATAAACCTTGCTAAACCAGAATTCTACTAAAAAGAATTCCAATATGCAAATAACAATTTTGCTCCACTTTTCAATATTGTTAAATCCCTTACCAACAAACGCTCCAATAAATCCTTACACTCTGCCATTGAATTTTGTCATCAATTAGGCTCCTATTTCAAGGAGAAAATTAATAACATTTATGATAGCTTTTCTCATCTTCCTTTTAATTATGCATTTGTCCATGCTTTCCACTGATTCCATTTGGGATTCATTTGATCCATGTAAAAGGAATCATACCTAATATGAAAACGTGTATTTGCCCTCAAACCAACTGTTCTATTACTGTCTTAAAACACTCAATTGATGTCATATCTGCTTACATATTACCATTGATTAATCTTTCTCTTTCATTTGGAATATTACCAGATTATTTGAAACAATCAACAGTAACACCCATACACAAGAAGAGCTTATTATTCCATATTGAATTTCTCAATTTACAGCCAGTCTTCATTACCCTTTCTTTCAAAAATAATTGAATTTATTGTCTTACATCAACGTACTGATTATGTAGAAGAACACAGCTTCTTAGACCCATATCAGCATGGATATGCTTTAGTACGGAAACACTTCTACTATCCACATTCGATACCATATTATATTGGTTCGATACTAATTCTTTGACACTGTTGTTCATTCAGTTCTCATTACTCATCTACAGTCCATTGGCATTTCTGGAAAAGTTCTAGATTGGTTCACATTTTATTTATCAGATCGCACACAAAAAATACACATCAAAGGTTCATATTCCATATGGTTTAGTATGTCATCTGGTATTCCCCAGAGTTCAGCCCTATCCTCCTTGCTATTTAATATCTACTTGGCTCCTCTTTGTAAAATTCTATCTTGCTTGGTAGTAGAGATGTGAATCGTGTGATTGATCGTCTTAACGATCGATTTCGGCTGGGAGGGGGAGGGAATCGGATCGTCGCAGTTTGGGTTTTTTAAATATCGTGTAAATCATGTAAATCGAAAACTGGCACACTAAAAATCCCTAAAACCCACCCCGACCCTTTAAAATAATTCCCCCACCCTCCCGAACCCCCCCAAAATGCCTTAAATTACCTGGGGTCCAGAGGAAGGGTCCCGGTGTGATCTTTTACTCTCGGACCTCCGCTGCGTTGTAGAAATGGCGCCGGCGCTACCTTTGCCTTGTCATATGACAGGTCAAAGGTAGCGCCGGTGCCATTTTGTTTTTTGTCCCCCGACGTCAGGAGCCCGGACCCCCGCTGGACCCCCAGGGACTTTTGGCCAGCTTGGGGGGGGGCCCCCCAAGCTGGCCAAAAGTCCCTGGGGGTCCAGCGGGGGTCCGGGAGCAATCTCCTACCGCGAATCGTTTTTCCGTACGGAAAAACGATTCGCGTGCAGGAAGTAGTTCCCGGACCCCCGCTGGACTTTTGGCAAGTCTTGTGGGGGTCAGGAGGCCCCCCCCCAAGCTGGCCAAAAGTCCCTGGGGGTCCAGCGGGGGTCCGGGAGCGATCTCCTACGCTCCTGACGTCGGGGGACAAAAAACAAAATGGCGCCGGCGCTACTTTTGACCTGTCATATGACAAGGCAAAGGTAGCGCTGGTGCCATTTCTACAACGCAGCGGAGGTCTGAGAGTAAAAGATCACACTGGGACCCTTCCTCTGGACCCCAGGTAATTTAAGGCATTTTGGGGGGGTTCGGGAGGGTGGGGGATTTATTTTAAAGGGTCGGGGTGAGTTTTAGGGTTGTTTTAGTGTGCCGGTTTTCCCGCCCTCCCCCTTCCCCCGATTTACGATTTTTTGACGATAAATCGGGGGAATTGTTATTGTATCGCGGCTCTAACGATTTTTGACGATTTAAAATATATCGGACGATATTTTAAATCGTCAAAAAATGATTCACATCCCTACTTGGTAGTCAATTATAACGTGTATGTGAATGACATACAATTCTATGTACTTTATACTGTCTCCTGGACCCATACCATCAGTCTGTTATTTGTATTAATGCTGTAAAATGCTGGCTTACGCATTACTGACTGCAATTCAGTGTTAAATAAACTAAACTCTTGCTCTTAACTTCAATCATAACTTCATCAGCACAGCTAACTTCTTCCATTACCATTCATGGACAACTTAACATTCAAAAAGTTGCTCATAATTTGGGAATAATCTTGAACCGCAATCTTTCTATGAAGCAACACATCTTCTCAGCAGTAAAATCTTCTTTTTATTAATTATATTTATTGAAGAATCTCAAGCCACTACTGTACCACCATGATTTTCATACAGTTTTGCAATACCTCATCCTGAATTCTCTAGATTAGTGTAATTCATTTTATTTGGGCATTCCATTATCTATATTACACCCGCTACAAATCATCCAAAATCAGCTGCCAAAGATTCTTACTGGTGCATGACATAGAGACCACATTACCCGCATTCTCTCTCATTTACACTGGCTGCTGATTACTTGTATTATTCAATATAAAGTTCTAAATTTAATTTTCAATTTATTGAACTACCATCCCACTATGGTAGTTCTCTGCAAGCCCTCTAGACAGCTGAGATCGGGAAACAAGAACCTCCTAGATGTTCCCACTATCAAGCTGGCAAGACTCAACATAACCAGAAACCAGACATTATTCATCACTGGGCCCCATTTATGGAACAGCTTATCATAGAAACATAGAAACATAGAAATGACGGCAGAAGAAGACCAAATGGCCCATCTAGTCTGCCCAGCAAGCTTCACACATATTTTCTCTCATACTTATCTGTTTCTCTTAGCTCTTGGTTCTATTTCCCTTCCATCCCCACCTTTAATGTAGAGAGCAGTGATGGAGCTGCATCCAAGTGAAATATCTAGCTTGATTAGTTTGGGGTAGTAGCCGCCGCAATAAGCAAGCTGCACCCATGCTTATTTGTTTTACCCAGACTATGTTATTAGCCCTTATTGGTTGTTTTTCTTCTCCCCTGCCATTGAAGCAGGGAGCTATGCTGGATATGCGTGATGTATAAGTCTTCTCCCATGCCGTTGAAGCAGAGAGCCATGCTGGATGTGCATCGAAAGTGAAGTATCAGGCCCATTTGGTTTGGGGTAGTAACCGCCGTAACAAGCCAGCTACTCCCCGCTTTGTGAGTGCGAACCCTCTTTTCTTCTCCCCTGCCGTTGAATCAGAGAACTATGCTGTATATGCTAGGGGTGTGCATTCGGATTGACCGCATTAGTAAAACGCAACTCATATTTTTTTTTTACTTAAAAAATTGATTCGACATAAACGATCGGATTTCCCACATATCGAACATAGATATGTTCGATATGTGGGAAATCGCGATTGTTGAGCCAAAATAAAAATATAAACCCCCTCACCCTCCTTAATCCCCCCCCCCCGACTTACCACAACTCCCTGGTGATGGAGCGAGGAGTGAGGACGCCATTTCTGCAATCCTTGGCGAGAAGCATGTGACGTCGGCGGCACGTCGAGTGACGCCGGCGTCACGTGATTCCCGGCTCGTTCGCGCCGGACGGCTCGTTCGGCCCAAAAAGAACTTTTGGCCAGCTTGGGGGGGCCTCCTGACCCCCTCAAGCTGGCCAAAAGTTCTTTTTGGGCCGAACGAGCCGTCCGGCGCGAACGAGCCGGGAATCACGTGGCGCCGCGTCACTCAGACGCGACGTCACGTGATTCCCGGCAAGTTCGCGCCGGACGGCTCGTTCGGCGCGAACAAGCCGGGAATCACGTGACGCCGACGTCACGTGATTCCCGGCAAGTTCGCGCCGGACGGCTCGTTCGGCCCAAAAAGAACTTTTGGCCAGCTTGAGGGGGTCAGGAGGCCCCCCCAAGCTGGCCAAAAGTTCTTTTTGGGCCGAACGAGCCGTCCGGCGCGAACTAGCCGGGAATCACGTGACGTCGCGTCACTGAGTGACGCGACGTCACGTGATTCCCGGCTAAGTTCGCGCCGGACGGCTCGTTCGGCCCAAAAAGAACTTTTGGCCAGCTTGAGGGGGTCAGGAGGCCCCCCCAAGCTGGCCAAAAGTTCTTTTTGGGCCGAACGAGCCGTCCGGCGCGAACGAGCCGGGAATCACGTGACGCCGCGTCACTCGACATGCCACCGACGTCACATGCTTCTCGCCAAGGATTGCAGAAATGACGTCCTCACTCCTCGCTCGATCACCAGGGAGTTGTGGTAAGTCTGGGGGGGGGGATTAAGGAGGGTGAGGGGGTTTAATTTTTTTTTTTGCACATATGTACATATACCCAACTCATTGGATTTTTTTTATGTCCATATTGGCCGCAAGTGGGACCCCCTTTCGGACATAAAAAATATGAACATAAAATTTTGCTCTGCACATCCCTAGTATATGCATTGAAAGTGAAGTATCAGGCTTATTTGATTTGGGGTAGTAACCGCCGTAACAAGCCAGCTACTCCCCTCTTTGTGAGTGTGAATCCTTTTTTCCACATTTCCTCTTGCTGTTGAAGCTTAGAGCGATGTTGGAGTCAAGCCTGTGTATGTTTATTTCATGCTGCTCCAACCATTACCTCTTTCAAGAAAGCTTTAAAAACTTATTTTATTATACTTGCTTTCAACAAATGAGTCTCTGCAACATAGAAAAGCCAATTGGCTTTCTGTTTTTTGCCCTTCCTCTAATTTGTATTGTGTTTTTTATTTGTGTTTTTATGAAAGTAACACTTTGTGAATCTCCATGAACTTCTTGTAATGCACAGACTAGAAATTCTTTAAATAAATAAATCTTGGGACAAACTTCAAGGGCATTTTAAAGTTTAAGTTTTTTGTACTGAATTAAACTAGATTTCCAGGCTGGAATTGAGGTGCCGGGTGACATTTCCTGATGCCTCCCTCTTGAAGCATTCTGCCGCATGCTCATTAAGTTGACGGCCTACCAAGTGACAGAGACCAGGACAGACTTTGGCATATGAGGGTGATGGCTGAACACCGCATAGAAAGGTACTTATATTATTATTATTGTAGCAGAACTCTGCCCATGAGAGTAAGGATACACAATTGTCCTGTCGCTGGTTCACATAAGCCCTTAGGAACGCTTTTAGAGGCTGATTTGTCTGCTTGGTTTGCCCATTGTTCTGGGGGTGGTAGACCGAAGTGAAATCCAAGATATTTCCAAATCTCTTGCACAGGCTTTTCCAGAAGCGGGTCATAAACTGTATTCCCCAATCCAAGAGGATGTGGAGGGGAAGCCCTTGCAGATAGAAGATAAGTTGGACAAAGAAATTGGCCAGTTTAGATGCTGAAAAAATGGCCAGAGAGAGCCATGAAATGGGCCATCATAGAAAAATGATTCACCACTAGCCATATAGTGGTGTTGCCACTTGAGAGAGGAAGGTCAGTGACAAAGTCAGTAAGTGGCCAAGTGGGTCCAGGGTTCCTTGTGGGTTGGCAGCAGTTGTAATTTCCCCCAAGGTTGAGCTTGAGAATTCTTGTTCATGGCACATGTTAGGCAGGACTGTACTTATCACTTCACGTCAGACTATTTCTGAGGCCACCAGTAGTGCCAGAAAATTAACTCCAAGGTTCTGGTGATGCTTGAGTGGCCTGCCAAACAGAAGTCATGGGTCCATTGAAGAAATTTCTTTCATAGACGTTGGGGAACTACCATCTTCCCCAGTAAAATTGTCACCTCAGCAGTGATCACAATCCTTGCTGGATCAATGATGTGTCTGTGGGGTGATATCATAGTTTGAAGTTAAACTGATTGAAAAAATAGCAACCAGTGGCCTTGCAGTGGGTTCAGTCATTGAACTTGCACAAGTGTTCCAGATTTTTATGTTCTATGTAGATAGTCACAGGGTATCTGGCCCCTTCCAGCAGAAGTCACCATTCCTCCAAGGCTAGCTTTACTATTAACAACTTGCAATCTCAGATGGTGTAATTTCGGTCTGCAGAAGTGAACTTCTTAGAGAAATTGTAGCAGCTCATGAGAGTTCCATGGTTGTTATGCTATAAAAGGATAGTCCCTACCCTGAGGGGAGAAGCATGTACCTCCAGTATGAATAGCTTGGAAGGGTCTGGACAGTGCATGCACGGGTCATGTGTAAATTCCTCTTTTGAGGCACTGAAATGCCTGAATAGCACTGTCGGTCCAAATCTTAGTATCTGAACCTTTTTTGGTAAGTACAGTGAGAGGTACAACTGAGGTAGAGTAGCCATGAATGAATTGCCTGTAATAGTTCACAAATCCAAGGATGCGCTGAAGAGCCTTGAGGCCCATGAGTTCAAACCACTCCAAAATGGCTTTCAATTTGTCCAGGTCCATGTGTAAGCCTTGCTGGAAAATGATTTAACCAAGGAACAGGATTTCCTCCTGTTTGAAGGTACACTTTTCTAACTTTGCATAAAAGCGATGCTCACAGAACTTCTGGAGAATTTGCTTCACATAACCTTGATGTTCCCTTAGTATTTTTGAAAAGACAAGGATATTGTCCAGAAATACCACTATGTGGGAGTAGAGGAGATCCTGAAAAATCTTATTGACCATAAATTGAAAGGCCACAGGGGTGTTGCATAACCTGAAGGGCATCATTAGGTAATCATAAAGTCCATTCCTGGTTAGAGATGTGCAATCGTTTATCACGAATTAGGCAATTACAAAGAAATTGCCTAATTCGTCCTGGTTCGGGGGCCCCCGAAACCCGAAAAGGATTTTCACCGAAGTTCGGGGAAAATCCATTTTTCGGGTTTGTATGGGGAGAGAGGCACTTTTTTTTTAAATTGCCAACTGCTAAACAAATTGAACCTAAAACACTTCATTTTTGCCGACGACGTCCAGATTGTGATCCCCATCAAAGAATCCATCACTAAAGCGCTAGAACTTTGGGAAAATTGCTTTCAAGAAATTAACGAGCTCTTATCCAGCTTAAATCTAATCCTAAACCAATCAAAAAGTGAATTCATTCTAATCTCTCCAGATAATTGCAAAATCACTACAAACCCGCCAGCCAACTTGCAAACCTCAAAAGTAAGAGATTTAGGAGTCTCCATAGATAACCGGCTAAATTTGAAATCGTTTATCAACCAAACAACCAAAGACTGCTTCCACAAACTGCACGTATTAAAAAGAATAAAACCCCTATTTCACTTCCATGATTATAGAACAGTGCTCCAAGCAATAATATTTGCGAAAATTGATTACTGCAACTCGATCCTACTAGGCCTCCCATCATCACATACTAAACCGCTCCAAATGATACAGAACACCGCAGCAAGAATTCTAACAAACAAAAGAAGAAGAGATCACATTACACCAGTCCTTAAAGACCTACACTGGTTACCAATCCACTACAGAATAATTCATAAATCCCTCACCACAATCTACAAGAATATCCATGGACTGGCTCCACTCCATCTACAAATAGCTCTTAAAAAACACTCCTCCAACAGACCCATCAGAGAAGCATATAGAGAATATCTACAGGTACCACACAACAATACCACCCAACATATAACATTGAGAGATCGGACCTTCTCCACAGCAGGTCCCCCACTGTGGAACTCCATCCCCCTAGAACTAAGACAGGAACCATGTCTTCTAACCTTCAGGAAAAGACTGAAAACATGGTTCATGAAAGCATTTCCGGACCCTTAAAGATTCACTACCATCAAATGCAGCATTACTGAACATTTCCTATTAAACTGAAACAGTCACTATCTACCAATCACTACAATGTTTTACTTCTTGTTAAACTTTTTATCTTTCCTCTAACTCTAATCCCAGTTAGAATGACCCTCGTTTTATTGTAACTTCTTCTTCCATGCACTTGTTTTACTTTTAATGTATACTCTTATGTTATTAGTTATTTACGTTATAATGTATTCCTCACCCCTTGTTTTATGTAAACCGACATGATACGAACTCCGTGAATGCCGGTATAGAAAAATACAAATAAATAAATAAAATAAATTAATTAAAAACCACCCCAAACATTAACATTAACTATAATAACACCCCCCCCCATCCCGATCCCTCCCCAAGACTTACCAACATCCCTGGTGGTCCAGCGGGGTCCCGGGTGCCATTTGTCCCTCCGTGGCGTGCCCAGTGTGCTAGTGCTAGCCACGCTCAAAATGGTGCCAAATAGCCTCTGAACTACTATGTCACAGGGGCTACCGGCGCCATTGGTCAGCCCCTGTCACATGGTAGGAGAACCGACCAATGGCGCCGAAAGCCCCTGTGACATAGTATGGGCAAAGGCTATCGGCGCCATTTTGATTATTGGCAGCCGACGACGACATCGCTCCCGGACCCCCGCTGGACCCCCAGGGATTATTGGCAAGCTTTTTGGCCAGCTTGGGGGGGCCTCCTGACCCCCCCAAGGCTTGCCAATAATCCCTGGGGGTCCAGCGGGGGTCCTGGAGCGATGTCGTCGTCGGCTGCCAATAATCAAAATGGCGCTGATAGCCTTTGCCCATACTATGTCACAAGGGCTTTCGGCGCCATTGGTCGGTTCTCCTACCATGTGACAGGGGCTGACCAATGGCGCCGGTAGCCCCTGTGACATAGTAGTTCAGAGGCTATTCGGCACCATTTTGAGTGTGGCTAGCACTAGCACACTGGGCACGCCACGGAGGGACAAATGGCACCTGGGACCCCGCTGGACCACCAGGGATGTTGGTAAGTCTTGGGGAGGGGGAGGGATCGGGATGGGGGGGTGTATGTAATGTATTAAAATTAATTTAAATGCATGGGGTGGGGTTTTTTTTAGCTTTGTTTTCCCGCGTCGTTTTTTGGCCCGGTTTCGGTTTTCCCCGTTTAGTTTTTTTTTTTTTTCAAAAAAACTAAACGATAAAAACCGAACTTTACCACGAAGTATCCGAGTCAAAAAACGACCCGGTAGCAAAACACGAAGCACATCTCTATTTCTGGTATTAAAAACAGTCTTCCATTTGTCTCCCTCTCAGATCCTGATCAGGTTATATGTCCTCTGTAGGTCAAGCTTGGTAAATATCTTTATTCCTCTGAGGTGGTCAAAGAGTTCTGTGATCAGTGGGAGAGGATATCTGTTCTTCTTGGTAATTGCATTGAGCCCACAATACTCAATGCAAGGGTGTAGTGAACTGTCTTTTTTCCCCACAAAAAAGAATACAGCCCCAGCAGGTGATGAAGAAGGGTGAATGAACCCTCAGTCCAGATTTTCTTTGATATATTTGGATATGGCCTCTGTTCTGGGCACAGAGAGCAGGTAGACTCTACCCCTGGGTGGTACCTTCCCTGGAATCAAGTCAATGGTACAGTTGTAGGAGTTATATGGTGGCAGGACCTCCGTCTGCTGTTTATTAAATACATCTGCATGTTCTGTGTACTGCGGTGGCAGACTCGGTAGCTCTAGGGTGAGTGTTCGGGCGAGGTGCCCGATAGATGATACCCTGGTGAGACATTGCTTATGTCAGCGGGAGCTCCATTTGGTGATCTGTAGAGTACCCCAATCAATGTGGGGCTGGTGCAGCATGAACCAAAGTAGGCCTAACATGACCATGTTGACAGCTTAGGGCAGCACATATAAGATGATCTGCTTTTTGTGCAGGAGGCCTGTCTGCATAGCGAGTGGAACGCTGGCCCTTGTGACATGTCCAAGTAAGGGTTTTCCATGAACAGATGAGATTGTGAGCACAGTGTCCAACGGAATGGTTGGGATTCCTTAGTGATACACCAAGGACTCATGAATGAAGCTACCACCAGCACAGGTTTTGAGGAAGACTTGTGTATCAACATGGGGGTTTCTGAATGATGATATGGAATTTGAGGAGAGGTACATGGTCGAACTAGGGTGGCCTCTCCCCCCAGACCTAGGTCCTGGAGTTTCCCAGCTTGGCCGGGCAGCGGTTTGCCAAATGCACAGAAGTGGCACATTATAAGCACCATTTGAGTCATTGGGGCCTCTGTTTCTCCTCAGTGGACAGCTTGAGGTGATCTATCTGTATAGACTCCTCTTGTACTAGTTCTGACTCAGAGGGAGATCTGTAAACCACTGGATGCTGGAAACTAGAGGCAAGATGAATGGGACAATGAGCCAGGCCCCTCTTTTAAGCCTGTTCTTGAAATCGGAGATCCAGTTGTATGGTCAAAAAGATTAGCCCCTCCAACTTATCAAGCAGATCTCAGCCAGCCAGCTCATTTTTTATATGCTCCAAGAGCTCTTGCCTGAAGATGATATTAAGCTATCACTGCCCCATTAGAGTTCAAATGCCAGCGTACAAAAATGAACTGTATACTCTCTAACAGGCCAGGAGACATGGAAGACATGCAGCTGATCTCATCAAAAATCATGCGGAATTCTCACAGGAAGTTGTTCAAATCCCCTAAGAGCCAGTCCTATCTGTCCCAGAGGTGTGAAGCCCAGGCTAGAGCAAACCTGCCTATCAAGAGCAAGATATATGTAATCTTGATGCGATCAAAAGGAAAGAGAGGTGATTGCAATTCAAATTACATTCGGCATTAATTCAAGAAATCTCTACACTTAGTGGGATCCCCCTTTTAAGTTGGAAGCAGAGGCAAAAGAAGCATGGAAATAGCAGGCCCTACTGGAGGTGCCAGAGCCTAGTGCTTTGGGGGCTGGACAGGCAGCCATATCCTGAACATATTTGGCCATCTTATTCAGTTGGTCTTACTGCTGTTGTAGCTGGTGAGCTAACCCAGCAATAGCAAAAGTCTGGGCCGAGTCTGCCAAGCTCATACCCTCAGCAAACTGTGATTACCGACATGAGCGTGAGCCCTTATTGCTGTGGCATAGTTGAAGTAGCCTTGTAGGCAAACCTACAAGGCCTATGCCGACAGCTGGTGAATGTACCCTGACGCGGGACAGATTGTAGCTTTGCCTATACCAGCCACCTCCCCCGAAGTTTTAGCCCTTGGTTCTGTGGCTGGCAGGACTTAGGTGGCTTCCAAGAATGGTAGAGAGAGCAAGAGTCTAAGGGCATGCCAGGGTCAGAATAGGAAGCAGGATAGAGATACCAGAGGCAAGCCAAGGGTAGGGGCATGCATCAAACAAGCATAGACAGGTTACAATACAAGAGGTCAGGTCCAGGCAGCAAACAATCATTGTCAGGTCCAAAACAAGAGTGTTGTAAGCATGGGCCATTGGGCCGAGGTGGAGTTGGCACAACCTGCAGGGAGGAGCCTTGCATGTCCCCACCGTCGCAGGTAGAGGCAGATGAGGCAGAGGCCCTACCGGAGCTTCATCTATACCAGCCCATGTTTCCCTCGGGTTGAGCCTTTGGATGCCGGGGACTGGCAAGTCTTAGGAGGGGGACATCTTCTGATAATTGGAAGATCCATCAAGGTTACTGGGTGATTCTGGAAATGGATGAGGGTCGATGGCAAGTGGCATTCAAGGAGGTCCAGGAGTCAGGCAGTGGTCAGATGCAGGCAGCACTCAAGGAGATCCAGAAGTCAGGTCAAGGTCAATACTGGGAATCTGTTCATAGGGAAAGATGGGACGGAGAGGTAGGCATAGTGAGGAACAACAGAGGAGGTAAGGCACACTGAAGAATTAAGGAACTGAAGACTGACCATAAAGAGACAAATGAGGTGATGACCACAAGAACTGATAAGCAAGGACATAGGAACTTAAGACACTGGAACTGAAGACACTAGAACTGAAGACACTGGAACTGAAGACACTGGAACTGAAGGCAAGGGCTCAGGACAAGAGAATACACTGAGGCAACTCATGCTACCAGGCAATAGGGAGATCTTTTGCAGAGGTGCTGGAAGGATGTCTCCCATGGCCTTATATAGGCCAGACATGTTGACGTCATCTGAAGGTGCCTGAAGGATTTTCCCGTGCTGGCCCTTTGAGGCTGGAGCAGGGACTAACAGCATCAGTGGTGACCTGCCATATTGGCCTTCAAAGGCATCCTGCCATGTTTGAGAAAGATATAAGCATCACACACAGAAGAACTATAAACCTTATAATTTCATTTTTTATCTTTTTATTCAAGGACAAAATATCATAAACTAGACAATTAAAAACTATCTATCTCATATATCCCCATCCATTCATCATTCATACCATATAAAATCACCACCAAATTAGGTATAAATATTCCTGATTAATACTGTACTAAATTTTCCACATCTCAGAATTGCAGTATGTATTATTATTCATCCGCTTGTAATTCTTAATTCTGATACAGATACTTGAAATAATCTTCAATCAAGCCAAGTCCGACAAAGATATCTTCGTTACACCCTCTTTCATGAGGGCTTCCTCAGGGACTAACCCGGAAACATCACTTTCTTCAAATATCAATTTCTTCCAATAATTTTCAATGTACACGCAATGTGATCTCACCAAATATAATCCGTCATTCAAGTAATTGAGTATTCGAGTAACTATCCACAGCAACACATAACATCCTTACACATTAATTTCTTCAGGACTTTAAATTCGATATGTTTACCGGGAACTGAGGCACTTCATCATCATCCATAATGCTTAACTTTGAAGATTATTTCAAGTATCTGTATCGGAATTAAGAATTACAAGCGGATGAATAATAATACATACTGCAATTTTGAGATGTGGAAAATTCAGAACGGTATTAATCAGGAATATTTATACCTAATTTGGTGGTGATTTTATATGGTATGAATAATGAATGGATAGGGATGTATGAGATAGATAGTTTTTAATTGTCTAGTTTGTGATATTTTGTGCTTGAATAAAAAGATAAAAAATGAAATTGTAAGGTATATAGTTCTTCTGTGTGAGATGCTTATATGATAGACAAAGAAAATGTTTTGAATATTACCCTTTGTGTTGTGATACCGAATGTTTGAGAAAGAGGCAGGCTGGTGGCATCCCAAAGAGGAGAAAGGCTCAGCCCAGGGGTAAGTGCAGCGGTCCATGGCTTCTCCCGCGGACCACTAAATGCAACAAAGAAATCAGGTCCAGGCAATAGATAAAATGTGGGCAGGTCCAAAGCAAGAGGCAAGTTCCATGAGATAAGGCCAAGGATTGATGAAGACACACAAGACAATAGATGAGATGGCTAGGCTGGGCAAGGCAAAGCTGGAGCACAGGAACGCAGAATCAATCAAGAATACAGAACAACCAAGAATGCAGGAATAATCAGGAACACAGGAGCAACATACACTGCTCTAGGCAGGGGACCCATTGCTTAGGCATCTGATGCTCCCTGAAGGGGGCCTTAAGAACGAAGATGCTGGTGATGTCATCATAGGGTGCCGTAGATTCCTTTCTTCTATGAGCCCTTTAAGATGGAGGCTGTCCAGCGCACGTGCACCTAGTGGATGCCAGGAGGATCAGCAGCAGGGTGGCGTGGTAGCTGCATGGAGCTGCTTTAGTAGTTTGAAGCAGGGACCCGGCCACGGCATTGGGCGTCAGTGAGGAGGCTTGCAGAGCTCATGAGCTGTTAATTGTAACACTACAGACCCAGACCATTCTTTTGCCTGCCACCTTGTACTGACCTCTGCCAAGGACCCAGACCACCTTCTGCTTGCTGCCTGTCCTAACTCTTGGCCTGACCTGGTTACTCTCTGTTTGCTACCAGCCCTGATCTTGGTGTGTATCTGGACTCTGATCATCCTTAGAGGACATTTGTATAATTCCTACTGGGCCATGGATCCCAAGCACTCAACTTGCAGGGAACAGGGCTGGTAAAGGAGAAGATCCTGATCTCTCTTCCATCGAGGGTGAATCCGCCAGCTGTCAGCATGGGCCTAGTAGGTTCACCTGGCCTCAGCCCAAAGTCTCACAGTTGTGTCACTAAGACTGAGTGGTGCCATGCTGCAATGAGTGCACTTTATTTAACTTGCAGCAGCACTGTTCTGTATCTCATTATCTTTGTATTTCCTGTATTAAAATTGATGGCTAATGCACATTGTCAACCGATATTAATGTAGGTTACTACACAAACCCCTAGCTCTTCCTTGCAAAAGCTTGTTTATTAGAATTAACCTTCTATATGAAGAACTAGTGCAGAACAAACAGTGCATTGAAAATTAATTAATCCAGGTAAAAATAAACCAGATCATTTTCTACAATTAAAGTTTAACTTAGACTAATCATGCAAGAGAATACAAGACAAGACACAAGTTTTGGTGATTCTTCTAAATCCTGGACCTTGACGCCAGGGTTTTCTTGGAAAGGTCATTGAATTTCCAGTGAAATTAAAGGAATAAGAAATAAATCTATTCACTTAAAGGTGAATTTTAAGAGTTGCAGATACAAAAAAGTGCACATGTACGCCTAAATAGTGTATATTCGCACAAGTGCTATTTCGCAAACCTCACGTGCACGCAATGGTGTGTGAATAAATTTGCTCATATAACAAAGGGGCAGGCCAGGGGCACTGCAGGTGGGGGCCATCATTTACATGTATAAGGTGCTATTTTAAAGCCTGCAAACATGACACACATATGGTTTTTACCTGTGCGTATTTACACCTGCTAACTATCTGGTGTAGGTCAGAATATAATTCTTTATAGGGAAATACTGACTGGGTGAGGGTTCTGTGTAAACTGGGGGAAGTGTAGCCTGAAGAACCAGGGGTCTTGATGACCTAGAGATAGAGACTGGGTAAACTGATGGACTAATTGGTTAAACTGGTAATTTCCTTCATGCACATATGTTATACAATTTGATAATTTGCACACGTAATAGCGGACAAGTGCTAAGGAAAGTACGCAAGTAAAATTTCCTCACATAAATAAATTAGGAACACAAATACGTGTGCATAGCAGATTATTATCCAGCTAAGTGGCTGTTTTTCCAGCACTTAGCTGGATAAATATTAAAAAGCAATATTTATCCTATAAGTAAGATACCTGGATAAGTCTTCAAACAGTAATTATCCAGCTGTCTTACTTATCCACCTAAGTAGCACTTTTCTTTTATCTTATCCGGCTATCTTACTTAGCCAGATAATCTTAAACAGCACTACTTAACCGGAAAAATCACCATAGTGTTACTTAGCTGGATATTTGTTGCCACTTAGCCGGATAAGTAACAACTTATGCTGCTTTTTTGATATGCAAACATGGGTAGATTTACATGTATTTTATATAGTGTGTGTGCATTTGCACACATAATATAAAATACATGTGCGTGCACATCCATATAGCTGTGTAATGTGTATATGCGCATGTCCGTGCATGTTTTAAAGTTATTCTCTAACTCACGTAACTTATATTGTGACTGATATTATGAACATTACTATTTTCTACAGTGTTTATTAGAGGAGAAGGTTACTAGCTTTCAATTTCCTACTCCAGAAATAATGACGAGATCAAATTAGCTGTTAGTAGAAAAGAACAATTATGAAAATGTATTTGATCAGATGCAGAATGACAATCATTACTTCTTGTTTCACTCTCCTGTTTGTCACATCTGCATACACTACTGTGTCTCATTGCCACACAAGCTATACAACTAACACAGCTTTCCACACACATTAAACCTACATCAATGTCTGCAAACCAAGCACACTAACTAATGTGTCCATGTCCAATGCTGGTCCTGGATTTGCCTATGTTATATAGTAGGCTGGGTTTGTAAAGACAGTATACAATGAGCCCGTGTGCAGGGCACATTAAAACTGCTTTGTCATCCAAAGCTTGCTAAATAAATACAGCTGGCTAAATTATATTCTTCAACAATGCCCTCGTAGCATGGAGTAGCTTTACAGCTAGTCTTGACTTGCATTTGAAAAGCAAAGAAGGAACAGCTGTGAAATAAAAGGAGGTCTGGGAATGATTGTCAGTTATTTGGCAGTAATTGTTAACAGAAAGGTTTTCCAAATAGTGCATGCAGCAATAGCTAAACCTTCACTTTATGGGTTGCTTTGCTTTTCTTTTTGCATTGGTCCTTCCTTGTTATTTGTATTAATCAAGGTTCAAACATGACTTGTAGAAGAATTGGCATGCAATATGAGACTACATGGATGTCACAAACATGCTGAGAATGCTAAAATGTTGGAAAAACATTGGCACTACACTTTTTGAAGTGGTACTACCAATTTTAATTAAACTTGATACTTTCTGAAGAGGGAGGAGATTCTAAGCTGCTAATCAGCTGTTCAAACATTTTGCACAGTAAGTCAACCAGATAGTTAGCATCTACCCAAAGATATAGTACATTGAGGGAACAATTGCCAAATCTACTCACTTTGATGCAAAGTGCCTGGGTACTTTTACCAGCAGGCTTAGCACCAGTTTTCAAAAGGAAAGCACAAACATGCTTCCCCTTTTAAAACTCTCCCAAGAAAAGTAGCAGCAGATTTTGGTACCTGCTTTTCTGCTTTGAAAATAATGGGGTAGATTTTATAAAAAAAAGCGCGCGCACATACTTTTGTTTGCGCACCAGGTGCAAACAAAACTACGCCGGATTTCAATTGATACGCGCATAGCTACGCGTATCTGTTCAAATCCGGGGTCGGCGCGCGCAAGGCTGCCCAAAATCGGCAGCCGGTGCACACCGAGCCGCGCAGCCGGCCTCGGCGGGAACTTTCCTTCCACCCCCCCCCCCCCCCCGCACCTTCCCCTCCCTTCCCCTACCTAAACCACCTCGACCAGCCCTATCTAACCCTCCCACCTTTGTTGCACAAGTTACATCTGCCCGAGGCAGGCGTAACTTGCGCGCACCAGGCCGGCCGCCGGCGTGCCATGGTCTGGTCTGGGGGCTGGTCCGGAGGCCACGGCCATGCCCCCGGAACGCCCCCGATGATGCGCTGGCCACAACACGCCCCCAACACGCCCCCAACATGCCCCCCCAGGAAAGCCCCAGGGACTTACGCGCGTCCCGGGGCTTTGCGCGCGCCGGCAGCCTATGCAAGATAGGCTTGGCGCGTGCAGGGGGGGTTTGGGGTAGGTTTTTGGGGGTTACATGCATAACCTACACGCGTAACTCTTTGAAAATCTACCCCATAGTGTGTAGATTTGAAAAAGTAATCTCTGGAACAAATTTTCAAAAGGGTTTTGCATGTAAAAATAACGATGGACTTTCTACCTGGGTAACATCAAGCTAGGTTGAGAGAACATTGCACAAATCTCATCTTTGAGTGAGTTTCCTCACTCCGAGGGTCATCAAATCTTCACAAGAGAGCACTGTTCTGTTCGAATGTCTCACTTTGAATGTCAAAGTGGCCCCTAACCCCTACACTAATACCTAAGCGTCACCACGAGTTACTAGGTGGGCCTCCCATAGAGATATAAATACCTATCTAGGGTGAGGGCATTAACTTAGCTCTTCACATAGGGGCGGATTTTCAGAGCCCTGCTCGCGTAAATCCGCCCAAAACCGGGCGTATTTACGCGAGCAGGGCCCTGCGCGCCGGGAAGCCTATTTTACATAGGCCTCCCGGCGCGCGCAGAGCCCCGGGACTCGCGTAAGTCCCGGGGTTCTCGGAGGGGGGCGTGTCGGGGGCATGTCGGGGGGCGGGCCCGGTCGTCGCGGCGTTTCGGGGGTGTGTCGGCAGCGTTTTGGGGGCGGGTACGGGGGCGTGGCTACGGCCCAGGGGCGTGGCTGCGCCCTCCGTACCCGCCCCCAGGTCGCGGCCCGGCGCGCAGGAGGCCCGCTGGCGCGCGGGGATTTACGCCTCCCAGAGGGAGGCGTAAATCCCCCGACAAAGGTAAGGGGGGGGTTTAGACAGGGCCGGGCGGGTGGGTTAGGTAGGGGAAGGGAGGGTAAGGTGAGGGGAGGGCAAAGGAAAGTTCCCTCCGAGGCCGCTCCGATTTCGGAGCGGCCTTGGAGGGAACGGGGGGAGGCAGCGCGGCTCGGCGCGCGCAGGCTATACAAAATCGATAGCCTTGCGCGCGCCGATCCAGGATTTTAGTGGATACGCGCGGCTCCGCGCGTATCTACTAAAATCCAGCGTACTTTTGCTTGAGTCTGATGCGCAAGCAAAAGTAGGCTGATCGCGCTTCTTTTAAAATCTACCCCATAGGTATTAGTGCATTTTGATAAATCTAGGCCTTAGCTGGTTAGAACACATCTGGCTAAGTTATGATGTATATGGCGAAGCTGCTGAATATACGGGTAGATGTGCACACTTCGCAGGATACGTCTACATGGCTAAGCTTAGATCTGCTCCTTGGGGTGTCTAATCTTAGACATACACTTATTCATCTAATTTCAAATATCGGTAGTTAGGCGTATAAATTGTAAGTCTAACTTGTTCCACCCCTGATATGCACACCCACTTTATTTGTGCATACATTTTAGCTGTAAAAAGGACTTGTATAGCTAAGCTGTAGCCACTGAAAATACGCGCTTATTCAGCGGCAGCTACTTAGCTGCATAAGTCCCACTTATCCGCCTAAATAGCACTGAATGCACATTGAATATTGGGCCCAACATATACATGTATAAGTAGCATGTACTCATGAATATGTTATTTTATAAACATCAAATATTTTCCATTTCATGTGTACATTTCACTGGCAGATAAACAGGGGTGGTCTAAGTGCATTCCAGGGCATGGTTCAGAATTACACAAGGTAGTTGCTATGTTGCAAGAGATATACGTGTGCACATTATCAAATTTATTTGTACACTATTACACTTGCTAAGTGACTCATGCTTTAAACCTATTTTTTTTATATCATCGGTTATGTATAACATCCAGCTATGGTTAACCTTAACCGCCTATATTAAAAAAAATATATAGTGACTTAAGTGGTGATGTGCAGGGTTTGAGGGATAAAAAAACAATTGTGGGTCTACTGGGCCTATCACAGCCCCCCTCCTCCCTCCCACCTGAGCTCCTAGGGGTGGCAGAAGCGCCAGGACTGGCATTTGATAGGTTGCTACTGTCATCTGGGCTGAAGACTAACCTGAATTACAGTACCAGGAGGATGGGAGGGTGAGGGCTGGGGCTGGGGGCAGGAGGGGGTGCCCTGGAGTGTATGATTTTTAACAAACTAGTTGGGATCCAGGAACGGGGAAAGGGAAAGGGGGAAGGGAAGAGAGAGCAGAGGGAAGCAATAGGCTGCATCACATAGCTACACCATAAAAATCCTACCCCCTCATCAGAACCATAAAATTCCCATCACGTCATTAAGTTACAATCTCCTAACAAAGTATACAAAAATAGCATCGACACAGAATTAATATAACAAAAAAAGAAATTCCTGCTCCACTTACATACATACCTGCATAGCAAATTTCTACCAAAGGACATCAGAAATTTCACATATCAAAAGCCCCTGACAATTGCAAGTGATCTCAAGTGGCTCTCAAAGGGGAAGCTTGGATTCAACCCTTTGAGAGGGACCTGCCACCCAGCTGCTGGCTTAGGGTTAAGGTGCATAAACCAAGTGTGAAATTAGGCTCAATACGTGCACAATGTCTAAGCAGGCTTTCATATCAAGCGGCAGTTTCAAGGTTTTCTGTTCAATTTGGAACAAGCCCATAACACCAGGTGCGATGGTGGAATAAATGTCCTTTCAGTTTTTAAGCCATAGAACACAGAGCATATTAAAAAAAAAACCAAAAAAAATCCCGAAGCATGTGTCAGAGTGACGCCGAAGCATGACTGCGTTGGGTAATAGAAGGAATAGTATTTTTTCTTAACCCTGGGAACATCATTGTGAAGATCCAGAAAAGTTGTACATCTCTTTGATTTTGACCCCCCTCGCATGATTTTGAAGGCAACTTCACCATTTTTCAGTTAAATTTCATTAAGTTACTTAAAATTATCGTAAAGAAATGTTTCATTGTACAACAAATTTTCGGTTGGGGAAATTCACTCATAGGCACTGCCAGGTGGACTATGATAATTAATAACTGGCATTATGGGCTTCTTTCAAATTGAATAGATATCCTGAAACTGCTGCTTGGTATGAAAGCCCGTTTATACATTGTGCACATAGGAGTAGATTTTAACAGGTGCACGTGCATGTTATAAAATTGGGGGTCGGCGCGCGCAAGGGGGTGCACAATTGTGCACCTTGCGCACGCTGAGCCGCGCTGCCTTCCTCCATTCCCTTCCCCCTAGCCTGACCTTCCTACCCCCTTCCCCTAACCTTCCCCCCCAGCCCTACTCTAACCCCCACCCCCGACCTTTGTCTTACCTTTTGCGCCTGCCTCTGGGTAGGCGCAAGTTGCACACACCGGCAGCCTGCCGGCACATGATCTTCTGACACAGCGGCAATGGCTGCTGTGTCGGAGGCCTCTAGCCCCGCCCCCGGACCACCCCTTTAGTAAAGCCCCGGGACTTACACGCATTCTGGGGCTTTATGCACGTCGCCGGGCCTTTTTAAAATAGGCCTGGCGCGTGTAACCCCCCCTACGCGCGTAAATCCTCTGGATTTACGCGTGTAGGGCTTTTAAAATCTGGCCCATATTGAGCCAAATTTCACAGCTGATTTATGTCTGATATATATATATATTTAGGTGGATTTTCAGGCTGATTTCTAAGGTTATATATTTTAACATGTCCAGGGTTGATAACATCACCTGGGATGGACCGAGTCAGCAGTGATGCCAGACTATAACCGGGAGCCTTAACTCAATAGAGATGAAACTGTGCATGTTGTTCTAGGCATGTAATTTTACCTGCATGGTGCAGAGGTGTGCTGCAGGGGAGGGGGAGGAGGGTAACAATGTGTATAGTTTTGCGTTTTCAAAACTATGTGCAAGGTTTTCCTCGGAAAAGTGCCCATAGGAAAAGCTGGTGTAAGTATCTGCAGGTGCTTTTTTTCCCAAGGCAATTTTCAAAGGGAAGATATGTTCATGCTTTCTCTTTGAAGGCTAGTGCAAAACCTGCAACTAAAAATACCAAGGATTTTGCACCAGAGTGAGCCATTTTGTTTCCTCAGAGGCTGATGTAGTAAAGTACAATGGGTTTTTTTTTTTTCAGAAAAGGAAGTTTTGTACAAAATATAGCACAAAACACCTAGAAATTTGCAAAAGCCAAAAAATTATAGTTTTTATGTGATTTTATAAACACAAAAATCAATTTCAAAAAATGTTTGCAAAACTGGCCTTTGTAGTCATAACTTTTGCGTGCAGTCCACTTGGCGAAAAGGTTTACTTAAATTCCTCAGAAACGAGCTGCTGTGATGGAAAATCTTGCAAAGCAGATCTGTACTGGATAATTCTGTGGCAACAAACACATAAAAAAAGATTTGTAGGCCCATTTTCACAAATAAATAAATAAACACCTCAGTGAGGAATAGTTATTTTTTTAGGCTGGGCACAGGAAGAGGCAATTTACACAAATCACCGTGTGGCATTAAAGGAGCCACATATCTTATGTGAAGCCCCTTCTCTCCCCCCCCCCCCTCCCAAGTGAATCAAAATATTCCATGGTTTTCCCAGTGGCCGCCCTGATCAGAAGACCTGACTCTTCTTGCCTTGTCCCTTTTCTGCACCACCCTATCTAGTAGAGATGTGAATCGTGTGCCCGATCATCTTAATGATCGGGTTCGGCTGGAGGGAGAAAAAAATCTGATCCCTGGAGATGTGAATCGGAATCGGTTCCGATTCACATCGTTAATTTTTTTTTAGTGAGGCCCGACCCTTTAAAATTGACCCCTTACCTTTCCCCCCCCCCAAACCCCCCAAAACATTTTAAGAGTACCTGGTGGTCCAGTGGGGGTGCGGGGACCGATCTCCCGCTCTCGGGCCATCGGCGCAATTTTGACTGCCCATCAAAAATGGCGCCGATGGCCCGATTAAAAAAAAACCCACCTGACCCTTTAAAGATGACCCCTTAGCTTCTCCCACCCTCCCAATCCCCCCAAAACATTTTTAAATTACCTGGTGGTCTAGTCGTGGTCCCTGGAGTGATCTCCCGTTCTCGGGCCGTCGGCTGCCACTCATAAAGATGGCGCCGATGGCCCTTTGCCCTTACCATGTGACAGGGTATCCTGCCATTGGCCGGCCCCTGTCATATGGTAGGAGCACTGGATGGACGGCGCCATCTTTATGGCGCCCATCTGGCTGCCCAGCCACTCATAAAGATATATAAGTTTTAACTCTAAAAGGTCCTCCCAATTTGGAAATTTCAGCAGTATTGGAGCAAACAGAAGAAAGCATGACAACACCTGTTACATTAATAGTAACTTTCCTATTAGAATCAGATAAACAATGGATTTTTAAGAAATATTTTTCTCATAGATCTGAGCTTTTTCTGAATCTAAAAATTCAAATATTTCCAGATATATCTGATATATCTAGACAGACACAAAAGAGGAGACAACAATTTTTATTGTTGAAGCCTAGAGTTCTTGAATCAGGTTTATTATTTGCCTTAAAATTTCTGTGCAAATGTTTAATTAAGCATCAAGGTATATCACATTTGTTTTATCAACCATCACAGTTGACTACTGGTTAATAAAATAGGTCCCCAGTTTACTCCTTACCGGCCTCTGGCTAGGAGCTTAGATCAGGTTTGTGACCTCTAAAAAGGTATAAGGAATCCACAGCTTACTAATTTCCTCATGCTTCTTCTTGTCTTTAATGTAAAATTGCTATAATGTTTCTAGAAATAATCCTTTTCCATTGTAATATAAATTTTCTTTGGATTGTGTAAATCTTGGGCTACATAGTGGGCTTGATAGACATGCGATATAAGTTTTGTAATACCTAATGTGTGTAATATTTTTTATTAATGTGTGTTTACTGCATGTGTTTCCTTTTCAAGTGATTTACTTGAAAAATAATTTGTAAAAGTGACAAACAGGAAAAAAGAAAAAGATATCTTGAGTAGAAAAACTTTTTTTTCTAGCACTGTGAGAGTAGTTGAAAAAGTCAGTAACAGCTTTATTAAGTAGAGATAAACTGGATTCTGGAGAAAGAAACTGAGGGAAAAGGTATTTTTAAGCATAGCAACTCTAAAAAGACCCAAGTGAAGCACTGTAGGTAGATTCCAAGAAGGGGCATGTATGTATGTATGTTTCTATGTATAGATAGATATAGATCGATATATCTATATTTTTCTATCTAAATAGATCATTTTTTACTCATAATTCACCCTTTTCCATAGATAGCCCCAGGAGGAGAACATCAATAAATATTGACTTGTACAAACATATACCGTAGACTTCAATAGACACATACCATATATTGGAACTGCTTTCTCATAACTATGGATACCTAAGAACTGTATAATAAATAGAGACACCATAAGAAGAGTTGAAAACATGGATAAATAGGATTAGGTTAAAAAAATATCTACTTGAAATCATATCTTAAAAGATATATTAATATGACCCATGATTATGTTTCCTAGGTAAGATGGGAAGTGAAAGCAGCTGATTATTTAGTGTCTAAAGTAGTTTCATTTACATTTTTCAGTTTTGTATCTGTCTAAAATCTGCCTTTGCTCTTGTTTCCATTATTTTACCTTGTTAAAATTTTTACTAATGTCTGTCTGCAATCTGCCTGGATAGTTTCATAATTACAGTATATTGCTATTATTTCTATGGTCAGGACATTGTCTCTGTATACTTTACTTAAACTGACAGGAATTTCTAAAGGCGAAATTCAATTAGATCAAGGCAAAATCAATTAACTGATGAAACCTTTTTTGTAAAACCTCTTTTGCAGAGAATATGCTCTGCTCACCTTTCTCTTCTTATGTCCATGCTCTGTGTTCTCTTCTCAAAAGACTTCATTAATTTGCAAATGCTTTATTTGCTGGAGTACCAAAAATGCATTTTTTTCCTCTCCAACGGGCCGATATAGTAAGGAGCAGTAGGAAGAGCTGCGTTAGTGCCAGGCACACCCACGTTTGCCGCACGCACAGTCCGGCTCACCTACCGCTCGATACTGTATTAAAATGGCATGCAAATGCAAGCCGCGTCCAAGAAGCGTCCGTGAAGCGTTAGGCCCGCGCAATCCATTTTACTGTATAGAGCGCTATACAGTGCCTATACAGTAACCTGGGTGCGCTGGTACCTGTCATTTCAAATGACATTTGAAATGACAGGTACCAGGAAGTGGACGGTTCTCCTACACTCAGGATTGCCAGTCCTCTCTACCCTCCTCCCGAAGCAACGAAAAGCGAAAAAGGAGAAAAGCGAAACGACATGTGAAGTGTAACTTACTTTTCTTGCAGCCCTCCTCCGGAGACGCACCGCGGCTCCCCTGCCTCCCGGGGGCTGCCCCCTGCCTCCCGGGAGAATCCTTTACTGAGCTGCGGCCACTTCTCCTGCGTGCATTCAGCCTGTGCGTGCAATTTGGCCGCTCAAGGCGTGACATCATTACGCCCATCCGGCGCTCAAGGCAGTGCATTAGCGAACGCCGACATCACACGCCGTGATGCCAAATGTAGTGACATCATGCCTTGAGCGGCCAAATTGCACGCACAGGCTGAATGCACGCAGGAGAAGTGGCCGCAGCTCAGTAAAGTATTCACCCGGGAGCGATCGTGTCAGATCGAAGATGGATGCTGGCATCCATCTTCGCCGGCGGGGCCGCTTTCTCCGCCGGCTGCCCCCGGGATGCAACAAGAGATCAAGACCTGGCTATGAAAATTTGCATTTCAATGAGAACTGTGTTAGCATCAACTTGGAAGACTATAAAAACTTGAGGCAGGCTGCCCCAATCTCAGCTTCAATTGACCCAGCCCTAGTCTTAAATGTTTCAGCATTTTTTTATGTGCAGGTGCCACTCTCATGATACGGGGCTATGAATTTTTTCCCTGTCTTCCTTCCTTCATGATCTATTCCATTTCCTTCCCCTATTCTCCTTTCTTCATTCCTTCTTTCCTTCCTTTAGGCTCCTTTCTTCTCCTCTCTTTACTCCTAATTCTTCTCTCTTCCTCATCTGTCTCTCCCACAGTTCCCTCAACACCTGCATCTATCCCCCAACTCCCTAACTGTGTGTCTCTCCCCAACACCCCTCTTCTGTATTTGTCTCTTTCCCTCCTTTCACTCCAACACCTGTCCCTCTTACTATTTCTCCAATTTCCCCCTCTTTTTCTATCTACCTGTCCCCCTTCTCTCTCTCTCTCTCCTGCTTCTTCCTATGTTTCATGGTGTATTCCCCTACCTGTTTCTCCTTTGTCTCTCAGCTCCTTATATGTTCCCTACCTCCAGCTGGAACATGATCGTAGAGGAAGAAGCAGGCACTTACAGAAATGGACAAAGCAATAGCTGCACCAGTCAGCAGAAGCAGGGACGACCAGACCCATGTTAGCTTCTATGGCAGGATGAACTTGCACTATGTGTCCAGGTGCAATATAGCACTCAGCTTCTCTGGGACTACTTTCTCATCTGGGCCCAACAACTTTCTCCACTCATTCTCAACAGCCCTAACCAACAGGCGAGTGACTTTTTCAAGCTGTGTCCATGATCAATGGTGTTACTAACTTAGTCTCAAAATGGAAATAATGAGAAAAACATGTTGTATCATTATGAACAGGAAGCATAACTAAACTCCCAATGGTTTGTCTTCAAACAATCCACCAGGGGTTTCATTTAACTTAAATCAAGTCCAAAGGTCATGAAGAAGTCAGCCATGAAACCAAAAACACGAAGCATAAATTTCATCTTAATTTGTACTTTGTTGGAAAAAAGCCATCATCACCTTTAACACATTTTGCACTGATCTGATAAAGAGAGTATAATTCCTGAAAACTAGTCATGAACATATTCCTAATGAAATAAAATAGTATTACCGTCAACATGTTTGTTGACTTCTCTTTCTATGAACTCTGCTTGTTGAATTTTATTTATTGAAATATCTGTATATATTAAAGGTCATAATTATTTTTATTTGATCAAGAGTATGGTTATCCAGAGATGCTCTTGCACATTAATGTTTGAGATCTTGTAGGTCCTTTCTTCAGTTGGGCTAAGTTACCAAGTACTGTATCAAACTGCAACATCTTTTATTCTGAAGTACCTTGTTCTAGTTGCCTAGAAAAAAAAAAAACTGGATTCTTGTGGTTGAACCAACTTAAGAATTAGCCAAAGTTGCCTAATAGTTTTACCACATGCAAAAATCCCATTTGCTGCAGGACCAGTACAATTACTAGAAATCTCCATTAAAGTTATTAGCAGTCTCAATTTACAGTATAATAGATGCTATAGTCCGTTATTGTTTTTCCTCTCTCTCTTTCTACTTCATGAACTAAGAAGGGGTTTAATTGTGAGCAGCAGCACCAATCCTGAAGGCACTAAGGCTCACGAGTTTCAAATGTACATATTTATTTGTGAACCAAGAGGGAACTGAAAAAATACACTTTATTTAGCCAAATACATTCATGTATTATTTTGTACAGGCTGTCAAAGTATTCTCAGCCTTTATGCAGACTCTGCATGTTCCTAACATTTTGCTTTAGTGAACCAAAGTATTGCTCCCAATTGCCATTCTGATTTATGTAAAATTTTGCACTCATTTTTATAGAAAGGTAAAAAGAATAACATATTTTAAAATAGAATCAACTGCTTCAGTATTGCAACAAGGGAGTGAAATGAGCTCTACAGATTTTTCAATGAAAGTGAGATGTTTCCCTAACTTCACTGGAAAGGTATTTTTATATGGATTTCCTAATAACAGGAGCTAGCATGTCTGTCAACAGCTGCAAAAGTAATGGGGAAAATATCCCTGCTATATGACACAGTTTAAGAAAGCAGCAGTTCATAAACAGAGTAATCTGTCTACTTTTAACAAACAAGTGTTAGTAGACTCTTCCCTTTCACCTCTTTTTCCTGTGATGTTCTCAGTTCATTGCCTAGCATAAACAGGATATGTAGCTGCACAAAGGCATATTCAAGTTTCTGGTGCCTCAGTCCTCACCTTTGACTGCAATGTACATCCTGCTTAGAACATCTGTTTCACATAAATATAAAATTGCTTAGCACAATTGACATGAAAATACTAATAGTTGGCCTTGCATGCTTTAAGTAATATAATAGATACTAGCAGATAAGGATCATGTGGCCTACCCTGTCTTCCTGGTTCTCTTTGCCTGCACTGTTTTAACTCTGTTCCTCAGTCGAGTTCACCCCCTACTTCTGCCCACTGTGATAAGAATATCTCCCAGCACAAGTTTGACCATCTGCAGGTAGCTGTTTCTTCTTCATTTTGCTCTTAGATAGGGAGTGTAGCCAAGCCAGCCTGCAATCCATGCTATTGCTAGACAGCCTGCCATTTCCCCCTGATTATACCTGAGTACAGTTCAAAGTCCTATCTGCTCTGATCCACTCCAATCTGAATTTTGCCTTCTGTATACCATATAGGCAGACCTTACCATTGGTCTACAGTGACCTGCTTATATGCAAGGTCCACAGACTTTATTCATATCTTAATACCTTGTCCTCCCTGGTCTTTGAGATTCAGCACTAGCTTGGATCACTTCTTAAACCTCACAGGGCATTTTCAGTGTTTCCTTTGGTGAATCCTCTCCTACCACTATTCTGCTCTCAGTTGGTATGTCTAAGAATTCTGTCATGGGCCTTCATCTTCTCTCTTACTCTTCTTTCCTTGGTAACCTGATTTCCTTCCATGACTTTCAATATCATGTTTATGCTGATGACTAGCCATACTGATCTCTCTCTGTATTAGAAATTTCAACAAGAATTGAGTCATAAAGCTCAGCCTGCTTGTCTGATATTGCCACCTGGATGCTCAACCATCTCTTTAAACTTAACATGGTCAAAACTGAACTCCTTTTCCCCCATTCACTTCCATCATTCCATATGTTGCGGTTCTGGCCATGAGCACCGCGGCCATGCCCTTACCTCCGGGTTCCCGAACCTGCTCCCGCTTCCAGAGGCCTGGTTTGCGGCCTAGTTGGTGGCGTCCTCGCTGGGGTTGCGCCGCTGCGAGCCCTTCCATGGACGCCCGGCTCCTAGGCGCACGCGCGCGCCACTTGGGCGCTTTTCTAGGCTGTTTCCCGCCAGTGGTGACTACGCCCAACTCCTGACGTCAGACGCCGCGGCCTTCATAAGCCGGCCGTGGCCATCCAGTCTTTGCCCTGCAACGGGTTAGCCTCCTGGTTTCCTGTTTCGCTGTGCCCCGGAGTGACTCGCTTCACTTCGTCGCTCCGTTCCTGCTACAGTACCTGCCTGGTTCCTGCCTGCTTGCTACAGTACCTGCTGGTTCCTGCTTGCTTGCTACAGTACCTGCTTGGTTCCTGCCTGCCTGCCACAGTACCTGGTTGGCCCCTGTCTGCCTGCTACAGTTCCTGCCTGATTCCAGTACCCAAATCCAGCTACAGTCCCTGCCTGGTTCCAGTACCCGAATCCAGCTATAGTTCCTGCCTGGTTCCAGTACCCGAATTCAGCTACAGTTCCTGCCTGGTCCCAATACCCGGAGCCTGCTACTGTTCCTGCCTGGTTCCAGTACCCGAATCCTGCCTCAGTTCCTGCCTGGTTCCAGTACCCGAGTCTCGCTACCGTTCCTGTCTGGTTCCAGAACCCGAACCCAGTTACAGTATTGCTACTGTCTTAGTCTGGTTCCAGTTACCTGTCCTGATCCACAACCCGCCTAAGTTCCAGCGGCTGGGTCCCTACGGACTCCTACTGGGGGGGCTTCGGCTTCCAAGGGTGAAGCCATCTAAGTCCCAGCGGTTGGGCTCCTATGGGCTCCTCCCGGGGGAGTACCAGCTTCCAGGGTGAAGAGCATCTACGTCCTGCCTGAACATCTGCCTCCCGGCCTGCTATTCATTAGAGACATTGACAACCTTTCCCAGTCTCCAGCAAGTCGGCCCAAGGGCCCACTAAACAGAGACTCCCATAACACCATACATCCCCTTTTTGATCACTGTAAATAACTGATATCCTACCAGTCTTTGACTCCTCTCTCACCTTCTCTGCACATATCCACAATACCACTACAGTTGTTCCTTTCTGTATAATATTTCCAAAATCTATGCTTTCCTTTCTGAACATACTATCAAAAGCTCTCTAATTTATGATCACCTCCTGCTTAGACTACTGCAACCTGCTCATCCATTGCAGTGGATTCAAAATCCAGCTGTGCTTCTTTTCTCCCTTTCAGGTCATTATAACCTTTGAACCCCTCTTCTCAAATAATTTCATTGGCTGTCCATCCACATCCTCATAAAATTCAAACTCCTTGAACTCACCTACTCACCTTTTTTTTTTCTGTTTTCATGTTTGGGTCTTAATTTTTTCATGTTTTTATTCACATTTGTTTTTGTCAAAGCATTGCAAATAGTATGCTACATATTACAAATAGTATGCACAATTTGCAATATGTAGCCAAAAACAAATGAAAACTAACGTTTTCGGTTTCAGGGGGTCAAATTCATTTCATTTGATACAAAACAAAAATGGACTAATTTGTCCCATTTTTCATTTTTGTATCAAACGAAAGCACATCCCTAATGACTGGTGCAAGCAAATCTACGCCTGATTTTATAACATGCACGTGCAGCTGTGCGCATGTTATAAAATCCAGGGTCGGAGCATGCAAGGGGGTGCACAATTGTGCAACTTGTGCATGCCTAGCCACACAGCCTTCCTCCGTTCCCTCCGTGGCTGCTCCAAAATCGGAGCAGCCTCTGAAGGAACTTTCCTTCCGCCTCCCCCCACCTTCCCCTCCCTTCCCCTACCTAACCCGCCCCCCAGCCCTACCTAAACCCCCCCTTACCTGTGTTCCAAAGGTTACGCCTGCCCGAGGCAGGCATAACTTGTGCACGCTGGCCGGCGCGCCATGCTCTGGCACAGGCCACTGTGTTGGAGCACTCGGCCCTGCCCCTGGACCGCCCCAGGACCATTGTCATGCCCAGGCCATGCCCCCAGACTGCGGCCCCGCCCCTGGCCCTGCCCCCAGACCTCCCGTGTTTTGGAGCCCCGGGATATACATGCATTCTGGGGCTTGCGCAAGCCTCCGAGCCTGTGCAAGATAGGGTCAGCGCATGCATGGTCAGCTTGGGGCAGCTTTTCGGGGGTTACGTGCGTATGTTATGCACGGAACCCTTTGAAAATCTGCCCCATTCAGTTTAAATTTTGAAGAAGAAAGCACCCATAAATAACCTTTTTAAATGAAGAGGCCTTCCTGACTGGCTCTAGTCACATGATTACATTCTAACTCTTCATTGGTTCCATAGATCTATGTATTTAAGAAAGCCAAGACTTGATTGACTGTAGAATGTGAAAGGTTAAGTGGAGATAATAAGGACATCAATAGAACTTAGGAAATGCAATCTTCCTTCTACCTTCTCCCACCCACCAGTATTTTCACACAACTATATTATTATTATTAAAGATCAGTGTAGAGTTTAGTATGCATATTGACTTTGAATAAAAAGTGATTCTTTGCATGTTGGGATACATTTTATTGGATCAGTAAAATAGTTACCCAATATCTGTGACTTTTTGGAAGCAACCATCCTGAGTGCCAAGGAAAATATCATCCAACCTCAACTTTGGTGGGCTGGTCACATTATTTGGATATGACTGCAGACTCCTGACATAAGTTTTATTCTCTTAACTTGTTTAAGGCTTATGTTCAAGAAGAGATCAGAGAAATTTCTTCAAGGACGTCCTCAAGATCAACATGATGAAGAGCAACATAGGCATAAACTTGTGGAAAACTATTGTCCAAGAGTTCCCCAGACAGAGGAAATAACTGCTACATGAATCTCAGCACTTCAAAACCCTATGATTGTAACAAGATTTGGAAACATGGTAGCAGCAGAACAGCCTCATCACTTATATTTGCACCAATAGATAGGACAATCGTGAAAGATAATCATCCTCAAAAACAATGGATTACCAATAAAAATGATATCCAAAAATGATGTAGTGCATGAACATTTGAGACCACTTAGAATCTTGAGCTTTATGGGATCAATTTTCAAAATGATGCTGAATGTCCTACTTAGCTGGTTATGTATTAGCTCACTACTGCCTAGTTTGCAGCTGAAAATTACCTAAATCTAATGGGCTAAACATAGCCCATTATATTTAGGGCAACTATTTTTGTGCTGAAGGATAGCCATGGAAGTTAGCCGGCTAGCACTGAAAATCAATACTAGCTGGCTAACTTCCTCTTCCAGACCCAGCTCTGCCTTGGGACCGCCCACTTTTTGCACCAGTAAAGATAGTTGCCTAGTGAAACAAGCCACTCAGCATAATTAGATTTTCAAATGTTGGGCCTAACTGACTGATTTCAGGAGGTTTGCCGGCTCACCCACCTTGAAAATCCACTCTGTATTATCTTCAAAATTCATGTCCAGCAACATCTTTCAATAATTCGTATGCTGATTGATAAAAGCAGTAAAGAACTCATTTATCATGAGGTGCAAATTGTGATAGTAAATCCCAAATTGTCACATGATGCTGGACTTTACAAACTGCTGATAGTCTTTGATATCCCGCTGTACCTTGCACTTGGTTTCAATTGAAGTAGCTGGAACCGCAAGTTGCTATAGCAACCTATGTCATATCCACAGGGCAACAGGAGAATACCGGCAATTTATAACTCCTAGCTCTATAACTGTTCTTTATGCTGCTGCAGGAATAAGTTAATCATTTCAGAAAAAATATGTGTGACTTGTGGGATAGTTTATGGCAAATCAGAAGAGTATAAATTCACTTGTGTTGCTTTTGTTGGCTTGTGATTGCTATTACTGTGATATAATCCTGCTTTCATATTCCCAAAAAAATAAAAATAAAAAGTAACATTGGGAAAATACATCCCTCCAAAGGTCGGAAACCACTAAGTACTGTAAGGCCAACTTTACTGTCCACAACCCTTGAATAAGGAGCAAAAATATTAAAAATGACAGCATTCATATTCATGATAATACTTTATTCAGTATTTAATGGTCAACAGAGGTTTCACCTGCTTCAGCAGATCTAAAATACACAACTGCCAGTGCCACTAACATCAAGACAATGTAATAATAAATTAAGAATGTGGTATGTGCTTCAGTAGGGAAATGTATGTTGACTGGCATCAGCTCTCTAAGCCAGAAATTAATCTGAGTGCTCGAGGCTGAAGAATTGTGGGTGACATGGATATCCCCTTAAGATTGTGTTGGAGCAACAGTCAGAACAACATGATGCCAGTGACATACAATATACAGCATTTAACGTGTTTCTTATATTCACTCCTGAAAATGTGAAGTTACAATGTCTTCTTTAAATAAGTGTATTAACGTGCAATTTTAATGTGTGCAATTCACAAAAGCCTTTACTTCTTTTAACGAGTCACACATTAGCAGTGCTGCTAATAAGCACAATACAGTAGTCATGTGCAGTTTAGCACACCTTTGATAAATAGGCCCCCAAGTGAGCAATGAGTACATCAGAAGCAAGAAACCTGCAAGAGAGGAAGACAATTTTCCAAACAATCTACTAACATGGAAAAGGATTAATATCAATAAATTGCTTTTTTTTTTTTTTTAAAATAGTGTGCCTTAATGTGGATAAAAGTAATCATGTTTTACAGAATGGGTACCTTCAGCCACATTTAGGAGGGGTGTTCCTGCACATGGGGTAAGAAAACAAAGCTCATAGATTTGATTTTCAAATTAACACATGTTGTTTTCCAGCCAAAATTTACCTATTGCTAGGCAAAATTGAGAAACTATTGTTAGGAGAGGAGTTTCTGGTCATATGAATAAACATTGCTTGATGGAAAAGACCCAGAATGGACTTAAGAAAGGGAAGCTCTGCCTTTCTAATCATGTTAGAACTGAGTGTGTAAATAAACACATGGATAAGGGCAGCAATGTTCTCATAGGAATGCTTCGTACAATTGCTGCTATAGGGATATTCAGGCAAATAACAATGTTCTAGGTTTTGACTCTTCAGTCCCTTGACCTTTACCATCATTTCCTCATTAACACTTTTCATTACCAGTTGTCTTCTCCTTGGAATTCAACTCAATAGCAAATAACAGATTTGTAACCTATCATTAAAATCATCCATTGTACCTGAAGACTGGAGGATAGCTAATGTAACCCCCATATTTAAAAAGGGCTCCAGGGGCGATCCGGGAAACTACAGACCGGTTAGCCTGACTTCAGTGCCAGGAAAAATAGTGAAAGTGTTCTAAATATCAAAATCACAGAACATATAGAAAGAAATGATTTAATAGAACAAAGTCAGCATGGCTTTACCCAAGGCAAGTCTTGCCTCATTAATTTGCTTCACTTTTCTGAAGGAGTTAATAAACATGTGGATAAAGGTGAACCAGTAGATGTAGTATACTTGGATTTTCAGAAGGCGTTTGACAAAGTTCCTCATGAGAGGCTTCTAGGAAAAGTAAAAAGTCATAGGATAGGAGGTGATGTCCTTTCGTGGCTTACAAACTGGCTAAAAGACAGGAAACAGAGAGTAGGATTAAATGGACAATTTTCTCAGTGGAAGGGAGTGGGCAGTGGAGTGCCTCAAGGATCTGTATTGGGACCCTTAATTTTCTATATATTTATAAATGATCTGGAAAGGAATACGAGTGAGGTAATCAAATTTGCAGATGATACAAAATTGTTCAGAGTAGTTAAATCACAAGGAGATTGTGATAAATTGCAGGAAGATCTTGTGAGACTGGAATATTGGACATCGAAATGGCAGATGAAATTTAATATGGATAAGTGCAAGGTGTTGCATGTAGGGAAAAATAACCCATGCTATAGTTATACAATGTTAGGTTCCATATTAGGTGTTACCACCCAAGAAAGAGATCTAGGCATCATAGTGGATAACACATTGAAATCGTCAGTTCACTGAGCAAGTACTCAAGCATTAAAAATATATTCTTAAATAAGAAAAACAAAACCATATAAAAAAAAAGGGAGGAAACCAAAAATCTCCCAGAAAGACATCATAAATTTAGGTAACGGCATCCTTTCTACTTTTTCCATACCCAAGCCTCTTCTTCAGAAACCCCAAGAGTCCTTACCTTTGGAAAAGAAAAAATAGGAGAGAGCATAATGATATACTGCCCCTATCAGGAATAACTAAAAAGTCCACACCCTCTAATGGTAGCTATAGTTTTTATACTCTGGGGACCCCACCATTTATATCTCACAGATGGGGGGGGGGGGGGGGGGGGGCGGCGGAGGCAAACCCACAATACTACTACTTCAATCCCCTCCCCAGGGTAATGGGACATTCTTCTTTAGGTTCTCTACATATGTATCAAATATGTTGCCAAAACAACTTCTTTGTTATGTCAAGATTAATCAATGAAATGGGCTTTAAGCCTTATGTCAATATTAGAGTCTTTTCCCTTTACACAAACTTTATAGACAAATAAAGGTGAATTTTAAAAGCTCAATGTGTGCTGAAATTAGGGGATGTGCAAATCTATCAGACCAGAGCACAGAGCAAATTTTAAAGGCTGCCCACATATGCATGTACATGTCGCTGCTCGCACAAATGAAAAGTTTCCAAAAAGGGGCACGGTGTGGCCATAGTCTAGGCAAGACATGGGCGGTGCAGGATTTTATCAAGAAATTTACGTGTAAATACTTATGCGCTCTGGCATGGGCCGGGGTCTTTTAAAATCCTCCCACCCACACGGTAGAAGTGGCATTTGCGCACACAGGCAAACATCCACTTAAAATTGAGAGCATATGTGCATGCAGCTAGGCTTATAACGTGCGCATATTCGCGTATATGTTGTAAAATAGTCATGTCACTGTACGCGGATCGATGAACGTGCACAGCAACAGTATTCACATACTTCCCTGCTTCATAAAATGTGCTTGCCAGGCAAAGAGGCTACTTAAGTGTGTATATGCTAATTTTATATTTTCAACCCCTACATTTTGAAAATTGACCCCTAAAAATCTAGGACGGGTACCTAATAGAGATGTGCTTTGGCTGAACCTTTTGGTTCGGCCTTCGTTATCGGCCCGCCGCGGGAAATTTCGGTTTCCTGTGGTTCAGGCCTTTTTTTTTTTCGGCCGCCCTAACTCCCATTAGTGCACGCTGACATTGCGCGCACTAACGGGAGTTAGCGTGCACTTATGGGAGTTAGTGTGCACTAACCCCGAAAAAACAATTTTCCAGAAATTTCGTAGAAATTTGCTTCGTTTTTCAGGGTTGCCGAAACAGGACGAATGCACATCTCTAGTACTTAATACCCACAGACTTTGTATGTAATTTTCAAAGGAAACATACACAGGGACAGTAACTTTCATACTGGCATGTGCATTCATCAGCCCGCACCCAGGGACGCGACCATTTTATAACATGCATGCATATATGCATATATGTCATGATACAGCTAACTGGCACATGCAGCGATACACACTGGATGCTGCCAATGCTTGGCGGACACTACTGCTCTTATTCCTTCTCTGCTTCTGAGCTGGCTGCTCTTCTTTACGGCGGGAAGTCGCTTGCATGCAGCAGATACCTCTGCTCCTGCTTCTCACCCTGCTTCCTAGTTGCGTGCATGTGACACAATCTGATTTAAAAGGACTGTGATGGAAAAAGCCCCGTGGCCTCTGAAAATAATGTCAGGAGTCCTGGCCTATAAAGGCCTTGCTTGTCTTCAGTCCTTGCCTCGGCAATAGGTTTACAGTCTATGTAGTGTGATCTGCCTCAGCGCTCCTGTCTTCAGTTCCAGCATCCTTCATCCTTGTCTTCAATTCCATTGCCCTTCATCTTGTCTTTCATCCTGTGGGCCTTATATTGTCTCCAACTTCCATGATCCTTCTTCAGTTTTTCAGTGTGCCTTGCCTTCTGTGCTACTCCCCGCCCTCCTGCACTGCCTATCCATTCCTCCTTCCCTTCGGATGGATACCCGGTACTTGACCTTGCCTGATTCCTGGACATTCTCATATTCTACCTGCCACTGACCATTGCCTGACTCCTGGACCTTCCAGACTGCCGCCTGCCACCGGATACACCTCACCTTCTCCTATTCCAACCCCACTGTGTCCACAGATATCTCCACAGGCATAGGCCCCTCCCTGTCGGCCCCAGTACCAAAAGGCTCAAACTGAGGGGGATGTGGACTGGTAGAGGCAAAGCTCCAGTTGGACCTCAGCCTCATCTGGTTCTGCCTGCCAATGGTGAGGACCTTCAGGGTTCCTCCCTGCAGGTTGCATTAACTCCACCTCTTCCCAAGAGTTCACTCTCACAACATCAAGCCAGAGTGGAGCCAGGATGGGAAGGGACAAGAAGGAGCAGTACAAATCTAATTGAAGCACTTTTTTGACCAGTCAATGCAGCTGACTGTTATTTTTTTAAACCTGAAACTGAAAGAAAATCTAGATCTTGAGCACAGTCACCATTCTGAAGCATGTCTTTCTTGGATTTCAGAGAGAGAGAAGAGATTGTTTATGTAGCTCTGTATGTTTCAGAGCAAAATAAATTGTTCGAAAAACAATTTTCTTGGCAATTCAGAGAGAATAACGTAGTCTATATAGCTTAGGCTGTTGTTACTTTTTATCAATGTATGACAATTTACTTGATTAACTGGCATTCTAAAACAATATATTGAGAGCAGTTCACAAATCCTTAAAAAATTACAATCAATTATAATCAATTAAAAGCATTGCAATCAATTTAAAAAACCAATACCCATACAATACATATTCTAAAAATAACAAATAATTATAAAACAGAAACAACAAACTAGATAAGCACACAGTTGCACCTTTTAAAAATAAGCACACCCTTAGTGGAAGTATACAGTACAGATGTCTGCTCTAAATTTTATTTCACAAGTGACTGGAAGTAATTTTCAAAAGGATTTCTGCACATAAAATTGGGTTTTATACATGTAAATGGGCTTTTGAAAATGGCTACTTTTACGCTCGTAACTCTGGAAATGTCACTGTATTTTCAAAAGGTTTCATATGCATACATAAGCTTTTGAAAATTGCTATATTTATATGCATAACTCCTTTAAAAATTCATTCTGGTGTCTGCTGTGTGAGTGTGTCCGTGCTACTTGGGTATATTATAAAAGATCCCAGCCAGTTGCATAAAAGGAATGATCTGGCAAGAACGGGAGAAAAAGAGATTTAAGGGGAAAGCATGATCTTGTGCAAGAATCTAGTGCAAGCTTAAGCAGCATAGATGAAACAAGTGATCATATCAGAAGTCCCCCAGCCAAGATAAAGAGAAATCATTTTAGCATGGGAAAAGCAGATGCCGAGGAAAGGTCAGGAAAAAATTTGGAAGAGCAGTTGCCTGTTCCCATCTATTCCTTCACTGTGATGTAGCAGGGGCAGAAGAATGGTATCAGCAGTGTCACTAAGAGTAGAGAGAATGCCACTCCTCACTTCTGTTTCCTCCTGAGGACCATCTGCTGAAGCTCTATAAAGAAAGTAGTAGCTTAGATGAATTATATCTTGGAATTCCAGAGTCAGAAAATATTAGGGGTGTGCATTCGTTTTGAACGCATATGTAAAACGCAACGTAATTTTTTTTTTTAACTTAAAAAAGTGATGAGGCGAAAACGATCGGATTTCCAACGTATTCAACATAGCTATGTTGAATACGTATTCAACATATGTTGAATACGTATTCAACATAGCTATGTTGAATACGTTGGAAATCGCGATTGTTGATCCTAAATAAAAATTTAAACCCCTCACCCTCCTTAATCCCCCCCCAAGACTTACCAAAACTCCCTGGTGGTCGAGCGGGGAGTCAGGATGCCATTTCTGTATTCCTTTGCAAGGAGCACGTGATGTCGGCGTCACGTCGGAGTGACGCGGACTTACCAGGAGGACTTACCAGGAGGCCCCCCCCAAGCTGGCTAAAAGTTCCGGTTGTGTCCAACGTGATTCCCTGGGCGTTCGCTCCGGGACCCTCGTTGGACACTACCGGAACTTTTGGCCAGCTTGGGGGGGTCAGGAGGCCTTACCAGGAGGACTTACCAGGAGGCCCCCCCCAAGCTGGCCAAAAGTTCCGGTAGTGTCCAACGAGGGTCCCGGAGCGAACGCCCAGGGAATCACGTGACATCCGCGTTACTCCGACATGACGCCGACGTCACGTGCTCCTCGCAAAGGAATGCAGGAATGGCGTCCTGACTCCCCGCTCGACCACCAGGGAGTTTTGGTAAGTCTTGGGGGGGGATTAAGGAGGGTGAGGGGTTTAAATTTTTATTTAGGAAATCGGTGCACGTATGGACATAGACTCAACTTATAGAATTCTACATATGTACATATTGACCGAAATTGACCCCCCCTTTCGACTTATGGACTTATGAACATAAACTTTTTGTCTGCACATCCCTAGAAAATATTAAAGATCTAGTAGCTGAGAAGCTAGAATGTATTCACTGTTTATAAGGCCATCAGTAGAGGAAAGATACTGGGCCATTTTACAAATAGTGGTATAGAGCATCATTTGAAAAAAGAGCACCCATTAGCACTGATTTCAGGAGAGTCTGCTAATGCTGATCTAGGAACCTCATCTTCCACTCAAAGCAGAAGCAGCAAGAAAGCCAGAGAAAAGTCAATCTCCAAAATAAACATCCAGCCCCTTCCCTCAGTGAGGTGATGGGCAAGCAGGCCATACCCCCACATCAATGGAACGTCACTATGGAGCAGCTGTCCCACAGTAAGAGGCAGCAAGCATCAAAGATGGTGCATCGTGGAAATGATTGCCTTGGATGACCAACCCCTACAGATCTTGGACAACAAGGAATTTAAGTGGCTGCTGCACTTCTTAGCCTCCAATTACAAAGTGCTCTCCAGAACAGCATTCAGTAAGCTACCCTACACACTGAGTGTGTAGGGTAGCAGGTTACTGCTACCCTACACACTCAGTGCCGCACTCACATGCAGAAGCAACTGGCCAAGGTGGAGGAGAGTAACCAAGAAAAACATCAGCACAGTTCTGAAGATACTGATAGAAAGGTGTAGAAAAACAGCTGAGTACTTTCACCAGAGGATGAAGATTGGCCAGCAGCTCTGCATGACTGAATAATGTGAATAAACAATTAGGCTTTTTTTGGTCCCATACCAAGCAAAAATGAATCACCAAGCCAAGTGAATGGAATGAACAAATGAAATGGATACTTTTTTCCATTCACATCTCTAACATACACATTTACTTCCCGTTTGAAAATTGCCATGGATTACAAATACTAAAAGATTTTGCACATGATTCTTATGCGAGTACAATTTCTATGGACAATAACACACAGGGAGGCCGATGTACTAACCCATGAAATTCTTTCCTTATCTTGCCGATAAAATATATAAAGAGATATATTTTAAAAGTAGCAATCAAATGAGCCAAAAAGTATGAAAACAGTGTCGTCTGTTTCTTCTAGGCAGTATGATTATAATCACAAGCCTTTGAAGAACAATTTTTCAGAGTAGAAAATTCAGATAAAAAATTAAAATAGCAAACTCTTTTTCAGCTTGCAAGGAATAATGTTAGCAAAGGTAAAACTGTATTGATATTTTGTCTATTTTTTAGACATATAAAGATGCAAATTTTACATCTTGATTTTATGGTTTATAATGTAGGCCTCATACTCTAAGCTGAGTATAATTTTGTATAAAAAGGGCAGTTCTTTTTAGAAGTTGCACTATCCTTGTTGAGTGAAAAATGGTATTCCATATTACTTAATTATACTCTGACACATTACATTAACAGGTGAATTTTCAAAGGAGTTATGCCTGTAAATGTAACTACTATTGTGGCAATATTTCAAAAGCCCACTTACATGGGTAAAGTGCATTTACACATGTAAAACCCATTTTTAAGCATGTAAATGCTTTTGAAATGCACAGTGGCATGTAAGGGTGTCTATGGCCTCACATAGATGTACAAAATTATTTTATAACTCATGCATATCATATATGTGCATATTATAAAATTCACATATCTTTACCCCGGAACATACACACATATGTATGCATATGCACAAATACATGCAATGTACTGAAAGCATGTACTTTTCCTACCTCTTTTAAAAATATATGCATGTATATTTTACCCAAGAAAATAGGACTTACTCATATAAAATACAATTTATCTGTTTTCCCAGTTTTTTCAGTTCTTTTCCAGGTCATTGAGATACTCTTGGTTCTTCAGTCTGAACTCCCCTTAGATTTCCAGACCTCCCACCCAGCCAATACTACACAAAAAGCAAGTCTGATAGCAATTTCGTCTGTTAATTATCAGGTGCAAAATTACATGAGTAAAGTGTTAAATGTACATGCCTGCCTTTTCAAATAGCATCTTACATGCATATCTGTTGCCTGCCCTAGAATGCCATTAGTCTGCCCCTTTATTATGCATGTATATATGCGTACGAAATGTGAAATCTGCATATACTGTTATAAAATAACGATTATTGGCCCAATTTTAAATGGGAAGCCGATCAATGATGCTGAAAAGCAGGACAGACGGTAGTGATCGGTATAAATAGGGATCCTTTATTGGTGTTAGGGCTAACATATATATGGTGTTAGGGTGTTAGGGCTAACATATATAAATAGGGATCCTTTATTGGAGTTAGCCCTAACACCAATAAAGGATCCCTATTTATACCGATCACTACCGTCTGTCCTGATTTTAAATGGCCAGCGCACATAAAAAACGGGGGTTATGTGTGTGGTTGGGCTTTGCACGCACTGCGCGCATTTTAGAAGGGGCCTGGCTGCGCACGTAACCCTCATTACACGCACGAGCTGGGTCGAAGAAAAGGGGCAGTCCGGGGGTGGGGAGAGGCGGTCTGGGAGTTGGGGAAGGGCAGGGCTTGAGGTGCCAGTACAGCAGCCATTTTCCCCTGTGTCAGCGCGTGCAACTTGCTACTGCTCCTTTGGAAGAGCAAAGGTACAATAAAAATAACAAAGGTAGATAGGATAGGGGGAGGGGAGGAGAGGAGAGGAGAGGGGAAGGGGAAGGGAGGTTAGGGTAGGGGGTAGGGAACTGGGAAAGGATGCGATGCGTCGCCGCGTAAAACTTGCAAAATTCTAACCTCCCCCCATGTACGCGCCTATCCGGATTTTAATTGCACGCCATTTTTTAAATCTACCCCTGTATGAATACAAGCATCTTCAGCACATATGTGCTCATTTTTACGCATGTAAGTCTTTGAAAATTACCTTCTGTTTTACTATGGGCCTCATTTTCCAATATCGCATTGGTAACGCAGTAGGGGGCGTTACCAATGCAAATGAGGCTTCTTTCGTGCAGTGGGGAAACATCGCCGCACGCGATGTTTTCGCCATTTGCGAAAACATTATCGCAATTCACGATGTTTTCCCAGTGTGCGATGATTCTTTGGGTGTTTCATCGCAGTGCACGATATTTGCCGGTTTGTCATCGCGGGCCACGATAGTTCCAGACAGCCGGCTCCGAGAGAGAGAGAGAGAGAGAGTGAGCGATAACCCTTTAGTGGCCCCGTAACGCAAATCTCAGGGTTGTAGCTATTATCCGCGATAGCAGCCGCACTAACACTGCGGCTGTTTCGCCGCACACGATAGCTTTGCATATGCTCGGCCCCAACTCCGCCCCCTGACAAATTTGCATTCGCAAATCGCAATAACAGCCGTTATCACGATTTGCGAATTTATCGCGCGCGGTAAACTTCTTTGAAAATGAGGCCCTATGTATGAACAGAAGAAAGTGCTGCACTTTCTGACTCACATGCTTTCTTCTTATGGATTCTGATTTTACTGAATTGAAATTTCCAGCTGATGAAGGGCGGAGATGTTTCACACTTGAGTGGGAATAATTTATTGAAAGTCCAGTTTTCAATGCTTTTATTAAAATTCTTGTAGACATTTTCCATAAATATGGATTATTCCGCTAACATTCTTTGCAAATAGCAACATAAATAATTTTCTAAACTCCTTACTACTTTTAGTTGCTGTAAAATTAATATCAGTTGTTGATATAACACAAAATTTTTAACATAGCTGTCTATTTTCCTATTTTCATGTGACTTTCTCCTACTTTGACCCTTTGAAAATGTCTTTTAGTAAAGTGGTCTTTATGGCTATTCTCAGATTAGTTCACAGCACAATGGTCCTCACTCCTCCAGCATGAAATGCTCTCAGTGTCTTTGTTTTAGTCAGATTTTTATTCCACGAGTATTGGGTTCCAACCCTTGAAAATAAATAGGACTGGTTGCTGTTACATCCTTTTTAAGATGCTCTCCAGGCTACCACCCTCTACCACCCTTCAAATCATCTCCCCCAGTAAATCAAGTTGTGCACCCAGTCACTCCCTGCCAATGTTGCAGACAAAGTCCACCCATCTACTGCCCAACGAATGCTTGGTTCACTCTGCAGGCAAGAAAAGTTAGCAAAAGTGTAGAGAAGGGAAAGGTGAGAACTGCATTGGATCCCGTGCAGTTTCTGTTGCTGGTTTTCTCCCCCTCCTCTGTTACTTAAATCAGCAGGGTTGCTTCTACCAAGATGGTTTTGAATGTCACATATTTGTCAACAGGAGAGTTTTGCTTCAGAAACCTGAGCAGAGAATGGTTTGAAAGTCTCAAGAACTTTATATCTGATGTTTAGCTGTATATACGTTAAACCTTTTGCCTGTTAAATCTCTTCTGTTTACACAAAACATGCCAAAATATTTGAACGAAGGAAACGCTTTCACATTTGGATTATGTGCCAAACTCATGCTGTGGGGGTTTTGACCTTTTTATAAGCTCACTTAAGGTCAGGTGTACATATGCATTTTTTTCCCATAGACATGAAATGTGTCCATCATGTTTTAGCACATCTGGCCTTTTAATTTCTACCTACTGTAACTTTAGAATCAGTTGTCAATGCTCTTATTACATTCTGTTATCAACTACTGTAATTGGGGTTTTGCTTGGTTTTCTTCTAAAGTTGGTGCAAAAATTGCAGCTGAACCAGAACTCAGCAGCGTGGCTGAAGGATCAAGGAGGCGGGCACATATTTCTCCTGTTCTCAAAATGTTATATTGTTCGTCCATCTTGTTTTGGGTTCATTTTAAGATACTAGTTTTTGTGTTCAGAATTTTGAACAATTTGGCATTTGGGAGAAGGCATTAAAGGGTTTATTCCATCTCATGCCTTACAGTCTGGATTAGAAGGGCTATTGGATAAGATATGATGTCAGGTAAATTGGAGCGACGGGCAAAAAGTCGCCAGTGTGCAGTTTTCTTTCAGGCCCCAACTTTGTGGAATGTTCTAGAGAGTTATGTCAGCTCTAAAAAAAATTTAAGACATACCTGAAGGCTTGGCTGTTTTTCTTTAACTTTTTATTTACCAAGTTCAGTATAATATACAAGCATGATAATACCCGCGCTGAAAGAAAGTAAGCAAAAGAGAAGCACTATCGTATAAAATCACAGAAAATAACGAATCCTGATGCTTACTCTCCATCAGCCCACAAACATGATTAGGGGGAACCCCAGCAGAGGAGAAGAATATACATAAAGAAAACCCTTGAGAGAGGAGAAACATTAATATAATCACCTCATTAGCAGCAGTGACGGATTTAGGATTTTGGCGCCCCCTAGGCACTGTTGGTGCAGTCGACCCCTATCATCCTTCTCTTCCCTCCCCTCCCCCCCCCCCTCCCAAGGATGGACAACAGGGGGCAGAAGGTCTAAGGCGCAGTCCCTCCTAACTTCCTGTGGCAACTCAGGGGTAGATCCTGTGGCAAAAATGGAAAAACGTCTGAAGCAAATTGGCAAACATTTCCATTTTTATATTACATTACGAAACTAAAGTAGTTTTACACTATATTTATTAGTATAATTTACATTATTTTTATTGGAAGGCAGCAAATTTTTTAGCCAGCCTGCTGCCTCTCCAGATTTCTGCAGCCCTAGGCACAGGCCTAGTGTGCCTATTGACGAATCCAGGCCTGATTATCAGCTGGTTTAGGCACATTCTAGTAACTCTGTTTTCTAGAAAAGGTTTGGAATGCTTAGGATCAAAAGAACCGTACACCTAATATTATCTAATCTTACGCAAGGGTTTAGACAAATACTGGAGGAGAAAGTGCCCCTCCCTACCCAACTCATCCAATGCCTCGCTTCTTCTTGCCACATCTGAAGAAACATTTTCCTAAGATTTTTAAGTCTGCTTCCCAACATCAGGAACTAGTCAGACCCTTTCACCCGTAAACATGGATTCTTTGTGACAAAAGAAAAGCCTCATAACAGAGTCCTACGCCTTATCAGATTCAGACACAAACGAAATCAATAAAGTGGCACGCTGATTCCCCTCTTCAGTTGACATCTGGAGAAAGGCAGCCAACTCAAGGCTATCTATCCTTGGAAACTCAGCTCAGTCCGAACTCCTTCTTGATGCTTTTCATAAAGCAAACAGTACGCTTTATTCAGGGGAGGTATCACATCCCCAGAAAGCTGTAATCCATCTGAAAGAAATTTCTTAAACAGCTCCTTAGGGGAAATAAGTGGAACACATGGAAAATTCAACGTTCTAATGTTCAAAAATCTTGACCTGTTTTCACACATTTCCAATTTCCACTGGCTTGACAAAGAGTCCTGTGTAGTAGCAGTCTTAAAAGTCTGGAAAAACAGCTTACTCTGTTTGCAATTCCTCTATCTTCCCATCCCCTTATTTTCGATCATTGTGTTTAAGGCTTGGTTGTTTAGCCAGGCTTTTGCAGATTGAAGACTCATATATGCTTTTGGTTAGCCCAATGTTTTATTTATGACTTACAAAATGCAGAGGTTTTTTTTTTTTTTTTATTGCTTTGATGTATTTTAATGTATAATATATTGTTGTATGCCTCCTTGGGCCTTTATATGGAAGTGCATCTGCAAAATAAAAATGGTGATGATGACATATTTACCCACCTCATCTGGTTTTTCTGGCCAGTGATGGACTATAGTGCTACGGTCAGTATTACATTGACAGCACTCTTCAATCCCTTTAATTCCATTTGCTGTAACGGAGAACATGTTTTATAACAGTGGTTCCCAACCCTGTCCTGGGGACCCCCCAGCCAGTCGGGTTTTCAGGATATCCACAATGAATATGCATGAAAGAAAGTTAGCATGTTATGGAGGCAGTGCATTCAAATTTTCTCTCATGCATATTCATTGTGGATTACCTGAAAGCCTGACTGGCTGGGGGGGTCTCCAGGACAGGGTTGGTAACCTCTGTTTTCTAAGATTGACATTGTATGTCTAGACCAGTGGCTGCGAACTCCAGTCCTCGAGTGCCACAAACAGGCCAGATTTTCAGGATATCCACAATGAATATGCATGAGAAAGATTTGCATGCTCTGCCTCAATTGTATGCAAATCTATCTCATGCACATTTATTGTGGGTATCCTGAAAGCCTGGCCTGTTTGTGGCACAAAGATTGGAGTTCCCCCGTACTGATCTAGACTAGTGGTTCCCAATGTTTTTTGTCACACTGTACACCTGGAAAAGGGTTCATTGTGGCACACCACTAGCTTCCCCTTCCTCATTTTCTTTTCTCTTCCCTCTCCCCCAACTCCGCTAGTTATCATCATCATTTTCCCTCCCCCCCCCCTCACTCCTTGGCATTATCACCTTCTCCTCTTCACTCTTCTTCCAATCCCCTGGCATCATTATCACCTTTCATATCCATCTACCCCTCTTCCTCACTCCTTGGAATCATCATCACCACCACCTTCCCTCTTCCCCCATCCCCAACACTCATTTTTTCTCCCCTTTCCCTCCACCCCCTGGCAATAACTTTCTTTTCCCTTTCCCTTCACCCCCTAGCATCATCTTCATCATTTTCCCTCTCCTTCCACCTTTCTCCTTCACCCCCTAATATCATATTCAACTTTCTTCTCCCTCCACTTCTCCTCCTTCCCCATCCCTTAGGATATTCATTACCTTTCCTCTTCCTCCAAACCTCTCTGCCATCCCCAGTCTTCATCACTATCACCTTCCCTCTCCCTCCACCCCTCTTTCTCACACCCTGAAATCATAATTATCTTCCCTCTCCGACCACCCCTTAGCATCAGCACCTTTTCTTCCCTTCCCTCTCACTCCACCTCTCTTCCCCCCCCCCCCCCGGAAGTCATCTTCTCTTCTCTTTCCCTCCACCAAATAGCATCACCTTCTCTCTCTCTCTCACTTTCTGGCATCATCACCTCTCTTCCTTTCCCTCTCCTTCCACCCCTGATATAATCAATCTTCCCTCTCCCTCACTCTTTGGCATCATTATCATGTTCCCTTTCCCTCTTCCTCTTATCCCCTGCCTCTTGCATCATCATCATCTTACCTCTCCTTCCATTCTTCTCCCTTGGCATCATAATCTTCTCTTCCCCTCCCTCTCCTTTAATCCCCCTGCCATATTCACCTTCTCTTCCCTTTCCCTCCACCCTCATGTATTACTTTCCCTCAACCTCATTACTTGCATCATCATTACTTTCTCCTTCTCTCCCTCCACCTCTTCTCTTCACCTCCTTGTATCATCATTATGTTCTTCTCTTTCCCTCCAGTCCTCTCCCCCACCCACTGGCATCATCATCTTCTCTTCCCTTCCCTCTCCCACCACCTCCCTGCCATTATCACTTTCCCTTTCCTTCCACCCCTGGCATCACCTTCTCTCTCCTTCACCCCTTGCATCATCATCAACAGCATCATCATCACATCTTCTTCCCTCTCCCGCCAACCCTCTACCCAAACCCCTGGAATCACCTTCCCTGTCCCCCACCTCTCTGGCATCATCGCCTTACTTTCCCTTCCCTCTCCCCCCCATACTCGCGGTTCATTCAGCTTCCCTTTTACCCCCATGCCCTGGAATGGCAGAAGTCAAGGAGTGGTTACCTGGTGCTGCCTCTTCCTCCTCTATCAGCTTCTTTCTGCAATTGGATCTAAATGAGGCCAGCAGGTCTCTCCAGAATACAGGGCCCCATGCAGTTTCTACTGAAAAGCAGATCCAGCAGAGGGAAAAGCAGGAGCAGCTGCTGCTAAGCTTGCTCTCTGAACTCCCTTTCTAGCAGGAGGACATCTTGCAGGCCAGGATGGAAAGAAAATGTGAAGACTGCAGACACGGCATACCAGACCTTCAGCCACAGCACACTAGTGTTCTGCAGCATACTGGTTGGGAAACGCTGGTCTAGACCACCATCGAATATAGCTATCTATTAATGATGTAGTATGTCAATCTATATCCTTGAATAGTTCCCCTGTGCTTGTTTTCTGTAAAACAATGACTAATGCACAACAAAATATATTTTCCCAGGTAAGTATAGCCCATGAAATCCTAACAGTGTCAGAGATTAATTTTATGTCCCAACTATTTCAAGAGCTGTGTCAATTGCTAAGTATACATTTCATCAGAACTTCAATTTACCATCCTCAGACTGACAGCTTCATGGAATGATTTAACCAAGGCCTGACAGGAATTCTCAAGAAGCTCATAAAATTGGACTCATGCAACTATCACAAGTTTTATTTATCTATCTACTTGTTAATTTATTTATTTGTGTATTGGCATTTGATATTCTGCTTTTTACCATCAATGACCTCAAAGAGGATTACAATAAATTCAAAGTAGGTTACAATAGTGTTAGGTCAATAAACAATATTGGTTTAGGATCTATATATTTAAAGACAGATTCATAGTTAGGTTCTTTTGTTGTTGCTGTAGAAATAGGAATAGTTCTGTGGATGGCCCGAGGTGGTATAGTACAAGCAATCATTTTGACTGTTGTAGTTCGAAAGTCTGATGGCTCTAATAGGAGCCTTAGTTGATGGAGTTGTCTCAATTTAAAATAGGCACTAGACAAAACAGACTGAAGCTGTGATTTATATGTCAAGGAGGGGTCAAATATAAAACCCAAGTTACAAACCTTCTCTTTAAAGTCAATAAAGACACCATCAATGGGTATACCAGAAAGATTGCTGGTGTTACAGAAGGAACACTAGGAAAGCGATCCAAACTTGAGGGGAATGTATGCCCTTGGGCCTCGGCACGATCCCAGAAGAATCCAAGACAGCACCGAGGGTTGGCAAGGCGTGTCCCAGCATGGGCGAAGACAAAATCTGACCTCTGCCGGACCTGCATGCTTCTGGAAGCCAACAACACTGTGTTGGTTATTGAACAGTCCTCCAATCATTCCCAGCTCTTTCGGACCTGCCGCTGGGTATCGGCAAGAAGCAGCAGGCTAGACTAAGGATGAGGGCAGAGAGAGGCCTTGTGACACAGAAGACTCAAGACGTGGACGAAAAGACTGTGGATGTGGATCAGGATCTTGGAAAACTCTCGACGAGATGAGGAACTTGGAAGACTCTTGGATGAGACGAGAAGCTGGAAAGGTTCGGACATTGGCACTGTCTCTCAGGGTGCCCTACACAGCCCACCGACACGGGCGGACCCAATGGGCTGGTCGCGGACCACCCTGTCCCACTGCGTGCCCTACACAACCTAAGGAGGCTGGTCACAGACCACGTGGAGAGCGGGACAATGCAGGAAGGGAATCCAGCTGAGACAAAACTCCAATGACGAGGCCAGGTGTCATCTGGAGAACCACAGGAGCTGGAGGGTCAAGAGGACTCAGAAACACAGGAAGAGAATCCAGCTGAGATGAGACTCCAATGACGAAGCAAGGTGTCATCTGGAGAACCAGAGAAGCTGGAGGGTCAGGAGGACTCGAAATAAGCGAAGGAGGGCGGAACCTCAGAAACATCAGGAAGTGGAACATCAGGAAGCCTTGACTAGGAACCTCAGGACATGAAGACATGGAACATCAGGAAGCCACAGGAAGCAATGAAGACTCAGGAAGCATGACGAGACATGGAGCTCCAACGAAGAACGACGACCTGACAGAGTGCTGGAAGGCGAGACTTCCAGGAGCAAGTAACTCCAAGGCAAGGCAGAAGTGTTGGAGAAGCCCTTTTATAGGGCTGAGACAGGAAACAGTCATCGGGTGGGACCCGGGGCATATCCGGTCGCAGGCCCTTTAAGTCTTGTGAAGAGGCGCAGACCGCGCCTTAGAAACAGGAAGCAGGAAGTTGCTCAGGACCATGGCCAGTGGCCATGCTGCTGCTAACGTCGAAGAGCAGGGCGGGGCGGGGAACAGGCCCAGCATTTTCGGCAACTCTCAAGCCGCAGAGAGGAAACAGAGGAGCGGTTCCAGCCGCAAGAAAGACCGGGGATTGTGGCTTCCAGGCAGAAAGAAGGTAAGAGGCTGCCTATGAGGGCAGAATCACAACAGCTGCATCTGTCTTTCCTGGAGAACCAGATAGCTTTGGTGTTTCCTAAATTTAAAATCAAAGTATTGTTAGCAAGCCAAGCACAGACAGCAGACATACAAGATGAAATCAAGTCTAAAGTAACCTGAGGATCATCTGTTACTTCAAAGTAAAGCTGTACATTGTCAGCACACACCTTAAAATACATTTTAAAAGATTCTAAAAGTAAACCTAATGGCTGCAAATATATATCAAACAGGGTAGGGGATAATAATGATCGCTGTGGAACACCTACCACTGTATGAAACCAATGTGATCTCGTCACACCAATCTAACCTGTTGTGGCCATAAAAACAAAAAAATATCAGAACCTTCTCTCTAAGACCTAACAACTTAAGCCTAGAGATTAGAATTGCATGATTAACCAAATCAAACACAGAAGATAAATCTAAGTAAATAGCAATAACTGCCTTTCCAGAGTCTATAGTCCTCAACAGGAAGTCATTAATAGAAACAAGAACTGATTCTGTTCTAAAATTTTGGCGAAAACCACATTGGTTATCATGCAAAACTGAATGTTGAATTAGAAAGTCCTCAAGTTGTCTGAGAACATAGCAAGATCAAATTAGAAATTGGTCTGTAATTGTTTACATCATCTGCCTGTTTCTTGCTTTTCTTTACAAGCCAAATTAGGGATTTCTTAAAAATTTCAGGTATTATTCCTTCAGTAAGGAATAAGTTAACCAATTTAGAAAGCACCTCCATAAATTCATCCTTCAAGATGCTCTTAATCCACATAGGACAGAGATCCACATAGGACAGATCCTCCAGCTCTATCTTACACACCCATAACAAAGTATCCCAGGTACCATCACTATCCAGAATTAACAGTGACCCAGCAAAGTGGGTCGTGACAAAGAAAAATGCACCTGCTTATACAACGGGCAGAGGACATGTGAAATCCCTTGTTAACAAAGTATACCTGATAGCCATATATCTAATGTCCTTGACAAAAAAGAAAAGTCACGGTCATCTTAGGCTTACCTGCCAATTACTGGAAGTTCATCCCCAACTTTTCCAAAAATATAAATACACTAAGATGTAACTTTGGCACGTGTGCATCAGCACACGCCTAGATATGCAGCCATTTTATATCTTGCATGCACCTATGAGCATAAATCCTGCTTCTACTGCAAAAGTCAGGGAATTTTAAAAAGGGCCACGCCACGCCATTGCCATTGCCAGTTTTACCAGTTTGTCCATCAGTTTGCCCAGTTAACAGTAGGTCCTCCAACCCACCCTGGTTTGATAGCCTGCACTCCCTCCAGTTATGCCAGACCCTTAAACCCCTGAGAAATGGTTCTTTCTGTTTCTGTTTTAACTTATACCTCATCCCTAGCAGAAGTAAACGTACTTGCCACTGGACCTGGGCGCGCACCCAGGCATATAAGTATTTTCACGCACATCTCTTGGCTTGCCCTGAAATACCCAGACCATACCCACACCCACACCTCATGCCTTTTTGAGAACTGGTTTGTGCAGCGGGAGATACACATATATATGGGCGGTCTATACAATTTGGTCAGAGTGCACCAGCCCGACTGGTGCGTGAATCTCCAAACTGAAGCATGTGCTGGGCTTTTAAAATTCACCTTTAGTGGACCTTCTAAATAAAAATATATCCTGAATAGAATGACAAGCATGTTGAAATGCGAGAACACCTTTAACAGACTGGGGTAAAGCCTGGGTAAGCACAGAGGATGGCTCTCTGCTTCAACGGCATGGGAGAAAGACTGATACATCACGCATTTTCAGCATAGCTCTCTGCTTCAACGGCAGGGGAAAAAAAAACCAACCAATAAGGGCTGTATAACATAGTCTGGGTAAAACAAATAAGCATGGGTGTAGCTTGCTTATTGCGGCGGTTACTACCCCTACTACCCCTAACTAATCAAGCTAGACATTTCACTTGGATGCAGCTCCATCACTGCTCTCTACATTAATGGTGGGGGTGGAAAGGAAATAGAACCAAGAGCTAAGAGAAACAGATAAGTATGAGACAAAAAATGTGTGAGGCTTGCTGGGCAGACTGGATGGGCCGTTTGGTCTTCTTCTGCCGTCATTTCTATGTTTCTATGATCTGGGACTCCACTATATGAATTCAGCAAGGAGTTCTTACTGTGGGCAAATGCTTTGGATACGAGCCTTGGGGCAGTCTTCTCAGGGGGGACAAGGGGAGAGGAATATCCAGTTCTATTTCAAAGTCAAAAACTATTCCTCCATAAAAAGTATTATTTGGTGATCTAGAAGGAATGCCTTCCATCAAGTGAGACAGGAAGTATCTCTCTTATTATCTGCAGGGCAGGACATTCCCACTTGTGACAGATCATTAACTCCTCAAATGTCCACAACATATGAAGGGCACCATCCCTAGGATTATCTGCTTGTACTTAAACCTCCAACAGGATCATTTTATAATACAATACTGGCCAGATAAAGAAAACCTGACAGCTGACTTCCTGTCTCAAGAGATGGGGAGTAAGTTTCATGTTGAGAGTACAAGTAGATTTCTCTTAATGGGGAGATGTGTAGCAGAGAACCTAGGTGACACAAGAATGAAGCCAACAACATAATCAAGGAGGAGTATAGACCAATATGAATAAAACTGGGAAGAGGAAAAACCTGGAACACAGATAGAAAAAATGTAGGCAGAGCTTTGAAATGAGGGAACCAAGCTCCATGCAGTCTGGACATATTCACAAGCTGACACAAAAGAATTAGCCTTGATTTAACTTAGTAGGCTAAAGTCTAGTTGGCTGACTGATGAGTGACTTTCTGAAAATGCTATTCCACATAATTAACTACAGATGGTCAAAAGTCTCAGTCTGTCCCATATCCTGGCAACGCCGATGCTTCTCCAAACGTCCCCTCTACTCATGATCACCATATTCCTTCCTCCTACTCCATGGCAGCCCTGATGCTACTTCAAACGTTTTCCTCACCTCGTCCCCAAAATCTTCCCTCCCATTGTAAATAAATCCTCCTTACTGATTCCTGTGACCTCAGGCCCAGCTTCCATGACAGGGTTGGGGTGGGTGTTTGGATCACAGGGACCAGAAGGTTATTTTCACCACTAAAGGGACTGAGGAGGTCATTTTGACAATGAAAACTGGGCCTAGGAGGAGAGTAATTACAGGGACCATGAGAAAGGAGGTTTGAAAGAGTATTGGGAATGCTGGATGGTGGTGAGAGGGATATAGGATATTGTAGGTCCAGGATAAAGGTCTGAAGTTGCATCTAGGCTACTGGTGGCAGGGGGGATAGAGTACTCATGGGTCCAAGGGAATCATTATGCATTCAATGGGATAGAAGCAGGAGTAGTCAGCCTGTCCTGATCCAGAGTAAAATGGGAAAAAATGTTTATATCTGTAGCCAATTCTATGCAGCAAAAAAATCATTCCTGATCCTTAAACTCTCTGAATCAGTGCATTTGTCTAGATTTATCATACTCCTCAATCCCATTTTTCCTTTCAAAACATGTCTCCATTTATTTTGAAGTTTCTTATTACCATATCCATGAGCAGTTTCATGGGCAATATATTTTACAATTTCACTACTCTTGGAGAGGACAATTTTGAAAACAATTTTACACAGGTAACTACATAAAATCATAAACTGAAAATTGTTCTCCCCCTCTTTGAGCAAAACTACCAACATTGTTGTATAGAACAGGTACTTTTAGTCATTCTACCTAGGGGCAAATCCAGGGGCAGGGAGAATGAGCCAGCAAGCAGAGCAGTACATGCTATATACAGTGCTGACTTTATACCTACTGTAAAGCAGGTGCAAAATCCCTGAGCTCTGTAGTACCCTATGGCATCGGGTGGCCCTTAAATTATCAGAGGGAAACTCCACGGGGTATTTACCTCTGAAAATTCACTTGCAAGCCCTAAATACAGAGCCCAAAGTACCCGCAGGCCTGCATCTTTTAAAATCTGCCCCCTGATTAAACCATCCCTTCCTCTGAGGGTAATAATATACCTGCCATCTTAATCCACTTAAATATGTAGAAATGAATGTCGGAAGACAAAATACAGGTGATATCTTTATTAAATAAATTGACTTAATATGTTTGAACTGTTTGGAGAAGTTATGCTCCCTTCATGAGGACAGTGCAGCATAAATAGAAATACTAACAATGCCCCAGCTCTATTCCCCTCAGACATCTCCGTCTGCCTTGCTCTCTCTTTCTCACTCCCTCTCTGTTCACCCTGTATGACTGTTACAAACATTGCCAGTTGTTTTCCTCCTTATGAAATGATAGGTGTCCTTGAGAAACCTTAAAGGGGGCCAGTTTAATGATTACATGTAAGGATTTCCATGGCTTAATTCCTTTTCTATCCTCGTGAACCTGGCTCTTGACGCAGTTTGACCTTATTTCTTACTTTTTATAGTGTCAGACAGGTAGGGGATACACAAGTGTATAAATTATTATTGGTCCCGTCCGACTGTGATGTCCCATCAAGATTTTAAGCACGGAATGCTTGGTGTACGTTTCTAGAAAAATGAACAACTGGTTCCTGCGAGTAAGCTGAAAAAAACGAAGCGTAAAGAAGTGCTTTTCATTCGGAAATAAATGAAACTTTTTTTTTTTTCTCTGTGAGGGGCTAAAAATGCTGCAGGGGGCCATCCTGCTTCACTGAACAGGAAAAGCCTGTCTTTGACACATGCTCACACACTAGCTCATAAGCTTCCTCTCACTATAGCAACGCTCTACACCAGCAAGCCTTTCTTTCAAAGAAGCTTTATGACTCATCTGGCTGCTTTCCCATTATCTTCACTAACTCCACCTATCCTACTTTTTTTTTTTTTCGTAGCTTTTAAATTAGAATGTTCTTATGGTGGGTGATGTTGCTATCGTATGCTCTAGCTTCCTTCCAGCATTGCATTAGTTTCTACAGGCTGCAGGATTTAAAAGCACGTGGACTGAAGGGAACAAGCAATAATCTGCAGTGATGTGGCACTGCTTTACCACCACCAAGAAGACGGGAACCTCTGCCTTCCATAGACAATGATTCAGATTCAGGCAACATTATTGGCCTCATGCCTGACAATTTGTACATATGTTTGCAAAGTAACACAGGGAGGATAACTTGCTAACAAATGTGCGTGGCAGCAGATACGCACGTATATGGCCACGAGAATATCTACACTAGTATTTTATAACCCTGGGGGAACGAGCGATGATTCCCACAGGCCATGAGGCAGAAATTCAGTCTGACTCCAGCCTTTCTTAAGACATCTAGCCTAGTCCTACACAGGAAAATAGGGGAACACCAGGGGCACTGCCTCACATACCCCTCCCCTCAGCTTGAACTTGTCTAGCCAAGTGTCCCTACTCCCTCCTGGAACCCATCCAGGAGATTCCCCTTCCTCTGACTTCCCACCAGCTATGCTTGGGAACAAGGACCTCGTGACATGCTCACCCCCATTTCTTAGGGTTACCCTCGATAGCATCATGACCACCACCTAGTGTGCTGTTCACACAGTGCACATCCCCAGTCCTTTAACTAAGTCCTTTGCTGGCTCCGGGTTCAAATTCCACACTGATAGAGCTTTATGGATTGACTGGAGAACCACCGGTGCTGGTTCCTCTATAACCAGATGTGCCCACTTCCTAGCATCTGGTATCTCTGATGTAGAGCTCCTCCTTGGCTCCTCTGTATCCTCAGTTGCTGGGGTCTCCACAGTGCCATCCTCTGGGCTCTCCGTGGACTCTTCCTCCAGGTTATCTGCAGCACCTCCTTCTGGGCTCTCCATGGTTTCCTTTTCTGTACACTCTGCAGTATCTCTCCCTGGGCTCTCTGCAGTTTCCTCATCTATAAACTCTGCAGCGCCTCCCTCTGGGCTCTCCGCAGTTACCATCTCTGTACACTCTGGCCACTCGCCCACACTGGTCACTGGCTTCTCCGTGGCCTCATTCGCTGGGGTCTCCACAGTGCCACCCTCTGGGCTCTCCATGGCATCTATAGCTTGACTTTCCCTGCCTTCTCATGGAATTTGTCTCTGGACTCCCGGTAATGTTTGGGCACCTTACAGGATCTTCCTTGGGACCTCTTGTAGCGCCGACTTCCAACTTCTCAATACTGCCTCCTCCTGGGCAGTCTGTGTTTCCCTCTTCAGGGTACTCTATGACCCCTCTCACAGGGTTCTTCACTGCCTCCTTCTCGGGGATTCTCATGGGATCAGTCTCTGAACTCCCAGTAGTGTTTGGGCATCCTACAGGGTCTTCCTCAGGACCACCTGTAGTGCCAATCTCAGACTTTTGCCATGACCCAGTTAGCTCGCCAGACCCCTCTGTCAGCCACTCATCCAGTTCCTCCATGAACAGTTGGTACTGCTTGTCCAGCCAGTCTAGGCATTCACTCATTTGCCTGGCCTGGACTCTTGGAAGTGGGTTCCTTTGCTCAATTACCTGGCTGGCCTTTCCAGCTTCCAAGCCTTGGGTCCTCCCTCTGACCTGGCTTCTGGGACAGGGGAACTCCCACTACACAGAAATACATGCTGTTTGCCTTCCAGCCCTCTGGCTGCTTTTTCTTCACCGGTTGCTGCAGTACCCTGACAGTTCCACTCCATGTTTTCCTGCACCTGCAAGTGGCTTGCTTGCTGGAAGAGGGCCCCACCCTGTTTCCATTCACTGCACTCACAGCCCTCTCTGGCACCTTTTCCAGGGCCCCACCCTGTTCAGCACAACCTTGCTGTACCAGTATTCCTTCCTCTTTTCTTTTTTTCAAGGCAAATAAAAGGTTTAATAAACAAACGAACCCTGCATAACCAGCAAAAACTAAATCACTTTTAATTTCCTATCAACCTGGAGTCAGGCTCCTCCATTAGCCAGTGCAAACCTATCACTTCCTGGCTGTCTCTGAATTAGGCCCACTCACAGATTCCTCTCTACCTGAAACTTTAAATTGTGAGGGTTTTTTTTCTTCAGTGCAGCTTGTGAGCCACACCCATTTACACAAGCTACCATGCTCTGTGTACCCATGCGCTCTGTACTTTGTTTTAGAGAGACAGGCCCCCTATGTTCTATACTATGTTTGCAACCGTAAGCCTTCTTCACAACTCTCTGCACTCTCTGTACTGTACCACTCCTTGGAGGCTGGTTTTTTTTTTCCGTGCAAAGCTTTAGAAAAAATCCCAAGCATGATACCATATGTGGGAACGAGCAGTGATTCCTATAGGCCTGGAAGCAGAAATTCATTCTGACTCAGCCTTTCTTAAAACATCAGGTGTCTAGCCTGGTCCTGCACAGAAAAATAGGGGAACACTAGGGGCACCGCCTCACAAAACCATACATATGATATATGTGCTTTACAAAATATGCGTATCTCTACCCTTCAACACATACATGCATGTGTAGGCTTATGCACAAATACATGCAATGCATTGAAAGAACGTATATCAATGCATTGAACGTGTGCACTTCTATCTATTTTAAAAATATACGCATATATATTTTATGTGCAAAAATAAAGCAGGACTTACTCGCGTAAATTGGGATTTACACATGTAAGCCAGTGTCTTTTAAAGCATGCATGCATCAAGGAAATTACCAATTTTTCCAATTAGTCCACCAGTTCACTCAGTCCTTCCCCAGGTCATTAAGACCCTCCTGGTTCTTCAGCCTGAACTCCCCCCAGTTCACTCAGACAATAAACACACACACAATAAACACATTTAAAATGATTTATGCCAGTTAATTAGCAATTGCAAAATTACATGAGAAAGTTGGCAACTCTACAAGCGTGTCTTTTAAAATAGCAATTTATGTGTGTAAAGGTTGGCCCCACCACAGAACACCCCTAGACCACCCCTATTTTACATGCATATATGCACGCTAAAGTGAACATGCACACATATTTTGGACTTTTTTAATATGCAGAATACACAAGTACTTATGCATGTATATGCCCATTTTTTTATGCATGTAACGTTTGGAAAAATCACCCCATGCTTTTGGGGTTAACTGAGCAAACTTGAAGGTTTACTTCCTGTATCTTCACAAAAAAAAAGTGGCACGGCTGGGGGTGTTCCCAGGGCACAGGTTCCCTTTCAGTCACCCAGATCAATAAGTTTTTGAGGCAATTCCTGCTTTGATTTCTGAAGAAAAAATGTATATGGGTCAATGGCTTAGGGAAGGCTCAGGACACTTCTTTCCTCCCTTCCCGTTTCTGGATGGCACTCTAGCAGGTAACTACTATGAGAAGTATAGTTAAATTAAGCTCAGCAACCCAGTCAAGATACATTTTCTTTAGTAAATACATCTGTAATTAGCTCATTACCATGATATTTGTGTATTTAAAATAGGCAGCTGAGTTCAAAATTCATGAAATTGCAATATTATTTTAAAGCGGCTGCATTTAGAGTACTGATGCTGCATTATGGCTAGCTTGAATTAGCACATAAACCCTAAAATCTACTGTACCCTTGTGTAATCCACTTTGAAGCGCCCAAAAACAGAATCTAAATCAAATAAGTAAATAAATAAATAAATTGCAGGCCTAAAATTATCTGGATAACTTTGTCTGGGTGACCTTAGACTGATATTCTGGGCTGAATATCTGGGCAAAGTTTTCCAAAGAAAGTTGTCCAAGTAACTATAAAGTGGTTAAAAGGAAAGAGTTATAGCAATAATTAATGTCCTTTTTCAAATGGGTGTACACAGAAAAGGTAATGCAGTCTTCCTGAGTTGAAGACCATCTCCTTTGCTGTCATGCGGAATCTTCTATGACTGATACATTTTCTAAAAATAACCAAGGTTATCACCCCTAGAAAATGCAATGGAAAGTATTTCAAAGCAATGAACCACCAAGATTTGAATGCACTCCTTGTTTCACCAGATTTTGATTTAGGGAGGGTAAATTTCAATAGTGTGCACAATTCAGCACATATACATGTATGGGAGCCATGCGATTTACAAAATACCGTCTATCACTTCCCTGCTTCAGTTTATGCAGTCTTTTAATGCAGGGATTCGCATAATTTATACACATGTTTTATAAAAGTATGTACATATATTTTATGTGCAAAATAACTGCAATATGTGCAGGTAAATGCACATGTTCAGTTTATGCACAGAAGCATAAACTGAACATGTGACTGATGGATGCGTGCATTTCGCTTATGAAAATACTTAACTTATGCACGTACTTCCCAGGACCAGTTTAAGAAGACCTGCACCAGCTGACCCAGACCTCCATCATTTTAGCCACACCTTCCTCTATTTGCTCCAAACCCTCCACCCAAAAACAGTAGACAAAAGAGATTTCATTTTCCTGCCTTTCAATTGTATAAGCATGTAATATGTGATGATGAATGTATGTACTCCATTTTCGTATTCCATTTTTAAAATAGGTAAATGTGCTTACTTTCAAACCCCTCCCCAGAATGCCCTTAAAATGCCCTCTTAGTGCACACATACCTTTCCGAGAAGCATAGACAGTACCTGCATACTTCCACCCTTCTAAAAATGTGTTTACTATGCACAGATAATGGCCAAATTTACATATATGACAATTTTACATGCATAAGTCTGAAAATCACCCACCAAATTATTATTGATTGGATTTGATTTTATTATAATGTTTTATGTTTTAAGATTTTATATTTTTGTGCTGGACTATATTAGTTTATTATTCCTCTCCTTGGGCATTCTCACTATGAAAAGGTATGTTATAAATCCAAATAAATAAATAAATGTTTGAAAATCTAAGACCAGAAGGGTTGCAGAAATGTGCATGTTAGATAATATAATGGCAGTTCTAACTAAAGAGTGATTTTGATGTATTATAGGGCAGGGCATCCCAAACCTGTCCTGGAGTCCTCACATACAGTCATATTTTCAGGATATACACAATGAATATACATCAGATAAATCTGCATATCATGGAGACTCAGTACATGCAAATTTATCTCTTGCATATTCATTGTGGATATCCTGAAAATCCAACTGGCTGTGGGGTCCTCTGGACAGGTTTGAGAAGCCCTGTCATTGGGAATGCATATTTGACACATTATAAACACTTATTGACGAAGAGAATAAAATGGAGGAATATTGAAAAACTAGCTGATACCCATTAAATATTCCACGAGGGTATGTCAACACGAGGTGCTCAGCTGTATCTCTCCCTAGGCTGACTCCAGTGTTCTCTGTCACTACTCTTCACCCGGAACCCCAACACTCCACCTCCCTAGGCCAACCCCAGTAATCACTGACATTACTCCCCAGTCCATCCCCAGTAGTCTCTCCTCTCTCCCTCCACCAAGCCTGATCCCAGCACATTCCAACCTCTGTACTCTCTGTCCCTCCTCTCCAGCTGGTCTGGAATTCCCTCCCCCCCCCCCCCCCCCCCACACACACACTTCAGCTTAACTCCAGCCCTTTCTGCTCCTCCTTCCAAGCCTGCCCCTGAACTCTTTGCTCCCCCCCATCCTGACCCCACATTCTCCAAACCCCCCTTCCAAGATTGACCTCAGCATATTCTGACCCACCCCACAACTCCCAAAATGCTTTGTTGCCACTCCTAGCTCTCACCTTCCCCCATCCCCTCCCCAGCACTCGCTGCCCCCTCCCCCAAGCCAGGTCCCAGCCTTCTCTCCTCCTCCCCAACCCAGCCCCAGTGCAGTCTTCCCATCACTCACCTTCTGCCCCCTCCAGCTTACCCAATACTCTCTGCTGCCTTCACCCAATCTGATCCCAGCACTTTCCATCCCCTTCTGTACCCCTCTATCTCCTGCCCAACCCCAACATATGCTAATCTCCCTCTTCAGCCTGGCCCCCAACACTGACCCCCTTCCCTAGCCTGAGCCCATCACCCTTCAACCCTCTTCCTTTCTCAGTCTGACCCCCAACACTCTGCTATCTCCCTTCCATAGCCTTACCCTTCCCCCCATCCACATCCTGACTTCATCACTCTCTATCTCCCCTTGCTAGCCTGACTCCAGCAGTCCCTTCCTCCTACCTGACTATTGTACACGCTTACCTATTCATGACAGGCAAGGTGTGCAATTGTGTTAGCTTACATTACACATGTGTATTTCACCATCTACTGAGCAGTATAAGAACACAGACTCTGAGTTAGTATGTACATACGTGCTCTGTGCACAGCTTGATCCAGAGTCTCATTCTTGCCAAGCTGTTAGCAGAGCTCACATTTACATGCATAAATCTGGGACTGTGCATGTCGGTTCCTCAGCAGACAGTGGGATGCACTTCCATGCTGATGCTCGCATGCACACCACACCGATTGCAGACACCACTTTAATAATAATTGCCTGTACCTACAGCTGTCAAAATGAAACTATATAACCAAATATTTCTCTGATTTCCACTTATTTTTCACACATAGGGCCTTCTTAAAAAATGACTTTCCCCAACTATGCCAAAAATCTTTATTGAAGAAGGTCCATAGCTGACAAACACAACCCTGCTCAAAAAAATCTTGTGGGAAAGAATAAGACAGGGTAAGGTATACTGTGGCTCAGGATTGTCAGGAACTGAATATAGTAACTCATTTCAAGAGCTGCATCTGCGGAATGCAATGGGTCCCATGATGTCAATCCACACATTATCTTGGTGAGGAAGTCAGTTTTGGTTTATGTTTCTGACCCTTGAGCAGGTGTTTATAGTAGATGGTGGGAGGGAGAAGCTAGCTTCATTGACTGACATTTGCTGTGCTGTGCCAAAGTGCCTTCAGAAACTAAGCTGGAAATTTCCGTCACATCGCATAGCAAGAAATATGATAGTTAATGACCTTATGGCCCAGGCGTATCACTTCACTTGCCTTTGCCACTCTTCTAACCCTGATTTGTGTCTGTACTTGCATGCATTACTGTTTATTAGCTCAAAAGCAAGAAAAAAAGCATGCCATTCATGCTATCTCCACATACTTTCAAGTGCTTTAAGCGTTGAAAACTCAGAGCCTGAATCATCACCATATTTATCACATTTTGTGGGGTGAAACATTTGAGAAATCAGGACCACAGACTTCACTGACAAAATCAATAATTTTATGTGTATAGAATATAAGGCTATTTAATATGTAGCAGGGATATTATTAAGTAAGTAACTAATGGATTAGGGAGTCATGTACTTAAAATCCCATTGGAGAAGTTAATGGGTCCAGTGTTAAATTATTCAACCAGATGCAGAATAAAAGGCCTGATTGAATTGGTTGCACCACAATCATGTACAAAAAGGATTTAATTTTTAATTAAATATAAAAATAATTTCTAGCCTACTTAATCCAATATACTTGGTGGGTTACAAAGAAAACATACATAATAGAAAGATAAAACCATAACATAATCTAAAAGTGGAAATTAAACAAAATGTAAAATAACAAATACAAAAATGTCAAATTTGTTTGCATTTAAAACCTCTACTGTAAAATCAAACTAATGCCCTATGTCCCAACAATCTCATATGCCTGCCTGAAGAAAAATGCTTTCACTTGTTTTCTGAATATTAACTTTCTTGATCTGATCACATCAGGTAAATTATTTCAAATGAGAGTTCAAGCAACAAAAAATATTCCCTCTCTCCTGTTTCTGCTAAGCATGCTTGCCTGATCTGGGGGACGTCTAGCAAGTGATTGCATGCTGATCTCAGAACTCTTGCAGGTTTATAGATCTTCAAAAGTGAGCTAACCACTACTGGCATCTCCTCACTCAAAGCACGATGAATCAGTATCACAATTTTAAACTAGATCCTCCATAAGACGGGGAGCCAGTGTAAAGATCACAGAACTGGGGTGATATGATCACAGAGTACTTTGCAATCATGTGCATAGTATCTTTTAAACGCATATGCTATATAGTCATGAGTTGTCCTAACCTCTTGTTTGCACTGTTTGATGATTTTAAAGGGGTGATATGGCATAATAATAGCTACATTTGTTTCCAATTACATTTGGGAAATCGAAGCACAAGGTAGTAAAGTAACAGAGTAACATAGTAATGAAGGCAGAAAAAGACCAAATGGTACATCCAGAATGCCCAGCAAGTTTCTTATGGCAGCAAGTGCCACTCTCTGCAGGTTACCCCCATGTTTCTGTTAAGGGTAATAACTGTCCCTCCATGCTGGTTACCCTCCCCCCCCCCCCCCAAGCCTTATGTTAAGTGTAGTAATAATTAAAATCAAAATCAAGCAGCTGTCAAAACCATAACAAAATCACTGCTAGCAAAATGTATATGGGGTGAACAAATTTCTTGATAATTCAGACAATGCTGCTTGAACGTGCTTTGCTTATGGACTTGGCTGTAGAAGCAGTCTTGTGCTTTTTCCCTAATGTCTGTATATCAGCACCCCAGACCGTAAAAGTCAGGGCCCAGTGTTGGCTGTCAGCTGAATCCAATTCCACTTTTTCCCCCTGCCGTGGAAGCAGAGAGAGATGTTGCAGTTGTTTCAAGTTGAATCCTACATTCCACTCACAGAAATGGTATGAGGCTCTCTACAAGAGATAAAGTAATGTGTAACCCTCATAAACAAGCACAGGACTGCACAAAACGGGTCTTATGACATGTCCCATTTTTGTGCAGTAGTTAATAAGCATTGGTTATAGTTTCCAGTTCTGATATTTTTTCAATGAAATTTTCTCTTGCAATTTGAATAGAAATAATAATATTTCACTAGTCACTCACATGAATAATCATATATCACAGCAGTGATTCTCAACTGGTGTGTCACCAAGCACCGACAGGTATGTCGCAGCTCCCGGTGTCCCACTGCCTCAGTTGTGCTTCCCTCCTCCATTCTTCCTGCCCCGTGAGCCAATCAGAAGCCTCCTCCCTTTTTTCTGCCAGTGGGAGTAGGAAGAAGGGAGGAAGCCTCTGATTGGTTGGTGAGGCAGGAAGAAGGGGGCGATGGCAGATCCTAGGCAAGGTGCTCAGTGAGAATGAAGCTAAACATCTCTTTCCCAGGCATTGGTTGCCAGAAGCTTATTGAGGTTGACAATGAGCGGAAATTACTAACTTTCTATGAAAAGCACATGGCCACTGAGGTCCCTGCTGATCCCTGGGGGGGAAGAGTGGAAGGGATATGTTGCGCGGTGAGAATAACAAGCAGGGCATGCTGACCCATGGGCAGGTCCAACAGCTGCTCAGCAAGGGTCATTGCTGCTAATGTCCCAAGAGAACTGGAGATCACAAATGCAAGTCTGTCCATGGCTGCATCATTGACACCAATCTAAGCGTTCTCAACTTGGCTATTGTCAGGAAAGGTGAGAAGGATATTCCTGGGCTGACTGACAGCACTGTTCCTCGCTGCCTCGGTCCCAAGAGGGTCAGCAGAATCCCCAAGCTGTTCAACTTGTCCAAAGAGGACAATGTCCAGCAGTATGTCGTGAGGAAGCCCCTGAACAAGGAAGGCAAGAAACCCAGAACTAAGGCTCCTAAGATCCAGCGCCTGGTGACTTCCGTGTCCTGCAGCACAAGTTGTGGGCACATTGCTCTGAAGAAGCAGCGCACACAGAAGAACAAGGAGGAGGCATCAGTGTATGCCAAACTTTTGGCCAAGAGAATGAATGAAGCCAAAGAAAATGCCAGGAGCAGATTGTGAAGAGATGCAGACTCTCCTCACTCAGCACCTCTATTTCCAAATCTGAATCTAGCCATGAGTAGAAATCTTATGGTGTAGCCCGATTAAATGAAAATTTTGTGATTGAAAAAAAAAAAAGACCATAGCCCACAGCAGAAGTTTAAGATGAAGAGGGCATGGCCTGAAGAAGATGGAGGAGGAATTTCATGACTGCCAGAGTGCCCAAAGGAGTAGAGGGAGTGTATATGTGGGAGAATGTGAGGAATATGAGCAAGCAGGTCTGTGTGAAAATGAGCACAAAAGTGAACATGTGAGTGTGTTAAGAGTGAGTGTGCATGAGAGGAGAAAGCTTGTGCTCATACCTCAGAGCCTGTCTCTACCCCAACTAATGGATGAAATCTCAGGGTGACTGTAAATCAAAAGTTCCCAAGTATGTGCATAAAGTGCTGGCAGCAGCGCCGGCCCAGACCACAATGAAGTGCATCCGGCGATCAGCGATGGGGGAAAGAACAGAGTTAGCCCCCATAGCTGATGGGATTCTTCATTCTGGAGCCGCAGGGGCTGGAGAAAGAGGCTACTGTAGCTGCCATTTGTACTGGGGAGAAGGGGAGGGTTGTGAGCGAGAGCGAGCCAGAGGAGAGAGCATTTGTATGTGATTGAGAGCTTGTAGGTAAGTGAGAGAGAGAGACTGGTCAGGGAGGTGACTGGTGTGTGTGAGACAGCGACTGTTCATGGGGTCTAATTGGGGAGGGGGATGTGAGTGTGACTGGTTGTGGGCGCTAAGGAAGAGGACTGTGAGGACTGAGCTTCAGCAGCCCTTGCTGCTTCTGATGAGTGCTTTTGGCCTGCAAGAGAAAGAAGTAGGAGTGTTGCTGGAGAGGGTAAGTAAAGGTGGCTTTAAAGATTATTTTTCTTGATTGACTACAATTTTAATTTTGGCTATTATGTGATGTCTGCTGTTTTGAAATATTTTATTGATATTTGGACATTTTTAATAATTTTTATGAGTTTTAATTGTTTGACGTTATTCTGTTCATCAGCTGTTTTGAAACATTTATTAATATAGTTTTACAGTTATTTCTGTGTGGGGCTCTATAGGAGCTTGGCTTGTTCTGTTTTCCTAATAGGAGGTGTATTAGTGTTTAGGACCTGATTTAATATTTGTAGTGTTGCCTTTTCATAGATAGGGTTGTTATATGTTCCATAATGCAGGTGTAACTTTGTGCAGATTAGTTTCTGTGCATTATTGCAGATCCTAGGACTGTGTTAGGTGCTATATTTCTCTTTCCATTTCTCCAGGTTTGCATTGCATGCAGAGTAGCTTTTTTGGGTTTCCATTTCAGTTTCTGTCTCCATATTTATAATTAGTTGTCTTTCTGTATTTGGCGAAGTTCAGTTTTGTGCGTGTGACCGAGGTGAGGTATTTTACTAGTATGTAGGCATTTGCATCAGTTTTATTTGTTGTGTTTTCTCAACAGGACAGTAATTTACTGTCTTTTCATAAGAAAGGCAAAGGCATCTGGTAGTAGAGGGAGTTTGTTTTGCTTTTACTGAGATGTCACCAGAACCAGAATATCTTTTTTATATAGCAAGTTGTATGGGTAATGCCCTAGTTCTGCTCTGCACCCATTGTTGGAGGTCGAGGGGGTTCCTGTTCATGCAGCATATATGTTTACATTTAGCCCCGTGACAGTCACATGTTCAGTGTGTCACACATGCGAGAACCATCTGTCAGGCATGTCCCGGTCGAAAAAAGGTTGAGATCCACTGTATCAGAGTAAGCATTTTCACAAAGTACTTATCTTCTTGTATTAATGATTCCCAACGCTGGCAATTCCACAATCAAAGTCAGAAAATAATACATCGGTACACTGAAGGTGTTCATCAAAAAGTTACAGTGGCTACCTTCTAATCAAAGGACGCAGTAGCTTCATCTTACATCCTGATTACAGCTTACCAGTGAGACTGAGTACCGCCATTTTTAAATGGACCAGAAGCAGGAAAACAGCTGTCATTAATAACAGAAGGGGCAGAATTTTATCACGCAGTGAACTGAATATTCATCTTTAGAGATAAAAAACATTAGATAGAGTACCACTCTACCCTGTCATTGAACCCATTTGATACTACTACATTGAGAATAAAAATCCTGTAATATGCACATTTATTGAGTAAAGCCTGCACACTGCCCCCTCGAGATAACAGATGTAATTCTGAAAATGTGTGCTGGCACATTATGCAACGAGACACTATTGGAGCATGTTCTTCTCTTGTATTCAAATGTTTTAAGCAAGCTAACTTGCATTGCCACCTTAATAATGTGATTAACAGAGATTAGAGGTGAAAATAGACTTTTTTTTTTAGGACAAGTTGCCCAATCCAGGTTTTACCCCCTCCCTGCCACTCATTGTAAGCATGTCTTGTACTTCTGATTTCCTTGTTGTTTTTGCTAAGAAATGCAGCCTGACAAGTCCATGCACGCAGTGATGTAAAACCAGAACTGAATCAGCTGATCCTGAAAAAATGGAGCCATTTCCTTTCTTTTGCCCGTTGTTAACGTACTTTTTATGTTACGTCTCTGCTCACTGATTGCCTTCGATTTTTGCTTATGCTCTCTCTACTAGTCTCCACGTCCCACTCAGCACCAAGCACCGCTTCTCCCTACCCACCCCGTCTAGGCATTTCTGTGCTTCGCTGAAAGGGTGGCAGAGGCCATGTCCCATGTCCCATGTCCCACTCAGTACCAAGCACCGCTTCTCCCTACACTACTTTGCTTCGCTGAAAGGGTGGCAGAGGCCAAAACACTTCTAGGCATTTCATCATCAATTGAAAACTGGAAATATGTATCAGAGGGCACAATACATTATTCATCTTTAAGTAATTTATCCCTTCCAAGTTCCCAGTAATGTAATAATTCCGATTTCTTTTAAAATAAATGTGCATACAAATATATTGGACGGTTTTAAATATTGAGAAGTTGTGGAGTTCATAGCTCTGGCATCATGCTATAAATAATCTCATTCTCTGTGTTTCTTCTTCCTAGCTTTACTCTCTAAAAATGAAAAGTCTTTTGAGATTATGGAAGCAGCAGCACACAGTAATTTTGCACAGTAAACATACAGAGTAATCTACTCACCCACTGCACAAATCTTTGCTCACTGTTTTCTTTATTGCTTTTACATTTGGGAAGAGCTAAGAGATAAATTTTAAAGACCAGAATGCAGATGCACATGTACGCGCGTTTGCCAGCGCGAGCACATGGATGCAGCAATTTTATAACATACGCCTATCTATGTATGAATACACGTGCTTGTTATAAAATCGGCTATACATGCGTACATGCGTGACCGACTTTATATTGATGCATGCATGTGCATGCAAATGCCAACTCGAGAGTGTAAGTGGGGGGAATTTTAGTAGATACATGCGCCACAATAAAGAAGAGGCCTTCCTAAACCCTTTAGCTATCTTTCCTCCCTTTTACCCTATTAGTCCTGACCCTTATATTCCCAGTGATTAGCCTAGTATTTGGTATTTTATTACTTACATAGCAGAAATAGTTACGGGGTGGGGGACCCCGGCGTGTGCTTGTGCGCGTATATACTTACACACAGACTTCATGTCATAAACTCGTCCCGTCCGTGCCCCGCCCAACCCATACCCCACCCCTTTTTTGCTATTTGTCATTTGTGCACTAATGGGAGATAAGCACATACCCATAAGGGTTTTAAAATCCACGCAGCTCGCACCGGGCAGACTCACGCGCATATCTCCCGGCTTTGGCACGTGTAGGGGTTTTAAAATCAACCAGTAAGATTTCGGAATACTTTTGTCAGCTTATTTTTTATGCAACAAAAGTGCATTGCACACCTATGCAACATTATTTCCTACCAGATATTCACTAAACATGACACTGACACAGACACATAACCTGAACTTTAACTGAGTTGTAAACTAAAGGATTTTTTTTCGAGGTGTGTGTTTATTTGTCTGTAAAACACAGGAAAGAGAAATGAAATCTACAAGTTCAGACTGTATAGTAAATCCTACTGTGATTGAACCAGCTGTTGCACTGATGCTGTTTATTTCCTTAACCCAACCTCCTGATCAAAGGAAGCACTTAAAATATGTGTGGAGATCTTCTATCCCTAATACTGAGACTGCTTCATTTTCAACGCTTTACATCAAAGTCATTCTTCAGTTGCCAAAAATCCCCATGCTGAAACTGAACCATTTTCTAGAAGAGGGTTTTTAGAAATTATCTCAAATATATCTACACCTTTATTTTTCTTTTAGGTAGTTATTTTCTAATAGTAATATATTTTGCTGTTATTCTGCCATAACTGCAATCTACTCATTTAATCTTCTGTGCATTCCATTTAAGTTTTATAAGCAACAGAGTAAATGAGTGAATATACTTAAAGCTCAAAAGGAATACAACTGAAACTCATAAGAGAGACGTAAAAAGAGGACAGTACTGGGAGGTTGCATGATAAAGATTATGGGGCCTATGCACTAAAACGTGCACCTAAAGGTTTTGGGGGAGGTTTTTTGCATGCATGAGCTAAACATTTGCCATTTAGTGGCCTAAGCACTGAATTTTAGCTTAAGCCTGCAAAAAAAACAAAAAAATCTGTCCGCCCTCTGAGGAATCACATACTATCAGCATGCATGTAAATGAAAGGGGGTAATATACAGCCCTTGACTAGTTTACAAAGTTAGCCGGATAAATGTATCTGGCTAACTTTGGAGGGATATTCAGGGATATAGCAATACCACTGAATTTAGCTGCCTACCTTCAAGATAGTCTGATACATTTGTCCGGTTAACTTTAGGATTCTCTACGGCACAACCAGAATTAACCAGATGTGTTTGGATATGTCCAGAAATGCCTCCGCAATGCCCCTGTGCAATCCAGCTACATTTTAGCCAGATAATAAGATATCTGGATAAACTTTACCTGTTTAAGTACCCAAAATACTGAGAAGATGGCATTTAACTGAATAACTCAAAAAACTTCTGAATATGTACCCTAAAAATCTAGCTGTATGCTGCTGAATATGGACCCCAAAAAGTTTAGGGTACCTGCAATGGATTGAAAAATCTTCTATGCTAACTGGATCAAAATGATAGAAACAGTTTACTTGGAGGATTTCAATCCCTCACTAGATTAGTCCTAACATATCTTTGGCATGACTGCACCCCTCCCCCTCCCCCACAGACACACATAATCACAGAGGCCTCAGCATTCTACATCAAGATCTACCCTCATATTAAGACTCCCCTCATATAGATATCCCAACATGATGCACTGGTCCCTATGAAACCCTATAGTTATCAAGCCCTCCAAAATGAAACCCTGATCCCTCCTCCACATACAAATTGGCAGCCTGCATACAGAGGACAAGACCCTCCCCCCCCCCCCCCCCCCGACATACACACACACACATATACATACAAGCCGTTAAGCCCGTTAAAACGGGCTACATTACATTTTTTTTTCAGTCCATTTTCTAACACAGCACCCTTCTACACTTTTTCTCCCTCTCTCCCCCTTCCCCTCGTTCACTCCTCCCCTTTCCTCCACTCAGTCTTACTCACCCTCTGTCTCCCACTGCCTCCTTCCCCTCACTCTCACCTCCCTCCCCTTCCCTCAGTCACTCCCACCTCTCTCCCCTTCCCTCAGTCACTCCCCACCCTCTCTCAATCCCATCCCCTCCCCCTCAGCCCTCCTCCACTCCCTTTTTCTCTGCTCCACAACTTCTTACCCTTCCACTTACTCACATCCCTGTCTCTCACCTCTCCCTCATTCTCCCTCTCCCCTCACTCTTCCCCACCCCCTACCTCCCTCCCACACACTCACCCACTCCTCCCTCCCTCTCACTCAGTCCCCTCCCTCCCCCTCCCTCAGTCCCTCCCCCTCCCTCCCTCTCACTCAGTCCCTCCCTCCCACTCAGTCCTCCCCCTCACTCAATCCCTCCCTCCCCCTCACTCAGTCCCTCCCTCCCCTTCACTCAGTCCCTCCCTCCCTCCCACTCAGTCCCTCCCTCTCACTCAGTCACTCCCTCCCACTCTCCCTCCCACTCCCTCCCTCCCTCTCACTCAGTCCGTACCTCCCTCCCTCTCTCTCCTCCCTCCCTCGCTCGCTACTGGCCGCCGCTGCCGCTGCCCGCTGCCGCCGCCCGCCGCCACCACCACCGCCGCTGCCACCCGCCGCCGCCGCTGCCACCCGCCGCCGCTGCCACTCGACGCCGCCATGTTTTTTTTCTGATGCTGGCTGAGACCGACGTGCTCGCCCGCACATGCGCGGTAGAGCTGGTCTCTACTGCGCATTTGCGGCACGTCGGTCAACCTTCAATTATTAGGTTGATACACAACCCAAAACTCCCACAAAGGTAGCATAGCCCCCTCCATCCCAGACATCCTAATACATGTTTAGGACCCATGTATCCCCTTATCCTCTGTGATGCGTTCGTGCCTATTCTTGCCCTCGCTCCACCCTCTCTACCTCTGAGGCAACTCCCTTCGGGTCTGATGGACAGTTGCTGCCGCGGCTTTTCCTCGCCGTTTCTTCCCGGAGTGCCCGGGCTGGCCTGACGCTGCAGATCTGCCATGTTCCTGATGACGTAGGGTGCGCACGCACGCACGCTCAGAAGTTTGTACCAGCATGGGCACGAACCTCGGGGGTGTACCCCCTTAGCGACATCATCCACTTCCAACATAAAATGTCTTTGCTTACGCTTACGAATCGAGTGAGCAAGGGATTGATTGCGGGGATCATCTCAACCCACTTCATTCTCCGCTGCTCTGCCTCCTCGAACTTACCAGGGGTACCCGCTCCTCGGGGGCCCCGCTCTCTCCTCTTGTTTTCTGATTGCTAATACGGGATCCGGTACTCACTCCTCGAGCGCCTACATCCCTGAATGCTCAGAAGACTCCCTATTGCCTGGAAGTGATCGCAGACATGAACATTGTGAGTTTCTATTTCAGTTTGCATATAGGAACCAGTACTCGCTTCTCGAGGGCCCATGTTCCTAGAACTCTGAAGATTCTCTTCTGTCTAAGACGTTATTGCAGGTGCGGAGATCGTGAGTTATTACAGATTGCAGATAGGAAGCGGTACTCGCTCCTCGAGGGCCAATGTTCCTAAAAACCTCCGAAGACTCTTCTATTTCAGAAGTTATTTCATATACAGATATTGTGAATTCTTATTTCAGTTTGCATATAGGAACCAGTACTCACCTAGAGGCTCCTGTTCCTGAATATACTAACTATTCTCTATTGCCTAGAAACCATTACAGAGATAGATAACTGTGAGTCACCATCGCTCTCTCAGAGCTGTCCCTGGAACCAGGTACTCGCTCCTCAAGGCCTTAACTCTCTTCAGCTACTGAGCCTTCTTATTAATCTACGTGAGTGTATCATCTACTTCTGGTTGTGTATCCAGCATACCCTGTCTACTCACTATGAGTCTCTCTCTACAGCTCAGCAAAACCCAGAGATAGCAGTTCCAGGATCTGAAGGACTTCAGCCCTGCCGGGCACATCAGCTCACTACTGCCACCTCCCTAAGAAAAGCAAGACTGCATGCATAGAAGTAAAACCAGGACTGGATCAACCTGTCCTAAAAATCTGGAGCCATTTGGCAACCATAGGACCCTAGTGTAGTGGTAAACGGACTTCACTCTGAGGAGTGAGACATTTATATCAATGTGCCTCAGGGATTAATCCTTGGATCTATTCTTTTCAATAGTTTCATGAGGGACATTGCTGAAAGATTTATTTATTTATTTATTTATTTATTTAGCATTTTTATATACAGAAATTCATGTAGCAGAGTTACAAATCAATTCGGTTTACATATTAACATTAACTTGCATGTAAGAATGCTGTTACATATAACAAGGAGAATATAACTTGTATATTTATATTTTTTTATATATATATTTATATATTTTTATATATATATATATATATATATATATATATATATATATTAAGGCTTTTCTGCCATTCTGTGTCCTTAGGAAAATATGCATACTAATTGAGGCCCTAAGTAATAATTCCATTGGCATTTTAGTTACCGCCTGGAATGAAAACTTGAGCAGGATTATCCATTCCATTGATCTTGTAAAAGTGCATCCAATTTTGTTATCAAAAACTGCCCCTTGGGTTACTGACGAGTTCTGTCAGGCCAAGTGTAAAGGCTGTTGTTTGGAAAGACAGTGGTGGTGGCAGTGGAAAACTTTTATTAGAAGCAGATTAAAAGCAATGTGAGATTCATGTAACAACTAACAGTATTTTTCTGCTACCATTGCCATTGCACAAAACACCCCCAAATGACTATTTAACTAGTAAATGGTCTATTACTTTGCTGCCTCCTATCTGTAAATGAGAATATTTCAAAATTAATTTGCAATGAATTTATGGGATTTTTCTCCGGAAAGGTAGCCCTTATTCATAGCAATTTGATATTTAAAGTTGCCACCCAGTCAATTCTTACTCCTAAGGAAGATCCAGAATGGAATTATGGAGCAAATTCTGTGAAATTGGCTGTAATTCCATATATGTTATTCTTAGCAAAGCGAAACTCACTAAGTGTTCTCTTGCTCCCTTTTCCTCTTGGCTAATTAAAACAGTTAAACTCTCCATTTCGGAATGGATTAAATGGATATGAATGCTTCTCTGCCCAAGGAATTATGCCAAGATTGTATGCACACTGATCAAGAAAACATCACTTGACCCAGATATATTGGAGAGTTAAAGGCCTATTTCAAGAACACCATTTCTAGTCAAAGAGACAGCAGTATTGCTTAATTTACAAGAAATAGTAGAAGAAACAAATTCCTGGAACTTCTAATCAGGTTTTTGTCTGGGTCATGGAAATGGAAACAACTTTATTATCACTATTTGGTGATCTTTACAAAGAGTTAACTTGAGGTCATAATTCCTTGCTGATTGTGTTAGATCATTAGTATTTATGATTTTATTGTTTATTTCTATCTGATATCCCACCTTTTCCTAGGAAAGGCACAAGTCAGATTAGAAAGAAATATGTGGATTGCAGTATATACTGTGGGCCAGATTATAAAATCTACGCCCGATTTTATAACATGTGTGCGCAGCCGCGTGCATGTTATAGAATCCAGGGTCGGCATGCGCAAAGGGGTGCACAATTGTGCAACTTGCACGCGCCGAGCCGCGGAGCCTTCCTCTCTTCCCTCCGAGGCTGCTCCGAAATCAGAGCGGCCTCGGAGGGAACTTTCCTTCTGCCCCCCCCCCCCACCTTCCACTTCCTTCCCCTACCTAACCCGCCCCCCAGCCCTACCTAAACACCCCCCCTTACCTTTGTCCTGTAAGTTGTGCCTGCCTCTGGCCAGGCGTAGATTGCGCATGCCGGCCGAAAGCCGGCCCATGATCCTGGGCACAGCGGCAAATGGCCGCTGTGCCTGGAGGCTCCGGCCCCGTCCCGGCCCCACCCCTTCCTGCCCCCTTGTCAAAGCCTATGCAAAATAGGTTTGGTGCGCGCAGGAGCAGGTTTTATACGCACGTAATATACGAGCGTGACCCTTTGAAAATTCACCCCTGTGTGTCTGGGAGTGAGGGAGAATTGAACCAGGAATGGAACAATGCAAAACTATATAGGTAGCTATACATTGTGGTGGTTTGTGTATGGGAATTTATATGTTCATCTGCTGAAAATATTAGAAAACTTGTGAAGGAATCTGAATGGGTCAATTGGTCTTTCTCTGCCATTGTATTAGGAAGAGCACTTTCTCTTGCATCAGGCCTGCTTTGTGGAATGCCATGCCAGGAAAGCCTTGTCTAGAACTGGATCATTTGATTTTTTGTCAACAGCTAAAAACATGTTGTAATTTAAATTTCATGATAATGGTTTTTGTCATATTTCATTATAAATGTATTATTAACATGTTTGCTGTAAGCAATTATACTGTTTTTAATCCAGCATAATTGTTTATTCCATGTCTTGCTATTGGCTTTGACATGTTACTGTCTTTTGGTTTCAATGCTGAATTTTTTATGATTACTTTTGTTCTATATTGAAGCGGGAGATGTATTTTTGTTGTATTTATTGTAACACCTCAATGAGTGACTCAGAGCTGCATTAGAACATAAGAACATTAGATATGCCATACTGGGTCAGACCAAGGGTCCATCAAGCCCAGCATCCTGTTTCCAACAGTGGCCAATCCAAGTCACAAGTATCTGGCAAGTATATAAAAAATAAATTGACATTGGCATTGTATGTTACTATGGTATATTAATTTATACTTTAAAGGAGACACCCTTAGTAGAGATCTCTTTTAACGATATATTAATACATAATAACTTACAATACCAGGACAGTGGTGCTCAAACCAATCCTTGGGCCACCCCCAACTGATGTGTTTTTTGGGATAGCCCCAATGAATATACTCAAAGTATATTTGTGTATTTTGGTTTTAAGATTTGATTTGATTATGCAAATATTCTTCATGCATCTGAAAACCAGACTAGCTAGAGGGTGCCCAGAAACTGATTTGAGCACACATATAATAGATTTAGCTTTCTTTAGAATATCAAGTATTTTGGTCAATTGAAAATGAAGCTTCACAATAAAAAAAAACCCAGAAATATACCCCTTCCCTTTTAATGTTTTATTTCTTCTGGTGTATTTTATAGAGTATTATCATTTGTCAAAGGAAGGCACTCCCTTATCATTTACAAACTTCTAACATTTCACAACGCTTCTTCAAAGTCACGTGGAGATCTGTATTCGAAGTGGTTGGTCTGGGTAAGTACAGACTCAGCTGGACAAACCACAGAATTTGAATTTCCTACTGCTGATTTATCAGACGATGGGCAGGGAGGATAATTTTCAAACTCCTCATGACTGCATATATGTGAGTATAGGACCATGTGTACATCTACGATAGTTGTTATAACTCATGCATATCGCATAACATGCATATTGTAAAATACGCTTAGCTCTACCCGGCAACATACATGCATATGCTTGATTACAGGCGAATACCTGCAATGCATTGAAAGAGAGTATTTCAATGCATTGAACATGCATACTCTTCCTATCTATTTTAAAAATATACCCACATATATTTTATGTGCAAAATGAAAGTAGGACTTGTGTAAAATCTGATTTACACAAATAGATTAGTATATTTTAAAACATGGACATGTGATTGAAATGACCAATTACTGCACTAGTTCGCCCAGTCCTTCTCCAGGTGAATGAGACCCTCCAGGTTCTTCAGACTGAGCCACCCCCCAGTTCACCCAGACCTACCACCCAGCCAATAATCTACCTTATAAATGGGCTCTGACCGACGGCCCGCAAATGCGCAGTAGAGAGCAGCTCTACCGCGCATGTGCGGGCGAGCACGTCGGTCAGAGCCGTGCGTGCCCGAAAAAAAAATGGCGGTGGGGCCGCAGGAGCGGCGGCGAGGGTGAAAAGCTGGAGCGGCGGCGGCCGCGAAGCAGGAGTGGGAGGAGCAGTAGCGAAGACGAGCAGGAGCGGGAGGAGAAGCAGCGGCGCCGCGCGCGCGGGAGTGACAGCCCCCCCCCCCCCCGATATCTGCCGGCAGGAGGCGGGAGGAGAAGTAGCGGCGCCGCGCGCGCGGGAGGGACACCCCCCCCCCCCCGAGATCTGCCGGTTGTGGATGATCAGAGAGGGGAGGGGATTGAGAGAGGGGGAGTGACTGAGGAGAGGGAGGGGAAGGTGAGAGAGAGGAGGGAGGAGGGAAGGTGAGAGAGGAGAGAGGGAGGTGTGAGAGAGAGGGGGGAGGGAGGTGTGAGAGAGGGAGGTGAGAGAGAGGGGGAGGGAGGTGAGAGAGAGGGGGAGGGACGGTGTGAGAGAGAGAGAGGGGGGGAGGGTGTGAGAGAGAGGGAGGTGGAGAGAGGGGGAGGGAGGTGAGAGAGAGGGGGAGGGAGGTGTGTGAGAGAGAGAGGGGGAGGGGGTGAGAGAGAGAGAGAGGGGGGGAGAGAGGGAGAGGGGGAGAGGGGGGAGGAAGGAGAGGGGGACGAGGGGGAGAGGGGGGAGGAAGGAGAGAGGGAGAGGGGGGAGGAAGGGGAGAGGGAGGGGAGGTGAGAGGGAGGAAGGAGAGAGGGAGAGGGGGGGGAGAAGGGGAGAGGGGAGGGGGAGGTGAGAGGGAGGGGGGGACGAAGAGTGAAGGAGGAGGGAGAATGAGGGGGAGGGAGTGGGAAGGAAACGGACCGAGCCCGTTGTTACGGGCTTAACGGCTAGTATATAATAAACAAGTCTGATAACAATTATGCAAGATAATTAGCAGGTGTAAAATTACCCAAGTAAATTGCCAAATGTTCACAATACATTTCTTTTAAAGTAGCAACTTATGGGCCTCATTTTCTAAAGTATCGATGCCCCGACTCCTCCTCTTCCGGGGCCGACTCCGCCCCGATGTAGGTAGCGCAGGCGTGCGCTACCTTCGCTAGCCTTGGAAATAAGGCCCTTAGTGCCTAACAGTTGGTACCACCCTGGAACACCCCTAGATCACCCCTTTTTTCCATACATATATGTACATGTGAAACATAAAGTATGTGTGTACTTTTGACTTTTGTAATATAGTGATTGCTACTTATATGCATATATGCTAATTTTTACATGCATAAATTTTTGAAAATTCAACCCAAAATTTTTATCTGTTGAAAACTTAGGCCTGGATTTTCTAAGGTCACAGACCTTAGAAAATACAGCGATAACAGCGGGCGGGGTGACGAAGGGGGGGAGGGCCTGCAAAAGTCGGCAGCGGTTGCACCTCCGCGGTGCTATCGCTGCCGACTTTCACACCCAATAGCGCCATCGTAAAAGGTGGTGCTATTGGGCGCGAAACTGGCGGTGAAAAGGGCCCTTACCTTTTCACCATCAGCGATGTCTTCACGGCGTCCGCCCCGGTGCCGCCCTGCGTCCTTCCCTTCTGGTGCGGACGCCACCCAGAACCCACCCCGATCTAGGTATCGCACGCGAAAAGTGTGAAAAGTCCCTTTTTGCGTGCGATCCCTTTTGAAAATGACCCCCTTAGCTAGGTAAAGCAGAGGTGTTTCAGAGCAGGGCTGACTTATCAGACAACTTGGCCAGATTATTCTGATAGTCAGTGTTATCTGGCTAAGTTATCTGAATAAATCTTGTTGTGCTGCAATGCAGTCCTAAAGTTATCTGGATAAACTTATATGGGTAACTTTGAGTTATCTGGGTATATTCAGCAGTGCAGCCATGTTGCTGAATGTCTTGTCTAACATAGCCAGGTAAGTTTATCTAAATAACTTAATTAGATTGCCTGAGACTGAATATCAAATTCTTGATGTTTCCACAAGGGACTTGAGAAAAGATTTTGTTTGTTCGGCCAACAGTAAGAAGGCAATATAGCGATTTCTTTATGGGACAAACTGGCCTGCGACAACTGTAACTAATCTGAGATGGACTGCATGTATGTATGTGCTAATATAAGGGGACTTAGAGCACTCAGCTCAGCTGGTTCTCATCAACAGTAGGGAAATATTCTCTGCCTTCCAATGGACATTCTCAGATGCAGGGGTTCCTCCTAACACTAAGTGCACATTTGAATACTCGCTTAATACCAAGACAATGCTTTGACCTCTATGGCCCAACACAGGGAGTAAGCCTGACGGTGGGAACTCTGACTCAAAGAGTGCATTCTTTCAGAAATGATGCAACATGTTAATGCACAGGGCAGCTGCTATAAAAACAGAAAACAAAATAGCCAAAGTTGCAGCTTCATATAATCAAACAACACATGAGAAAAGGAAGTGAAAAGAATAAAAGGCCTTTATATTTGTAGGCCAGGACAATATAACATTTAAACCAGATAATCCAGGATAACTTAAGGCAGGAAAAAGAAAAGAGAGTAAGAAAAGTGTGTAATAATAGGTTCTACAGGCCAAATATACTCTAGGAAGAAAAATCCACCAGTAGCCTCAATAAAGTTTTACATCAGGCAATTATTTTCAATTCCATGATTAGGATGGATATCTAATGTATAGTTTTGAAAATAATGCAAGCCTTTTACAATTATCATAAAAATAAAATTAATTCATCCAAATTCAGGACTTAGAAAATGTATAACTTAAAGATATTCTGTGACTGGGGGAAAATGCCTTGATGAGTCAGACCCTAAGTTTGATAAATAAAAATATTTCCAATCTAAGCAGCTCAGAGGCACTGTATATCTCAAGAAAGTCACATAATACCGTTTCCATTCATTTTTTGGATGTCCCCCAGCTCTGATTGATGTAATACCTATTCAGCTTCATTGGAATGTGCATGACCTTCAGTATCCCTTCCTAGATAATCACTCTTTTGATTTCACTAACATCTGGAACTGGATGGAGGAAACACAATAAACATGCTCCCATCATGATGTCAAGACAAAATAAAGGCAAGAAGCTAAAGATGCTTGCCTACACTTCAGTCAACACACAGCTTCATTTTAATATGCTATAAAGTTAAACTATGTGCAAAGCCCTAGTCAATACTAATCAATGACAGGGGGAAAAGAATATAAATATATCATTTCTGGATGGGAAAAACACTTTTACATTGAGAAGGAAGTAACCAAAAATTTTAAACAGGAGTTAGGGAATTGTCCCATGTATGTAGAAGTATTTGAAATAAAGGGTTCCGGGCACTTTGCACATTCTCTATGACCTCAATCTCTTATCAGCAGCACTAATAATATAGGGGTAGATTTTAAAAGAAGCGCGATCAGCCTACTTTTGCTTGCGCATCAGACTCAAGCAAAAGTACGCTGGATTTTAGTAGATACGCGCGGAGCCGCGCGTATCCACTAAAATCCTGGATCGGCGCGCGCAAGGCTATCGATTTTGTATAGCCTGCGCGCGCCGAGCCGCGCTGCCTCCCCCCGTTCCCTCCGAGGCCGCTCCGAAATCGGAGCGGCCTCGGAGGGAACTTTCCTTTGCCCTCCCCTCACCTTACCCTCCCTTCCCCTACCTAACCCACCCACCCGGCCCCTGTCTACACCCCCCCCTTACCTTTGTCGGGGGATTTACGCCTCCCGGAGGGAGACGTAAAGCCCCGCGCGCCAGCGGGCCTGGTGCGCGGCGGGCCGCGAACCTGGGGGCGGGTACGGAGGGCGCGGCCACGCCCCTGGGCCGTAGCCACGCCCGTACCCGCCCCCAAAACGCTGCCGACACGCCCCCCGCAACGCCGCGCGCTCCGGCCCCGCCCCCCGACACGCCCCCCCTCCGAGAACCCCGGGACGTACGCGAGTCCCGGGGCTCTGCGCGCGCCGGGAGGCCTATGTAAAATAGGCTTCCCGGCGCGCAGGGCCCTGCTCGCTTAAATCCGCCCGGTTTTGGGCGGATTTACGCGAGCAGGGCTCTGAAAATCCGCCCCATAATGAACTTTCCCTAAGTCTGTATGGATAGGCAGATATCAAATCAAATAAATTAAAATCAAATCAAATTGACTTCTTTAGTCATTCTGCACATTCTTGACCTTTTGGTTATATCTATATGTAAGATCTAAGCTAGGAGTTCAGTATGGTCCCTTCTTGGCCGTTTGATGACTAAGAGCATAAGAACATAAGAAAATGCCATACTGGGTCAGACCATGGGTCCAGCAAGCCCAGCATCCTGTTTCCAACAGTGGCCAATTCAAGTCACAAGTACATGGCAAGTACCCAAACATTAAATAGATCTCAAGCGAGCTGTTCCATCCTCTTCATCATTTTTATCGCCCTCCTCCTCAGCTTTTCTAGATCCGGAGATTAAGAACCTATGCAATGTGAGGCATTAACGTCCTCTCACCCAATCAGTGGCAGAGCAATGATCCTTTGGGCCCCAGTGTAGTCCAGGGTGGCTTGTCCCTCCACTGACTATAGTTCTGTGGGTGTCCCCTCCATCTTCTGATGATTATTTCTGGAGATTTGTTGGGGGGAGGAGGAGGGCAGCTCAAGTCAATTTGAGCCTGTGCAGTTTCTAAATGGTATGGGAGCCATGCAGGCTTAGTCGGATACTGGTGGGGCCCCATTTTAGTGCTTTGGCACCAGTGCATTGGCACCGGCTGCCCTTCCCCCACCTCCACCAAAGGTTCCACCATTGCACCCAACCCTTTGGAGACACAATGATATTGCAAACATTGTCAAAGCAATTGAATTAAATGTGCAAAGAAGAAATTCCTGCCCTTTTGGCTAAGATCCAAGTGTAGGTTCTGCACTTATGAACTTAGGACAATTCCTTCTTGAGCTTTTGGCTGAGTCTGAAAAACCTATATTAAATGGAGGGGGGTGTGCGGGGGTGGGAGGGGGAGGGAGTGAATACCTGCTACCTGATCCCAGTGGGGGAAAAGATGATATTCTGACCATTGCAAAAGAAGGAAGATTAAACCTCCTACTTAAAAAAAAAAAATCTTCACAAATACATCTGTGCTTTCCAGAACTCTAGAGGCTTCACTGAGTGCGTTGTGCCTCCTTTAATAGCAGGCAGGCACTCACCTCAATACAATGCAAACGGGTGGGGGTGGGGAGCTAGAGGAATGGGAAAAGATTGACCCTCTGGATAGGCCTCCACAGCCATCATCATTTCCTTTCAAAGGAAGCTTGAGGGAAGGAAGGTATAATGCATAAATAAACTTCCACCGAATACAATAGAAAGAACTTTAACTTTGGACATGTTTTCAGGGCATGGGTGAGGCGTATACCGTCTTCCTGCTCCTGGAGTTCAGTTCTTATCACAATCCTGTTTCCCCCATCATTTAAATGTTTGTACAGTTCTGGTTCGTTTATATCTTTTTTTTTTTTTTTTTTCCTTAGGCGCAGATGTATCCCATTTTCCTGTTTCTGTGGAACACGACCGCTTTTGGGAACACTGTTACATAAATGACCATCTGTGTTTTTAGAAAAGCTGATGCATGAGATTATAATGTGGGAATGTTCTAGTTAGCAAAATGCTAACTAATAATACTTTGATACTTCCTACCATTATCTTTCATAGCGCTAATCAGTAAAAGGCCTGAAAGTCTGAATTAATCAAGGGGCTGCTGTAGAAACAACATTCCTGTAACCATTCTGTGTGACTTTGTTTTTGCTACAGTTAAATGAAAATCATGAAGAGAATGAGAAATATTGAGCAACCTTTGTACAATATTTAAGGAATGGTGAATCTGAATTCAGACCTTGGGTGTGTGTGTGTGTGTGTGTGTGTGTGTGTGTGTGTGTGTGTGTGTGTAGGGGGGAGGGGGCATGTTAATAGATACAGTATTTTTGCACAAGAAATCTACCTTGCTTTTTGGTTACTGAAGCATAAAAGCATATTGGGAAGACAGTATTCTGAAATAGTCTCAACAAATGCTTAAATTAGGTACTAGGGAACCTCCTCAGACCTGAATCAAAGTTCAGATCCATTAATATTTTCCCTCATTTCACTCATATACTCAGAGCCCATTTCAACCCAGTTCACATCTTAATGTCCAGAAACCGAAAATAGATGTGCTTGAACTTGCTTAGATTGATATGAATGCCTGCAGTTTTGTATTCTTCAAGGCATTTCATGTTTTCAAAGATACCTAGGGTCCTTTGTAGGAAAACTCTCCCTAAGAAAGTTTCACTGTGCACATCAGTAAAAATGTAGCATGCATCCTACACCACTTTAGGTACATGCAAAAAAATAGCCTCCACAGTGTGCGAGCACTATAAGGAATTGTGCACTACCCCATAAAAATGTAGATTCTATTGGTTAATAGTGCCTGTGTGCTAAATAGTATGTACATGTTAAACTGGGCATGCACAGTCCTCTTTTCTGTATGGCTCAGCTCACTTGCTGCAAATCTGTATTAAGACTGGCATATGGGTCTGGTTGTCAGTAGTGAAGACAAAAGCTAGAGAGTATCTGGACCACAGGATAGGAGATGAAAAAGAGAAGAGACTTCTAGGAGTGTAAAAAATAGACCAGCAGCATACATATGACATCTACCAAGCGGGGGAAGTACTGACATTAGAAGAAGCCTTGGCCAGATAAAGCACATTCATCCATGATTCAGAAGGACATTGGCATCCAACCACCCATAAAAAAGATCGAGACATCATCATAAATAAAATGATGGAATCCTCTGCCCACTGAGTGTTGGTGATCAAGAAAGCAAACAGAATGTTAGGATACCAGTTCTGGTTTTCAAGGGTGATGAGTCAGATGAACTGAACCAAATCACTGTGAACCTGGAAGATGTAGTAGGCCAGATTGACAAAATAAAGTATAGCAAAGCACCTGGACCAGATGGTATGCATCCTAGGGTACGGAAGAAACTCAAAAATGAAATTTATGATCTATTAGTTAAAATTTGTAATCTATCATTAAAATCATTCATTGTACCTGAAGACTGGAGGGTGGCCAATGTAACCCCAATATTTAAAAAGGGCTCCAGGGGTGATCTGGGAAACTAGACCAATGATCCTGTCTTCAGTGCCGGTAAAAATAGTGGAAACTATTCTAAAGATCAAAATCATAGAGCGTATAGAAAGAGATGGTTTAAAGGAACACAGTCAACATGGATTTACCCAAGGGAAGTCTTGCCTAACAAATCATTTTTTTGAAGGGGTTAATAAACATGTGGATAAAGGTGAACCAGTAGATGTAGTGTATTTGGATTTTCAGAAGGCATTTGATAACGTCCCTCATGAGAGGCTTCTAAGAAAACTAAAAAGTTATGAGATAGGAGGCAATGTCCTTTCGTGGATTACAAATTGGTTAAAAGACAGAAAACAGAGAGTAGGATTAAATGGTCAATTTTCTCAGTGGAAAAGGGTAAACAGTGGAGTGCCTCAGGGATCTGTACTTGGACCGGTGCTTTCCAATATATTTATAAATGATCTGGAAAGGAATACGATGAGTGACATTATCAAATTTGTGGATGATACAAAGTTATTCAGAGAAGTTAAATCATAAGCAGATTGTGATACATTACAGGAGGACCTTACGAGACTGGAAGATTGGGCATCTAAATGGCAGATGAAATTTAATGTGGATAAGTGCAAGGTGTTGCTTATTGGGAAAAATAACCCTTGCTGTAGTTACACGATGTTAGGTTTCATATTAGGAGCTACCACCCAGGAAAAAGATCTAGGCATCTTAGTGGATAATACTTTGAAATCGTCAGCTCAGTGCGCTGCAGCAATCAAAAAAGCAAACAGAATGTTAGGAATTATTAGGAAGGGAATGGTGAATAAAACAGAAAATGTCATAATGCCTCTGTATCGCTCCATGGTGAGACCGCACCTTGAATACTGTGTACAATTCTGGTTGCCGTATCTCAAAAAAGATAATGTTGTGAAGGAGAAGGTACAAATAAGGGCAACCATAATGATAAAGGGGATGGAACAGCTCTCCTATGAGGAAAGGCTGAAGAAGTTAGGGCTGTTCAGCTTGGAGAAGAGACGACTGAGGGGGGATATAGAGGTCTTTAAAATCATGAGAAGTCTTGAACGAGTAGATGTGAATCAGTTATTTACACTTTAGGATAATAGAAGGACTACTGGACACTCCGTGAAGTTAGCAAGTAGCACATTTAAGACTAATCAGAGAAAATTATTTTACACTCAATGCACAATTAAGCTCTGGAATTTGTTGCCAGAGGATGTGGTTAGTGCAGTTAGTGTAACTGGGTTTAAGAAAGGTCTGGATAAGTTATTAGAGGAGAAGTCCATTAACTGCTATTAATCAAGTTGACTTAGGGAATGGCTTCTGCTATTACTGGCATCAGTAGCATGAGATCTTCTTGGTGTTTGGGTACTTGCCAGGTTTTTGTGGCCTGGTTTGGCATCTGTTGAAAACAGGATGCTGGGCTTGTTGGACCCTTGTTCTGACTCAGCATGGCAATTCCTTATGTTCTTATGAATTACTAGGAAAGGAATGGAGACTAAAACAGAGAATATCAAAATGCCTTTATATTGCACCTTGTGTATTGTGTACAGTTCTGGTCACTGCATCTCAAAAAGGATATTAGGGATGTGCAGAGGGACGCCATATGTTGCATTCGTGATTCGTATTCGTCGGGGAGCAGATACGTTACATTCGGCCGTATGGCGCCCCGATGCGTTAATTCGGCGATTTCTATTCGTGTCCCAGCTAAAATTAAAATTAACTACAACACCCCACCCTCCTGACCCTCCCAAGCCTTACCAAAACTCCCTGGTGGTCCAGCGGGGAATTCGGGAACCATCCCCTGCACTCTCACACCCCCGATGCCGGTTTCATCATGGCGCCAAAAGCCTTTGTCACAGGGGCTACCGGAGCCATTAGTCAGCCCCGTCACATGGTCATCGGCGCCATCTTGTACTCCTACCATGTGACAGGGACTGACCAATGGCACCGGTAGCCCCTGTGACATAGTGAGGGCTAAAGTGATCTGCTGCCAGTATTCAAAATGGCGCCAGTCGCCTTTGCCCTTACTATGTCACAGGGGCCGACCATCGATACCTGTTACATAGTGAGGGCAAAGGCGATCGGCGCCATTTTGAGTACTGGCATCAGACGGCTGGCGTGCAGGAGGTCACTCCCGGACCCCTGCTGGACTTTTGGCAAGTCTTGTGGGGGTCAGGAGGCCCCCCAAGCTGGCCAAAAGTCCCTGTGGGTCCAACGGGGGTCCCAGAGCGACCTCCTCCACGCCGGCCGTCCGATGCCAGTACTCAAAATGGCGCCAATAGCCTTTGCCCATACTATGTCACAGGGGCTACCGGTGCCATTGGTCAGCCCCTGTCACATGGTAGGAGCACAAGATGGCACCAATGGCCATGTGACATGGGCTGACCAATGGCACCGGTAGCCCCTGTGACAAAGGCTATCGGCGCCATGATGAAACCAGCACCGAGGGTGTGAGTGCAGGGGATGGCTCCCGGACCCCCCGCTGGACCACCAGGGAGTTTTGGTAAGTCTTGGGGGGGTTCAGGAGGGTGGGGGGCTTGTTTAAATTTGTATTTAGGTGGCCGTACAATTCGGCGAAGATTCGGAGCAGAAGGCGGCTGGAGGGGAGCCCGGAGGCCACGGAGAGACAGACGCGGTGGCAGCAGTGTCAGCGGCCCGACTGGCCACACGAGGTAAGAGCCTGCCCACGCTCCTCGCAGGCAGGATCGCAACATTCCCACTGTAACATCTGAGCATGTCCAAGAAGATCTGTAGTTCCTCTCTAGCTATTGGTGGAGAAGGACATGCTACTAGAAGCTCTCACAGAGTTTTAGAAAAGCTTACAAACTTTGGAATTTGACATTATGTTGCATCGGAGGTGGACCCTTGGGCCGAGGTGGGATTGACGCAACCCGTAGGTAAGGACCTACGGGTCCCCACCATCAGCAGGTGGAGTGGGCTGAAGCTAGAGACCACTGGAGCTTCACCTATACCAGCCCTCATTCCCCTCGGCTTGAGCCTTTGGGTGCCAGGGCCAGCAGGACTTAGGTGGGCCTCGAGGTTAATGAATAGTAAGAAGTGGTTCAGCCCAGAGACAGCAGCTGGTAGATGGCGTAGTCCTACCCTGTACTGGATTTGGTACAGGAACTCAGGTGCCAAAGGAACAATAGTTAACTGGAGGTGCTTAAGCAAAGGAAGGCCTAAGCCTTGTAAGTCCACGTCCAGAGGATAGGCAAGAGGCGGCGTCACTGACAGGCTAGGATCAGAGCCGACTGCAAGTGGAAGTCGTGGCAAGCAGCTTAGAACTCTGGACACTGAAAGGTTTGTAGCACAGTCGATCAAAGCAACGGTCAGAGCATGGAGAAGACAGGCATAGTCAATCAAGGCAACGATCAGGGCACGGAGAAGGCAGACGTAGTCAAGCATAGCTGAGGTCCGGGGTTGGAGATAAGCTGAAGATTGGTCAGGCGTAGCAGAAGTCCGGAGTTGGAGATAGGCTGAAGAGTAGTCAGGCATAGCAGAGGTCTGGGATTGGAGATAGACTGAAGAGTAGTCAAACAAAGTAGAGTCGAAATCCAAAGAGTCAGTCCAACCCATAGAAGAAACGGGAACGAGGAAGACAGGAACCAGAAACTACAGGAATCAGGAACACAATAAAGAGAGGATTCTCTATCAACAATGAGTACTCGGAGTACGAGGAGACCTGTTGCAAAGGCAATGCTATGGAGTGAGGCCTGAGCTTTTATACGCTGAAGAGTCTGACGTCAGTATCCGGGACCGCGGCCAGATTTCCGCCTTGGGCCCTTTAAAAGAACTAGTGATGTGCGCGTGCTCGCCTAGGGAGGGGCGCGGAGCCGATGGTGCCATCTCTCCATGGGCCACGCAGAGAGGCCCGACGAGCAAGGACATCTTGGCTGGCAACACTGGGGACCATGGCAGAGCCGGAGGCGCCGGAGGCGACCCGAGGTCTGAGCTGGTGGCCCACCACTGCCAGCAAAGAGGAACCAGGAGCTGGAGTCCGCATGAGAAGGTGAGAGGGCTGCGCCGTGGGTCTGCTGTGGGCGACACGCATAACAGTACCCCCCCCCCCCTTTACACCCCCCTCTTGGAGGTCGGGGTTTGCCAGGATGGGCACAATGATAATTTGAGAGGAGGGTCTTATTCAGGATGTTTCGAGCTGGTTCCCACGAATTCTCTTCGGGTCCATATCCCTCCCAGGAGAGGAGGCACTCCCATCGGCGGCCCCTATGGTGGATGTCATATTGTACATATTGTACAATATGACATCCACCATATATGACATCCACCAATATGACATCCACCAATTGTACCAAGTCATATTGTACATATTGTATATAGGCTATATGCCACTTCTATATACCCACATTTAATATTTAATTTTAATTTTATCCATATGTTACAATGTTCCTTATATTAATTGTTTAATCAACTGTTATCTTGTTACAATGTAAAAATAGGGCAGTTCCGGCTCTATTCAACCTGTTATCTGGAAACCGATGTGATATCTCGATCGAATGTCGGTATACAAAAGAAATAAATAATAATAATAATAATAATGTCTAGGACTTCATGGACCTTGTACGTCGTATCGATTTCTGCCACCAAAGGAAGTGGCTCAGGGGCTTTTCAAGCAGGTCAAGACAAGATCACGGACTTCAAGAGTGATACATGGAATGTATTATGTATTCCCAGCATAGGATTCAGCCAAAGCTGGTATGTAACAGGTCCGATGTATCGGGTAACAGTGAAAGGACTGATGTATCTAGGAGAAAATCTCTGAGATGGAATTCGAAGTCAGATGTATCAAGTACTTAACCAGACTTTCTGGCCCGGGAGGAATTCAGGAGCCTAGCGACGTCGACTGTCAGCAGTTCTCTTGGCCCGAGAGGCGACCTGACGCAGGAGGAGATTTGTCTGTTCCCATAGGGGTAGATTTTCAAAAAGCGTGCCTTCGCGTACTTTTGTTGGCGCATCAGGCGCCAACAAAAGTACGCTGGATTTTAGTAGATACGCGCGTAGCCGCTAAAATCCTGGATCGGCGCGCGCAAGGCTGCCGATTTCGTGTAGCCGGCGCGCGCCGAGCCGCGCAGCCTGCCGCCGTTCCCTCCAAGGCCGCTTCGAAATTGGAGCTGCCTCGGAGGGAACTTGCTTTTGCCCTCCCCTCACCTTCCCCTCCCTTCTTCTATCTAACCCAACCCCCCGGCCCTATCTAGACCCCCCCCCTACCTTTGTCGGGGGATTTACGCCTCCCGGAGGGAGAAGTAAATCCCCGCGCGCCAGCTGGCCTCTAGCACGCCGAGACGGGACCTGGGGGCGGTTCCGGAGGGCACGGCCACGCCCCCGGACCGCCCCGGGCCGAAACCACGCCCCCGGGCCCGCCCCCGAAACGCTGCGCCGATCCGACACGCCCCCCAACACGCCCCCCTCGAAAAACCCCGGGACTTACGCGAGTCCCGGGGCTCTGCGCGCGCCGGTAGGCCTATGGAACATAGGCGCACCGGCGCGCAAGGCCCTGCTCGCGTAAATCTGGGTGGATTTACGCGAGCAGGGCTCTTAAAATCCGCCCCATAGCGTTTTAAGGGCATCCGCAGTAGCATGTAGAAATAACATTCTTAGCCTAACTTAAACAACTTTTTCCACTGTGACACTCATCTAGCTGGCCTAATTAGACATACAGAAATCTCAGAGGTTCCAAATTGAAGTCCTCTTGAAACTCTAATTCCACTCTACATATAGTCATGTCTTAATCACCAAGTTTGTGTTTGCATTTATGTTATATCCCTTTCACACTACGTATAAAATGCCAGATGAAAGATGCAGTAGCCAAGATTCTTGGATTCTACCATAATGCCAACATGTTAATGCAGAGCCTCCTGAGTACCATATCTGGTAGTAATCCTCGGACCAGAGTTTTGGATTTGTAGTAAGCGGGCCCTTTCTCTACAGGCTTTACTATCCAAGGTGGTGCCTGATGCAATGGAGAGCTAAGAGACTTGCCAAAGTTCACAAAACGCATCAGTAGAAGCAGACCTTGAACCCTGAAGTCCCTGGTTCTAATCACTAGTTCTGCAAAGTAGGTGTGGAGTGAGTCCTTGTTTTTACTTGTTTGTTGTCAGGAAAGTATGAAGTAAAGATTAACATGGCAATTTTGAAATTTTCTGCATAATAGCAAACTGCAAACTGCATTGCAGGGAGCATTTAGGTTGGGTTAGCAAACAGCACACCTACTATTGCATAATCAGATGTATGTAAGCTGTTTTACTCCCACTTGGCCACCTGTACAAATCTCAGGTGCAAAGTATATGAGTGTTTTCAAAGAGAAACTATCTAGATTGTATGTATATTAAATATTCCCAAGTACTTTGTGGGTGGCTAGGGTGAGCATAAAATAGTGTATGTGCTTTTGAAAATTCCAAGCATACAGTTTGGAAACTCGCCTGCTCCTCTCTGGGGAATCTTTCTTTCTAACCCAGCTTAAAAAAACATGTACTATGTACTATTAGCCAGGCAGAGCAGGGTAGGTTTCAAACCGGTCATGTCACTCGCCTAAATCACGATTGATCGGGCTCAATGACTCTGAAATTTGATCCCTAAAAGTGATGTTGCGTCATTCTTGTTGTATATTGATTGGTGGTAATGGATAACTCTTCTTGCTGTTGTTGTTAATTCCATTCCTAAACCTATTTGTTTGCTCAGAAAAGCGCTGCATTAATCTCCATCACTCCACTGCAGTAGTTATGAAGCATTTTCTCAACCTCCTGAAAACCCAGTTTCACTGCATGCTGCCAACTACAAGTTCTCTTCTAATAACTCCTGACACAGTGAGCAATGACCATTGTATTTTTTTTCCCTGTTTTTGGCACATGAAATACATTTCTATTTCTTTCTTTCCATTCTTCTATTCCGCAAATCTAGTAAAGCCAATAAGTGCGAATTGCAAACTAAAATATTCATAAATATGCAAATGTTTACATAAAACAATATCCAAATGTTAAATAAAACACATCTTAACCCCTTACCCATACATAAAATGCATTTTAACTTTCTTTCTAAAATGCAGGTAATCAGCTTCCTCATGCAATTCTTTATTGAATGAGTCCCATAACTTTGGTCCCGCTATTGAATATGATCTAGTTCTTGTTTCTTCTAATCTATATCCTTTAAAGGTTGGAACATCCAAAATATGCTGGCCTTTTGACCGAAGGGAATGGGAAGTTGTGTGCAAGTTAATCAATTTACTCAAATAATTAATCTCAGTGTAAATTGCCTTGTGCATCGATGTTAACACCTTGAATTGTACCAGTGAAGCTCTTGCAGTTATGATGTTGTATTTTCCCAAACTCTTGTATAAGATTCTTTGTAATTGTTGTATTAATATGTTCATTTTAGCACAATAAATGAAATATTTCAAATTTTATTTATTTATCCTTGTTTTACCAGTGATTCCTGCGAAGTGGGTCACTCATGCCTTAGAGCTCATTTAAATATGCCCTAAAACGATTGAAGCATTTAGAGCTTCCTACCCTTGATTTGAGGTGACATCAGAGATGAGCATCATCTGCCTATTTCTAGACGGTGACATTGAAAGACTGATGCGAATCAGAAAAATGATAATAGGAGGTCATGCAGTTTAAGGAAGATTGATACAGGGCAATTTTCAAAGCCTTTTACCAAGATAAACAGCAATCTACTTAGCTAAACTGGCATGTCTGATTCCTGCCTCTAGCTAGCTAAAAAGTATGTACAGACTTCCATAGTGAGTGCATTTTTCAGCTGGATTACAAAGAGATGTTCCCATAGGGGTAGATTTGCAGAAGTACGCGCGGGTGTACACATGCACGCACAAGTTATTAAATCGGGGGTCGGCAGGTGCTGAGCCTCACTGCCTTCCCCCGTTCCCTACCCCCTCACCCCACCTTCCTTTCCCTTCCCCTACCTCCCCGCCCTTTCCCCCCTACCTTTTTCCTTTTTTTCCTTTTGTACGTGCCGGCCGACTGCCAGAAAACAGCGTGCCTATGTTTGAATTTTCAAATCTCTGCAAGTTGTTTTTCTCCAGCTCGGCTGTCTGGATAAATATGGGGAAGGGCAGGGTTCCTTCTGCCAGCTAATTTTTAAGGACACTCTACCTGGATTTTTTCTCTTTGGCAAATGGCTACTAAGTGCACATGATAAAAGCTTCTGTGCACTTTTCAGTGAGGTGGCGTATTGAATATGCTCTCATATTATTCAATTCAGAAAGAGGCCAGTCAAGAAAACCCTATGTACAGGGATCATATTTGGTCCTCTTGTGATATGCAGGGCCACATTTTTAAAATATAGGATTTCAATACATTTATTTGCAGAACTTGATGAATATTTTGCTGTCAGAAATATTCTCACTGAGGTAGATTTTAAAAACATACGCGCGCGCGTACTTTTGTTCGCACACCAGGCGCGAACAAAAGTACGCTGGATTTTATAAGATACGCGCATAGCCGCGCGTATCTTATAAAATCCAGGGTTGGCGCGCGCAAGGGGGTGCACATTTGTGCAACTTGTGCGGGCCGAGCCCTGCGCGCGCTGCCCGTTCCCTCCAAGGCCGCTCCGAAATCGGAGCGGCCTTGGAGGGAACTTTTTTCTACCCCCCCCCCCCCCGCACCTTCCCTTCCCTTCCCCTACCTACCCCACCCCCCCGGCCCTATCTAGACCCCCCCCTACCTTTATCGGAGAAGTTACTACTGCCTCCGGGCAGTAGTAACTTATGCGCGCCAGCACGGCAGGCCCCGACACAGGCCGCTGTGTCAGGGCACTCGGCCACGCCCACGGACCTCCCACACGCCCCCGATCCCTAACCGCACCCCTGGCCACGCCCCGACTGCCCCTTTTTGCAAGCCTCGGGACTTACACGCGTCCGGGGCTTGCGCGCGCCGCCGAGCCTATGCAAAATAGGCTCGGCGCGTGCAGGGGGGGTTTGGGGTAGGTTTTCGGGGGGGTACGCGCATATCTTACGCGTGTACCCCTTTGAAAATCTACCCCTAAGCCTAGATTCTGGGTGAATTGATCAATTTCTGAAACTCAGAAATAGCTATATTATATTGCTAAGTAATCAGTATAAAGTTTATAACATATGGTGATTAGTGAATTGCTTTTACAAATTTCAGGAGTGAATTTTTAATTTCTAAATCACCTTGGACTCCCAAACAGATAATCTCTTTCTCTGCTTTGATAACGACATAAGAAATAAGAATTTTCATACTGGGTCAGACCAAGGGTCCAACAAGTCCAGTATCCTGTTTCCAATAGTGACCAATCCAATTCACAAAAACCTGGCAGGAACCCAAATAGTAGGTAGATCCTGTTATGATCTGATGCCGGATGGGCGGAGACATCAGATAGGAGTTAGCATTCTTGTAATGTGCGAGGTCCCCTGGAGGGAGGAGCTAGCAAGCTGGTATGAATGACACCTCAAGAGGGAGGAGTTAGCAATCTGTTAGGAGCGAGCTCCTCTGGAGGGAGGAACTAGCACTCTGTTATGGTAGAACTCCTATGAAGGGGAGAAGTTAGCAATCTTGTAGGAAAGCTCTGTGTTAGAGCTAGGAGTAACAATCTGTAGTGTAATAGCTCCAGAAGGAGGTGGAGTTAGCATGCTGTCATGAATCTGTTGCTGAAGACTAGAGATGTGAATCGGAACCAGAATCGGTTCCGATTCCTGTTCCGATTCACATCATGAATTATTTTTCGTGTGGTTCGATCGGGTTTTTTTTAATCAGCTGCGCCCGAGCCGATAAACAAAAATGCACCCCGACACTTCAAAACAGCTCCCTTAGCTTCCCCTACACTCCCGACCCCCCAAAAAATGTTTTAAATTACCTGGTGGTCCAGTGGTGGTCCCAGGAACGATCTCCCACTCTCGGGCCGTTGGCTGCCACTAATAAAAATGGCGCCGATGGCCCTTTGCCCTTACCACGTGACAGGAGATCCATGCCATTGGCCGGCCCCTGTCACATGGTAGGAGTAATGTATGGCCGTGCCATCTTTAAAAATGGTGCGGGCCATCCAGTGCTCCTACCATGTGACAGGGGCTGGCCAATGGCATGGATACCCTGTCACGTGGTAAAGGCAAAGGGCCATCGGCGCCATTTTTATTAGTGGCAGCCAACAGCCTGAGAGCGGGAGATCACTCACAGGACCACCACTGGACCACCAGGTAATTTAAAATGTTTTGGGGGGTGGGGGAAGCAAAGGGAGATGTTTTAAAGGGTCGGGGTGGGTTTAGGGATTGTTTTTGTGAGCCGTTTTTCCCGCCCTCTCCCAAAACAATAAGAGAACCCCACGAACAATTTTGTGGGGTTCTATCAGTTTCGGGGAGCCCCCGATTTCTGACGACTTTGAAAATATTGTACGATATTTTCAGTTATCAGAAATACGATTCACATCCATACTGAAGACCCCTGGTAGGAAAGGAGTAGCCATCTGTTACCAGCGGAGTGCTTGGAGAGGACACTCAGCTGTAGAAGAATGTAGATAGGTGAATCCTTGGGCCGATGGCAGATGACTGCGCCCCCAGGAGGATATCCTGAGAGGGACCACCGTCTAGGCTTGAGTATGGAGACAGACACAGAATTCTTTTATTAGACAGGTAGTAGAACCACCAGAGGTGGCAGTAGTGAGCTGCTACGCCCGGCAGGGCTGAAGTCCCTCAGGTACTGGAATCACTATCCCAGGGTAGCTGAGCTGTAGAGAAACTATAGATAGTGAGTAGACAGGAATACTGTGTTCATAGCCAGAACTAGATGACATAACTCACATAAGGTCTTTAGAAGGCTCAGTAGCTGGAAAGGGTTAGGCCCTCGAGGAGCGAGTACCTGGTTCCAGGGAAAGTTCTGAGAGAGCGATGGTAACTCACAATTGTCTGTATCTGTGATAGCTTCCAGGCAGTAGAGAATCTTCAGTGTTCAGGAACATGGGCCCTCAAGGAGCGAGTACCGGTTCCTATCGGCAATCTGAAATAGAGAAAAGAGAGTGAGGCCCCCGAGGAGTGGGTACCCCTGGTAAGTCCGAGGAGGCAGAGCAGCATAGGTAATGAAACCCGTTGCTAACTCAATCCATTAGCAATGTCTGAGACCTTTTATATTGGAAGCAGATGATATCAGTTCAGGGGGACGCCTCTGAGGTTCACGCCCTTGCTGGTACATCATTTGGAGCGTGAGCGAGCGAGCGCCCTACATCATTAGGAACATGGCAGATCCACTGCGTCGTGCCGCTCCAGGGACGCCGGAGGAAGACGGCAAGAAGACACCGCGGCAGCAAGCCATCCATCAGGCCTGGAGGGAGTTGCCACAGTGGTAAGGAGGGCGGAGTGAGGGCGTCGAGCAGTGACGGACGCAACAGATCCCATGCTGTTAATGCCCTGGGACATTGGCTAAAAACGGTTAGGTAATAATGACTTATGGAATTTTTGCCTGAGAACATAAGAACATAAGAAATTGCCATGCTGGGTCAGACCAAGGGTCCATCAAACCCAGCATCCTGTTTCCAACAGAGGCCAAACCAGGCCACAAGAACCTGGCAATTACCCAAACACTAAGAAGATCCCAAGCTACTGATGCAATTAATAGCACTCGTTATTCCCTAAGTAAACTTGATTAATAGCCGTTAATGGACTTCTCCAAGAACTTATCCAAATCTTTTTTGCACCCAGCTACACTAACTGCTCTAACCACATCCTCTGGCAACAAATTCCAGAGCTTTATTATGTGTTGAGTGCAAAAGAATTTTCTCCGATTAGTCTTAAATGTGCTACTTGCTAACTTCATGGAATGCCCCATAGTCCTTCTATTATTCGAAAGTGTAAATAACCGATTCATATCTACTCTTTCAAGACCTCTCATGATCTTAAAGACCTCTATCATATCTCTCCTCAGCTGTCTCTTCTCCAAGCTGAACAGCCCTAACTTCTTCAGCCTTTCCTCATAGGGGAGCAGTTCCATCCCCTTTATCATTTTGGTTGCCCTTCTCTGTATCTTCTCCACACAACTATATCTTTTTTGAGATGCGGCGACCAGAATTGTACACAGTATTCAAGGTGCGGTCTCACCATGGAGCGAAATAGTCATTATTACATTTTCCGTTTTATTAACCATTCCCTTCCTAATAATTCCTAAAATTCTGTTTGCTTTTTTGACTGCTGCAGCACACTGAGCAGACAATTTTAAAGTATTATCCACTATAATGCCTAGATCTTTTTCCTGGGTGGTAGCTCCTAATATGGAACCTAACATCGTGTAACTACAGCAAGGGTTATTTTTCCCTATATGCAACACCTTGCACTTGTCCACATTAAATTTCATCTGCCATTTGGATGCCCAATCTTCCAGTCTTGCAAGGTCCTCCTATCATGTATCACAATCTGCTTGTGATTTAACTACTCTGAATAATTTTGTATCATCCGCAAATTTGATAGCCTCATTCATTGCATTCCTTTCCAGATCATTTATATATATATTGAAAAGCACCGGTCCAAGTACAGATCCCTGAGGCACTCCACTATTTACCCTTTTCCACTGAGAAAATTGTCCATTTAATCCTACTCTCTGTTTCCGGTCTTTTAACCAGTTTGTAATCCATGAAAGGACATCGCCTCCTATCCCATGACTTTTTGTTAAACCCAACTATGTTAACTGCCTTTATCACATCTTCCGGAAATAAATTCCAGAGCTTCACTGTGCATTGAGTGAAAAGGTATTTTTTCCTATTTGTTTTTAATGTGCCACTTAGTAACTTTATGGACTGTCCTCTGTTAATTTTTTTTCTGAAAGTGTAAACAACTGATACACATTTACCTGTTCCATACGTGGGTATCTTTTAAAATCCGGGGTCAGCGCATGCAATACTGCGCAAAATCGGCAGCCTGCATGCACCGAGCCACGCAGCCTGCCTCCATTCCCTCTGAAGCCACTCCGAAATCGGAGCGACCTCAGAGGGAACTTTCCTTCCACCCCCCATCACCTTCCCCTCCCTTCCCCTACCTAACCCACCCCCCCAGCCCTATCTAAAACCCCCCACCTTTGTTTGAAAAGTTAGGCCTGCCCGAGGCAGGCATAACTCGTGCGCACCGGTCCGGCCCTGGCCTGGGAGCAGTTTTGGAGGCCTTGACCTCACCCCCGAAACGCCCCCGGGCTGGAACCATGCCCACGGCCCCGCTCCTGGATGACACATCGCCGCGACATGCCCCTGACACGCCCCGACATGCCCCCCCAGGAAAGCCCCGGGACTTACGGGTGCCTCCGAGCCTATTCAACATAGGCTCGGCGCGCGCAGGGGGAGCTTGAGGCAGGTTTTCGGGGCATACGCGCGTATCTTACGTGCGTACTCCTTTGAAAATCTGCCCCTCTATTTTCTGCATTTTAATCAGTTAATAGTCTATAATTAGATATTGCCTCCTATCCCATGGCTTTTTAATTTTCTCAGGAGTCTCTCATGAGAGACTTTATCAAATTCCTACTGAGAATCCAAATTCACAGCTATACTGATTCACCATTATCCACATATTTTTAACACTTCTGTCTATATAGTCTATAATTGTGTTCTTTAGAATAGTTTGTATGATTTTTTTCCCAGCACTATAGTTTGATAGATTATCTTTGGAGCCCTTTTTAAAGATTGTCATTAGACTGACCACTCTCCACTCTTCGGGTACAATAGACAATTTTAAGGACAGGTTACAAATTACTAGAAATGAGCCTGCAATTTCATTTTTTAGTTCTTTCAGTACTTTAGATTGTATACCATCTGGTCCAGACTTCATATATGGTACGTTTATAATTAATTATGCTGCCTATCAAACTTTATCTTCTGGTGGTTAGGAGGAATCAAGAACGTGTACGCTATTATGCTATAGATAGAAAATAAAAGTTACATGAAAGCACATGAAATGGGTTAACAACAGATTAGTGAGCCTTTTTTCTCCAAAATCATTTCCATCCCTTTTTCTGAAAGATAAGGTCATTGACTCATACTTTGTAGTGACTGTATCTCATTGCATGGTTTTAAAAAAGATTTGTACAACATTTAATATACTCTTAGATTTGTTACAGCAACCGGTCTTGGCAAGACATGAGTTGTCATATAATTACATGCCTCGGGTGTGTTTTGAGGGATTTGTCAGAGGGTAAGTGATTTGAACCACCTGGGACGTGCAATTCCAGTATAACAATCCATGCCCCCGAGTGCACCCTATTTCTGCATATTATAAAATATTTCTGTGTTGTTAAGATGTTCTCTTGCAGCATTTTCTTTCCATATTCTAAAGACATGGGTCTATTATGACCTTAGAAGATCGTAGTAAAAGCAATGCACATCAGGAAGATTTGAAAATGATAAAGCTTGAGCTACAATGCTAGTCAAGTCAGTTACTTGATTTTAAAATTCCAGTGCAAAGGGATATTTTCATGCTTTTTTCTCTAATTACATTCCTATGTATCCTCTCATGAACCTGTGTACCCAAAAGTAATTTTGAAAATAATAATAAAGAGTAGTTTAACCCTAGTCTCTCCAAAAGCAACAATCTGTTTCATATTGATGATATTGTTGTTCCTGGTGTAATCAGCTAGGTGATCACTTGTTATGTTATGATAGTAGGTGAAATAGATTTTTTTATGAAATATTATATTAACATTTAGAACAAAAGCAGATGAAAAAGATTGTATGCACTTTAGAAGACAGCTATACTACTCACTGTCAAATCTGCATGGTAAATAGAACAATATTAAAGATCACCTGACTTGCATAGAAAAAGCTTGTATTAGTTCCTCATTTTTGAGAGAAATAAAAATGTTCATTCACTTTGAGAGAAAATTAATAAAGCAAGAATTATAAGAAGGATTCTGATTTGCAGTGCCAAAGATTGTCTATAGACATAGAGTCTACAGATCCTTGATAAATCTAGCTCAAAATGTTGTACTTCAACATTGAGGGCCTGTTTTTCAGAAGAATTTCCACACTTAAAAATGGGTTTTATATGTGTAAATGCACTTTACCCATGTAAGTGGGCTTTTGAAAATTGCTACAATATATGCCATTGAACTGTCCATAGGATTTATCCGAGTAAGTACCCTTTACGTGGGTAAATTACTTTTGGAAATTGCTACAATAATAATTACATTTACTAGGGGTATGCAGGGAAAAACAAGTTGTTTTCATTTTTTGGTTCATTTTTGGGATGTTCTTTCCCATGAAATGTTTGATTTGTTTCATTTGTGTGAAAAAAGTGAATCAAACAAAAAAATAGACAAAAAAAATGGCCTTTCAAAGCCTCCCACCCACCCCAAAAAATGCAGAGAATAGGATCCCCTCAGCCCCCATTTTACCTAGGACATTGTGTAGGCTGAGGATGCGGTAGATTGCTGGGACCTCAGCCTCAGCCTATGCAAGGCCAATTCCAAGCCCTAGACCAGAGTCAGGTCCTGATGCTTAGGCCTCGGCCTAAGCCATAGCCTAAACCCAGGCCCAACGGTTCTGATGCCAGAGCCTTGGCCTGTACACAGACCCAATATCAGGACCCAGCCTGAAGACTGGGTCCTGATGCTGAAGCCTCAGCCTAGACACACGCCCGACGCCAGAACCCAGCCTGAAGGCTGGATCCCAAAACCTGGGCATCGGCATAGGGCCAGGTCTAGGCTTTGAGATCAGGCCTCAGAGAAGCTCCAACAACGTCCTCTTCTTTCTTCTTTTTTTATTCAACTGACGATGTCCACTGCGGTAACACCAGAGTTAATTAACTCTGGCACATTCATCCCAGTGAACAGCGCCATTGCCATATATCAAAATGGTGCCATCCACTATGGTGAATGCGCTGGTTAATTAACTAAGACACAACAACAACAGAAAGCATCAGTTGAAGAAGAAAAGAAGAAGAGGATATTGTGAGCGTTGCTCTGAGTCCTGGGCTCTGGGCCTTGGCTTGACCCTAGGCCTAGCCCTGGCTTTGGGACCCGACCTCTAGGCCAGGCTGCAGGTTGCGGCATAGGCCGAATCCCAGCAGTTGGGACCTGTCCTCCGGACTGGGCCCCAGCATTTGGCATGGGTCTTGATAAAGGCCCAAAAATTGGAACCCAGCTTCTAGGTCAAGCATGGCATCAGGATTGGGTCCAGATCAAGGCCCAGGTATTGAGACTCGATCCATCTACTTCCACGGATACCCAACAGATTAGGTAAGTGATTGTTCGGTAAGGTGCTTGGGTCCTGACCGAGGCCCTGGCTTCGGACTGAGACCCCAGTGTCATGCTCAGGCCTAGGCTGCGGCCCATGTTTTGGGCCTCAGCCTGTGCCCTAGATGAGTCCCCAGCTTTGGGTCTAAGCCTATGCCCTAGGCAAGGCCTGGGCCCGATGCATTCATTTAAAATGAATACAGTGATTAAGGTTTGTTTCATTTGGGAAGCTCTTGATTCATTTTGGGCCCCCCCCCCCCAAATGAAATAAATTGTCCTTATTCATCATGTTTTGCGCATTTGTTTTAAATGAATGCACATCCCTAAATGTACACATATAAATCCTTTTGAAAATTATACATTATGGGAACTTTCTGGAGGTGAAGGCTCAGTAACATACATAGGGGCTAACATACTAAAGTGTGCCAAATTTTATGTAGATGTCACAATTTTTCACGCATACGTTTTCTGCCAGGAATCACACGCAAATGAACTTGGTAAAAATCTTACACAAAATTTCCTATGGACACTTTTGTAAAAAAAAACAAAAACTACTGAGATGTAGTTATTTTTGCAAAAACTGGCCTGTGAAGAAGGCCTTTTTGCATTTATTTTAGCACTGCAAACATAGTTAATGAGCTGCTTTGCATAATCTTGCATCGCAGCAGCTCATTCACTTTGAATTAGCATGACATTATTTAAGAATAAACGTATGCGTGCTCCAAAACTGACTAAGTGATGGATTTTTCTCTTCTGGTTATTCAGAGTCAGAACTGGATGAGTGTACAGTAGGGACTCCCATGCCTGCAGGAAAAGCACTTACTGTGAAGCAGAAATGACTCAGAACTCTTCTGTGGTAGCATGCAAGGATTCTTTCCTTGTGAAACTGGAACAGAAAAAAAAAAAAAATATATATATAGTTACCTGGTTCTGCACAGGTGATTGTGCATGTATATTACCAGCATAACTGGCAGGGTGAAAGACAGAGACTGGACTTAACTAGTACAGATTAAATCCCATCCAGAAGCCCTTCCAGACCCATCCCTTCCCCTACAGGATCAGGTGACACACACTAGGGAACATTAACCCTTGCTGTCTGGTCAAGAGGATGACCTTCTGCTGCTGCAACACTTAGAAGTTGTTGATTATACATGACATGAATTTTGTACAATTCAGCGCACTTTAATTTGTCTGCCTCATGGACAGTGGATTGAAGGCATACCCTGGTCGTTAGAGCTGCAGGCTGAGAACCAGGGAAACCAGGGGTCAAATTCTGCTACGGCTTCTGGTGAATTTGGAAAAGTCATTTCACCTTCCATCGCTTAAGGCAAGAACTTAAGGATCTATTTATTAAGCTGTGATATTTTTCCCTCTGTGAAAGATGCCACAGGCAGGATTCACCAACCTGCGTTATTCAGTACTGCAATGTAGTAAATCCTGAGTGCTTTTTTCCCTGCAGTTAAAGAACACTTGAAATAATACCACATTCCGGGCTTCCATCTTTTAAAGAGCCAATGCAGCCAGCTAACTTCACCCCATCTCCACCCAACCCTCTGGTAGTGCTAAAATCAATGAGGGGGTTATAGTGAGACCCCCCTCGCCCACCCGTGTTACTGTGCATTACTTTATCGCATTCCACGTTAAGAGCTGCTCATTACCATTTCCTCCACCCAAACTTCTCCCACTTGCAAACTAGCACGCTTTGCACTATTTAATGCATGCATTAGGGCGTTATCGCGAGCGTTAAGGCCCTAACGTGAAATGATAAATGACCCTCTAAGTGTGTACGAAGATATCTCAGAACATCTGACAGCCCCCAATGCCCAACCCAACCCCTCCAGACCATTATCTTGCTGTCTCTGGTGGTCCAGTGGCTCCCAGCTAGCCTGCTAGGGCTCCAGATCAGGCAGCATCATTTTAAAAATGGCATCGGGTTACCTCACTCATACTTTTGCCCCAAAACTTCTTGCTGCATCAGGAGTACAGTTTGCACACACAAAAAAATGTGTGCACAACCATGGGTAAAAAAAAAGCTGTGCGCTCTGATCACATCTTATTACATTGGGCCTTATGGTAGGAGAGCAAGTAATAAATCCTTGTAATAAATAGGTAAATAAAATAGATATCCTGAATTTTAATTCATGCAATCCCCATACAGAATAGTGTAATAATTAGTTGGGCATTGAAATAAAAAAAAAGTTCAACTGGCACATTCAATCAATTACTTTTAACCCAAACAGTCCATACATTGAGGAGAATTTATAGAGCTATAAATCATTCTGATCCTGCATCACTCTCTCAATTAGCATCTGGTAAAATGCATACATGATGGTAGAGTTTTATAGTGGTATCAATCTTTCCGAAGCAATTTCTTCTGAAGGGCAGAGACCATCTGAAAGTAGTTAATAGTTAAACCCTGGACAGTTTGCTGAGGCAACACAAAATAGGTCTCAGCGTGTCCTGTAGAGGCTCTTTTTTTTTTTTCTTTCTGTAATTAGCTGTTCCCCAGAGCACTGCTTGTATTGGCAGGAGAAACATAGCCCTTTCTGTTGTACCCAGCTAATACCTAAAATGTGAGAAAACGGCTGAGCATCAAATCAGTGCATACAGAAAAAAAAAAAAAGACAGAGATGAACAGCAGAGTTCAGAAGCTGAATATGTGCACAGAATGAAGCGAGAGGTCGACTGATAGGTATCGGATATTCACGTTTAATATAGAATTTAGAAATAAAAGTCAGCAAGCAAGTTGTCGGGACACCTTTCTAGTGGACTACACTAAGATATTTCTGACTGGCTTCCCAGAGCTAGGGTGAACTTCTTTCCTCAGATCAATGCAAAATGAGCCTGATCCAATGAAGGGAGCACAGCAGACAAAAGGTAAAAGCTAATCACCAGGGCTAAGTTAATCCAATAAAAAGCATCACCCACAGTCTGTTTGTTGACTTTTATTTCCACACATCAAAGTAGATGAGCACAACAATGGTGCTACTTCATTCCACCTAGGATTTTAAAAAAGCTGCGGTTTATTTTAGTTTAGTTTTGCTTATTTAAAATTCTTATGTGCCTGCTCAGTTTTCTACAGTTCCGAGCGGCTTACAAGTAAAAACATACAGAAATGTCAGTGACATAAAAACACAAGGCTGAAAATAATAAAGAAGAGAAAATAAAATGCAGTAAAGTAAAACCAGGGCGATATGAAAAAGTCAAAGCAAAATGGAAACAGCAAAAAAAAAAAAAAGGCTCAGTCTGCTCAGACATCCTAAAATGAGAAGTTTTCAGCATCTTCCTAAAAGTCTTGAGCCAGCCACAAGGATTCAGGGAGTGAGCTCCCCAGCTCGGCTGCGGCAATTGAGAAGGATCTCTCCCTTCTGTGACAAAGTCGGGCAGAGCGCAGTGATGGTAACATCGAGAAGGCCTCTTTGAGGTCCGAGAGACCGGGTTGGATTGTGAATACGCAACACTGAGTTCATCCACGGCACGGCCCCCGGAGCAGGTCATGTTTTGAACAAGGCAAGCAGCTTTGGGTTGACCTCTGTGTAATACAGAGGGAGACAATGTCGTTTTTTTTTCACTACGGGTGAAATAGGGTCTCTCTTGTTTATGCTATCAGACGAGCTGTAGGATTTTGAAGTAATTACAGTGAACGAAGAGCACTAGCTGGTAGGCCAATTTATAGAGTGTTGCAATAATAAATGCTAGGAAGGGTCATGGCTGCCTCCCTCCTTCCACCCCCACCCAACCACAAGGAAAAAATAGTGGTGCCTGCCTCCCAATTCCCCCATCCCCCTGCCCCTCCCTATCCCCCCCAATACCTTGCTCCCGGCTTGGATAAAAACATTATCAGGGGGATGGGGAGGGGCAGGGGGATAGGGAGGCAGGCCCAACTATTCTTCCTTGTGGGTAGGTGGATGGGTCAGGCATGTGGGGTGGGGGAAGGCAGCCCAATTATTCTTCAGTGGGAACTGAGACTGGGGCTAGTGCACTGCACCGGCCCCTTCCTAAGTCATTAGAAATGTTTGGGGGGAGAGGACCCCAGGAGAGCGCAGTTTAACAGGGCCTTACTATTATGCTTTGAGGGGAGGGAGGGGAATGTCCCACCGATACCTTGCCTTTCTTTTCTGGGCGATGATATCTGGCTACAGTAAGCTGGATAACTTTAGGCTGGACTATTCAATGGGACGTGAATCCCGCTGAATATATGGGACAAGTTATCAGACTAACTTTAGCCAAATAACTTGTCCACAACCGGACAACTGAATATGGAATTCATCATTTGCAAACCAAAGATATTAGACCATGAAGTAGAAAAAGGGATATAAAACTGGATGCCGTCTGCATAAGCATGGTAGTCCCCACAGAGCCCGGTCAAATGTCTGCACAGCGATGCCATGTGAATGTTAAAAAGTGTTGCCGAAAGTGCCGAGCCCTGGGGTATCCCCTGTATCCATTGGACGCCGATCTTATAGTGACACACTGAGGTCTGTCAGATAAATAAGATAAGAACCAACTGAGCACAGTGCCTGAACTACCACATTCACAAGGCCTATATAACCAGATGCTATGATTAACAGCAAGGAAGGCTGCAGATAAATCCAGCAAAACTAACACGGTTATGATTATTTTCCAGAAACAATTCCTTTACAATCTAGTGTAATAAAATGATTGTACTTTAAGGTGTTCTAGAGCTTTGAACAGGATAAAATGCTCTGCTGGTGATACATTTATTTAAACCCTGTCCGTAGCTCCTTATGAACACTAAACAATACACTGTCACGCATTTCCCATTTGGCACTGGTTGAAAATAAAGGGTGTATTTCAAGCTTTCCTCAACTGTAGATTAACAATATCATATAAGAAAATAATATTTTTTGCATTTACTGATTGTACAGCAAAAACCTTGGTTTCCCTCCTCCAACCCCCCTTCCCCTCGCCTCTCCCTCCCCCCCCCCCCCCCCCAGTTTACTATGTTTTGTGTTTACTGATTGTACAGCAAAAACCTTGGTTTCCCTCCTCCAACCCCCGTTCCCCTCGCCTCTCCCTCTCCCCCCCCCCCCCCCCCCCCCAGTTCGATTATCAGTTTCATTGTAAAGCCCTGTTGGCTACTTTTTTGTTCCATGGAAACCAATGTGATGTTTTCTTAACGAATGTCGGTATACAAAAAACTTTAAATAAATAAATAAATGATTAATTAAATAAATAAAGCCATATTTGTCATAGTTACTTTAGTCATTTTTAAACATGAAGCAATGATATTTGGTATTTAAATGATTAAATATACACACTACAACAGGCCTGGGGCAGTTTTATAGAACGAAGGAAATACTTTGGACATAAGCTACATTTGTAATAATATTTAACAGCAGAGCATGAGTAAACATGATTTATTTTTTTCTGTTTTTCAGATTTTGGGGGTAATTTTTAAAGAACTTCGCAGTAGTTACGCACATAAAATCAACATATACACATGTAAGCAGTGTGTGTATACTCGTATATGCTATTTTAGAAACAGTCTGAGTATGTGCATACCTGTGGTGCTGCGGGAAAATTTAAACAGGGAGAAAAAAGGGCAGTTTCAGGTGGGTTGCAGGGTAGGGTTCGAAAGCACAAACACATAAGTTGCTGTTTGGTAAGTGATATATTCACATGCATTAGCAGACTTTATATCTGTACACATTTACACCTGCTAATTAAGCCACAGAAGTGAAAGCACACTTGTTTGTTGACCACAGTTTTTGGGTGGGAGGTCTGAGTTAAGTGGCAAAGGAGCAGGGTGATGTGCTGAAGGGTTAGGATGAACTGTGGACGCTCTGGGTGAACTGGTGAAGGAGTTGGTGAACGGATGATTGCAAATATGCATACAAATATGTATTTTCAGACGCAGAGTATGTGTATTCTTTATCAACACATGCCTCCCACTGAACACAGAGGAGAGGATCACCTTCTTGGTAGCTGAAAAGAATCGGTAAGTACTGCTTGGGGAAATTTTAGAACTTAAAGGTTTTGGGGAGAAGTAAACTATTGGGGTATATTCTTCAGTATGTTTGTGTATCTGTATTAAATAAATAGTCAGAAGGCAGGCAAATTTACCAGGACTTTTTGTGTGTTTTGTATTAAACAGCTAGTCAGAAGGTATGCAAATACCTGAAGTTTGTGTGTTTTATATTAAATAGCTAGTCAGAGGGCAGGCAAAAACCAGGAGTTTGTATGTTTATGTTTCTCTCCCTCTCACACCTAGCTCATCCTTTGATTTTTAGGCAGGTGACACTTTCACACACACACAAAAAAGAAATTATTCAGGTTTGGATAAGTTCTTGGAGGAGAAGTCCATTAACTGTTATTAATATATAGAAACATAGAAATGACAGCAGAAGAAGACCAAACGGCCCATCCAGTCTGCCCAGCAAGCTTTCACACTTTTTTTTTCTCTCACATACTTATGTTTCTCTTGGCTCTTAGTAACCTTTTTTTTATTATATAATCAAGTTGACTTAGGGAATGGCCTCTGCTATTACTTGCATCAGTAGCATGGGATTTTCTTGGTGTTTGGGTAGTTGCCAGGTTCTTGTGGCCTGGTTTTGCCTCTGTTGGAAACAGGATGCTAGGCTTGATGGACCCTTGGTCTGACCCAGTATGGCAATTTCTTATGTTCTTATGTTCTTTTAATTTAAATTCAGATATTCCCCACATTTTATCAAGAATTTAATCATTCCCCTGTAGGTCATTACCAGATAAATAGTGAATACACCATACATTTAAAGGACCCTAATTGTACACATTCCTACTCCTACATCAATCTAAACTTAAATAGGAACTGAACAATTTTAAGATGAAGGTAGCAGTCCAGCAGCAAGAGGGGGGCCTCCCAATTTTTTGCATCGAGTGTCACATGTATGATTTCTTTTACCTACCGGTGAGAGGTTGTATGTGTGCACCTGGTGCAAAGAGCTCCTGTCTTTTAGAGAATGAATCCGATCCCGGGAGGCTAGAGTGACAGACCTGGGGGAGCTGAGGCAGATAAAGAGGTAAATAGATGAGACCTTCAGGGACACAATAGCCAAGTCCCAACCCCAGTCTGGCATTCCTGGTGCTGACTTGGAGGAGGAAGGTCAACCTGCTGCAGCAATGATCCTGTAGCAAGTCTCCATGAGGTACATGGAGACTTGCTACAGGATGTGAGAGGATGTGAGAGACACATCCATCACCTAGATAGGATTTTAGACGACGTGGTTTACTTTATCGCCGTCAGTGAAAACATCATGGAGACTGCCCCGACACCGCCCCGACTCCGCCCCTAGCAAGCTTTCGCACACGATAAGCTTTACAAAATGACGCCCTTAGATTCTTAGGTAGAAAGTTTAAATCCAGAACCTCCAGGGTAGCATACTCTGAAATGTTCCCTGTTCTGTGCACAGGTCCCCAGAGACAGGCAAAGCTCTGGAGTCTCAATGCATGGATAAGACGAAGGTTCAAGGAAGAGGGATTTAGTTTTGTAAGAAAGTGGGGAAACTTTTGGGGAAGGGGGAGTTTTTTCTGAAGGGATGGGCTCCACCTTAACCAGGATGGAACCAGGCTGCTGACACTAACCTTTTAAAAGTAGATAGAGTGGGTGGTGGGGGAGGGGCAGTGACGTCACGACACGAGATGATAGCTTGAGCTGAGAGCTCCCGAGCACCACGAGCAAATAATACAAAAAATTGTCATCCATCCCACCCTCATCATAGAGTTAAGAAGCTAAACACACGATATAACAAAAGCAGACATGTCTCAGAAAAGAAAAGGGTCAGATCTCAGCAAATATTTGTATTTAAAGAGCAGAGAGGTACTAGAAGGCCTAAGCATGGGAGCAGAACCTGAAATGGAAGGCCAGCCAGCAGAGGATGATGACCCAGATATCGGAGAGGAGGGAGGGCAAAACTCTGAATTTCCTTCAAGGAGTGAATTCCGCCAATGGTTTGGCAATCTTCGAAAAGATATGAAAGCAAACAAAAGAGAAATGTTGGAAAAAATAGCGGAGCTAAGAGACGAGATAACAGAGATAGGTCACAGAGTAGATGAAAGTGATAGAGGTGTGCAGGCAAAAAGTTTTCGTTGCGTACGTGATCCGTATTCGTGGGGGGGTCAATTCCGTTTCATGCAGAAGTATGGAGAATTCAATAAGTTGTCGATCTGTAAATACGTTACTACTAAATTAACTACAACCCCCCACCCCCCTGACTCCTCCAAGACTTACCAAAAGTCCCTGGTGGTCCAACTGTGGGGTCCGGGAACTCACTCAGACCCTCGGTGCTAGTTTCATAATGGCACCGATAACCTTTGTCACAGGGGCTACGGTGCCATTGGTCAGCCCCTGTCACATGGCCATCGGCGCCATCTTGTGCTCCTACCATGTGACAGGGGATGACCAATGGCACCAGTAGCCCCTGTGACATAGTATGGGCAAAGGCTATCGGTGCCATTTTGAGTCCTGGCCTGGCGTCGGATGGCAGGTTGCTCCGGGACTCCCGTTGGACCCACAGGGACTTTTGGCCAGCTTGGGGGGGCCTCCTGACCCCCACAAGACTTGCCAAAAGTCCAGCAGGGGTCCGGGAGCGACCTCCTTTCACACCGGCTGCCCGATCCCAATACTCAAAATGGCGCCGATCGCCGCCATTTTGAGACTCAAAATCGCAGTCCCGCCAATTCTCAAAATGGCGCCGATCGCCGTCATAGTGAGGGCAAAGGCGATCGGCACCATTTTGAGTATTGGGATCGGGCGGCCGGCGTGAAAGGAGGTCGCTCCCGGACCCCCGCTAGACTTTTGGCAAGTCTTGTGGGGGTCAGGAGGCCCCCCCAAGCTGGCCAAAAGTCCCTGTGGGTCCAACGGGGGTCCCGGAGCGACCTGCCGTCCGACGCCAGGACAGGACTCAAAATGGCGCCGATAGCCTTTGCCCATACTATGTCACAGGGGCTACTGGTGCCATTGGTCAGCCCCTGTCACATGGTAGGAGCACAAGATGGCGCCGATGGCCATGTGACAGGGGCTGACCAATGGCACCGTAGCCCCTGTGACAAAGGCTATCGGCGCCATTATGAAACTAGCACCGAGGGTCTGAGTGAGTTCCCGGACCCCACCGCTGGACCACCAGGGAGGTTTGGTGAGTCTTGGGGGGGTCAGGAGGGTGGGGGGTTTAAATTTTTATTTAGGCTGAATTAAACAGAAATCTGTTTAATACGTGGGGAGTCGCGATGCGTTTCACCTCCCCACGTATTTAACAGATAGCAAAAAATAAGTTGCGGATTTCAAATACGTGGAAAACGGATGCACATCCCTAGAAAGTGATCTGGGCTTAGACGTCCATGAAACAAAACTGGACAAACTAACAGAACAATGTGAAGCAAGGGCCAAATCTGAAGAAGAGCTTCTAATTAAAATGGTGGACCTAGAAAATAGGAATCGCAGAAGCAATCTGCGATTCCGAGGCATACCCGAGACAGAGGCCTCTTGAATTGTCTCCTAAGATATTCAAATAAAAACTCAAGACATGGTTATTCACTCAAGCCTACACATGATTCCTACACGCTCTTCTACACCCTACATCTGCCCCTCTGCCCTCCTCATAATAAATATTTTCTTATAATGTGCCACCTTATCTCGCTCCCCTTTTCTACCTTTGTACCCTAGATAAACCTTTATGTAATCGCTACTCTGTTCTATTTGTGCCTTTCTCTCCTTCCTTAAGCTTTCTCTAAGTTGCATCGCCATTCCTTGCTTCTCACTTCCAAATTATATTTTTTCCTCCCAGCCTCCCCATGTTTTTCCGTTAATTTAAGTTATATTTGTTACCAATATAAGTTTGCTTTATTTAAGTTATATTGTTATTTTTATTATTTTTATTTTTATTTGCTTTATGTAAAAGACTTCAATTATTATTATCTTGTTCAATGTATAACGCTCCGGCGTACGCTTTTGTTCTCTGCACACCGACGCGATATCTCCGATGAGCGGCGGTATATAAAAAGCAATAAATAAAATAAATAATAGTGCAGGGAATAGACAAGGACAAAGAAATACTTCCACAACAGATCGAATTAGAACAAGCCCATCGTACCTTGGGACAGCGAGCAGGCAATCAACCAAGGGATATAATTGCCTGTTTCTTCCCGTATCCGATGAAAGAGCGGATTTTGCAAAAGGATAGAAAACAACAAACCTGGATATGGAACGAGCAGTCCGTGTCTGTATTTGTGGATTTAGCTCCAGGGACTCTCAAAAGAAGACAAGCTTTCCTTCCAATTACCACGGTATTAAGGAAAGAAAATATCCGTTATCGGTGGTTGTTTCCCACAGGACTTTCAGTCACCATTCAAGGCACAACGCACCGAGCATCAACTTCCGAGGACAGGGCAGCCATTTTGTCCAAAGCTGGCATTCAAGCCAAAGTCACTCTCCCCGCAGAGCCCGGCGCCCGACCAGAGTCCCCGAGATGGCAGAGGGTAGAAAAAGGGAGCAGGCGGCTTTGAAGGAACACCGGATCCCATGAAGTGAAGACTCTGGAGGAAGCGGAGTGAAAACAAGTCCGAAGAAACTCCGTGAGCCTTCTTTTTCATAGCGGGACTGTTTGCTAATTAAGCAATAGAGTGAATTTGGGTCACACATGTCACTGTTTTTTTTTCTTATTTTACTTTCTACGCACTGTTGCGAATTTTCAAGTGTTTAGTGCTGTTTGACTTGGTTTTCAGGGAGGGGGGGATGGCGGGGAAGGAACTTATAGGGGGCAGGGATTGAGCTGCACACTCATGCCTAACATGTTATCTGTCTTCTTCTGCATCAGCAGAAAGGCCATGCTTCCATGGTGATTACACCTAAGGGAGGGAGGGGGAGGCCGACAGGAGGGGAGGGATGGGGGGAGGGGAAGGAAAGACAGAGGGGTTGCTACTGTGGGTCTATGAATTAAGGGCAAATTAGATCTTTACATAAATCAGGCTCCCATGTACAATATGAGCAGTGGTTCTCAGAGGGTGTATCTCAGCTGGGTTTGAAGTTTCAAGATATAAAGTATGTTATACTTAAATTTGATTGATCATGGCACTTAGGATTGTCTCCCTTAACGTTAAGGGACTTAATACTCCTAGAAAGCGACATTTATTGAAACAAGAGATACAAAAAAAGGGGCAGGGATAATGTGCTTAAGAACATAAGAACATAAGAAAATGCCATACTGGGTCAGACCAAGGGTCCATCAAGCCCAGCATCCTGTCTTTAAATACCGTTTCCGGGTCCTCTCCGTTCACCTATCGGAGAGGTAGAAATCTACAAGATAAACTTATCCACACAGATTTGCCTATTTCCCGCGATCCTAGCCCCGTTCTTGGACATCACCCATGCAGGGCATTGTGCCATGTGTTGTCACACTACTTTCACTCCTGTTTTTATCCATCCGGTCACACGGAAATCTTTCCTGTTAAAGTCATATTCTGATTGTACCACCTCTGGGGTTATATATGTCATTACCTGCCCATGTGCACTTTTATATGTGGGAAAGACTTCCCGCATGATAAAAACACGCATGATAGAACATTGCTCCAATATCCATCATACTCAGGAAACTGAACCCCTGGTCGAGCACTGGGTACAGAAATCTCATACCATTTCAGACTTGGTCTACTCTGTTCTTGAGGTGATTCCTCGATCGCCCCGGGGTGGTAACTATGCTGAACAGCTGGGCCGTATTGAACAGAGGTGGATATTCCTTTTGGATACAGTTTCTCCTAAGGGTCTGAATTGCGAAATTGAGTGGTTTTTATTCACCTAATCAATGTTAAGTGTGTTTGGTTGCTGGTGTGACTGCTAGGTGCACTACAGGATCAGGAACCAATGGGTTTGGTTCCCTGGAACCATGTGATCTGTTCACCTGTAGTTTTGGCGCTTTCTGCTGGGTTCAAATACCTGTCAATGCTTAGGGGAAGTGCGCTCCCTGCCAGATGTAAGTGCGTCCTTCAGTCAGGTATGTTATGGACCCTTGTATACTTGTGATAAGTTATTAACATTCGGCTATAAGTCCATTGTACTGTGTCCTGATGTATACACATTTGTTTACAGTTTCTACTTTGAACTCCTGGTGGCGTACCCTCCCGATGCAGCCCGAGGCGAAACATGGGACCGTGTCGGGGGACGCCTTTAAAATGAGCGTTGTATAAGACAGTGAAGTTGCCGCATTTTTACCAATAAAATCTTCACTTGACTAATATTGGAATAATTCTCAGGATTGAACATTTTTCCTGCACTTTGTGTTTTTGATGAGATTTCAATTACCCCAATATTGACTGGGTAAGTGAAACATCAGGACATGCTAGAGAGATAAAGTTCCTGGATAGAATAAATAACAGTTTTATGGAGCAATTGGTTCAGGAACTGACGAGAAAGGGAGCAATTTTAGATCCCGTTCTTAATGGCATGCAGGATTTAGTGAGAGAGGTAAAAGTGGTGGGGCCACTTGGCAATAGTGATCATAACTTGATCAAATTTGAATTAATGACTGGAAGGTGGACAGTAAGTAAATCCATGGCTCTAGCACTAAACTTTCAAAAGGGAAACTTTGATAAAATAAGAAAAATAGTTAAAAAAAAAAGAACAAAACTGATATGTGCAGCTACAAAGGCTAAGAGTGTGCAACAAGTGTGGTCACTGTTAAAAAATATCATCTTAGAAAACAGTCCAGATATATTCCATGGATTAAGAAAGGTGGAAGGAAGGTCAAACCATTGCCAGCATGGCTACAAAGTGAGGTGAAAGAGGCTATTTTAGCCAAAAGATCTTCATTCAAAAATTGGAAGAAGGATCCATGAGAAGAAAATAGGAAAAAGCATAAGAACTGGCAAGTTAAATGTAAGACATTGATAAGACAGGCAAAGAGAGAATTTGAAAAGAAGTTGACCATAGAGGCAAAATCTTAAAATAAAAGCTTTTTGAAATATATCCGAAGCAGAAAGCCTGCAAGGGAGTCGGTTGGACCATTAGATGATCGAGGGGTTAAACGGGCACTTAGGGAAGATAAGGCCATTGCGGAAAGACAAAACAAATTCTTTGCTTCAGTGTTTACTGAAGAGGATTGGGGAGATACCCATTCCGGAGATGGTTTTCAAAGGTGATGATTCTGATTCAGATGAACTGAACCAAATCACAGTGACCCTGGAAGATGTGGTAGGCCAGATTGACAAACTAAAGAATAGTAAATCACCTGGACCGAATGGTATATACCCAGGGTTCTGAAAGAACTAAAAAATGAAATTTGAGACCTATTTAAATTAATTTGTAACCTATAATTAAAATCATCCATTGTAAAAAGGTCTCCAGGGGTGATCCAGGAAACTATAGACTGGTGAGACTGACTTCAGTGCTAGGAAAAATCATGGAAACTGTTATAAAGAATAAAATCATAAAACATTTAGATAGACATGGTTTAATGGGACACAGCCAGCATGGATTTACCCAAGTGAAGTCTTGCCTCACAAATCTCCTACATTTTTTTGAAGGGGTGAATAAACATGGATTTTTAGAAGGCATTCAACAAAGTTCCTCATGAGAGACTTCTAGGAAAACTAAAAGGTCATGGGATAGGAGGTGATGTCCTTTTGTGGCTTGCAAACTGGTTAAAAGACAGGAAAAGGAGAGTTGGATTAAATGTTTTCACAGTGGAAAAAGGTAAACAGTGGAGTGTCTCAGGGGTCTGTATTGGACCAGTGCTTTTTAATATACTTATAAATGATCTGGAAAGGGGTATGACAAATGAGGTCATCAAATTTGCAGATGACACAAAATTATGCAGAGTGGATAAATCTCAAGCGGATTGTGATAAATTGCAGGAGGACCTTGTGAGACTGGAAGATTGAGCTTCCAAATGGCAGATGAAGTTTAATGTTGACAAGTGCAAGGTGATGCATTTAGGGAAAAATAAACCTTGCTGTAGTTACACAATGTTAGGTTACATCCAAGGAGTTACTACCCAGGAAAGAGATCTAGGCGTCATAGTGGATAATATATTGAAATTGTAGTATAAGTGTGCTGTGGCACTCAAAAAAGCAAACAGAATGCTAGGAATTATTAGGAAGGAAATAGCAAATAAAACGCTGGATTTCTTAATGCCTCTGTATTGCTCCATGGTGAGATCGCACCTTGAATACTGTGTGCAATTCTGGTCACCACATCTCAAAAAAGATATATTTGCACTGGAGAAAGTGTAGAGAAGGGCAACCAAAATGATAAGGGGCATGGAACTGCTGCCCTATAAGAAAAGTTAAAGAAGTTAGGGTTGTTCAGTTTGGAGAAGAGACAACTGGAGGGGGGGGTTGGGATATGATAGAGGTCTACAAAATCATGAAAGGACTTGAACAGATTAATGTAAATTAGTTATTTACTCTCTTAGAAAACAGAAGAACTAGGGGGCACTTCATGAAGTTAGCAAGTAGCTCATTTAAAAGAAATCAAATAAAATTATTTTTCACTCAGTTCGTAGTTAAGCTCTGGAATTCATTTCCAGAGGATGTGGTTATTGCAGTTAGTGTAACTGGGTTTGAAAAAGGTTTGGATAAGTTCCTAAAGGAGCAGTCCATAAAATGCTATTAATCGTCGATAAGGAATTGTAGCTTGAGATTTTAATGTTTGGGTACTTGCCAGGTACTTGTGACTTGAATTGGCCACTGTTGGAAACAGGATGCTGGGCTTGATGGTCTCTTGGTCTGAGCCAGTATGACATATCTTCTGTTCTTATCTTCTTATGTTCTTATTGTATGCACATATTACAATTGTGTGCATAAAATATTTATGCATCCTTTTACAAAATGGATAGAGAAAAAGTGCATTGTTCTGCACTACAAATACACAAGTGTATGGAAAGACATGCATGACTTTCAGGGCAGAAATATGCAGAATTTTTTAAACTGAGGGGCTCCTGCTGCAAAGTTTTTAAAATACCAGCATAAATCTCTGCAACCTGTTGAAAATTGGATTCATTATATAGAATCCATATCCAATAAAGACCCTATATAGAAGTTCAAAACTTTAAGAATTAAATCATTAAAAGGCATCAGACAAACTATTTTATATCTGCATTTATCTTAGAATTGCCTGGTGCTTTCTCACACTAGTGTCTCAACGAGCATACAATTCACTGCCAAGAAAAAAGTCTGGAGTAGCAATCTGAGTCCACGTTTGCAATTGCAGCTGGTCAGGTACATTATAGATGGCAAAAAAAGTTCTGACATGGCTGATCTACATGCCTGCTACCTCCTGCAATCTGAAGACTGCAGGGAGAAATTGAAATATGTCTTCATACAGTATGGAAAAATAAAAGAGAAGAAGGTCATGTTGGATTTTACAGCAGCAATGCTGTTAATGTGCTGGATTTCTTTCTTTCTGCTTCTCTCATGTAACCCTGTGGGAGAACTATCAACAATAGTATCAAAATGAGATCTGAAATTTAGGGATATTCTTTTGTTTGAAAAGGACATAAAAACACAACAAAAGAAATAATTTCATGTGCAAAAACATAGGAAAACAAACAAAAAAAAATGGAAAAACCCCTCTAACAATACAAAACTTAAATCCCGAACAATCTTCCTAAAATTCTTGATGGCTTTTTCTTTTTGTACCATAACAACAACTTTCAGTTTAAAAGAGCTATTGCCCCCTTACCTATCCAGTCTTCTGCTATTGACTGGCCTCTGATGCATGCTAAGGCCTGGAAAACATGAGATCATGAATATGACCCAGCAATGATGAAAAACAAGAATAAAAACAAAATGTTTTTCTTGGTGCATCTTACACCTAACAATCACATAAGTAATACTTTTATTACGAAAGAGTATTTTTCCTCCGCAGAGTTTCTAATACAATACTATTGAACAATAGTCCAGCTGAACATTTCAAACATAGATAACAACAAGAAAAGAAATTATGTTTAACCTGAAGTGCTATAGGAAGAGTCCCTCATAGGTGTTCCTTTCCAAATAACCAATAATTAGGGATGTGCATTCTTTTGAAACAAAAGTTTTATTTTCTTTCAAATGAACCAAAAATTTTTAAAAATTGTACATTTTTTATTTTGGGGAAATATTGCACACTAATTAAAGATAGGGTACACTATTCACAAATAGGTGCTCTATTTGCTAATAGGGAACCCTTTTAGCAAATAGTGCATGCCATATTTTTACCTAGCCTGTAAACAGAGTTCAACATTTGTTGAGGGAGATGCATCTCTCTCCTTCCAATAATAAGCAATCTCGTATCGTACAGCTATAAATATCTGTTCCACCAGTTGTTGCATTGATCTACCTGCCCAAGGAACTGGAATACCTAGCAAGGCATATTTCGGTGAGTCAACATTATCCAAACCTGAAATGTCTTTAATCATGGAAAATATTAGGGATGGGCATTCAGGAAAAAGAAAATAAAAAATGAGACAAAATGTCCTATTTTGTTTCAGGTCATTTTCAAAATGGAATGAGTTTCATTTTGAAAACCAATTAAAAAAAAAAAGTCACCAGTCGGGCCTAAGGAATAGACCAAGACCCAAAGCAGGAGTCCCAAACTATGCCTGAGCCAGACTGTGGCACCTCGGCCTAGGCCTAGGCCCAAGGACAGGGTCTCACCTAGGAATAACCAAAACCTGATGAAGAGGCCACATCCTATGCCCAAACACAATGCCAGAGTATCTGCCTAAGTTATGACCTGATACCGGGGCCTCACTTGAAACCAGAACAAAGGCCCAGGCCCAGAATATTTCCAGAACATCCCCATACTTATTAAATATGATGCCAAGGCCTTGACCTAGGCCAAAGCCACGGCGCAGACCTGATGCTACAGCCTGGCCTGAAAGCTAGGTCCAACGCCGGGGCCTTAGACCAAACCCAGAACTCTTGCCTGGGCCTGACCCAAAAGCTGTGTCATGACACAAGGGCTTTGGCCCAAATCCAGGCCCAATGCTGGGGCCTGATCCAGAGATCGGGTCCTGATGCCTGGGCCTTGATACAGCCCCAGACCTGATGACACAAATTAGACTGGAGACCAGATCCCAATGCCAGAGCCTTGGCCCAGACCCAGACATCCTCCCCAGTATAGAATGCCATTTTGATATACTGCAGTTGGGCCCCTGTGATGGGCCTGGGTCCAGGCTGAGTTCCCAGCATCTAGACCCAGCCTCCAAATCAAGCCCCGGCATCAAGCCTGGGTCCAGGCCCTGGCCTAGGATGAGGCCCTGACTTCAAGTCCAGGCCTCCAAGTTTGGGCCTTACATAGGGCCTAGGCTGAGGTCATGGCAACCTACCCACAGCCTAGTCTTACCCAAGGCCAAGGTTTCAGTCTGGGCCTAGATATCGGGACCGAGGCCTGGTCCCGATGCCTAGGTCCTGGCCAAATTCTCCACCTTGCCTGGGCCTAGTCCTCATCTGTGGATTCCCCCAGACGAGGTAAGTGGGAGCTAGGGAGGATCCTGGCACCAACATTTTTTCAGGTGGGGGGCATGAGGCTTTGGGATCCCCATTTCTTTTTCTTTCTTTTTCTTTCTTTTTTAAAGAAACAAAATAAACTAAATAAAAAACTAAACAAAAAAATGCTACAAAATGTTTACTTCTTCTTACTCCTAGAAAATATTGTGTCCCAAAAACCACGTATGGTAACACATTCTCACCAAATATGATAGAAAGAGCCTAATGAACTGCATTCTATCCAGCATGTTGCATCCAGCTTCAGGTAGGCTTTGTGGAAAGAAACACTCCGGAATTAAATACTATTGGAATAAAACTTTATATCCATTTTCTATGAGGGTAGCAGAGACAGAACAATTCCCAGTGTGGAAGAAAGAAAGGTCCCATTCAGATTCTGAAATAAGGGATCCCAAATCCTGCTCCCAGGCCCTTATATGTGATGGGGTAACTTGTAGTTCCTGATTCATCATACCATAAAGTTTTGAGATGATCCTTTTTGCCTTATCAGCATTGTTATATAAACATTCAAAATAAGTCTTGCCCTGTAAGAGGAATTTACCAATCCCTTCTGATCTCACAAAGTGTTGAATTTGACTATAGGAACAGAAGTCATGTGCAGTCAGATTAATCTTGCTAGTTGGATTATCAAAACTGAAGATATCACCCTCTCTCCACACATTCTATGCGAGACATCCCACAATCTCTCCAAGACTGAAAGGTGCCTGCTGACAAATGCAAAGGGAAAGATAAATTATAAAAGAGGTATAAGCTATAAAAATAATCCTTCCGGCCCACTATCTTTGTCCTCACTGGTTCCAAATCCTCAGTGTGTTAGCTGTTGATGGTGGGTTGGCCAGTAAGGGTCTCCAAGTTCCTCTAGGTTGCCACACCAAAGCATGCAGGGGCATAAAACCCAGCACTGATTATGCCAAGTTCACCCATTGTTTCATCTGCTCTGTTTTCCAGTCAACTATTGCCCAGAGTTTTGAGGCTGTATACAGTAATACCATTTTAAATTTTGTATCCCCTAGACCCCCTCTAATTTTTGGCTGCAACATTACACTGTAGGACACCCTGGGTGGCCTTTGGCACCAGATGAAATAAAAATCTTTTTTGTCATAGATTTAGCATGGTGTTTGAGACCCAGACTGGCAAAATTGGGAATAGGTAATATAACCTCGGGAGAATATTCATTTTCACTGTAGCTCTTTTACCCAGCCATGAGTCACCCAGACCCTCCCATTTTTTTCAAATCCTCTAGATTTTATTCAACAGTAGAGGATATTTCTGAGAAAAAATAACTTTCCACCTGGTTGCTCAAGTAAACCCCCAGGTACTTAATTGTTTGTGTAGCTCATCTTAAAGGGATCCTCTGTGCCAAGGCTATTATACGAACCTTTGGTAAAATAATATTTAGTATCTCTGACTTATCTAAGTTGATCTTGAAAACAGATACTGTACTAAAAGCGCCCATCTCCACTACCACTTTTATCAGAAATTGCTCCAGTTTTTCCAAGGTGAATAAAACAATCATCTGCAAAGAGAGACAACTTATAATGATGGTTACCAATGCAAACTAATTGAATGGCATGATCTCCCCTAATCCTAATTGAAAATAGTTCCATGAATATGGAAAATAGCAACAGGGATAGAGGACACCCCTGCCTTGTGCTCTGACAAACCATGAAATTATCAGAGTAGCCCCCATTCACTTTCACACATGCTCTTGGATGATCATACAACTTTTGAACTCACTCATTGAAATGGCACCCAAAATTAATTCTCTCAAGAGTTTTGAAAGAAATGCCCAGTGCACCATGTCAAAAGCTTTCTCTGCATCCACCATTAAAAAGGGTGCTGGGATATTTTCTCCTTTTGCCACCACACAATATCCACTTTCTTGCGGATATTATTGGCAGCCATCCTACCATATATAAAACCTGCCTGATCTGGATGGACCAGTGAGGTAATATCACCATTCAATTTCTTCGCTAACACTTTGGCCAGGATCTTAAGATCAATGTTAATGGAGGGACATGGATCTGTAAGACCCACAAAGTGATGGCTCCCTACCCAGTTGAGCTATAAGAGATATCCCTGCTACATTGGTCCCAGATGATAGTGAACCTCCATTTATTAGATAATTAAACATTTTGGTTAAAGGCACTAACATGAATGGAGCAAAATGCTTGAAAAATCTGGCATAGAAGCCATCTAAGCCTAGTGCCTTACCAGATTTTAAATTTTTAATAACCTGCTAAACTTCTATGATCATTATTTCCTTATCCAAATATCTCTCTGTTTCAGGCTCCTGGATATTATTATCTGTACTGTAAAGTTCCACATAGAACTGAGTGAATAGTGAATCATTTGTGAATATCTGACACAAACATCAGGAAATCCCCTGCCTTTCCTTGGATTTTTCTCAATTGATTCTGGGTAACTACTGTTATTGTTTGTAAGGTTTTGGGTGGACCCTTGGATGCTGTGGCAGATGACCACGCCCATGGGGGGAAGTCCCATGAGGGGCCACAGGTCAGGCTCAGCTTTAGGACACACAACACAGAATTATCTTTTATTAAGCAGAGTTGAGAAGCCACCAGAGGTGGCAGTAGTAAGTAGAGATGAAAGCCGGCTGGGTTTGTAGTCCCTCAGGATACTGGAACAGTGATCCCTCAATAGATGTGCTGTAGTGGAGAGAAACTGAGATAGTGGGTACAGTGGAGCATACACAGGGTTCTGGTATAGAGCCTCATTGGTTGATTACTCACACAGTGGTTTCTCCCAGAAGGTAACACAGAAGCTGGAATAGAGGCAGGCCCTAGAGGAGCGAGTATCTGGTTCCAGGGAGCAGCTCTGAGAGAAGTAGATGGTAACTCACTGATGGTGTAGGCAGAGGTTTCTTCCAAGCAGAAGTGAGCTCAGGCAGCAAGTCTGGGAACATGGGCCCTCAAGGAGCGAGTACCGGTTCCAGACAGCGACCTGAAAGAAAAGAGAGAGGCCCCCGAGGAGCAGGTACCCCGATAGAGTAAGTCCAATTAAGGAGAGGCAGAGTAGCTAGGTACGGAGAGTGAATCCCATCCGTAAGGAGTCCCTTGCTAACTCGATTAGCTAGCAAACAGAGTAGGCTTTTGTATCCAGGATGCGCGATGTCATCACAGGGGGACGCCCCTGAGGTTCGCGCCAAGGAAGGAATAAGAAGCAGGGCCACGCGGCACACATGCCATATGGTAGCTGAATAACATGGCGTAATGCAGTGCCCAAGCCGGACCAGGGACACCGGAGAGGACGGCAGGAAGATGCCACGGCAGCTAGACATCCATCAACCACAGGAGGAGTCACCAAAGAGGTAAGGAGGGAGGAGTGGAGACGTCGGACAGCAACAGTCGTAACAACTACAGCTTTCCCCACTTTATTTCCACCTTCAAAAATCACTTGATGTGCCAGCTCTAAAGTATGTGCTATGAAATCTAGATCAAGCAAGTGGAGCTCATCCCTGGCTGTGATAGTTGTCTATAAACTGAGTAGGAAAGGTTTTGCTTATATAATTTTTCAAGGAATCTTATTTTTTGCATCAACTGGCTTTTGATTTTTTTCTTTTTTTCCTTGTCTTATAGGAGGCTCTTGATATCAGCTTCCCTTTCACTACAACTTTTAAGCACTTCCAGAGGATCACTGGAGTCACATTGCCCTGATCATTAAGTTGAAGATATTCCTGTATTTCTTTCATCGACTACATGCAATGTTTTATCTGTCAATAAATTGCCATTCAGTCTCTAATACTGTCTCCCAGTGTCATAGTGAGAAAAATACAGATCAATCCATATGGGAACATGATCAGACCACATGATGGGCCCCATCTCTGCCACCACGACTGGGTGCCTTACTGTAAACCGTTGTGACAGTATCTATCTTAACGACGGTATAGAAAAGATTTTAAATAAATAAATTTACCCCTTTCTCCACCAAAATAAAATCAGTCTGAGAATACAATGTCATTTTTTGCAGATGGGAGCCTATGCCTCCATACATCCATTAAGTTCCATCTTTCCATTAAGATTTTCAATTTGTGCTGGGATCCCCTGGTTGTTACACCAACTCCTGATGAATTATCTAAGAAGGAAGATCCTTGTCAAATTAACATCTCATTCTAATATCAGAAAGCCCTCAACCTTAGAAACCAATATCATCTTCAGCATTTCAAAGAAGGAATCCTAGTTGTTGATATTTGTATAAATGTTAACTAATATGTATACTTCACCTCCCACCACCATTTGCATAATAAGGTACCTTCCTAATGGATTCCAAAAGTTCAATTTAAGCTCAAATGTAAATTGTTTAGCAATCAGTATTCCTACCCTGGCATATTTCCCTCCCTGAAAACTAGTGGAAAAAACCTATGTAGGTAATCTCTGGAAGCCAACAGGTGCTCACACCATTAAATGTGTTGCCTGGATAATGCAAAGGCATTATCCATATAATTCTCCATATAATAATTGCCACTTTCTGTAGGAATTTAAGCCTTTTACATTAAGTAAAAACAGTCTAAATTTAGACATGAGTATTGTATTCTGTAGCAATATTTGCCGCTAGTCCCCAAGTATTCACTGTACCACAGCTCATTCTCTCACCAGGATATAATAATGTTCCTTTATCTGGGATATCTCCATACCTATTACATTAGTATATATATGTTGTACCCTGATACCCTCTTCCCTTCCTCATACTTGCATTGTACCCTCTCCATAACTCCTGTAAACCTCCCCTACCTCCTCTTTCTCCCACCCCCTACCCTCATTAGTTATCTGCCAACCTCCTCTCACAGATCCCCTCTATCCAGGAGGCTTAGTCATCATCCCATGTCAACCTTGATCCCACCCAGCCCTGGAAAGAAAAGTCATTAGCTATATTTACTCTTATTTACTCTTTCAGATAGTAGAAAGACTAGGGGGCACTCCATGAAGTTAGCATGTGGCACATTTAAAACTAATCAAAGAAAGTTCTTTTTCACTTAACACCCAATTAAACTCTGGAATTTGTTGCCAGAGGATATGGTTAGTGCAGTTAGTAAAGCTGTGTTTAAAAAAGGATTGGATAAGTTCTTGGAGGAGAAGTCCATTACCTGCTATTAATTACATTGACTTAGATAGATAATAACCACCGCTATTACTAGCAACGGTAACATGGAATAGACTTAGTTTTTGGGTACTTGCCAGGTTCTTATGGCCTGGATTGGCCACTGTTGGAAACAGGATGCTGGGCTTGATGGACCCTAGGTCTGACCCAGTATGGAAAAAAAAATTATATTTAACAGTGAAAAGATAACCTAATATAAAACATTGGACAACTTCTTTCAAAATAGTGGCAGCAGTTGCTCTGTTTCCTCTTTCTTTTTTTAAAATCCAGGGCAGTAATTGCCTGCATCCTCCAAAGAGATGCAGTTTTAAGATGAAGTGATAAAAACTGCCATAGGTAGGATCGCAAGTCTTCCGGTCACAGCTTCTTTCCATGAGGCAGAGCTTCCCAATTGCCGATGCAGCATTTTTCCTCCATGAACAACATGAGGATCCAATGTGAAGGCCCCGAGGAACTGACTAGGGCTGCAGGCAGGTCGAGGCAATGACATCATCTGTTGGGGCCATGGGGCTTTTCCCGCCGCTGGCCCTTAAAATATTGAGAAGCATGCGCACGTGTGCCTATGCAGGAGCCCAAGAACAGGTGGGAGCAGCAGTGTCAGCGGCATCCCTGCCGCAAAGGAGTGGAAACAACAGTGGCACTCTCTGCCCCAGAGAGCAGCAATGGCAGCGGCTCCCCAGCCGCACAGAAGACAGAGTCAGCAGCAGTACTCCACGCCATGAAGAGCAGCATCAGTGGTGGCCCCCCAGCTGCACAGTAGACCAGGACCGGCACACAGCCAGCAAGCAGCAGCAGCAGGTGGCATCGGGCCGTGGGATTGACAGCAGTGTCAGCGGCATCCAGGCCACACAGAAGCGGCCCATAGCCACGGAAAGTAGCAGGGCCGGCATCAGGCTAGTGAGGTGAGTGAGGCTGCTCACAGGATGGGCCCTATGAGGCGAGTACCACAGTAAGTTTAACAGTGTTATAGTTACACAAGAATTAGTACACTGTCAATTTGACACTTTTACACAGAGGAAGCAAGAAGCTGCCTATAAGTTACTACAATGTACAAATGCTCTACACACTGCAAAAAAAACCAATCTGTTTAGTTTAGTGGTAGTCTTTTCTTGAGTATATATACTGCAACTTCTCACAGATATTACAGCTTTCTTCTGCTAAGCTAATAGGCAACATTAAGCACCACAGCTAAGCATAATATCACTAAGTGTCTCTTACAGTACACTTTGCTTTCCCTTGTAAATTCATCTAAATGTTTAAAATCTTCTCTTTCACTATAAGCTTTGAAGCAAGACACTTCAAAACCTCTTTCTTCTCTTTCTGAGATCCAACAGAGAGATGGCAGAATAAAATGGTCACTGTTCAAAGTGTTCATAGTTTCATTTTCAATTTCAAAAAATTGATGAAACATAGAAAGATAGAGCATGATGGCAGATAAAGACTATACGGCCCATCCAGTCTTCCCTGCTACATCTCATGCTCAGCTGCCAGCTGGGACATGCTAGTTGAAAAAGTACTGAAACATGTTTGTTCCTGCTCCTTTCTTATTCCATTCCCAACTGGCTGTACTCTGCTTGGAGTACAAAAATGTATGTTTTGTTTCTTCCATAGAATTTAATGGAATCAAACCAAGTGAGCTAAAAGGTACTAATTTTTTGAGGGAATGCATTATTCATTTCAATTGTCCCAAACAGAACAAAAAATCTTCTCATTCATCACATTTTTCCATTAATATAGAAATAAATTTAGAAATAAATTAACAATTTGTTAATTTATTCATTTATTTATTTTTTCACCCTCCTGTTAAATGTAAACCGGCATGATGAGATGTTTATCTTGAATGCCAGTATAGAAAAATGCTAAATAAATAAATAAAATAAATTCACGTCCCTAAAACTCAGCATATATACACCAGATATATCTCAGATTTTCTTGTGGGTAATTATGTGATACAGGCTGATTTTATTTTTCACTAAAATTATTTCATGGTGATACTGAAGTAGAAAAATCCTAGAAAGTAGGGGAGAACAACTGTAAACTCACAAGCATGAAGTCAACAATAGCTTATAGTGCATCATCCAACTTGCTCCGGGAAAACAGTCTGTTCCAATAAAATGTACATTTCAGTGAAAGGTTTTTCAGTGTCTATGGGTCAGTCTGGTTTCTCAAAAACACAGAGATTTCACAAAGCAGTTTTCATGGAAAAAAAATGTATTGATGTCAATGAACCATGTTCCCTTTTGGGATAAGTCAGAGAAAGAAATCTGCACTCAATTGAAACAGCAATCATTAAAATGAGAACATTTGATGCTTCTTTCAAAATTCTTTGGGACTTTAGAGACCGACTTTTAATTATTTGCAAAATTTGTTGTTCAGTTCTTGGAAGAGAGAGTCATGTGAATTAAAAGGCCTATAATTATAGAAAGCTACGTTATATTTTCTGTTACTACTTGTCTTTTGTCATCCAGAATTATAGTCTAAGTTAATGAAATTGCATCACAATCTATCACATGTGCATTATGCTTACTATGGAACTAATTTGAGAATATCCTCTAGAAATATAGGTATTACTATATATCATAACAAAATAATCATTTTGTCAAATAGGAATATACATATATATATATATATATATATATATAATCCCTGTTCCACATGGGGTCACCTTCCCAGCTTTGGGGCCCTCTGGGATCACTCTCCCAAGGTAGAGGACTGAATTTCCTGGGCCGTGGGCTGGAGGCAGGATACTATTCAGGGCCAGGACTCACCCGTGAAATAACTGACTATCCACTCTAGGTGTGAGCTCCAAAAGAAAAAAAAAATAGTTTACTGAAGTTTGTTCAAAGTAAACATTATAAAATAGCACAAAACCTGTAATAAAATAAATCCCAGTCCATATTCAATAGCTTTTTCCTCTCAACAGGAAAATACACTTCAGTTAACACACTCACTTCTTCAATTAACGCAGTCTCTTCTTCAGCTTTCCCTGGCTCTCTTACTGTCCCTGCACCCAGATTTAGTTACAGTATTCTGAAAACCTCAAGGAAGAAATTCCTCTGTAGACAGGAGGCACATAGCAAGTCTCTGCTGGCAATGCTTGCCTCTTGGTCCAAGCAAGTTCCCACCTCAATTAAAGTATTTCTTTTCTTCACTCTTCAATCCAAATATCATAGATCCTCATTCTCCTCAAGCTTCTTGAAATATTGAAGAGCATCTCTGCTTCAACTCCTGCTGCTCCCCCTATCACCCCTAGAGATGGTAGGGATGTGCATTCAAATAATCAGAATTTTAGGGCACCATTTTGCTCTATGGCACTGAATTGCACTGCCATGCAGTAAAATGGCACCCTCTCCTGAGGATGCGCTGGAGTTAATTTATTCTAGCGAATCCCCAGTGGATATCATCATTTGAAGAAAGAAGACTGAAGAAATTAAAAACAAGAAAGACTTCTATGAGGCCTGGGCCTGATCCTGGGCTGAGGCCCAGCATTGGGCCTGGGTATGGGCTGAGGCCCAGGCATTGGGACCCGGCTTCTGGGCCTGATCCTGTATTCAGACCTTGGCTTGACCCAAGATGGAAGCTCGGCTTGGGCCAAAGCCCAGACCGGGCCCCAGCATATGGCTGACCTCTGCACCAGTCCCCTGTGGCAGGCCTGACCCTGGGCTAAAGCCAAGGGTCTGGCTTGTGGCCTAGGCCCCGGTGTCTGGACCAGGCCTCCAAGGCAGGGCCGTGTGTAGGGTCTTTGCTGAAGTTGCGGCGACCTACTGTGGTCTAGGCCTATGCAAGGCCAAGGCTTCGGCCTGGGTCTAGGCCTCCAAGTGGATCCACCCCAGTAATTAGAGGCCGGGGAGGATCCTGGTCTTGGCATTTTTCCAGTGGGTGGTATAGGTGATGGAGACGACAGACCTTAGGAGACCCTGTTTCTTTTTTTTTCTCTGTTTTTGTTTTTTAAGAACTTAAGAACATAAGAAATTGCCATGCTGGGTCAGACCAAGGGTGCATCAAGCCCAGCATCCTGTTTCCAACAGAGGCCAAACCAGGCCACAAGAACCTGGCAAGTACCCAAACACCAAGAAGATCCCATGCTATTGATGCAATTAATAGCAGTGGCTATTCCCTAAGTAAACTTGATTAATAGCCGTTAATGGACTTCTCCTCCAAGAACTTATCCAAACCTTTTTTGAACCCAGCTACACTAACTGCACTAACCACATCCCCTGGCAACAAATTCCAGAGCTTAAGTGTGCGTTGTGTGAAAAATAATTTTCTCCAATTAGTCTTAAATGTGCTATTTGCTAACTTCATGGAATGCTTCTTGGTCCTTCTAGTATCCAAAAGTGTAAATAACAGAGTCACATCTACTCATTCAAGACCTCTCATGATTTTAAAGCATCTCTATCATATCCCCCCTCAGCCATCTCTTCTCCAAGCTGAACAGTCCTAACCTCTTGAGTCTTTCCTCATAGGGGAGCTGTTCCATCCCCTTTACATTATGGTTACCCTTCTCTGTACCTTCTCCATTGCAACTTTATCTTTTTTGAGATGCAGTGACCAGAATTATACACAGTATTCAAGGTTTTATTTTAATGTTTATTTTCATTTTTTTAAAGTAAAGAAATGAAAATAAACATTAAACAAATTGAAATTTGTGGGCCCCCCTGAAAACAAACCCCAAATATTTTTACCCCTGCACACCCCTAAGAGAGGGTGAAAACTACATCCTTCTTTTTTCTCTGTGACTCTGGTGAAGATCAAGATCAAGTATAGTCAAGGTTTTAAGAATCTTCTCCTTAACCATGCCCCTAAGGCCTGTACCAAACCTGTTGTCAAAGAGCTGTTTGTAACACCCTCTGACCAACAGATGAACCTTTTGCAGTAGAACCTTTTTACATTAATTTACTGCAACCTTTACAGACTTCCCTTAGGAGGAAAATCTCTATTTTAACATTACATACTCTGTGGCACACAGGTGCCACACATACATACATCTTAGGCGCCTTCATTCTCAAGAGCCCATGGATATGTAGCCTCAGCCTTTAGATATGTAGTACCTTCTGTGGCTATGAAGACCCATACATAAATGGCAGTCTCTTTTATAATCACTACAGCAGAAAATGAACATAACTATATTCAAATGTTGTTTATTTTTCTCCCTGCAAACTCTTTTATCTTCCTGGCCTTTGTGGAGTTTGTTTCCAGTGACTATGATCAATCAACAGCCTTAAAGTCTTGGTCGTAGATATCCTCAAACTATAAGTGCAGATGGCTAATTGGCCTTTTCCCAATGCCTATCTCCCCATAGCGGAAATCTGTAGTCATTCATATGAAAAAGATGCACAAGTCATTGTTGGAGCAAGATGAAGACAGTGGAAATTTGAACTTATTCTAGAACGTTGAAGTTTTGTATTTTACACTTCCAGGAGATGCTAAGGATGGATTGCATATATATATATATATATATATATATATATATTGCTAAGAATAGGGATGATAATTTTAGAACAGCCTGCATAGCAGTAAAGTCAGTGTGCATATACACTGAATAGGCAGACGAGTATTTTCAAAGTGAATTTCCACATGTAAGTTTGCTTCAAGAAGGCCATAACATATGCAGGGTACTTTCAGAATGTATGCACATAGGGGTAGATTTAAAAAAAAAGCGCGTTAGCGTACTTTTGTTTGCGCAGCAGGCGCAAACAAAAGTACGCTTGATTTTATAAGATACGCGCGTAGCCGCGCGTATCCTCTAAAATCCTGGATCGGCGCGCGCAAGGCTGCCGATTTTGGGCAGCCGGCGCGCGCCGAGCCACGCAGCCTGCCTCCGTTCCCTCCGAGACCGCTCCGAAATCGGAGTGGCTTGGAGGGAACTCTCTTTCACCCTCCCCTCACCTTCCCCTCCCTTCCTCTACCTAACCCACCCCCCCGGTCCTATCTAAACCCCCCCCCCACCTTTATCCATGGATTTACGCCTCCTGGAATGCCCCGGCCCGAAACGACGCCCCCGGGCCTGCCCCCGAAACGTCACGTCCCGCCCCCAAAACGCCACGTCGTTCGGCCCTGCCCCCGACATGCCCCCATCCAAAAACCCCGGGACCTACGTGTGTCCCGGGGTTCTGCGCGCACTGGCGGCCTATGGAAAATAGGCGCGCCGGCGCGCAAGGCCCTGCTCGCGTAAATCTGGGCGGATTTACGCGAGCAGGGTTTTGAAAATTTGCCCGATAAGTCACAACTTCAACTCCATTGTGCCTCAGAAACGAAGTTATATATATTCATTCACTAAGCACTGATCAATTTTAGAACAGCAATTTATGTGCATAAAATCAGGTTTTATGTGCAGTTTTTATAATCTCTATGTTGTTTGAAAGATCACAGGCCTGCAAGCCAATCTGCAAAGTGAAATTCCCATCTATTTATTTATTTATTTATTTATTTATTTATTTATTTATATTGATTTATAGTCCAAAAATTACAATTAAAAATTGACCAATGCGGAATACAAAAATACATTCACAATTTTTTGGTAAAATAGTTTCACAAAATGTCATAAACACTTATAATAATAAATAATAATAATAATAATAATAATAATAAAATCAACGTAAAGGGAGTTTCTCTTGGAAAATCTGAAAGCTGCCTGGCTCCACAAGTACTTCTGAAACCATGGGCTTTGTACCTACTTAGAGCAGGTGCAAAGGTGGTGCTGTAAAGCACACCCAGGGATTTCAGAACAAAATACCAATGTGTTTCTTTTTAGCTCCACCATCCCCCACCCTGACCCCACCCCAGTGGGTACAAGTAAAAGTACCTGTGTTATGAAACAGGGTGGGCACTTTTATCCATAGAGGGGGAGGTCACTTTTCTACTGCCACTTTTTTCCCGGCTTCTACTTAGGAATCCACAAAATTTTGTCCACAAATCTGGCTAATTTTAAAAGGATCACATGTGTGCCCATAAACGTGCATATTGGCATGAGAATGGAGATATGCTGCAATTTTATAACATGCGCGCAAGTACGCATGCCTCATTTAAAATTTCCCTGCAGCACATATGTGTGCATGTAATCTTAAGAGGCGGCTCGAGTAAATGTCCCCCGTGTATTTCCACTAGGGCTTTAGAGCGTATGCAGGTGGATTTTAAAACATGCTCATGCGAAAATAAAACCAGTTTTTCTAATTAGTCCACCAGTTTGTCCAGACGATATTGAGGGCTTCAGGATCAGGACCCCTCTTGTTCTTCATCCTGTAAGATCCTCACTTGACCCTGAACCTTCATGCTGTGCTGAAATCCATTAAATTCAAGAACATGAAGAGCAGGAAAAAGACTTGTTTTAAAAAACATATTAGGTGAAGATTATGAAGTATCTACATAGTATAGACCTAATGATATATGAATGATGTCTACTGATATAGATATAGGAGGAGCAATATTCAGAGTGTCCACACATTAAGACACAGACCAGGTGTATGTTTCAGGGATGTGTAGAGGTAAAAGTTTTATTTTGATTCATTAATTATTTTTGTAGGTCACCTCCATTCCTTTGGTTCATTTCAAACAAACAAAAAAAAAGTCATTTATTCATTTTTTCATTCATTCATTTACCAATAAAGTCTATGGAGGAAGCACTGCTACCTAATTTGGGCTAAAAAAATTAGGATTATCTAATCTATTCTAATGAAATTTGTGAGAAGTTTCATCAACAAAATGGGAAAAAAAACTCCAAGGCACCTAGACAGTTGTTAGCCTGAAAAACAGCCCTTCCCTCAAGGATCCAGACTTTTCCTCAGGAAGCTTAAAAGGGATTGCTGGAAAAGGGACAGTGTTTAGGGCCTCGGGGTGGATTAAGACCTCACGGATGGTACAGCTAGGGCATAGCAGCTAGGCAGAGTGATAGCAAGACACCTGAGGTAGTACATCTGAGGCATGGCAGGTAGAGAGAGTGTCGTAACTCTGAGGCATGGCAGCTAGGCATAGTGGCAGCTAGGGATATGCATTCATTTGCAATGTATTGGCAATCCGCAGCGTATAGGGCCATATTTGTTGTATTTGTGGGGAAGCGAAACATATCGCGATTCCCACGAATACAACGAATCTTCACTGAATTATTCAGCCGTCTAAAGGAGCGAATTTAAACAAAACCCCTACCCTCCTGACCCCCCCCCCCCCCCCCAGACTTGCCAAAACTCCCTGGTGGTTCAGCGGGGGTCTGGAAGCCATCTACTGCACTCACGCTGCATGGATGACCAGCTGCGTCTCTCTTGCCACGTAGTGGCTGCACAGCTCTGCAGCAACAGTGGCATTCAGTTCCAGAGATGATGGCGAGGTCTTTCCTGTTGCAGAAGGCAGCAGCACAGGTCCAGCGGCATCGAGGTTCAATGGCACGCCAAGGATGCGCAGAATATAAGAGGCAGCAACGGCCGTGTCCGAGTGAGCAAGGCCACTTGTGGGGCCCTCTTGTGAGCAGAATCGTAAAACAGTACAATTCTGTTTCCTGCCATTTTCTCTTTTAAATTGGTGATGCCTCCGGTATACTGGTTTTGACCAGAGACGCTGACAATCACAGTGGTCAGAGTGAAATGAATAAGAACATTGCAGCTAGGCTTGACTTTTTTTTTTTTTAATTTGTACTTTATTGCATTTTTGCTTTTATAAAAGTAATGTTACAATGTGATATATACACAATACAGATTGGGAAAATAATATTCAAAGAAATAATTTTTCTTGGTAAACCCACATCAACATATACAACCTGATTGTGAAACACATTGATTCTAAATAAAGAAAAAGTGGAGACCAAGAGTAGAAACATAGGGGCGGATTTTAAGAGCCCTGCTCGCGTAAATCCGCCCGGATTTACGCGAGCAGGGCCCTGCGTGCCGGTGCGCCTATGTTCAATAGGCCTACTGGCGCGCGCAGAGCCCCGGGACTAGCGTAAGTCCCGGGGTTTTCCGAGGGGGGCATGTCGGGGGCATGTCGGGGGGCGGGGCCGAGCGGCGTGCCGTTTTTCGGGGCGGGACGTGGCGTTTCGGGGGTGGGACGGGGGCGTGGTTTCGGCCCGGGGCGGTCCGGGGGCGTGACCGCGCCCTCCGGAACCGCCCCTGGGTCACGTCTAGGCGCGCCAGCGGCCCGCTGGCGGGCGGGGATTTACTTCTCCCTCTGGGAGGCATAAATCCCCCAACAAAGGTAGGGGGGGGGTTAGACATGGCCGGGGGGGGGGGGGGTGGGTTAGGTAGAGGAAGGGAGGGGAGGGCGTTAGCGAATTCCTTCCGAGGCCGCTCCGATTTCGGAGCGGCCTTGGAGGGAATGGCGGCAGGCTGCGCAGCTCGGCGCGCGCCGGCTACACGGAATAGGCAGCATTGCGCGCACCGATCCAGGATTTTAGCGGATACGCGCGGCTACGCGCGTATCTACTAAAATCCCGCGTACTTATGTTGGCGCCTGGAGCGCCAACAAAAGTACACGAATGTGCCGTTTTTGAAAATCTACCCATGTAGCAGATGCTTTAAGAAAATGACATTTCTAAGTATGCAAGAGCAGTAAGGGTACGTCTAGCATTCCTTATTACCAATACCTTAAAGAGGATCTCAGGAACTTGATCTATCATTTAAGTATGACTTAAGTTGTTCCGGATCATTGAAAATATATTTAATATTACTACAAAGCAAAATACAACAACACGGGAAAAGCAAAACAAATTTTACTCCTCTATCCACCACCTCCCATCTCATCGCTAAAAATTTCTTCCTCTTTATTTGAGTTACCCTCGCAATGTCAGGGAAAATTTGAATGGGTTGCCCATGAAGTTTCAACTTTTGAAATCTGAAATAATGTCTCAACACATTGTCCCTTTCAGTTATATAGGAAAATTGCACTAATAGCATGACTCTTGATTTTATATCTGCCTCAAAAGATTTTTCCAAAAAATCAGTTAAATTCTGATAATGGGCAGTTTATTTTTAAAATGTATTACCTTCACTTACCCACAGTTCAAAGTGGGGTACACATTAAAATTTATAAAATCACAAAATCATAAAACAGAAGCCATATGTCTAAACTACAGAGCTACTTGGTTGTTTGCCATTTCATAACTGAAAGCAATTAAGCTGTAGGTACTGCCTATTCTAGTTACCTGAAGCAGAGGCCTAGCTTGGGTAACTTGAACTGAACTTGGATAACTGCCAACTTCAAATGCTTGTTTGAATAAAAAGGTTTTAAGATGCTTCTTAAAAGCCTGCGTACATGTCATCAAGCACAGTTGTTTTGGGAGAGAATACCAAAAATGGATCCTACCACCAAGAAATCTCTGTTCCAAGATTTGGAAAGCTGGGTTAACTGAGGAGAGGGGTCATCCAATAAAGCATATTGTGCAGACCTTAATGCCTGTTGTGGAGGGGATTATAAATGCACAGTATGGCACAAATCTAATGTACAATATTTAATCCTCCACTGTACTGGTAGCCAGGGGGAGAGAGTAAAGAACAGGGGTAATGTAATCTGATAAATTAGAACTGGTAAACCAGTAAGGATGCCAATTTCAGAACAATTTTAATCAGCTTAGAAAATTGGCCTGTGTGTCATAAGGGATCTTTAGAAACTAACCAAAGATAGAGCAACTCAATGACATAACAATGCGATTACAACTCAAACTGCAGTTCAGCCTCTTCAGACACGTTTAGGCAATTACCTTCAGGGCAAACAGTGGGGAATACACCACCACTCGAATGCCGGCACAAGCACTTCAGCGGCCAATTCTGCTTAAGACAGGATCTCAGCCAAATAAACACCAGACAGGATCGTGAAAACGGAATTTGATGCTGAAGTGCTTGTGCCGGCATTCAAGTGGAGGTGCTAAGGTGTTTTAGAGCACTGTCTAAGAGCTGGTGTTTATTTGGCTGAGATCCTGTCTGAAGCAGAATTGGCCACTGAAGTGCTTGTTCCAGCATTCGAGTGGTGGTGTATTCCCCACTGTTTGCCCTGAAGGTAATTGCCTAAACTTGTCTGAAGAGGCTGAACTGCTGCATGGAGACAAACCACCAGCATTACACATAATAGCCCCTGAAGCAGCTCAAAGAGCGAAACTCGGCCTGAGTCGGGCTTTTTATGATGTTTTGTGCAAAATAAAGAACTCCTGGTGTTCACTGATCCTTTTGTCTTGGTCGCAACTGCTATATTGGATCAGTTTCCGGTTTGCTTTTTTGGACCTTCCCTTATGTTCTTATATTCTTATGCTGAAATGGAGAAAAAACTGACATGGCCAACAGTACTGATACAGATGTGGCAGGACCCTGAGGAAAAGGGGAGGGGGGAAAAACCTGCAACTCAACAAAGACCCTCCACTCACTGCATGGTTATGCATGGATTTATGCATATTTATGCATATTTATCAGCTGTAAAGTAAAGACAGGGTAAATAAGGAGAAAAAGAAGGGTGGACCTAAAGCAGCCCCAGCACCCCCTGTTATCAAAGAGGAAGAAGACTAGGTGTGGCCAGGGTACCAGAGAGAGGAAATACCCTGCCTGGGTTCTGATGGTGGTGTGGAGTCTGAGACAGCCAGAAGCAAAGAGAAGCCCAGCAGCTCAGCCAGATCTAGACCAGGAAGCAAGCCTCCTCCTCAGACAGTTCTTCAGGCCTCCAGCCAGACCTGCTTCAAAGGTAAACAGAGGGAGATTGCCTGGTTGGGGCCATGGATAGTAAGTTAGCCATAACTATTAAAATATTAGGCAGGCTAAGGTTTATGCCATGTTTTAAACCACCCAAGGTACAGAACTTTCTTTAGGGTAAATTAGTGTTCAGTAGCAAGGACGTTATAGACAAGTATTTTTGTTATCTTCTAAATGTTAATCCTGCAAAATCCGATAAATAAAAGTCTAATTCTGTGGAGAAAAACATTGTCTTTTCCTGAATTTAGGATTGTGAAGTGAGGTAGGAGGAGATCTGGAAAAGCCCTGTAGCAGACAGGCTCCTGTACCCCTAAAACTTACCTACAGGACCAGGGACTCATAGGTTTGAAGATGATTTTTGGAGGATTGATCAGTCCAGAGGGAAGGGCACCCTCCTCCCTGGTATCCCAAAAGGCTGGATCAGATGTTCTTTTTGCCCAGGCTGAAAGAGAAAAGCCGGGATGAAGTAAAAGCTCTATTTTGAAACTTGAGCTTATAAAATGCCTATACTAAAGGCAATTGTAATTGATGCTGGTGTTGTGATTGTAGTAACCTCTCAGATTTAAGTCAACAGATTTGATTGTGTAGGTGTCGGGGACAAGGCCTTCGCAAAATCTTAAAAGCATAAACCACAATTTTAAATTTGCAACATAATTTTAAAAGTAGCCAATGTAACTGCCAAAGAAGTAGCAATGCTGGTGACCTCCTTGAGAATTCCTAGATGACTCTAAAGGCCATATTCTGAATCACTTGCAAGCTCCTGGTGACAATCATGAAAGTTATTTATGTAATCCACTTTGAAAAATGTGGAATATGAATTTGGAATTAAATGAAATTAAATAATATTAGAGCTATATAGTTAACTCTGGACCAGAGCTAGCAGTTTTCGGCTCTCATACTTTTATTTTGTTTTCATTCACATTTTTTGATATTTTCATTTTGAATATATTTTATGAGATGCCAGGATTTTAGAATTTACATTAATGTGACTCACTTTACTTGAATTCTTCTGTACACATCAGGATTTAGCAGTGGAAGGCAAGTGAAAGCACTCAAGACATTATCTACACTACACATAAAAAAGACAAACTCAAACATAGTCATGGCTCAAGGGAGTGGGTTTATCTTCATCGGTGCCTCAAATATCTGGAGTAGACTGGAACTTTTGGCCAGCTTGGGGGGGTCAGGAGGCCCCCCCAAGCTGGCCAAAAGTTCCTTTTGGGTCCAACGAGTGTCCCGGAGCGAACGCGCGGGGAATCACGTGACGTCCGCGTCACTCCGACGTGACGCCGACGTCACGTGCTCCTCGCAAAGGAATACAGAAATGGCGTCCTGACTCCCCGCTGGACCACCAGGGAGTTTTGGTAAGTCTTGGGGGGGGATTAAGGAGGGTGAGGGGTTTAAATTTTTATTTAGGATCAACAATCGCGATTTCCAACGTATTCAACATAGCTATGTTGAATACGTTGGAAATCCGATCGTTTTCGCCTCATCACTTTTTTAAGTTAAAAAAAAAAAATAAGTTGCGTTTTACATATGCGGTCAAAACAAATGCACACCCCTAATGTCTGGTCCTGGAGTGCCACAAACATCTAGAGGTCAATATTCAAAGTGCATTCTGCGTTATTTAGCCGGATAAGCATGCTTTATGTGGCTAATTAGTGGCTGCTGTATGTTTTCTGTACAATGTATATTTTCTTGTATGGAGAATGGTGGTGGAAGGTTAAATAATTTTGCAAAAACAAGAAATTCCTCATAGCTGTTCTCAAAGCTGAAAACCACAGGGGCTGCTATTTAAAAGCTATATTTAAAAGTTATCCATTTAAATGGCTTAGCTGTTATTTTAGATGACTTAGTCTAAATTGTAGCTGGATAACTCTTTATCTGGCAAGAATTTAGCCGTATAGGTTGGGGGCATTCCTGGGGCAGGTGGTAGGCATTCCAGGGAATAGCGGAATAAGCCGGTTAGGTTATCCAGCTAACTCTGATATTCAGATTTAGTGGGTTAACCTAACTGGCTAATTCTGGCCACGTTATAGGGCAGGTGTAAAGTTAGCCAGAAATACCTATCCGGCTAACTTTTAAGATAGCCAGGTATATTCAGTGGAGCTGCTGCACCAATGAATATCCCATTTAAGTTAGCCAGATATATCTGGCTAACATAACTAATCAGTCAGTAGCCGAATATTGGCCCCATCGCGTTCAGGCCAAAGCAGCATGCATTGGTTCCCTCATTGACTTTAATGTAAATTACACATATAACACAACATACATGGGAAAATGAAACGACATAAACAACATACATTGGAAATGAAAATACATGACGTGAGACACCTTTTTTCCCATGCACACCCCTATATTCCCACCAAATTTAGCAATTTAAAAATATTTCCAGAAGAAAGATATTTTGCAACATCAACAAATGACCATTATTCAAGTTTAAAAACACAACTTATCTCAAGAAAACTGGAAAATAAAACTATTTATGTCAGTTTTAGAGAAACCCAATCTCTGAATCACATGACATTAGAACATCATTATAATATGCATAATCCCAAAATGAAGAATTACTCTCCTGATAATCAACTTTTGGAATTGCACAGAAGTGCTGTGAGCAGGTTCTGCCTAGAATGTCAGCTTGAGTTAAGAGGAGAGGAAGCTAAAAATATTTGCTATGCTTTGATCATTGCACTGCCTTCATCAGGAACATGAAGCCTTATGCCACAGGAATCAATGGGCAAATAAAGGTAAAGAAATGAAAAATATAAATTGATCATCTATCGTGCATCAAAATACTTATTAGAAAATAACAAAGAAGGCTATACAGGAGTTATCGATGTGTCTTTTATGTTGAAGTTTGAAAACATAGAAAATGGGTTTTATGCATTGAACACTTTCAGAGACCTCCGTGACTTGATGCCAGCAGTGTGGTTGGCACAGCAAAAGTGTTTTTGTTTTAGGAATGAATGTTTGCTGAACTAATGCTATGGTGTCTCGGTGGACACTATTGGAGTATTATTCTAAACCCACAGAAATGGTCAGGACTGGAGTCAAGAAACAGAAAACAAAAGGACACAGCATCACTAATAATATGCACTTCCCGTTACCCTCACAATGATATAGACAGGGATTCTTTGTCTTCCACACTGATCAAGCAGAACTCCATCCTAAACATAGCAACCGCTCAAGTACACATACAAGGGGCTCTGCCTTATCTCATGGACCTCATGACAACACACAGAAAACTTGACCTCTTTCTCTATCACTGATTTTGTGTGTGTGTGTGTGTGTGTGTGTGTTTGGTGTAAAAGAGGGGTGTGAGTTATATATGTAAACACTAACTTGTGATAGGAAGAAAGAACTGTACATAGTAATGTTAGAGAGGGATAGCCTCTATGAAGCAGTATATTCAATATTGTGTCAGTATGTTATGGTCTTTTAATATCCATACATTCCTGGAGTTCTATTGTCCCATGAATATGGAATGTGTACTTGAATATATGTCCAAAAGGTTTGCATGTGCATAGAAATTTTTTGGAGTGCAAATATGAATATGTTAAGTGTGACTGGATGAGCATGAGAGAAGGGGGGGGGGGGTAAATCAATAATTAGAAGAAAGATTGTTTTCCAGTAAAGACCCTCCAGCTGTGGAATCTGCAGCCCACAGAAGTGAGAACACCATTTTGTAAAAAAAAACTGGGTTTATGATAAATTATCTTAGCCCTTGTTTGATGTTATCAATGCCCGTGTTGCTCCTGAAACAGAAATTTTAAAATGTTTTATTTCAGAAGTGAGGTTACTCTTCAGAGATGCTTACCTATACAACTGGTTGTGATCTGCCTGTTGGGGTAGGAAGGCTTGTTTTAACTTTGTTGAAGAGACGGGAAAATAGAGTAACTTGTATTTCTCAGGTTTCCAAGGTGCCTAGATTAGAGGTATAGGAGATTCTTGGCTCCCCAGCCATGTTTTTCTGTGCCCAGCTTATTTTTATCTTCATTATAAATTATTTTCTGTTCCGTTTGCTATTTTCTCAATGTAATTTGTACCAGCATATGATTTAGTACTATTATCATTGTCATATATAATTGGACTACGACTTTTGGGGTTTGTTACAGAAATTTGTGGGTGGCTTACTGGCTTTCTTGTTGAATATGGAAGGGTTTTTAAATTTTTGCCACAGCTCAGAAGTAAAGGTAATTTTCAAACAGCCCACACAGACTAAAGTCTGTGGGTACTTTTTATCCGTAGACTTTAGCCAGAATTTTCAAAGTGAATTCATACACATAAATCTTCTTTGACAATTGACAGTATTCACATAAATTCTGTCCCCATCCCCATCTCTGTCTCCCAGAATGCTTTTTTTGTAGTAAATCTAAAAATACATGCAACATGACTTTTGTGTGTACTTTTTCATCTACAACCCCTGGGCAATTTTCAAAAGGCCATTAACGTGTATAAAACCAAGATTTATGTACATAAATCATTTTGAAAATTACCTCCATTTTACAGTATAGGACAGAAGGAAGATCTCCGCAGTAGATGAGTGGCCGGGAGGCGGAAGATGCCGGGAGACCAGAAGGAAGCTTCACCCTTGGAAGCCCGAGGTCCCCCTGGGAGGAGCCTGTGAGGACCTGAGCCACTGGGACTTAGGCAAAGTCTCCCGGAGGCAAAGTCCAGAGTTCTCAGCGAGGAAGGAGCAGAGCGGTGGAACGGTCTGAGGATCAGGGTCAGAAGCAGACAGCAGAGACCAGAAGACATGCCAGATCAGAACCAGGAAGACAGGCCAAAGGACCAGGAACCAGGACTGGAGTAGGGACGGTAGCTGGATCAGAAGAAGGGCTGGAGCAGGAACGGAACTGCAACTAGTAACTCACACAGGAGTGAACCTCGTTGCAAGTTGATCTTCTGGAGCAGGGCCTGGGTTTAAATACCCTGCCGGCGTCTGATGTCACTCCGGGGGCCGGCCATGGTTTCCCGCGCCTGCAGCTTTAAAATCTGCCTCTTTGTGCACGTGCGTACCCAGTGGGCAGGGCCAGGCTGTAGAGTTCAGCGGTGTCTCCCTCGTGGAGATGCCGCAGCGGAGAAAGTCCTGTGTAGGCCTGGAACGGCACAAGGGAAGGCGACTGATCATCAGGACCAGCGGCAGAGGTAAGAGCCCAGTCAAGGGAGCAGCAACCGGATTCACAACAGGGGTAGTCCTAAGACCACCGGATGAATGGATTTCTCCAGTAGTAGTAATTCAATCTCTTCCATGTGGAGGGCACCAGTGCATAGTTGAACTGGCTATGTGGTGAGGAATATTCGACCGGGTAGCAGTTCCTCATAAATGGAAGCAATGCACAAGGAGGTCTCCAGAGGATGGGTCTTTATACCCAGTAGTTGAATTAGATCCTTGAGGATAAAATTACCTCCTGCTCCAGAGTCCACCAGAGCAAGAACTGGAAAGGACCGAGAGTCCCAGATCAGGGTGACTGGAACAGACAACTGATGGGCCAGAGATGTTGCGCCCAAGTTCAGGACCCCAACTGAACTTAGGCCGGGAAGTTTAGGCCTGTAGATGGTGGCCTGGTGCTCCGCAATACAGACACAGACCAGTTTGTCTCCGCCGAGGCGTTCTTCCGGGGTCAGCTGCCCATGGCCCAGCTGCATAGGCTCTTCCGTCTTGGCTACAAAAGAGACACCGGAGGCAGGGCTGGTGGTGGATGGTGAATGAGATCAAACCCGAAAGGACTTCTTGGGAATCCGACACTCCTGGTGACACTCTTGGTGGCGATGATCAATTCGGCCCATCAAGTCTATAAGATCTCAAGAGAGGAAGGGAGCTCCTGTTCAACCTGCTCATCCTTCAGCTGCGGGGATAATCCATCCAGGTAGATAGCTCATAGGCAGTCTTCCTGCCAAGCGAGTTCAGAAGCCAAAGTCCGAAATTCAATAGTGTAATCGAAAAGACTTTTTTGACCTTGATGAAGGTGTAACAAACTAGTGCTTGCCACAGCATGCCGCCCTAGATCATCAAAAGTCCATCGACACACGGCCACGAACCGAGACAATTCCCTTAGGGGGGAGTCCAATCACTCCCACAGGGGAGGTCCAGACCAGCGCCTTCCCTTCAAGATGAGACACGTTAAAGGTGACCTTGGTTAATTCATCCTGGAATACGGAGGGCTGCAGAGTGAACTGCATATAGCATTGGTTGATGAACATTCTGTAGAGCTTGGAGTCACCGTTGAAGCACGGGAGTGCTGGTAGGGCCAACAAGGCACTAGGCATAGAAGGAGATGGCTGTGGATGAGATGGAGCCAGTACTGGAACCGGATTGCTGGTGAGGGCATCAAGCCAGGTGTGGAGATGCTCAAAGGAAGAGGCCAGTGTCTCAAGAAACTCCTGCTGTTCTTTTACTTTGGATGCCAGACCAGGAATGGCCTGGAGGGCACGTGGCTCTGCCGAGTCCATGGTCTTTGCACCCTGTTGTGCCAGAGGTGGACCTTTGGGCTGAGGTGGGGTTGATGCAACATATAGGTAGGGACCTACGTGTCCCCACCTTCGGCAGGTGGAGTGGGCTGATGATCGGAGGCCAGCTGGCACTTCAATACCAGCCCTCGTTCCCTGCAGATTGAGCCTTTGGATGCCGGGGCCGGCTGGACTTAGGTGGCCTCCGTCAGTGGTCGTCGATGGATGGCTCGAGGTCAGCCCAGAGGCAGCAACTAATGTAGTGATAAGTCTGTACTGGACGAGGCGGAGTCCCGGAGACCTGTGCGCCAATAGGAACACAGTCTGACAGAAGGCACCCGAGCAAGAGCAGGCCGAAGCCTGAGTGAACCACATCCAGGACAAAGGCTGAAGAGGGGTCTTGAAGCAAGCTGGGTTCAGGGCAGGTGGCAGTCTGGAAGCTGTGGCAAGTAAGGCTGAAGTTTAAACGAGGAGAGATTCAGAAGGATGGTCAGACGAAGCAGAAGTCCCAGGCTGGAGAGAAGCAATGGAGTAATCAGGCGATGCAGAGGTCCAGGGCTGGAGAGAGGCAACGGAGTAGTCAGGCAATGCAGAGGTCAAACCAGGTTAGCAATCCAAAGGAGAGACGAGGAACAAGAACTCAGAAACAAGGTAACAGGAATGAAGGCAATCAGGATCAGGAACCAGGAACAGGAGAAGAAACAAGTACTTGATTAGCGAGGGTACCTGTCACAAAGGCAATTTGAGAGAGCGGAGCCCGGGTTTATATACCGGAGCTCAGCCGATGTTCCCGCCGCGGGCCCTACTAAAGGATCAGCTGTGCGCGCGCGCGCCTAGGAAGGGGTACGGCGCTGGTCGGGATGGCGTTTCTCTGCGGGCCATGTGGAGAGGCCCGACGTGGAGCATCAGGAGCTGTAGCAGAGTAGGAGGCCCCAGGGGCAGCTCGAGGATGGAGCCGGCGGCCCACAGCCACCAGAGATGAGGGACCAGGTGCTGGATCACTTTGAGAAAGGTAAGGGGGCCGAGCTGCGGGTCTGCTGCGGCCGGCGCGCGTAACACCAGTAATAGCATTGCATTTCTGTATGTTAGCACAAAGTAAAATTAATGTGGGCGACCATGTAAAACCTGTGAGCGAAGCTCCAAAATGTATGAGTGATTGCTCAGATGATCAGCTTAGAGGGAACAGTGGGTGTCACTATTGAACAATGGCTGAGATTCCTTCCCAATAGGAGCTGTGAGCACTGACTCTGCAACATCTGCAGCCATGGCTGTCCCAGGAGAGCAGAAGCCTGACCCGGGAAAATTCTGTAATGGATTCTCAGAAAATCCAAAGAGGATCTGAGAAAATCCACTGTAGGTTTAATCAAACTTCTGGATTCACTTTAGATCTGATAAATTTTCCCCTGCAGAATTGGGGAAACATCAACATTTTTCTTCATCAAAGCTTTAGTCTGCCTGGTTGGAGTATGATGGTGAATTGTTCGCACATTCCTGTTTTAACTGGCTGATGGACATATGATAGTTACAAAACAACCATATAGAAATGACATTATAAGACTCATCACTATCATATTAAATCCATTTCATCATCAAGCTAAAGTTTTCATGTCTACTTTTAATATACTTTTAATTCATAACTGGCATTTTTATGACAAGCCTGCCTGTCTGTACCATAGAACCTAATTCCTGTATACAGTGATATATTGAATGAATCAAGACGTTATTAATCAGAAAATCTGAATCCTCTTGATTTTCTACATAGTCAGACCAGGTCTTTCTATTTATCATAGTCCCTCTATCACAAGTTAAACATCCATCAGAGAACTTCAATTTCTTTGAAACTTTCAACCAATTATTCATTTTGTCTAAAAAAATAAAAAAAAAACCCAAAAAAAACATGCTGGCCAAGAATGCCAAGTAGAATAATTAGCATTATTATTATCATTATCATCATTATAATTTTTAGGACAGCTAGACCCTGTCACCCATCAGGAAAAGAACTGCTATGTGAAATGGAAGCTGGTGCTTTAAACTAGGGATCCTTGTTCTTATGTGGAGAAAATATGAATGTGGTGTGAATGCATTCTAGGGAAGAAAGCTGGAAAAGCCGACTTTTCCCCTCCCACTAAGGTTTCTTTCTACTAAGCCCTCATCCCCCAACCTTTCCATCCTCCTCATACTAAAAGGAAAAGCAGTCCATTCAGATTCAAATCCTACACAAAGACCTTGGGAGCAGCTTCCATTATCACCAGCAGTTCTTTCACTGTTTTGACCAGCACTTTCTAAGAACTCTCCCTCTGTAAGCTGGAGGTGGAAACTGAATGCTTATGAGAGGTGAAAGAATATATAGTAACTAGGCAGTGTTACAATACGGAGCGCTCTTTCAAGATTGGGTTAACTCATCTACTTTCTAGTGTGCTATCACGTGTCGACCATGCAATCTGTATTTTTCTACAGAAGGCATGCCTTATTCTTGCACTCATACAGAGCCCGTGTGATTCCAAGCCCTGTCTTTCACGATAACATAGAAAGGATAGATGTGCACAGTATTTTTTGGTTCTTTGATTCTTTTTTTCATTGTTGTTATTCAGAATTTTCAGTTTGTTTTTTGTTTTGGGGAGGGGGAAGGGTAAGGATTGTGTTTGGGGGTTTTTGTTTTTTTTCATTTTCAGGAAATAGTACACTCTATTAGCAAATAAGACGTGCTATTAGCAAATAGTGTGCCCTATAGTCCACCCTATTTGCTAATAAGGCACACTATTTCCCGAAAATGAAACACTCACATTTTTGGATTTTGGTAAAACTGAACATTTGAAACAAAGCAAAAACAGGCTCCTTCATCACATTTTACTCCTTCATCCCAAACAAATTCACATTCCTATAACATAGCAAGGTACCTTTTCCCCCTACAATTCATAATGAGGTTCCTAGTCAAAGGGTTTGAAAATTCCACCCTCTCACCTGCTAAATCTATCCAGGCAAATTGTTGCCTGTACAAAATGTACCCAGAAAAAAGAGGCCCTGCTGAGGGCATTCCCAGAGCATGGATTTACTTTGGCAGGAGCACTGCCTGGACAGATTTACTTGTGCTAGTCTGGCAGCTTAAATAGCAAACCTAAATTACCTGGATAACTTTATGCAGATATATTTACCCACAATATGGCCAGATAAATTCCACTGAATATCTGGACAAAGGTATCCGGAGAACATGTTCCAGCTAACTTGCCCACTCAGCAATTTTTTGAATCTGGACTTCACTGGGTGAGTCACTAAAAGAAAGTTCTCAATTTACTCCATTAGATTGTTCTTGAATTTTTGTTACGTAATTAAACTTTTGTCAGGGAAGTTACTGCTCTGCAAGAAGGATTTGCTTTGGGTTTTTTTTTGCCTCTACCCTAGAAATCCCAGACAACTGCACTGATAGGGATTTCTTATCATCCACAAGGACGCTTTCTTTGCTGAAACAAGTTTGTCTATAATAGAGTATGGAAGTGCCATCAGAAGGCTTCTGTGGAATTAGGGAAAGTGTCATTAACCTACGGTGATATTTTAGGCTAGGCATTTTTGGGTTACTCACAATTGTTTGACATAATTGCTTCTCCAGGTATATAGTCAGCAATGATTACATAGAGTCACAGAAACAGAAAAAATGATGGCAGATGAGAATCATAAGACCTATCTCTAATCTTTGCATTCCTTATCCTTATATAATAGCATAGAATATATCTCTCTTCACTTCTACGCATCCAAGGATCTTGTGTGCTTATTCTCTGCTTTCCTGATTTCTGTTACTGTTTTGGCCTCTACCACCTCCAGTGTGAGGCTGCTCCAGATAGCCACTTTTTTATTTGAAGAAATATTGCTATTTGTTACTTCTGAGTCTACATGCTGCAAGCCCCATATCATGCCCTCTTGTTCTACCGTTTCATGTCCACTGGGAAATGCTTGCCTCCTATGGATTACTCTTGAAATAGCTACAAGTCATTCACTATGCAAGCCATGCATCCACAAAATTCTTGAGAGAAGCAAATGCTCACTGGACTTAAGCTAATCAAGACTTGTTGTATTTCTGAAGAAGATACCATGTTGAACCATTCAGTTTGGTGTGTGATATTCTAAATGCAAGGATATGCTACAACTCTTTCTATGTGTATAGTGTGAGAGTTGTTTGCCCATTCCAATTCATCTTAGCTGTAATTTGTTTGGCTTTTTGGAAAACATGTGTCTTCATTCCTTTCTGATAATGAGAAGCCCAAAGCATTATTCAAAAAGGGCAGCATTTCATTATGCATAGCCCCACGATGACTACAAATGTCATAATTTTAGTGGCACATCTAGCTTGATTCAACTAACTCCCTCCCCTGAGTCTTGCTCACTCTTTTCTCTCCAGCCTGAGAAAGGGATCCTGGGCTTAGGTTGCCCTAACTCTTTGTGCCCCAGATATGAGTGAAGATGAACCGCAGGCCTTGGTAGCCCTCCCCCATCATCTTCTCTCAAGTTTTAGGAGGGGATCCCTGGACCCAGGCTATCTCTCTCTCTCTCTCTCTCTCTTTCTTACTCTTGGTCTCTTCTTCTGGGCCCTTGAGTGATGATTTCATGTCTTGCTGAGCATGCATTACAATTTGACAGCAGTTGCTTGGATTCAATGGGATCAGCCAGTCAGCCAATACTATTCTGGAAAGTGGCAGCCAGAGGACTAGGAGTGAGTGGGCATTGCTTCTGCCCACAGAAGACCCACCAGCTAATGAATAAGCTTGGGAGGGGAAAAGCAACAGGTGGGAGTAAGTGGGAATGGGGGAAAGGGGGAAAGGGATGCAGGGAGGCCCCATTTTTACTTTTTGGGTATATTACAGGGACAAAGGGATGGGACTTGGGCTATAAGGGTGTCACTGGCCTACCGAGAACTTTTCTTCACTTTTCAGGGGGCTCATGCAGGCCATGCAACTCCTTTACAACAAAGTGGCCCTATCTGGGTCTGCTCGAGGGAAATCTTTCATGCATTGCTAAGTCAGGAATGCTCTCATTTCCAAGCCATGGCAACATGTAAAAGATTTCTTGTGCAATTTAGCTACTTATGCAAATGACCTCATTTGCAATTGTCTCAAAATTTTGCAAAACAACACTAACCTGCAGAAGTAGTAGTAGTAAATAGCGCCAGTTAGCACATCAGCTTCTAATTTTGAATAAACATTAGGTATTATATCATTGGCATACTATAGAAACATTTTCCAAGGTTTGTACTCTTCTGGAATTTGGTGCATGCATATTCATAAATGTATTTGTAAAACTTGGGATTGCAAAATTGTGAAAAAAAGTATGTGTGTGAGAGTGAGAGAGAGAGAATATCTGGGGATGTCCTCCCTGTGTAAACCTATATATATCTCTATAGGAGGGCCACCTGATAGGTTGAGGTGAGGTGTCAGTGGTGGTATAGGGTTTAGGGGCAGTTTTGCAATTAGAGTGAGATGTACGAACAGTACAGTACACATTGGTGAAGATTTGGCCTCATTTGGAGTGAGGAAAGTCTCAAAAAGGTGAAATTTCTACTATGTTCTCTCACCCTAGCTTGATGGACTCCATAACAGAGTACCATCAAGCTAGGGTGAGAGAACATGGTACAAAGTTTCATCTTTTTGAGGCTTTCCTCACTCCAAATGATCAAATCTTCACCAAGGTGTACTGTACTGTTCGTATGTTTCACTCTACATGGGAAACTGGTCCCTAAACCCTATACCTCACCTCGACCTATCAGGTGGCCTTTTTTTTTTTTTATTTATTTATCTATCTATCTATCTATCTAAAAGCTTTTCTATACCGGTATTAGTATGAACATCATATCGGTTTACATCAAACTGAAGATGGAAATTACATAAAACAAGGGTGGGATAGCTGGTGCTGGGAGAGAAACTAAATATCTAGTTAAGGCAGAAGGAGAGGAACAAAGAGTGCATAATAAATAACAAGATTATATCGTTACATGGTAGGGTCAAAACAAATGCATAGTAAATAACATGATTATATCATTACATGGTAAGGTCAAAAAACAGCAACATATATATAGGTTTACACAGGGAGGACCTCCCCAGATATTCTCTCTCTCTCTCTCTCTCTCTCTCTTCCCCCCCCCCAGGGCAGAATGCAATTCTAAAAAAAATGGCATTATGGCCATATCACACAGCTTAATGCTACAGAAAAAGGTGTAGTTATTTCCAGCATTAAAACTGTGCAATAGCATGTGTTATGCTATCACACAGTATGATATGGTCCCTAATTTTACTAATTCCTGCCCACTACTCCTCCCCAATCCCACCCACCCCAAAAATTTGCATTTGCACTGTGCGGTACAGTGTTTTTCACATGTGATAAAGCATTATCGCATGCAAAAATGCCATAATGCACTTTCATGTATGATCCTGTTGTAGTCATTCTTTATTTCTTCCTTTTTGTTGAAAATCTGTCATTAAAGTCAATAGCAAATAGTATTCTGAAATTACAAATATTGTGGAATTTTTAGGAGTAATAATGTGCATGGAAAACATTTTTTTTTTGTATTCTTTGCTTTTTAAATGTTAGTTTTCAGTTTGATTGGTTTGGCTTTGACAAGTGGAATAAAAATAAAAATATACAAATAAAATACATGTATTTGAAATATTTTTTGATTCATTGATTGATTACTTGGATTTCTATTCCACTTTTTTAAGAACATAAGAAGTTACCATGCTGGGTCAGACCAAGGCTCCATCAAGCCCAACATCCTGTTTCCAACAGAGGCCAATCCAGGTCACAAGTACCCAAAAAAACATTAGATCCCATGCTTCTAAAGCCAGTAATAGCAGTGGCTATTGCGTAAGTCAACTTGATTAATAGCAGTTAATGGACTTCTCCTCCAAGAACTTATTCAAACCTATTTTTAAACCCAGCTACACTAACTGCCCTAACCACATCCTCTGGCAACAAATTCCAGAGTTTAATTGATTGAATATGTAATTAATTTAAAGCAGATTACAACATATTGGAAACATTTCCTTACAAACCTGTCATCTGTAACTAAACATTTAAGGTAGCAGCAAGATCTCAATTCAACTCAGCAAAAAGAAAGTAAGCTAAAGAAAGTAAGATAAAGTGTGCCTCAAAGCTCTAATAGGAGCATAACATTAGTGCCTAACTAAAAATAAACAGCAACATCATAAAACATAGAATTTTAGCAGCATGCTTAAGACATTCAGGTGAATATCAAGTGGTTTCCATAGTAAATTTCATGTTTAGCACTTAAAGACTTCGCAAAATATTTGTTCATGAAGTAGGAGTTGTCCTATATTTGTCGGAATGCTCCAGGGAATTTCCATACGGTAGGTTCTGCTCCCTTGAAGGATCTATTGTGGGTGTCTGTTCTTTTGATTATGCGTGTAACCCTGAAAACCCATTCCTGCGCACGCCGAGCCTATTTTGCATAGGCTCGGCGATGCGCGCAAGCCCCGGGACGCTCGTATGTCCCAGGGCTTGAAAAAGGGGGCGGGGTGGGGCGGTCCAGAGGCGGGGAGGGGGGCAGGGTCGGAGCCTCCAGGCACAGTAGCCATTTACTGCTGTGCCCGGGATCATGGGCCGTCCATTGCCAGTGCGCACAACCTACACCTACCCGGAGGCAGGCGCAACTTCGCGAACAAAGGTAATGGGGGGGGTTTAGATAGGGCTGGGGGGCAGGTTAGGTAGGGGAAGGGAGGGGAAGGTGGGGGTGGCGGAGGCAACAGGGAAAGTCATTGGAGCTCCCCTAGGGCTCGACACGCGCAAGGTGCACAAGTGTGCATCTCCTTACGCGCGCCGACCCCAGATTTTATAACATGCGCGCGGCTGCGCACGCATGTTATAAAATCGGACGTAGGTTTGTGCGCGCCGGGTTACACACAAATCTACACCCACGCCTAAGTTTTAAAATCTGGCCCATTGTTTCAAAGGAAAAGCACTCCCCCTATTCATGAGTCTATTTCATTTCATTTCTACATTTATAGCCACCTTGTTTGAATATATGCCCCAAAGCAGTTTACAACATTTAAAAATACAGTGAAATACAATACAATCAAATATAATAACAGAAGTTTAAAGCATAGGAGACCTAATCCATAGTTTAACTCCCAAACCCCTTTCTCATTAGTGGTGGGGTAGAATAATGAAAATAACAAAACTGCATAAAATGAACATTTTAGTTGTTGTACATTCTTTTCATGTAATGTTACCCATAAGAAATGTTAAACTGATTCAAGGCAGTATTCGTTTTTATAGGGTATTGATAAATAATGGAATATTACAGTTGTCCAAGGCATGTGCACTGACTTATTTCTGCCTCCTGAAGCTGAACTCCTAGATCACTATTCTGAAGAATTTGGAGGTGCACAAAACATCAGGAGGAAAACTATGTGGCTATTTATGTGGCTCAGGAATCTTTTAGATTTGAGGTCATGGTCAATAAAAAAAAGATTTTGAGAGGAGACCCATAATTTGCTGAGGCTCTCTTTATAAAATTTCATATTAAGGCAGCAGTACAAAAGGAATAAAGGGCTCAGAAGTTAAAAGTCAACTTTTTACAAACGTTGCTAAAACTTATTGCATTTTCTGCACCTTGTAGAAGTGAATCTTCTGCTTTTTTGAGCACAATTACAAAGGCTTCGGTAGTGAATATAAAATACTAAACGATATGCTTTCAGCTGCTTTTCAAAACAGTAATCACATTTGTCAGTAACCCTTCGAGTCTAATGAAAGCAACAAATTTCCATGCAAACTCTTGCACTTTTGTTACGCCTATGGTATCTCCAGTTTTAAAAAAAAAATGCTCGCTAATAAAAGATACATTTCAGCAGCAAACGTCAAGGAAAGGAAAACGAAGGGCAGGGAAGGAAAGAAACATCGCAGATGCAGTTCAGCAAAAGTGTTTTTGGGTGAGACTCCAGTGGTGTAGTGCACAATCCCCTTTTTTTGCAGCAACCCAGTTAAAGCCGCATGTGGTTAGAAGCAATTGACAGTCCGCTCTGAGCTCCCTCATAGGTCTCCTAATCTCCTCTAATACTCTCCCATGCTTCATTTAATTTCACTCTCGGAGCTCTTTTTCCAGTTCTTCTCAAATCTTTAAACCAATGCCTTCATTGTGTCAGATTCCTTCACCCTGGTCAGGCTGACCTCAGATATCCTCTCTTTCTTCCCCACTCTGGAGATCAGACAGCCCACTTACTCATTCATACCATAACCGCACATAATGGCCACCACATTAATTAAGTAATTTTGGACCTTCAAGGCTCTACAGAGGGTTTTCTATCTCCAGTGCCTTTCAGGCTAATTGAACTCACTTTTTTTGTCTGATGGGGGCCAGAGAGTACGTGGAAGAAGAGCAATGGTTCTCACTAGTCCTTTCCTTTTAAGCTGCTTCAGGGTTAGACCAAAGCAGCATCAGCAATTCTAATTTGCCCAACAGCGCATGGGAAATGACTCAAAAGCCCTGCAGGTTAATTTGTGTCAGATGTACCATGCTTTAAAAAAGAGAAAGAAAAGGAAAAAAAAAAAAAGGTTTCATTTAAGGAGGGGAGAAAGCATGTTAATACTAAGGGATATAAAAGGCCTCTTGCAATATTAAAACATTTCAAAGCTGAGCAAAAAGATGACATTTTACATCCAGATTTTGAAAGCGTATTACAAATTATTATTGTGTGAGATGATATAATTAGAAAAAAACGATTTAGCATGGAAACCAAAAAAAAAATGTTATTAAAAAGGTTTGCTCTGCAAAGCTTGCCCTCTCTGCACTATTAGAGCTCTGGAGGCCACACTTCCGTAAGGGTGGGCTTCATAAAAGGGCTCCTAAAATAAAACGTGGCCTGCAATATTAACCTGAGACGGGGCAGCTTCAAACATTCAAAGTCTACTTGCTGGAGGAAAGAACGGACAAGGGGGGAGTTATGACTGCTACATTAAAATATTAGGCAAGTGTGAACTCTGAGAGCAACAAATTTCCATGCAAACTCCTGTACCATTTGTTTTAATACTATTTTTTTGTCAGGCGATAAAGGCTTATTAGTAAAAAGGACCTTTCATTAACAAAGGGCTGAACTACTTCCATCCAAATGATTCGTAATATCTGTCGCACCAATGATAACTTACTTCTTAACTCTCTCTCTCTTTCTTCAATATTTACGCAATGCACCCTCTTCTTGAATACATTTACTAGAAATGTACCTCAGATTTGTTATATCTTTATGCATCCATTTCTGTTTGCTTTGTTTTTGGTTTCAGAATATAGTATGGTGAATGCTATTTTCTGATACCTAAGAAAAGTGGAAAAAAAAAGGAAAAAACCCAAGTCAGACCTTGGGAGGTCTCTGACCATCCCAGTCCCATCCTCTGCCACCACTGGAGGTGGCTAGATTTTCCCCAGAAAGGTAATATTCATGGAAAATACCCCCACTCACATGCCCTGCCCCCAAACCCCTTCCATTTGTTAAAAAATAGTACCTTTGGCTACCATCCTCCATCGCCCATCCTAGCCCACCCTCCTAACCTCACCCCAGGCTTTACCCTAGTGGTCTAGTGGGGGACCAGAGCAACCGCTCTGCTCCCAGATGTGGCAGCCACCATTTTACAAAATGGTGCCGGTTGACCCTTTGCCCTTATCATGTGACCTGGCTACCCAAAGGCACCAATACCCCAGAAATATGCTAAGGGCAAAGGGCCTGAAAAATGTGTAGATGTGCAAAAATGAAGCACAGGAGTAAATCTCCATGGGACAGATTTGAATGTCAAGAGTCAAATATGACTGAGGATTCAGTCATTTTGGGGGCTATGGTATTTAACAGAATAGTGGTCATAGTGTTGAGCATCAAGAACTTAAAATGTATGGGAACATAAACTAAAATTTGGGAGGGGGGGGGGTTGAAGAAGTTCATCTAACACTTTCAAATGCAGATAAAATAAACTATTTCCTGTTGAGACCCGTGGATACTGTAATTCTACTTTCTAGAAACAAATGCAAGCATCATGCGGGAATTTTTCACCAATGGCCACCATCAATAGCAACACAAAGGAGTCCCAGAAATCATGGATTAGAAGGCTCAGCTTCAAGCTGTCTGTTCATTGGCACTTACTGGATTTGCACATATTGTGAAAATAGTGCCCTCAAGCTACAGTGGGAGAAGAGGATGAAAGAGGAAGGGCAGCAACACTATCACTGCAGAAATGACCCCTGTTGACTTACAGTAAAGAATGTGGATTTCTTGTGGAAGTTCAAGGGTAAGTTCCGAGATAAGGAATAGAAACTTTAATGGTACCGTTTTTGAGATTCTGCAGCATGGTTGCATGAAATTGCATTTTGTTCTACATTCTACCTTCCAACCCCCCTTCCTACCCCCTTCCTCGGACTACCCTGTTGCACCAAAAAAGCCAATTCTTATCAGTTCTTACCAGTTTGTTACGTTACTTCCCCATGCTTAAGTTGTATTCAAGTTTTTCTCTCCTCCTGTTCTATGTAAGACAATTTTGTCACTGTCTTTTTATGGTTACAATGTAAACTGGAGTGATAATTAACTCTGTTATTTGAACTTCGGTATAGAAAAGCTATAAATGAATAAATAAATAAATAAATAAATAAATATGTACTTAAAATTAATTTTTTATTTAAAATCTTAGGGCCAGATTTTAAAAGCCCTGCGTACGTAAATCCAGCTGGATTTACGCATGCAGGGGGGTTACGCATGCCGAGCCTATTTTGCATAGGCCCGGCGACGCGTGCAAGTCGTGGGTCGCGCGTATGTCCCGGGACTTGAAAAAAGGGGCGGGGATTGGGCAGTCTGGGGTGGGGTGGGGGTGAGGCCAGAGGCCTCCGTAGGGCCTCTAGGCCGGGGGATCGCGCGCCTGCACTCGGCTGGTATGTGCAACCGAAGCCTGCCTGGAGGCAGGCGCAACTTCTTTAACAAAGGTGAGGGGGGGGGTTTAGGTAGGGCTGGGGGGCAGTTTAGGTAGGGGAAGGGAGGGGAAGGTGGGGGGGCAGAAGGAAAGTTCCCTCCGAGGCCGCTCCGATTTCGGAGCGGCCTCGGAAGGAACGGGGAAAGCCGTCGCGGCTCCCCTAGGGCTCAGCGTGTGCACCTTGCACGCGCTGACCCTGGATTTTATAACATGCGTGCGGCTGCGCGCGCATGTTATAAAATCGGGCGTAGATTTGTGTGCGCCGGGTTGCGTGCACAAATCTACGCCCGCGCGTAGCTCTTAAAATCCAGCCCTTAACGTTTTTTCTTTAAAAATGTTGGGTTTTTTCTTTAAAAACAATACAATAAAATGAAATAAAGTTTCAATTTTGGTTGTGTTCATCCGAATTTCTTTTGTAAAAAAGAGGTTGCAGCGATGGCTCATGGCAGCCCCAGGGAAGAGAGATTGTGAAAAGTCATCATCACAGAAGAAAAGACTGTGGTGGCAGCTTCAGGTGGTCCCCACAGAGACTGCACTGGCAGCCTGGGGTGGCCCAGAGAATGGCTGCTAATGAGTCAGAGAGGCAGGAAGAATTACTGCAGGGATACAGGCAGAGGAGTCACAAGACAAAGGCAGCAGTGCTGTGCTCTAAAACCCTGGGGAAGAAGGGAAGCAGCAATGTAGCGTGCCACAGGAGGAAGGCAGTTTGCCGACACTGTGCAGGAAGGTGCAAATGCTGCAGCAGTTGCCATGGCAGCATAATTAGAGCAAACTGCAGACCTTGCTTAAGAGAAGAGCGTGGAGAAGTTCAGCCTTCCCGTCAAACCCTCATTCTGCAAGAGGACTGACGTCACCTGCACAGTTAGATTGGGAAGGACATGGGGCGGAGGGGGGGTGAGGAGTTGGGACAAAAAGAGAAAAGAGGAGAAGAGGGGCTGATTCAGAGTTTCTGACACATTCAATTTTCCAGCCCAAAAATGTGATGCGCGATTAAATCTAGCATGAAATTGTGACTGGATGGCAGGTGCCAGATCCCTTTTGTTTAACACTGTGTTAAGCACTCATTTTATTCCCCAAAACATTTCCAAGTTTTATGACAAACTGTAATGATTTAGTTTGTGATTCAACTATGCTGTTAAACTGGCATGGGCTGCCTATATGTCGGAAGATTCAGGTGTATTCAGAGAGGAGTAGCCTACTGGCAGGCGGAAAACTCAGCTGCCAATCCTACTGTGCTCCTTAGGGATACATGGTAGTGTTTACATTTTGTTTCAGTTAGCGTGCACTACAAATTAGTGCCTACTACTTCAATTTACAGAAGAATTTTCAATGAGTTGTGAGTGCAAAAATCAGCACACATGCATGTCAATAACAGATATTTGTGTATTTGCTATTTTATAAACCTTAAACTACACATGTAAGTAAGGGTACACAAGTAAATGTGTGCGTGTAAAAAAAAGGAGGGGTTACAGGTATTTTAGGATGGGGCCAACGTTTACACAAATAAGTTGCTATTTTATAAGCAATTTACGCATATAAATTTGGCGGCTTAATCGTGTATATTTACACCTGCGCTATATCTGAGGTGAGTGATCGTAAATCTCTTATAAGTGAAATACTGATTGGATGGGGGGATCTGGCTGAATTGGGGGGAATTCAGGCTGAAGAGCCGGGATAATCGATGAGCTGCAGATGGACTGGGCAAACTGGTAGACTAATTGGTAAATCTGATCATTTGATTGCATGTTAGAAAATCTCCCAGTTTGACATGTAAAATCTCCACATCCATATTTTTAAAGTTAGATATAAAAATACTCGAGTATATCTCTTACACGCTACTTATCGGATAAATTCTGATTTATCTGGATAAATCTTGAAAGAGGCACTTATCTAGAAAAGTTCTGACTTATTTGTACACTATGGGGTAGATTTTATAAACTTGTGTGCATGCGTCCATGTACGTGCGCTACCCAGTGCGCACACATGGACGCCCGATTTTATAACATGCACGCACAGGAGCACATGTTGTAAAATCAGGGGTCGGCGCGTGCAGGGAGGCGCACACTTGTGCACCCTGGGCATGCCGACACCCGCGGCCTTGCACAGTTTCCTCCCAGTCCGCTCCATTTTCAGAGTGGACTGGGAGGGAACTTCTCACCCCCTACACTAATCTCCCTTCCCCTTCCCCTAACCTATCCCCCCAGCCCTAAGCTAGCCCCCCCCCCCCCCAAATTTTTATTTTACTTGTTGTGCCTGCCTCGGGGCAGGTGCAGGTTGCGCGTGCTGGCACCCTGCTGGCACGTGATCCCCGGCACAGTGGCAAATGGCCTCTGTGCTGGGGGCCTCTAGGCCTGCCCAGCCCCCAGACCACCTTGCCCCATCCCTGCCCCTTTCTCAAATACCCGGGATTTACACACGTCCTGGGGCTTTACGCGCATGGCCAGCCTGTGTAAGGCTACCTACGCACGTAAATCCCCGGGATTTACGTGCGTAGGCGTTTGAAAATCCGACCCTTTTTTTATATGTGCGCACTTTGGGGTAGATTTTATAAAAGTACGCCGGCTTTTAATAGATATGTACGTAGCCGCGCATATCCTTTAAAATCCCGGGTCGGCGCATGCAAGGCTGCCCAAAATCGGCAGCCTGCGCTCGCCGAGCCGCGCAGCCTGCCTCCGTTCCCTCTGAGGCGGCTCTGAAATCGGAGCGGCCTCGGAGGGAACGTTCTTTCCACCCCCCTGCACCTTCCCCTCCCTTCCCCTCCCTAACCCCCAGCCCTATCTAAACCCCCCCTACCTTTGTTTTAAAAGTTACGCATGCTAGAGACAGGCGTAACTCGTGCACGCCGGCTGGCCGGCGCTCAATTCCCCGGCCCGGGAGCTGTTTCGGAGGCCTTGGCAATGCCCCCAAAACGCCCCCGGGCCGGAACCAAGCCCTCGGCCCCACCCCGAATGAAGTGATAATCTAGGTGAACAGAAGCCAGACTGGGTGAACTGGCAAAGGTATCAGAGAATTGTTGATTTCAAATAAGCTTGAACGAAATTATTTATATGCGCAAATGTTATAAAATACATGGTTTTATGCATTCCTTTTTTATGTTTTTGCAGACCTAAAACATACACACATTTGTTTATAAAATAGGTAGCAAAAGTAAGCTCTCATAGGGGCAGATTTTTAAAAAGTACGCGAGCGCGTACTTTTGTTCGTGCACCCGGCGCAAACAAGAGTACGCCGGATTTTAATAGATACGCGCGTAGCTGCGCGTATCTTTTAAAAACCGGGGTCGGCGTGCGCAAGGCTGCGCAAAATCAGCAGCCTGCGTGTGTCGAGCCGCGCAGCCTGCCTCCATTCCCTACACCTCCCCCCACCATCCCCTACCTAACACACCCCCCCCAGCCCTATCTAAACCCCCCCTACATTTATTAGGGATGTGAATCGTTTTAGGACGATTAAAATTATCGTCCGATAATTTTAATATCGTCTTAAACCGTTATGGAACACAATACAATACAGATTCTAACGATTTATCGTTATAAATCGTTAGAATCGTGAGCCGGCACACTAAAACCCCCTAAAACCCACCCCCGACCCTTTAAATTAAATCCCCCACCCTCCCGAACCCCCCCCAAATAACTTAAATAACCTGCGGGTCCAGCGGCGGTCCGGAACGGCAGCGGTCCGGAACGGGCTCCTGCTCTGAATCTTGTCGTCTTCAGCCGGCGCCATTTTCCAAAATGGCGCCGAAAAATGGCGGCGGCCATAGACGAAAAAGATTGGACGGCAGGAGGTCCTTCCGGACCCCCGCTGGACTTTTGGCAAGTCTCGTGGGGGTCAGGAGGCCCCCCACAAGCTGGCCAAAAGTTCCTGGAGGTCCAGCGGGGGTCAGGGAGCGATTTCCCGCCGCGAATCGTTTTCGTACGGAAAATGGCGCCGGCAGGAGATCGACTGCAGGAGGTCGTTCAGCGAGGGTTCCGGCGCCTCGCTGAACGACCTCCTGCAGTCGATCTCCTGCCGGCGCCATTTTCCGTACGAAAACGATTCGCGGCGGGAAATCGCTCCCTGACCCCCGCTGGACCTCCAGGAACTTTTGGCCAGCTTGTGGGGGGCCTCCTGACCCCCACGAGACTTGCCAAAAGTCCAGCGGGGGTCCGGAAGGACCTCCTGCCTTCCAATCTTTTTCGTCTATGGCCGCCGCCATTTTTCGGCGCCATTTTGGAAAATGGCGCCGGCTGAAGACGACAAGATTCAGAGCAGGAGCCCGTTCCGGACCGCTGCCGTTCCGGACCGCCGCTGGACCCGCAGGTTATTTAAGTTATTTGGGGGGGGGGGTTCGGGAGGGTGGGGGATTTAATTTAAAGGGTCGGGGGTGGGTTTTAGGGGGTTTTAATGTGCCGGTTTTTCGATTTTTCGATTTTTCGATTTTTAACGATTTTTAACGATTTTTAACGATTTTTCACGATATTTTACCCCCCCAAACGGCAACAATACGATTCCCTCCCCCTCCCAGCCGAAATCGATCGTTAAGACGATCGAGGACACGATTCACATCCCTAACATTTATTATAAAAGTTAAGCCTGCCCAAGGCAGGCATAACTCGCGCGCGCCGGCCAGCTGACGGCACGCGATTCCCCGGCCCAGGAGCAGTTTCAGAGGCCTCGGCCATGCCCCCGGGCCGGAACCACGCCCATGGCCCCCGCCCCCGGAATGCCCCCAATGACGTGCTGTCGCCACACGCCCCCGACACGCCCTCCCCAGGAAAGCCCCGGGACTTACGGGCCACCGAGCCTAAGCAACATAGACTCAGCGAGCGCAGGGGGTGGAAGGGGCAGCTTTTCGGGGGTTACGCGCTATCCTACACGGGTACCCCTTTGAAAATCTGCCCCATATTGTAGAGGAAATATACGTATATTCTGAAACATATGCTCATACTTTTGGAGCATAAGTACCTGGTATTTTATAAACTGTGCAATTCCCACTAGCAGTTTAGAAATTACTAGGATTAATCTGCACATGTTCACTTATGTGTGCACATGCAGTAGCATGAACAGATTTGAAATGTATCCTCTCTGATTGGAAGCCCTCTAGAGATTGAGAAATATCTCCTATACCTGAATCTACAGTCACTTGCTTTGAGCTATCAATGGAAAGTTATGAATTAAATCCAAATACAATAAATACTTAAGACCTCACCAGCTTCAATTTTATTTTTCAAAGTAGCAGGTGATAAGGAAGCCACATTCATGCATCTTACATGGAATAGTGCTGGGCAAATATCTCTACAGTTACTCTGTTAATACTATTTGCAAATCTACCTATGGTGAATGTAGATGAATGGCAAGAAATCATGATGCATTTCACTAAGGGGGTTATTTTCTAAAGCTTTATCGCATGCATAAGGGCCCTAACGCACGCAATAAGGCAATATCACATGCAAAAAGGGCCTTTTCGCATGCAATATAATGCAAATTAGGGGGAGGGGAGGAGTCGGGGCGGGGAGGGGGCAGAATTGGGGTGGGGAGGGGCAGAGTCAGCAGTGGCCTCGCTGCCGGCGATATTGTTACTAACATTATCGTCGGCAGTAGCGCGCCGAATAGCACCACCTTTCATGTGGCGCTATTTGGTACAAAAGCCGGCAACCAGTGCACTGCCGTGGTGCGTGGGCTTTCACAGACCCGCCCCCTGTTTTCGCAGGATTCATCATTCTGCGAAGAATGATGAATCCAGGCCTAAGGGAGCTACACACTGATCAGCATTAAAACGATATGATAATGTGAGTTAGCTTCTGATCTGAACACAAGTGCTGTGTTGAACTTCAATGCCCAATGCACCAAGCTCATGAAATACAGAACAGGACAGCATTACCATGGGTGAATTAAAGACAGTAGAGCCATGGTAATGTAGAGAATATGCAAAATAAAAGGAGCAATTAACATGGAGAAATCTGTCCACCATTGTTCCATTTGAACATGATTAGACAGTCCCTCAAGCTTCAAAGATTTTGGAGATTTTTGTCTCCCCTCTCCTCATTACAAGAGACTGGTGACATTTGTCCCACCACTCACCCCCTTCCCACTCCTATAACTCACACAGATCATTGGGAATCCCAGAACTGCTCAAGAGGTTGCATAGGCTTTGATGGCCTGCAACTCCTCCACCAACCCTGAGACCCCCACTTAAGTCCTTCACAGGACCCCAAGAATCTTTGCCAGCTGTAGAAAGCTAGTTTCTCTCCTGATAGCTACAGCACTAAATCACAAATTCAGTATGACCGAATAGCAAAGCACATGCTATTGTGCTAATGCATGTGTAAATAATGCATTTTGTACATAGACATTAGGTAATACCAGCATTAAGGGGTTTTACATGTAGGTGTCAACACTAACGCTCTTTAATGATTGAAATGCTAGTATATTTGGAAATGCAGATGTTCTTTGCAAGTTTGGGAATATTCACAACCTAGCTAAGTTGCAAAGTTCATCAACTGCCCTCTTTATGCTAAACTACGCCCTTTACCTAAACATGGATAATAGATTGAGTTTTCTGTAGAAAACAAAGCTTATTAAATTCTGGCCTAAGAGGGCAGCTTGATCCTTCATTAGGTCTTTCACTGTGAATGATTAGATAATGAGTCCGCTTGGACGTAAGTACAATGATAAACCGGGGTCTTTGTCTGCCTCCAGGCTCTCCTTGGTGTTGAACTGTGGGAGCAGGGAATCTTGTGCAAACAAGTATATTTTTAAGAGATGCGGATGAAATGAGAATGTAGTTACACATTTAATCAGCATCACGAGGATATGAAAATAAATTCAAATTTCTCCTATCTATGGAAAGCTGGCCACAGGCACTTCATCAATCATTATTTCAATTTGTAATGTGTTCCTTATGGTCTTCAGTCATTATTTAATGAGGAACGTTCCATCTGCAAACATCTGACTTGAAGCCTGGAACTGAGAGCTGCTCATGTTTCAACCACATTCCCTAAAAACTAAAAGCTCAGCAACTTGTTCATTATGGTGACAGCCACCACTAATGAAAACCAGCTACGCTCTGTACCAAAGCTTTGACAGACTATAAGAACTCAGTTTCATATTATACAGTTTCTTCTATTTTTTAATACAATTTAAATAATGAAAGTACCTTGGGACCATAACACAAAATTCTTACTGATTTTTCTTCCGGGTATTATCATGTTACATAAGTTGTTTTTTTTTTTTTCTATGTGCAAAATTACATTATTATTACATTCGGTTTTACATCACTATACTGAAAAACCAAGATTAAATCTGAAGTATGTTTTCCTTTACCTAATCTTTAAGAAAGTGTCTATATGGGTGGGTGGGTGGATGGAGGAAAGGAAAAAAAGTCATCGAATAGAGCCACTGAGAATTATTTTCAGAACGGGTTCTCTCATTTTTGGTGTGTGGTGAACATGTAGCTCAGGGTGTCTGCAAAGTAAATATATTCTCAATGACTATTCTTCTCATTATTTGCAAATACAATAAATGTCGGAATTTAACTTTATAATGAAAATAAATTAAGGACATAGCCATGGATGCTGCATTAGAGAATGATGATCTCAACAGCTAGAGTGCATCTGATGCAATTATATTGTGCTACCATTTTGAACTTTTCTTTAGCTAGTAAATTGAGCAATTGGACAGGATATCATACTTTAAAACTGTTTATTCAGCTCTCCTGAACTAAATGTACTTAAGGATGTAAAGGCAGTTTTTGTGCACTCATCATGTTTATTGAACCAAAATATGTACTAATCCAGGGGTAGACAACTCTGATCCTCAAGCGCCGTAAATTGGTTGTGTTTTCAGCATGCCCATGATTAATATACATGGATGCATCTGCATACAATGGAGGCAGGGCATGCAAATGCATCTCATGAATAGTCAGTGTGGTTATCTTGAAAACCCGACTGATATGTGGCACTCACTGATCGAAGTTGCCCAGCCCTGTATTAACTATTTATTGCATCTATTAAGAAGTGATAAATGGGGCTCCTATAAGCCTGTTAAAAAAAATATTGCACCTTAAAATGCAAATTTACTAATGTGCAAGCCAATGGGGAATAATACATTGATCAATTATTGCCATGGTTTTTATTGAGCCAAGATAAAAAAAAAAACCATCATAAATAGCATATTCAATTTATCATGGATTTCAGCTTGCCATTTAAAGTGTGGTATTATTTCAGGAGGCTTAGCAGGAAGGAGAGGCCACACTTGAAACATTCACTTGTCAGTCCAACATGGAAGCTGCTGGCTCGCTAGGACTGCCACTCTTCGCCCACCAAGTACCTGGCAGATAAAGAAAAAGACAGAGGAAGGTGGATAAAGGCAGATTGAGAGTGACAAGGATGGGCAGGGCCTCTAACACGGAAGTGTTTCTTCTGGCCTGCACACAAGGCAACAGAACGAGGATGAGGATGTGGGACTCAGGTTCTGCAGAACCTGGGGCTTCAGGGGCAAATCAATTCTCCTTGACCAGGAGCTTGCCTGCAAGGAGACATGAAGATGAGTCAAAGCGTTTATGATTTTTTTTAAAGATCTGGTTGCAGAACCTTTTTTTTTTCTTCTTCTTTTCCACAACTTCAGGAAAAAGGTAGGTCATCTAATTGCACATTGAGTTGCACCGTATATAAGGAAATGCTTGACCTTTGAGACTAGAAACTGCAGGTCTAATCACCTGCCTGTACTTAGTACAAGATGTAGCTCATTTCCTAAAGAAAAATATTAGGGATGTGCAATGTTTTTCCTGAATTAGGTAATGTTAACGAAATTGCCTAATTCAGAATGGTTCGGGAGAACCGAAAAAGGATTAAATTTTTTCCGAAATTTTGGAAAAAATGGGGTAGATTTTCAAAAACCGCGAATAGGCGTACTTTTGTTGGCGCTCCAGGCGCCAACAAAAGTACGCTGGATTTCAGTAGATAAGCACGTAGCCGCGCGTATCCGCTGAAATCCGGGATCGGCGCGCGCAAGGCTATTGATTTCGAACAGCCGGTGTGCGCCGAGCCGCGCAGCCTACCCCCGTTCCCTCCGAGGTAGCTCCGAAATCGGAGCGGCCTCGGAGGGAACTTTCTTTTGCCCTCCCCTCACCTTCCCCTCCCTTCCCCTCCCTTCCCCCTACCTAACCCACCCGCCCAGCCCTGTCTAAACCCCCCCCTTACCTTTGTTGGGGGATTTACGCCTCCCGGAGGGAGAAGTAAATCCCCGCGCGCCAGCGGGCCGCTAGCGCGCCGGGACGTGATCTGGGGGCGGGTCCGGAGGGCGCGGCCACACCCCCGGGCCGCCCCGGGCCATAGCCACGCCCCCGGGCCCGCCCCCGGAACGCTCCCGACACGCCCCGAAAACGCCGCGCGGTTAGGGCCCGCCCCCCGACATGCCCCCCGACACGCCCCCTCCGAAAACCCTGGGACTTACGCGAGTCCCGGGGCTCTGCGCGCGCCGGTAGGCCTATGTAAAATAGGCTTACCGGCGCGCAGGGCCCTGCTCGCCTAAATCCGCCTGGATTTGGGCGGATTTAGGCGAGCAGGGCTCTTAAAATCCGCCCCAATGTGTTTTTGAGTTAGCGCGCACTAGCTCCTTTTAGCGTGCACTAACTCCTGATAGTGTGCGCTAACTCTGCCAGGTTAGCGCGCACTATCCCGAAAATCAGGGCCCCTCCAAAAAAACCCGAACCGCGGGAAAAACGAAATTCCTGCCGGGGGGCCCCCGAAACGAAGCCCGACATTAAATTTTTACCCGAAGCACATCTCTAAAAAATATAGACACAAAGATTCAACAAATAATGTGGTTTTTTGCAGAAGGAAAACCCGTTATATGTGCAAAGGATAAAAAAAACATAGCTGAATCATGTTAAACATCAACATTTATTTCACATTCAGAATCATTGTAATGACTTTCACAGACAAAAAAGCAAAATCATCAATTCTTACATAACAAAGTACTAAAAAATATCACATTTTGACAAACAAGTGTTACACTGTATTAGAGCTCCAAGATGAAATAGAAACAGACAAACATCGGGAAAAGGTACATTATTTATCTTAGTGCAGGAGAGTCTATGTACCTGGAAAAGGAAAGGGGACTGTGAGAGGAGATGGCCTGCGCTATGCAGAAGAGAAAATCAGGTTTTGGTAGTAACTAGAAGGTTTAGCCTGGCCCCCTGATAGGCAATCCTTCATCAGAGTTCAGTTATTGCTCAGATGGCGCTAAGCTTTCTGGTTATACAGTGCTTCCACCTTTTTTGTTTGATTCTGTATAAATTCCATTTAAAAAGAAAAGCTGTACTGGGTAGTTATGTTCTGCCAATGCCAAGCAGGCACGGCCTGACCTGGCCACTGACCCATTCATTCTTAGACAGAGGCTAAAGGTACATACGTGATTAAGGTAGACAGGTTTCCCTGCAAAGAGGAGCACAGCTTCTTCAGGCAAAGAGGAACAGTAAGACATAGGAGTCATGACATTCAGGGCCTCTTATTCACAAAAGGGTCGATTTTAAAAGGAGTGCGCATGTGGTTCCTGGCGAATGCACATGGACGCGCTGATTTTACAACGTGCGTGCGTCGGAGCGCTCATGTTATAAAATAGGATTCCCGCACGCACATGTATGCCGGATTTTAATATCTGCAAGCACGTGTGCGGGAGGGTGGCTTCCTCCGCGTGCAGGGGGGGTGATTTTGTAAATTACGCGTGGCGACGCAAGTAGGGCTTCCCCAGTTCTCGCTCAGTCCACTGCAATAAAGGAGCAGACTGGGAGGGAAATTCCCTACTCCTAACCCTATCCTTCCTCCCTTTTCTCCTCTCCTCCCGACCCCTATAATAACCCATAGCTATCCCCGATTTTTTTTATTTTTTTTACCTTACTGCTCCGTCGGAGCAGAAGCAACTTCCGCGTGCCGGCCTGCTGTCCCAGCCCTGCGCCTCTGCTGCCTGCCCAGACCACGCCCTGCAGCATGCCCCTTTCTTTAGGCCTGGCACTTCAGCATGTATCAGGAGTTACATGCGTGGTCGGGCCCTTTGGGAAATGCGTGCGGCACGCGCAGGGCCTGCCCACGTGCGTAACCCCCAAAATGTATGCGTGTGGGCTTCTGAAAATTAGGCCAATAGTGAAGCAGTGCAAGCACCAAACAGATTTGTCACCTTATTAACTCCTGGTTTTGGACTCTCATCTTCCTGGATTGCTTTTCTGGATTTAGGCAAACTCTTTTGATGGAATAGAAGGCTCCAGCTGACGTTCTGTAACTGCTTTGAATGGTTCCCACCAGGGCTATTCTGCTGTCTTCAGTTTGACTGACAACCAGACACACAGTCACTTCACGGTGCTCTGGAGCCGTCTTACTTTCCTTCTGACCAGTTGGATATTTTGGTTGAATGATTTTGATTATTGTTGAATTGTATCCTCAGTCACCCTTTTATGATTGCCCTTTCTGCTCTGTTTAACCCTGATGGGGAGATGATGGGCAGAGCAACCAGAAAAGGATCACTTAGGGATGGTGTTTTTGGAGAAACCGGTGTGATTCTGGTGACCCGACTGTAGTTACAGTATGTGCCTGATGGTCTTCTAGCTGCTCTGGCTGCTTATTTTACTCCTCCTCCTTTTCTTTCTGCTCTGCTTCTATGAAGCTATTTTTGAGGCTAAAGGTAGCATAAATGGCTTGACACTCTAGGAAGAAGAAAGATATGATACAAGTCACTGAAAAATTGCAGGAGGCCACTGTGAAATAATTTAGGGCCATTTTTTTTGTGGATACATTAAAATTTTCAGACATTGCGGAATGTGCACTAAAACATATAGGGGTAGATTTTAAAAGATGCGCACGCTACCCGGCATTATGACATTTTCCATTTTATTAACCATTCCCTTCCTAATAATTCCTAACAATCTGTTTGCTTTTTTGACTGCCGCAGCACACTGAGCCAACGATTTCAAAGTATTATCCACTATGATGCCTAAATCCTTTTCCTGGGTGCTAGCTCCTAATATGGAACCTAACATCGTGTAACTACAGCAAGGGTTATTTTTCCCTATATGCAACACCTTGCACTTATCCACATTAAATTTCATCTGCCATTTGGATGCCCAATCTTCCAGTCTTGCAAGGTCCTCCTGTAATGTATCACAATCTGCTTGTGATTTAACTACTCTGAATAATATTGTATCATCCGCAAATTTGATAACCTCACTCATCGTATTCCTTTCCAGATCATTTATAAATATATTGAAAAGCACCGGTCCAAGAACAGATCTAAGTAAATGCTACACTGGGAAGCTATCTTTCAAATAACTTGGCACAGTGACATATAAGCGTGTATATGGATGCGTGTAGATTTACGATAGTATTTTATAACCCAGGAGTATAACATATGTGTTTATTTATAAATATACATATCTCTTCCCCGCAACATGTGCGCATATGTATGCTTAGGCACAAATACATGCAATATATTGAGAGTATTTCTATACATTCAATGCACATTTGTTTCCTACCTATTTTAAAAATGTATGCATTGCATATATATTTTACATGTGAAATAAAAGAGCCTAGCCATAATACACACACGCTAGATAGGTATTTATATCTCTATGGGAAGTCCAACTAGTAACTCGAGGTGAGGTTTAGGTATTAATGTAGGGTTAGGGGCCACTTTGACATTCAAAGTGAGACATTCGAACAGAATAGTGCTTTCTTGTGAAGATTTGATGACCTTCGGAGTGAGGAAACTCACCCAAAGATGAGATTTGTGCAATGTTCTCTCATCCTAGTAGGATGAGAGAACATTGCACAAATCTCATCTTTGGGTGAGTTTCCTCACTCCGAAGGTCATCAAATCTTCACAAGAAAGCACTGTTCTGTTCGTACATCTCACTTTGATTGTCAAAGCGGCCCCTAACCCCTACACTACTACCTAAACCTCACCTCAAGTGACTAGGTGGGCCTCCCATAGAGATATAAATACCTATCTAGCATAAGAGCATTATGGCTAGTCTCTCTCTCTCTCTCCCCCAGTGGTTGTAAAAAATACATTAATTCTGGCACTTAGTGCAGAAAAGTTATTGTAATTTGCACTAAGATATTGCTTCACATAAACTGCCTATTACCATAAAACACACCCCTTTTTCCTATCACATGCAATATTTAGTGCATTTTGATAAATCCAGGCCTTAAATTGTAAGCCCTATGGGGATAGGGAAATACCTACAGTGCCTGAATGTAATCCACTTTGAAGCACTGAAAAAAGTATGAAAAGTGGAATATAAATATAAATAAATAAAGGTTGGCCCTGCACTGGAATGCCCCTAGACCACCTCCTTTTTATGCATGGATATGTGCGCGCCAAAGCAAACATATGTGCGTATGTTTGATGATTATAAAATAGCATATACATGAGTATATGCTTCAAAATACTGCAGACAGAATACTGGCGGGAAAAAAGAGGAGGAACCATATAACCGAAACTCTAGCAGACTTACATTGGTTACCTATCGAATGCAGGATAAAATACAAGGCCTTATGCACCATACACAAACTAATATATGATAAAGAAGCAGACTGGCTAAACACAGCCTTACGAGTACACGTTCCACAAAGAAACCTCCGCTCAGCAAACAAAGCACTTCTAATAATCCCTTCAGTAAAGTCTGCAAAACTAACCCAAGTGAGAGAAAGGGCTTTATCATTGGCTGGGCCCATACTATGGAACACGATGCCCCCCGAACTCAGATTACAGAATAATCTCAAAACTTTTAAGAAAAATTTAAAAACATGGCTCTTTAAAAAAGCCTTCACAAGAGTGTGGAGGGTAGAGAATGAAAGTACAGGGTAATGCAGATGAGAATGAATTTACTCAATCCTATATTTAAGAAGTAATATCTCAAAGAGATAGTAACTCAATAATATACCTGGACTTGACCAACATTACTCAAATAATGATTTTATTTATGAAATTGTAACCGAACTTTATTGGCACCTGTTAGAATGTACGATATCCTAGATTTACCAGCCTTAGTCTATGTGCCTATTTGTAAACCGTTGCGATGGTATATAACTTAGCGACGGTATAGAAAAGTTTTTAAATAAATAAATAGATGATACTTACGTGGGTATATGCAAATTTTGAAAACTCACCCCATAGGATCCATTTTAGCTTTAAAGTTTGGGATTTTAGGCTATTGTGCAGGCTAACTCCCTACAAGAGTTATTGCAAAACATTGGTTAAAATACAAGTACAATTTTTTAAGGACTTGGGCTTAATTATCAACTAAGATAAAGTCTTGTATATCTGCTTTCCAAGAATTGTCTGAACTCTTTATTTGTGTACTGGTGTTCTCTCAGCTACCCTGAAAGTAGTGGTTGATGATGTGAACCAACATGTTTTCAGAATAAATGTTGTGACATTTTGCATTGAATGTAATTGATTTCCTGTTTCTAATGCTGTGCTAGTAATTTCAAATCTTATAAGAGAACCTAGACAAAACTGCCCATTTTCAATTAGAACAGCAATAAGCAAAATTGTGCACTATTTACACACACTGTAATCCTACATGTTTCCTTAATCTTAATCTTAATCCGTGCAATTATTTCATGCAGAACAAAAGGAATAAGTATATACTAAACAGGGAAAGAACAGCAGGGAGGAAGTTTGATTTTTAAAGAAATGCACATACTGTAGGTTTGGATAGATGCAAATATAGGTATAAACAGGCAAGTTGGGGTCTTCTGTGATTATACCAAATTTGGTCACATGATAAGAAATATTTTCTGTTGTCTCTGCAACAGACTTGGTTTTTAGGACATCCACAATGAATATGCATGAGATAGATTTGCATGCACTGCCTCTACTGTTCAGATATGGCTCCTGCATATTCATTGTGGACTTGCTAAAAACCAGGCCTCTTTGTGGCTCTTGAGGACTGAAGTTTGCAACCCCTGGTGTATAGTTTCAGTTCCATAGACAATACACTTATTATTTAAGGCAAAGACTTACCGTACCCGAATACTTATCACTCTTATACAGTGCTGCATAATGTCATTAATGCTTTGAAAGTATTATTATAATTATCGATATAACAAGAATTTCCACTAACCCTCTGTCACTCTCTTTTCCCAAATGGTTATAATGAATTTCATTTATAAAGAAAATAGAAAAGAAAGTTAATCAGTCTCCTTTAATTACCAAAGAGAAATATTTGCAAAGCTTCTGTTAACAGGAGAAGATAAGAGAACTAGCACATACTGTAAGACTTCTGCAACAAATCTGTTTTTTTGGCTTACACAGCATAGCTAGTTTCTTATGTTGCTACTTTGAGATCTTTATAAGAGTAATCCATTGGTCCATAGATCATGAAAGAGAATGAATCTTTGAAGGAAGTGTGAAGCGAATATCTTAAATAGCACTGTATCCTTCTTGCTATTTATTTTGCAGATGATTGTAATATCCCCCCTCTTTCTCTGCCTAACTACATTCCTATATAGATTTACTAGCTCAGAATAGTATTACAAGAGTGCACATCAGTTCACCAGAGTAGATATCGAGTGCATGTTTGACCTTCTGAATACCCACTTTTGTACCATCGAGCGAGCACACTTCAGGCTTTCTGCCACTGACTGCTGCCAAACAGGCCAATACAGTATGGACGCGCTAAAAAAACACATCCGTTTTTGGTGCCCACTCTTTGAATGCGTGCTCAGCCCCCCTCTCCTGGGTGCGCGATACAGAATGCAAATGACTGGTCGCACTAAAAGGAGGCGCTAGGGCCGCTTGTGAGCCCCTGGCGCCTCCTTGGCCCAGGAGAGGTGGCTGTGCACCGGATAGGAAAACAGACGCTCATAAAATTGAGTGTCCGTCACTGGTTAGGAAAGCAGATGCTCGTAAAACTGAGTGTCTGTTTCCCTAACCTGACCCACCAGCACATTTTTTCAAAATTGTTTTTATCATTTTCTTTTACCTTTTGATTCCTCTGACTTAATATTGCTATGATATTAAGTTGGAGGATATACAGAAAAGTAGTATTTTCTGCTTTTCTGCACTATTTTTTGGGCTGCTCAGAAATTAACGCCTGCCCTTGAATCCCAAATAGTAGATAAATCCCATGTTACTATCACTTAGGAATAAGTAGAGGCTTTCCCCAAGTCTACATGGTTAATAATAGGCTTTTCTCTAAGAACTTGTCCAAACCTTTTTTAAACCCAGCTATGCTAATAGCCTTTACCACATCCTCTGGAAATGAATTCCAGAGCTTAATTGTCGGTTGAGTGAAAAAATATTTTCTCAAATATATTTTAAATGTGTTACTTACTAAATTAATGGAGCGTCTCAGAGTCTTTGTAATTTTTGAAAGAGTAAACAACACATTCACATTTATCATTTCTACTGCACTCATGATTTTATAGCCCTCTATCATGTCCCCCTTCAGCCATCTTCTCTCCAAGCTGAACAGCCCTAAAATCTCCTTAAAGGGGAGCTGTTCCATCCCTTTTATCATTTTGGTTGCCCTTCTCTTTACTTTTTCTAGTTTACCTATATCTTTTTTGAGCTATGGTACCCAAAACTGTACACAGTACTCTAGGTGCAGTCTAACCATTGGGGTGATACAGAGGTATTATATTCTCCATTTTATTCTCCATTCTTTTCCTACTATTTCCTAACATTCTGTTTGCTTTTTTGATCGCTACCACACACGGAACCAGGGATTTCAAAGTATTGTCCATGATGACACCCATATCCTTTTCCTGGGCAGTACATCCTAATATGGAACTAGCATGGTGTAACTACAGTATGGATTATTATTCCCTATGGGGTAGATTTTTAAAGTTATGCGCGGACGTAGATTTCTTCGCGCAACCCGGCGCAAACAAACCTACGCCCGATTTTATAACATGCGCGCGCTGCCGCACGCATGTTATAAAATCCAGGGACGGCAAGCGCAGGAGGGTGCACATGTCTCCATTCCCTCCAAGTCCGCTCCAAAATCAGAGCAGCCTCGGAGAGAACTTTTTTTCTGGCCCCCCCACCTTCCCCTCCCTTCCCCTACCTAACCCACCCCCCAGCCCTAACTAAATCCCCCCCCCCCTTACCTTTGTTAAGAAACTTATGTGCACCGGCGGGCTGCTGGCACACCATTCCCCGGCCCGGGGTCTGGTTCAGAGGCCTCGGCCACGCCCCCAGGCCGGCACCACACCCATGGCCACGCCCCAGAACGCCCCCGAATGCCACACCGCCCCCCGGCATGCCCCCAAGCAAAGCCCCGGGACTTATGCGCGTCCCGGGGCTTTGCGCATGCCGGCGCCCTATGCAACATAGGCACGCCGGTGCGCAAGTCCCCTGTGCTCGTAAATCCGGCTGGATTTACACATGCAGGGCTTTTAAAATCTACCCCTATGTGAATCACTTTGCACTTGTCAATATTAAATTTCATTTGCTATTTGGATGCCCAGTCTTCGAGTCTCACTAGGTCCTTCTGCTATTTCTCACAATCCGCTTGTGATTTAACAAATTGGAATAATTTGGTGTCATCTGCAAATATGATCACCTCACAATTTGTTCCCTTTTCCAGAAAATGTATAAATATATTAAAAAGCAGTGGTCCCAGTACAGATCCCTGGGGCGCTCCACAGTTTATCTTCCTCCATTGAGAAAACTGATCATTAAGTCCTACTCTCTGTTTCTTATCTTTTAACCAGTTTGCAATCCACAACAGTACATTGCCTCCAATCTCATGATTTTATAATTTTCTCAGGAATCGTTCATGAGGGACTTTGTCAAATGCTTTCTGAAAATCCAGATGCACGGCATCCATCCCCTTCAAAAAAGTATAGCAGATTGGTGAGGCAAGGCTTCCCTTGGGTAAATCCTGTCTAATATTTTTTACTATTTCCATATATATATGGAATATATATGTCTTAGGAGAAGAGGGATGCACAAACAATGAAAGAATTCTAATTCTATCTTGTTTTGTATTTATCTTTGCTTCACCTTTGATTCCTGAGTATAGCAAACAAGTGATTTTCAGGCTATTTAAACAAGGCAGTGTGGCCCCTGATGTGTGGGCCAGCATTAGTTTCTTAACCTTGGTGTGAGTTTATATTGTGGCATGACCATGCCTAGTACATTTCATTTACCATCAGACTCTCAAAGTTAAGGATAAGAACATAAAAATTGCCATACTGGGTCAGACCGAGGGTTTATCAAGCCCAGTATCCTGTTTCCAACAGTGGCCAATCCAGGTTACAAGTACTTAGCAAGTACCCAAACTACTACTAATGCCAGTAATAGCAGTGGCTATTCCCTAAGTCATCTTGATTAATAGCAGTTTATGGATTTCTCCTCTAGGAACTTATATAACTCTTTTTTAAACCCAGCTACACTAACTTCCCTAACCACATCCTCTGGCAACGAATTCCAGAGCTTAATTGTGCATTGAGTGAAAGAAGAAGTTTCTCCGATTTGTTTTAAATGTGCTATTTACTAACTTCATGGAGTGCCTCTTAATCCTTCTATTATCTGAAAGAATAAATAACGATTCGCATTTACCCATTCTAGTCCTTGGAATGCTCTCTGGTCTGACCCTGTGAACCGCTGCTCTCAACTCAGACTCTGAGCTGTTCACACTGCTCCTTGGCATGGCGAAACACCACTAGCACTGCTCTTGATTCCACACAGCAGATCGCTGCTGACAAACACGTGCCATGCATCTCTTTAGGGGCATGCGTGCACGATCTCCACACATTTAAAGGGACCGTGATGGGAACGTCACCATGGCCTCTATGGATGGTGTCAGCACCAAGGTTTTGTTAAAGGGCAGTGTTCCAGAAAAACTTGCAACAGGTTCAACTACTGCCAAGTAGCACGTGTTGCTTGCCAGTCATTCCAGCCTGTCCCCAGTCTTGTTCCAGTCTGTGCCATCCTTCATTGTCTGCTTTTCCAGGCCATGCCTGCCTGCCTCTGCCTATATGCCCTCCTCCTCTGGCTGGACTTTGGATATGCCTGACCGTGGCCTGCCCCTGACCTCTACCTGGACCCCAGATATGCCAGACCGCCTCCTGCTTATGACCCTAGCTGACCCTTCTGTTCTGACTTCAGTAGAGACCCCACCTAATTCCTGCCAGCCCCGGCACCCAAAGGCTCAACCTGAGGGGAGCATGGGCTGGTATAGGTAAAGTCCTGATTGGTCTCTGATTCGCCTGAGTCCGCCTACCAACAGTGAGAACCTGCATAGCTCCTCCCTGAGGTAAAGTCAATCTTGCCTCAGCCCAAGGGTTCACAGACACAACAGTCCTCGCATAATTGTATTGACCTCTTTCATATCTCCCCTCAGCTGTCTTTTCTCCAAGCTGAGCAACCCTAACCTCTTTAGCCTTTCCTCCTAGGAAAGCCATTCCATCCCCTTTACCATTTTGATCGCCCTTCTCTGTACCTTCTCCAGTACGACTATATCTTTTTTAAGATGTGGCGACCAGAATTGCACACAGTACTCAAGGTGCAATCTCACCATGGAGCTATAAAGAGGCATTATGACAATTTCCATTTTATTCACCATTCCCTTCCTAATAATTCCTAACATTCTCTTTGCTTTTTTGACCACCGCAGCACACTGAGCCGACGATTTCAAAGTATTATCCTCTAAGACACCTAGATCTTTTTCCTAGGTGGTAACTCCAAATATGGAACTTAGCATCGTGTAACTACAGAATGGGTTATTTTCTCCTATATTGGGTGAGAGTCTGCATATAGGAAAAGCGATAATGGAGGTTATATACAGTATATGCTATTAAAGCTTATACTATATTAAGCACTGCAGACCGGGAGCTGGTGTAAAAACCTATATAGAATGTGTTTATTTGGTTTTCCAGAAGTATGCAGGTTTCCTGTCTTTGTTCATGTGTGAGGTGATTCACTTCTTATCCCTGGGTTAAGCAGCATGGAATCTATCTACCCCTTGGAATCCTCCCAGGTACCTGTAATCTGGACTGGCCAATGCTGGAATCTGATTGATGGACCTTTGGTCTGACCCAGCATGGCAAGTCTTTTGTTCATCAAGTATCTTTCTGATAGAAACATTTCTAAGTCCCAACTTTTCATGAACCAAGTCTTTTGAGATTACTCCACATTTTTCATGCTTTGTGTCTTTGGAACAAAAATTAAATAAAAATAAAAATAAATCAGCCTCACATTGGGTACATAGAAATTTCTTACAACATTCAGAATCACATTTTTGGTTTTTAACTCCCAGAACCATGAGCAACACATATAAATACCCCCTCTTCTCTAACCCCCCCCCCCCAAAGCACACACACACACATGCATGACATGCACACACTCTTCTATGCTCCCTGTAAGCTGGGTGGTGATGCAGGAATTTGCAGTGCCCATTAATGCACCAGGGTTATTTATTTATTTTCAATCATTTATAAACTGCTTATAAAAAGAACCTTCTGCTAGGTGGGATACGATTTAAACATAAAAAACAGCAATAGCAATAAACAATATAACATATAATCAAATAAACTTATACTAAAATAGATGTGCTTCCAATCATTTCCAAAAGAGTTTATAATTCACCATAGCTCACCATACAAAGGGCAACTCATTCCAAAGAGCTGGACCAATTATTGAAGTTGCTCTTTTCCTGGTGACTTACAGGGTTAGGCAAAGTAACTCTGGTCTGCATGGTACATCTAAAGACTAAGGAGCTTTGTCCTCTGCTTTTCTCCCCCTCCTCCTCAACCATATATTATTACATTTGCTGATATTATTCACTTAACACATAAAACATGTAGATTGTCTTCTCCTCCAGAGGTGATTAGCACAAAGGCAGAAATGCAGAATAAAAAGCAAAGTATCCGCACATGTGACAAAAAGTGTTTTTCAACTGGTGTGAAAGATTTATGAAAATGAATAATTTTAGAGAGTAATCTTCAAGCATCCTGCATAGGTTATAGTCTGTCTGCTGATACAGTTTAATCCATGCACTTTAGCCTGAATTTGCAAAGCGGATTTATGCATGCAAATCCACTTTGCAAATTTGTGGGCGTACGCGTTAATGGCACCGATCTACACGTACAAAGTTACGCCTGCTCAGGAGCAGCAGCGTGCATGCTTAAGTGAATACTGTTGAAAACTAAAAGCCTGGACGTCAGTTCTGGCACTGCTTCAGTCCTGCCCTTGAACTTCTCTTTGGTGTGCACATTAAAATATGCCTGCAATTTGCTTTTGTGCAGAATTTTACACGCATAACCGCCTAGGCAATTTTCAAAAGGCTATTATTGGGTATAAACCCGGGGTTTATGTGCATTAATTCTTTTGAAGATCACCCCCATGTAAGGAAAACAGGCAGTTAGCATGGCATAAATGGTGAAACAGGCCAAGTGACAAACATACACACATTTATGTATGTATATATGTATATATATATATATATATATATATATATATATATATATATATATATATATATATATATATATATAGTTTTTGCGCTATATATTAGATCCTATTTACTGTCACCATGTCTAATATCCTCAAATAGGGTAAGTGCCTTTATGTTTTTGTGCTTTATATATATATATATATATATATATATAATTTCCTTATTCCTTGCCTTCTCTCACCTACACAGCATGAGTCTTCAGTCAGCTAACTGCATGCCGGAAATCTTAACTTCTTTTTCCAATGGATATGCAACAGATCGTACAGCTGCATAACACAACAAGCCCATACTTCAGACGTATGAAAGACTGAACTGTTCAAACTGTTAAATTATTACTTGGCAACGAAATATCTGCAAGTAACCACCAGGCTTATAACTGGAACACGTCCACACTGTAATGGTCCTTTTTTAAGAGCAGGAGGAGATTACATCTGGATTCCGTTAGTGCATTGCCAAATGAGTCCGAACAGATTTTGGAACTTTATAACATTCCAAAGTGACGCTGAGTTTAGTAGCTCAGCCCCTTGCAGTAAAGAGTTCCTTAAAAAGAATGAGAGAGAGAGAGAGAGAGAGAGCCAAAAAAAGAAAGCGTCGATAAGAAAGGCTGGGATGAATTGTGGCCTCTGTTCTCCTCTATCCAAGGGTGGCTGGCTTCTGCTGCACTGAGCGCCTTTATTCCCTGCCTGTGGGAAAGTAGTGGGCGAAGGCTGCATTCTCGGTTACGCTGCCTATGCAGATTTTAATTAGCTGGATTAAAAACGAGAGCGTATCATGTCCTTTAGCGGCATTCTGTATTGAAACAAAAAGGGCTTCTTTCCTGGTTTGTGCAACCAGCACACTGTGGTCCTAATAAAAAAAAAAAAAGAAAAAAGAAAAGTCAGGGCAGTTCAAAATAAAAGGTCACACTTGATAGAAATGCGATGTTAGCCAGCCTCACATTTTATCACTGTGATAAAGCACATCTGCCTCAGCAGGTCATCACAATTTTGGCACTGGGGGGTAAGAAAAGAACAAACACATGTATTGTATAGAAAGATTGGATAGCTAGATAAATAGACAGACAGATAGATAGTGTTGGCAGGGACTAATATGCTGGAGAGGTTACAGCAGAGCTCTATGAACTCAGCGGAGACTTCTCTTCCCAATATTGATCGTGTGGCTCTGAGGAAGTTATGGAACCTCCCAGTTAGAAAGCTCCAGTTATACACTCTGCAAGGCAGGGCCTTCCTAAACATGTCACTTAATCTTGTGCAGTCCTTAATACCCTCACAGCCCCGCATAAATAATGTAATTAATGTAAATGCAATGGCCAGAGAGAGAGAGATAAACAGTTCCATCTCTCTCTCTCTCTCTCTCTCTCTCACATACACACAGACACATTATTTATCATTCCCATATTTTTTTACTTCTGCTTACTAAAAAATTGGCAGAAACCCCAGGCAGGACTCGTGCTACTCACCGTTAACTGTGCGGTGCACATTCTGAATGCGCAGATTTCTGTAAAGAAAGGCAACGTTTCATCTTCCAAGCATTCCAGATTCAGTTCTAAATTCATTTTATAGAAATATTGAGGGGGCATATACCATGTACAGCCGCAAAATAGATGAGTATTTAGCTACCTTAAAATGCATGTGCTGAAGGTGTCTGCATGCTTTACACTTGTAGGCAGCTGAGGGGGGAGGGGGGAAGAAAATATCCTGTGAGATTTTGAAAATGCCAAGAATATGTGCTGTTTTTCTTCCCTCAGTGAAAACAAACTCCCCCTTGGGAATGCACAATTCTAACCCTGCTAAAAGCGCATATGCTGTGGAAATGCATTTATACTTCGACTCAGGCAGAGGACAGTCATTATCAGACCAGCCATTCTAACCTGCTAAATCAGTATTTACCCAGCTAAAAGGCATTGAAAATTACCCACAAACAGTGCAATTTGCTAAGAAAAATGTAAAGTTTTAGAAAGAAACTATCTTATAATGCCTAATCTTGCAAAGTGGGCATGATATGGCGTTTCTCAAGCACAATTGTTGATCAGATGCATGCAGAAATATGGCCCTTATTTTTTGAGACATTTTTAAGTTCCAGATGAATCTTTTTGGACACTTACCTGGACCAGGTCCCTTGAATTCAATAGCTCCCGACACTGACAGTATTTTGAAATCTTCTAAGATCTGTGCCACAGGTATCGGGAGGTGCAACATATAACTCAGCATTCAATGATAACTTAACCATTTCTTGCATCGGTACGTAAACAGCTTCTGCAACTTTAAATGTTTCAGAACACAAGGGACACATTTTGGCATGTATCTGACTGATGTTTATACTTGAGAAACGTCATTTGATGCACACGTTGCAAGATCAAGCATTGTATGGTGGTGACTTTCTAAAGCATAAAGAGGTCTATATTCAGAGACTCTACATAGCAAAGTTAGCCGGATAAACTTATCCGGCTAACTTTGGAGGCATATTCAATAGTACAGCAGCCATCCCCTGCCCCCCCCCCCCTCGTCCAATCACAAATTACACTAGGTGTCTTTGGGATTTTAATACAACCAGATGACTGCCATAATGGGTTTCTCTCATCCGGGAACAAGGTCCTTTCATGGTCAGGTAGGTCTGCTCTTTCCGCTTGTTGACTTAGCTCTGCTCTCCAGATGAGCTAGTACCAACCTAACCAGCAATCTCAAACTCAGCTACAGAGCTATGGATGATTTCCAAAATTGCTTGGAACTCTTCCCCTATGATTTAACCTGGGATGGCTGCTGCAGGATCTCTGATATTGCTTCCAGTGGTGCCCAGGATATCTATAGGCTAACATTACCAGGATTTTTGGGTGAGTGAATCTGGGACACTCAATTCCCGTAGTATCGGTGGTGAGAAAGTAATTCATTTGTGGGGGAGGAGGGGATGTCATGTCCGGGAAAGGAAAATTGTACTCATCGACTCTTAAAATATATCTAAAAGCACATTCTTGAAGTTCTGTTGCCACAGAATATTTAGGACTCGATCCAAAAGTCTAAGTCTGGCAGGTATGTCCCGCATAGAAAAGAATGAATTATGCATTGGAAAAAATCAATTCAGCCAACAAAATTCAGCAGTTTCCAACATGTAAATTTTCTATGTGGGAGATTTGTCTAGGTCAGGTACTTTGAAATAGGTCCCAGGATATTTTACACTGATGAGCTATTAATATTCTCTTACAAGCAATACTCATTGTCTCAGCAGTGAATATTTTAATACTTTATTTTACTTTCTTCCTTATCTTTCTATCCCTTTCTCCTGATCATCCATCTTTTTTCCCTTTCTTCTTTGCCTATCTTTCTCATTTGCTTTCTTCTTCCCATTCCTCCTTCTCTCTGTCTCCCCCATTTCTCCTTCCTTTCCTCCTGCACATTTTCTTCAACCCTTCTTCTGCACGCTACTCCCACATCTCTCCATTCCTACTGTGGGTGCTGTCTTCCTTCTCCATACTCACTGTTCCCAGGAATTGATCCCCAGTCTTTCTTCTGTACACTCTTTCTTCCCTCCAATTTGATCATAGAAACATAGATGTCAGCAGAATAGGACCACTTCATCTACCCAGTCTACCCATTTGTTCTTGCCTGCCTATTCTCCTACTCAATCTGTGGCGGTTTCCCTCACTATTGTCCCATGCATGTTTGAATTCTGTTAGTTTTTGCTCCTACCACCTCTCCTGGAAAGCTGTTCCAAGTCTCCACCACCCTCTCAGTAGAAAAATATGTTCTTGTATTTCTTTGCTACTTCCATTCCTTCTGCTTCCTATGATGATACCTTCCATTTGAGCTTTGCATTTTACGGAAAATGCTACTTCCTGGTACTTTCTTAAAACCTAGGGATGTGCATTTGTTTTTAATGAATGAGGTCATTTTTGGTTTGTTCTGAATAGAATGAAACGAAAATAGCCTCCAATAAAAATACCTGAAAATTAAATTTTCAGGTATTTTCATTTTCATTGCATTTTAATAAAAAGTGCCTCTGTGGGCCTATCACTATAGACTAGCCACAGGCCTGGTCTAGTTCTGTGGCCTAGCACAGTCTGGGCATGGCTGCAAGGTCTAGCCTCAGGACCTGCCAAGAGAAATCTGGGGGCAGGTCCTTCTCATTGCCGAGGCCAGGGAGCTCCTACCATGGCAACCTCTTATCCCCTCCCAGACACAGCACTGAAATGGGCAGGAGTCATGCCCAGTTGCTCCCACCTGGTTCAAAGTAGTTTAAAAATGGTGCTGTCTGCCTGGGAACTGCACTGAAATGATAAAATTTTCACCCTTTCCTCAGGTGTGGTAGGTGCCATTTTGTGGTATGGCCATAGTTAAGCTCTGGAATTCATTGCCTGATGATGTGGTTACAACAATTAGTGTAACTGGGTTTAAAAAAGGTTTGGATAAGTTCCTAGAGGGTAAATCCATAAATTGCTGTGATGGTAAATAATAAGCAATAGTAGCTTGTGTTCTATCTAATGTTTGGCTACTTGCCAGGTACTTGTGACTTGGTTTGGCCACTGTTGATGGACCCTTGGTCTGACCCAGTATGGCATATCTTATGTTCTTATGTTTTTAAAATGGTACCAGCTGCAGTGGTTAAAGGCACTGAAGTAATGTCACTTCGGTGCCATCCCAAGGCAGACAATGCCATTTTTTAAGTGCTTGGACTGGGCATCAGTCCTGTGCTTTTCCATGCTAGATCCAGAGAGAAGGAAACAGGGGGCTGGGTTGGCAGCTTCCCACTTTTGAAGAACTTGATCCCAGCCTATTCTGAGTAGGCTCCAGGGCTAGGCACTAGCACTGTGTCAAACCTGAAGTTAGGCCATGGCACTGGGCCCAGTCCAGGGAAAGGACTCAGCACCAGGCCCAGCCAGGACTAGGCCTTGGCTCTGGGGTTAGGTAGGGCTAGGCCTTGGCCCTGGACTTGGTCTAGGAATAGGCCATGGCACTGGGCCTGGCCTGGGGCTAGATCTCAGTGCTTGGACTGGTCTGGCCTTGGACTAGGCCCCAACATTGGGGATAGGCCTCAGCACTGGACCTTGATGCTGGGCTAGGCCTGGCAACAAGCCTGGCCTGGGGCTAGGCCTTGCAATAGGCTCAACTCAGAGTAGGCCCTGTGACCTGGCCTATGGCAATTTTGTGGTCCAGGAAGGCCAGCCAGGGCTGCTGAAGGTCCTATTTTTGTTTGTTTGTTTTTGACGTTCAGTTATTTTGTTCGGGGGGGGGGGGGGGTTCATGTTTATTTTTTTTTAATTTGACAAACCAAACTAAAAAAAAACAACTAGACAAAAACAGAAAAAAAAGTAATCCAAACCAAACATTTTGGAACTGCACATCCCTACTGAAACCTACTAGATATCCAAATGTTTGCAACACATATTCCCTTTCCCTTCTTTCTTCTAGAAACTACATCTTCACTCTTTCTATGTATTAGGGATGTGCATCATTTTTATGATGAAAGGAAATATCATACAATATTTCCTTTTTCGTCATGTATCGGGGGTCCCCGAAAATGATAGGAAAACCCCAAGAACTTTCGTAAGGTTTTCTTATCATTTTTTTTGGGGGGGGGGGGAGGGGAGAAAGGGCACACAGAAAAAAAACAACCCACCCCAACCCTTCGGATCTAATTATTTACAATCCCTCCCCCCCCAACCCCCCCCCCCCCCCCAAAACTTGCCTAAAGTCCCTGGTGGTCCAATGGGGGTCCCGGAAGCAATCTCCCATTCTCAGGCCGACAGCTGCCAGTAAACAAAATGGCACCGATGGCCCTTTGCCCTTACCATTTGACAGGGGCTATCGGTGCCATTGGCTAGCCCCTGTCACATGGCAGGAGCAATGGATGGCATTTTATATGAAAAAAAAAATGCCGATCCGCGGAAATACGAACTTTTCCCACGGCTACACAAAACTGAAAGCGGAAACGATCGGGCACCCGATGCACATCTCTACTATGTATAGCTTATAGTGCAGGTTGATGGCCTTTCTTTGAATTGCCTCTACCTTGCCAAAGTCCTTTAGTAGATATGACCTCCAGAACTAAATACAGTACTCAAAGTGGTTTTTCAGCAGAAACTTGTGCAGAAGTAATATCACATCCCTCTTTCTATTAATGATACTTCTTTTTAAACATCCAGATATAATGTTGCCTTTCCCAACTACTTTGCATACTCACTGGCTCCTTTGCTCTTATCAGAGAAGATGACCTCATACACTTCTTTTTCATAAATGAACATTAGCCTTATGATATCTGTATATTGTTAGTACTTTTCAGAGGTTTAAATGAAGCCCACAAAAAATATTCTTCTTCCTACATAGTTTGTCAAAGAACTCTGCACAGGACACTTGGAAATTAATTTTAGTGATCAGTTAGGAAACAAAGAGTAAGACAAATGGTACATTTTCTCAATAGATGAAGGTAAACCGTGGAGTGCCCTGAGATCTGTACTGGGACTGGTGCTTTTTAACATATTTATGAAGGATCTTGAAAAGGAAACAATGAGTGAGGTGATCAGATTTGCAGACAACAGAAAATGATTCCAAGTTGTTAAATTATAAGTGAATTGTGAGAAATTGCAGGAGGTCCTTATGAGACTGAGAGGCTGGGCATCCAAATGGCAGATGAAATTTAATGTGGACATGCTCACTTGCACAGCTACCTTCTTTGCAGAAGATAAAGAATAGAACCAAGTGCCTAATATGACTATTATGGAGAATTCATTCCTAAATAAAGTTTATAGACTTAGTGCTTCTTAGTTTTCTAAAATATGTGGCCATCCTTTAACTCTGAACTTTGAAGCAAGAAGCTTCAGAACCTCTGCCTTTTCTCTATGAGATTCAACACTGGAATGACAAAAAAAAATCTAGTGACTATTCATAGTTTCACTTTCACCTTAAAAAATGATGAAGTCATGACATGCAGCTGAGATTGTCTGGTTGAAAAAGAAGCAGCATTGGTCCTGTTTCTTCCTTGTCCCATCCCTACTGCATCTACTTTGTCTGGCTTGAAATACAAAAAAAAAAAAAAAATCATTGCTTTACTTCCCCAAAAAACTTTATGGCACTGAATTAAATGAACCAAAAAAGATTTAAGTATTTTTGGGTGCCTTACTAATTTGCAGGGTCATTTATCAAAATGCAATGTGGCTTAATTGCGTGCATTAGGGTCTTATCACGTGTGATAATGCCCTACCACATTCAATAATGGCTGCATCGTAGTGGTATTATTGAAATGAGGGGAAGGGGAGGAGTGTGGGTGGGGTTATGACCCTGCAGTGCTGCGAGTGATAATGTTTTCCTCATTATCGCCAACAGCACCACGAGAAATAACACCACCTTTTTCCATGGCGCTATGGGTGTGAAAGTGTGTGGCCCAGCCGCAACCGCGGTGGGCAAAAATGCACTGCTGCAATGCAACCGACTGCACAATTTTGCCTCGCCCCTTTTTTTTACCGCAGCTCATCATTCTACTATAAATATAAATATAGCAGAATGATGAATCTAGCTATAGGTTTGGTTGCAACAAACCAAACTGAAAGTCAAGTTATTGGTCAAATTTTCCCCATTTGGATTCAAATAAATATACATCCTTATTTAACCTAGTTCCAGTCAAACTCCAAACTTTTATAGTCAAATCATATTTGTTAAGCTCAGTTTGGTTTAAGATTTTCAATGAAGTCAGCTAGTATTAAATTTGAACTTGCGAGGAAGATTTTTCATGATTAACAGCGCCCCCCCCAGGCCTGGATTTGTCAATAGACACTCTAGGCCTGTGTTTAGGTTGGCAAAAATCCGGGGACAGCAGGCTGTCTGAAGATGTTCTGCCTTCCAGCTGTGCTGAATCTCACTCAAAAGAAAGCAGTCCTCTGCTTCCTGATCCAACCCCTTCCATCTCATGTAGCATGCAGGAAGCAGGAGGAGAATGGGTCAGCCTGGAGCAGAAATGGCAGAGTAAAGAAGAGCTACTCTGCTCCCTAATCCAGTCCATGCCCTCCATATTTCAGGGACAGGAGAGGCTGAGCCTAAAGCAAATAGAGTAAAGGGAGATAATTTTGGAATGATGAGGAGGGGCTGAGTGTGGGATCATTGGGGGGGGGGGGGCTGAGGAGATCATCTGAGGGGGTGTTTGTGTTTGAACGTAAGAGGAATGTAGGTAGGTGCCCGGCGAGTATATGCTGGACTGTGTGAGAGATTTGAGGAAAAGCGGAAATGTGCAGAGACACCTTCTTCCTCTCATTCCTTCCCCAACCACAATTCAGATTCTGTATCCCTTGATCTCAGATTCTCTCCCCCAGATTCTGGGACCCCTTCCTTCCTACTTCTCCTTTCTTCCCAGATCCAGGAATCCAACTCCAAACTCTCTTACTCTCTTCCTCCCTCTTTTTCCTCTTCTCCCATCCTAGATTTCAAGTCTTCTTCCCCTTCCTTGATTTTCCCCATCTTCCATCCTTCCCTTCCCCAGTCTTCCCTCCCGCCCTCTTCTCCCACCAGCTCTAGGCCTCTGTCCTTCTCATACTCCTTCCCCATCCCCATTTATCTCCTCCTCCTCACCCCATTCCTCCTCCCTTTCTCTCTCCATCCCTGGTCCTTTCACCCTCTTCCTGAGATCTCCTCCCTATACTGACAACTGAAATCCCTTTTTTCTCCTCACCCAATTTAAAACTAAATAAATAAATAAATTAAACACTCACAAGCAAGTCTGGAAAATTATTTTTATAATGTAAAATAAAAGATGGAAACATTTGCAAAATGGTTCATATTTTTCAAATCTTTGCAACCCTGAGGTGTCACAATGCACTGTGGGGCGGTGCCTTAAACTTTCTGCTCGCTGTTGTCTGAACTTATAGGGGTGGGGCCAGCACCAACAGTGCACATGAGGGTGGAAAAATCCTAAACCCATCACTGTCTCCACCCAAACTTAGCGTTTATGTCAGGCATCTTATAGCAGTAAGATATGGCAAAATAATTCAGGACAAATATTGTTAGTGCAGAAGAAGCACAATGCAAATTTTGTCAAGCTTAGGTCACCCAGATTCAGATTCAGTGTGAACCAGTGTCAAAAATGACTGCAGCACAGATTTATATAAATCAGGCCAAACACCCTCATCGGCCTAGAAAGGGGTTTCAGCATAGTCCACGGTAGCTTGCCCGGTCCTGAGGAGTGTTAGCACTAGGGATGGCTGAATCCATTTCAGTGTGAAATCCAACCTCCACTCAACCACCTTTCGGATTATCAGAATCACAAAGCATGACGGACAAAAAAAATGGCATCTGACAAACCTGAGCCATTCGTGCTTCAATTTGAGTCTTCACATTTGCCAAATTCAGATCTTGTTTTTCAACCCTAATCAGGTGCAGAAATGTGCAGAATCCACACCTATATTCAAAGACCTGAACTATGCTTCAGCATTTGGATTACTTTGAATCTGCAAATAGTCCCAAAATCCTGAACCAATCTGAGTAAATCTAAAATCTGTAGAAAATAATAAAAAAACGTATACTGGAAGAGTGGGGGGAGAGGAAGATGAATTAGCACAAATTTGAAACTTCTGAGCAGGAGGGAAAATACAGTCAGGTTGAATTGGGTCCAAGCTGGCTCTGATTATCTGAGTTAATTCAGGTCACATTCTGTGTCTGCAGTGCACATGAACTATATATTATTTTGTGGAAAAAAGAAAAACGAATTTGAAAGGATTTTGAACGTAATCCTGGTTTCTTCTTCGCCTGAAAGTCCCTTAGAACTGCACTTTTCCTTGCCAGTCCTCTCTGTTTTTCTTGTCTTTCTTTTCTTTCTTGCATCAGAAAAAAGAAAGCACTGGCCTGAATTAAGTGGGTCAGTTTCCAGCTCCAGCTGAGCTTTCATAGAAGTTCCAAAACTGGCACCAGAACCTAATTCCTTAAAGTTTTGGTTTCCATCCTATTCTAGTGCTATAAGATTGTCTGTTTGATGACTGAGAAATTTCGGTCAGCTGTTTGCAGAGGGCATTTGTTCATGTGCCTTTAAAAGCTTAAATGCTCTCAAAACAATAATATCTGCTAAGGTTAAAATAAAATATTAGCTCATTTATCAGTTCTATCATGTTCTCTCAAACACACACACAGACATCTTTTTTAGACTATTTTACATCTAGAAAAATAGTGGTGCTTATCTTTTCTTGAAGTGACAGGCGGTAAGTTTTATTTAGTTAATTAAAAAATTAAAGCAAGTTGTTCCTCAGAGACCCCCAAGAGAATCAGCACTAGCAGACTGAAAATGAACTCCCAAGGGAGATGCTGGATTTTTTCAGTTTCGTATTGGAGCATTCCAATAGGTGTATTAAGATGTAAATTCTCCCCTTTCACCCCAGGGTGAGCTATATTTTTGTAGTTCAGAAAGAAAAGTAGCAGTTAGGGTATTTGATCTTCATGAGAAGGAATCTATCTTACTTCATTCCTCACTGAGATGGATTTGGGTCTCAATCTTCGATTTATTTATTTCACATTGAAAGATGGGGCCCATGTGACTTACCATCCACCGCTGCATGGGAGGTGCTGATAGAAAGTTACCGCTGGACTTTCACTTCGTCAGCTTGTGGAGACGCATTGTAGACAAAGTGAAATCTGACAGGTTCAGTTACCCATACAACACAATGGAAAGAGAGGAATAACTACAAATAGAGGTGCAGGGTTTTGTCCTTTGAGGGACACCAACAGGCTTGATTTTTGGGCTGACCAAAATATACTAAGTTAGTGCATAGACTGGATGTACTAAATGGATATGAAGTGCAGGTATCCTAAAACCAGATTTGATTTTTGCCTTCAAGGACTGGAATTGTATGACCTCCAGCGCCCACTTGTGCATGTCACCCTCACGATAGAAGGCAAGGATTGGAACTGAGTACTTATAGATAAATATTATACAGAATCCATTCTTAGAGTTTATAGACTCTTTAAAATGGTATTTTTAGTGCTCTTACCCCTAGATACATCATTCTTCTGCATCTATAGCAGAATGATGTGTCGCTGAAAAAAAAAAAAGTGATGGTGCGTTATCAGCTGCCACGGTGCAGCTGCATTGCACGCTATCACCCCCATAGCACCAAGGAAAAAGGTGTAGCTATTTCCTGCGGTGCTGCCGGCGATCCATGTGAGATAACTCCACCCAAACCCCGCCCACTCTCCTCCCCTTCCCCTAATTTTAATAATGCCGCCGTGATACCGGCGCTTCGCACGATAAAGAATGACCCTATTCGTTTTCTGCGGGGGGGGGGGGGGGGAGGGGTGGCAGCAATGCGGGGAGCTCCTTCCCATGGCAACAAGAGCAGAGCTTGCTTAAAGCCAAACTGAAAAGCAGCATTTGCTACAGGGATAAAAGTCCAGGTTCCATCTGACTTGCTGTTTCCTTTAAAAAGAATAAAGCCAGGCTATGGTAATGGGATTTGAGAATTTAACACTTTTTAAAACAAGTTGTCAGGGAACTGTGGCTTGGGCTGAAAGCTCTTCTTAAGCAATTAGAGAAATACTTTTTTTTTTTTTAAAGGCTGCGCTGAAATAAAAAAGACTTGTCTACATACAGGACTCTCGGCACTACAGGTTTGAGTGGCTCGATTACTAATGCCAGCTGCAAACAGCTTTCTTGCACAGCGTATCCTATGCCCCAGTTTCAGTTCTGTCCAGAACAGTAAAAGTAGTGTTCACTCAATTTCAAATCTGTGCAGAAAGAACAAGGAGCCAAATCTGACATTTATTCAATTAGAAAATATAAATACATTTGACCCACTTAATGCTTGCTCAACAATCTGAAGGTTCTCCCTGTTCGACGAGATGTGTCTGCAGCATAAAAATCCAAACTTTTGGGTATGAACATAGATATTAGCTAAATGACTGGAGAAGTGTAATAATTTTAAAACAGATATACAAATAGACCCATTTCTCTGAGTCGTTGCACATTAGCTACTGTGTCTAGGATTTTTTTAAGCTAATTTATTAAAATAGCATTGCAAGTGAATTTATCTCTTTGAAAACTACCAAAACACATTGGTGCCAAAAGTCAATGCATTACAGATGCTGTAAAAAAAATAAATAAATCCAGATGTAAATAAGCATTGTTGCCTGTTACATGGGGGAAAAATAAATACAGCCTACAACCTAACACTGCTCTGTACATGCTTAATGTTGATTATCTAATTACAGAAGTCTTTCACTCTGCTAATTTATCTTCTGGTACGTAATAAGAGAAAGAAAAATATATTAAACTTAGAGCATTGTCAGGATCTTCTGGAACTAGGAACTATACAGATGGCATGCAATGTATTTGTATAGACCATGCCCAATTATTGATGGTTTTCCAACCATTCTATTAGAATAGTGTGAAGGCAGATACTGGGCAGTGAGCACTAAGCAACTGTTGTCTCCGAGCTTTCTCCTCTTGGCTGATTTCCTCACTCGCCCGATGTGCTTCTTTGGTCTCCCGGAGCAGAGATAATGGTTGCTTTGGAGGCGGAGGGAAGCCTTGGAACACCATGTGGATTTAGGGCTGCATAGGAGGTATTGTGCAGAGGCCATGCCCATTACTCATCCACTGGCAGTGGGCTCTCTTCCTTTTGTCTGGGGTGACGGTAAACTTTCAATACCATCTGAAAACAGAAGGCCTTTCACAGAGTGCGAGAACTCTGCCATCTCGATCATGTGAAAATATTGTAAACACTTTCCCAGCCCCCATTCAGCTGTCCAAAGAGCAAAGCTAGAAATACCAAACAAAACCCGGCGGAGGAGAAACAAATTATGCATGCACTTATTTTTAATTTATCTTATAGCCTGAATAGATCTTATGAGTAGTTCAGAAAAAAAAAAAAAAGTTTGTGAATAGAGTTAAGTGCTAACTGAGCAGTTTGAAAAGGTTGTTTATTTAAATCTAAAGAGATTTCGGATTGGAAGCAACAATCCAGCCATAACTTTACTCCAGCTGGGTTTTCTCTCAGATTTTACCAGAATTAGCAGCACATTAACAATGCACAGTTTTGTAGTTTTAAAAATAAATTAGAATAAAGAACTATACAGTTATAAAATATACATTGCTTTTTATAGTTTATAACAGGAAAAGAATTGAAAAATATTTTATGGAATATAAGCAAATTAGAACATCAACATAAAATAATCTCATGCACACATGGTTACCAAGGTAACAAACTATTACTCTAAAGTTTATTAGCTGTTTCAGGAAACTGTTACAGTAGAAAATGTGGGAAAGGGGAGAGTATCCCTTCCCCCCTCTCCCAAAAAAATAAAGAAAAGTTAAATTCAAATTAGCCACTTTGCTTGACCACCATAGGAATCTAGCCTTGGAACAGATATGTACATATTACTGTGAGTCAGATTTAAAGTTGGACTGTACTGTATGACTGGAAAGCTGTGCTGTTCAACTCCACCGTAGTGTCACAGGGAGAAAGCTCCAAACTATCATTGTTCCAAAAAAACTACAGTTGGTGGACAATTGTAGATCCCTGGTGAAGGACTGTGCAAGTAGTAGGTGATACCATAAGTAGCACTCACATGACAGCAAACCAAAACAGTGACAAGGTAAGAATAATCAAATATTATAAAATAATGACAAAAAACCCACACCATGAATAGACCGCCTAAAATGATATGATAAGAATCCCTAAGATGGAGGAACGACCTCAGAACTGGGTTTGCAATGCCATAAACAGCAAACAACCCACTTTTTATCATCGGTCTGAAAAGTCTCCCTCATTTTTTTTTTATCAGTGAGAGTATGCTAAATATTTCAAAATATTAAATACGCATAGTCAGTCAACCAAAAAATTAAAATATAGGGTCAGAATAATTAGATCATTATTCTAGAATGTATCCATGTGTGGTATCACATGGATACATGAAAATGTTTCAGAAATTAAAAAATTAAGAAATTTGTCTACATACATGTGAAGAGGTTCCAACACTGAATCATTTGCATAAAAAACAGAGGCCTCAATATTGAAACATCCTTTTAGGGAAGTTAGCCAGATAAGAATTATCTGGCTAACTTATATGAGATATTCAGCAGTACAACTATGCTGCTAAATATTCCCATATTTGGCATTACTTAGCCAGATAAGAAATATCCGAATAAGTTAGATTTGCTCTATTGTAGGTCTAACTTATCGAATTAACTTAACAGGATAAGTATGAACTTTGCTACTTATTCAGATAAGTTAACCATATAAATAGTGCCACCCCGATCCACCCACTGCCTGCCCACAAATTATCTATCTACTTAGCCAGATAGGTGGCTTATTTGGTGAACGACCAACTATATCAAAGAAATCACCACAAAATTCAACGATCTAAATAATAAATCAAAAAAATCAAGAGCAGAGCTCTTTCGCTGGTAAAAAGTAATAACTTGGAATAATGATTCTATTTTTTTGTTATTTAAGAGAAATATTTTAACACCTACACTAAGTGGAATTGATGATTTTTTATCAAATTCATCCCTGAATTCAATTGATATATATTAATGGAGTTGGAGGAAAGTTTCATATATTGTGTAGGTGTCCCAGCACCACTACTTAGTGGTTATAATCATCAACCATCCTCCTCCTCCATGATGTATTTTTTAAAAGGCTTTTTTTGTATTATATATGCAAGTCCCGATAACCTCAGACTCTTCCATGGCTTGATGATCAGTAAATTTATATGCAGAGTGAACGCTATATAAGCTGTAAAACTAAAGTCAATTTTCAAAGAGAGTAAAAATCCGACTTCCCCAATTGTGTTGGTGTGTGGTGTCCAGCCTCTAATGATAATCCCGACATGAACCGTCCATGTTTCAGACGTAACTCTGACAAACGCCTCCGGAAGAAACGCCATTCTTCCGGAGGCGTTTGTCAGAGTAAGATCGTCATGATAAGTAGCGCTTTAGGGGTAGATTTTAAAAGCTTGCGCATGGGCGTATATGTGCATGTATGTGTGCGCACGCCAGGTAGTGCACGCACATATACGCCCGATTTTATAACATGCGTGCGCAGGTGCGCAGGTGCGCGCATGTTATAAAATCCGGGGTCGGCGCGCGCAAGGGGGGTGCACAATTGTGCACCTTGCGCGCGCCAAGCCCGCTCCGAGCTGTGCTGCCTTCTCCCTTTCCTTCCGAAATCAGAGCGGCCTCGGAGGGAACTACCCTACCCCCACCCCACCTTCCCTTCCTTTCCCCTACCTCCCCCACCCTTTCCCCCCTACCTTTGATGATTTCTTTTTTTATCACAAAATGTATTTCAGCCCTGGGGTTGAAGTAAGTTGCACGCGCCGGCCAACTGCCGGCATGTGATCCCTGGCACAGTGGCAAATATAGCCGCTGTGCCGGGAGCCTGACCCCACCCCTGCCCCGCCCTGGACCGCCCTGTCCATGCCCTGGCCCCTCCCCGTCCCTTTTTGCAAGCCCCGGGACACGCGTCCCAGGTCTTTACGCGTGTCGCCAGGCCTTTTTAAAATAGGCCCGGCGCGCGTGTAACCCTTTTCAAATCTGGCACTTAATTTGGCTATTTAGATGGAGAATTACCACTTATTATCTGCTTCTACTTAACTGGATAAATCGAAAATTGTCTGGATAAGTACCACTATATATCCAGATAAGTGTGAACTTGTCCATCAAAGTAATAGAAAAGGTGCTACTTAGCCAGATGTCAGAATTTAGCCAGATACGTGTGCGCAAATGATATACCGGTATATTGTTACTTCAATTTTTTAAGGGATATGCGAGTAGATTTTACACATATGATTTAGATGCATATAACCAGTTTTACCAATTAATCTACTAGTTTGCCCAGTCCATTTGCTGCTCATGAAGACCTTCCTGGCTCTTCAGACTGAAGTTTCTTCAGTTCATCAAGCCCTCCCCCAGTCAGTCATTTTTTCACTTTTAAGATGTTTATGCTCACTTACTCCAGATATTGAGCAGGAGTAAATATATGGGAGTAAGGTATCAAATTAACATGCTTGTAAAATAGCAACTTATTCATGTACATAAGAACATAAGGACAAAATAAATTTCCATACTAGATCAGACAAAAGGTCCATCAAGCCCAACATCTTGTTTCCAAACCAGTACCCAGACACTAAGTAGATCCCATGCTACTGATGCCAGTAATAACAGTGGCCATTCCCTAAGTCAACTTGATTCATAGCAGTCAATGGACTTCTCCTCCAAGAACTTATCCAAACCTTTTTTAAACCCAGCTACAGTAACTGCACTAACCACATCCTCCGACAACAAATTCCAGAGCTTAATTGTGAGTTGAATAAAAAATAATTTTATCTGATTAGTTTTAAATGTGCTATGTGCTAACTTCATGGAGTGCCCCCTACCAGTAGTCCTTCTATTATGCGAAAGAGTAAATAACCGATTAACATCTACTCGTTCAAGACATCTCATGATTTTAAAGACCTCTATCATATCCCCCCTCAGCCTTCTCTTCTCCAAGCTGAACAGCCCTAACCTCATTAGCCTTTCCTCATAGGGGAGCAGTTCCATCCATTTTATCATTTTGGTCACCTTTCTCTGTACTTTCTCCAGTGCAACTATATCTTTTTTGAGATGCAGTGACCAGAATTGTACACGGTACTCAAGGTGTGGTCTCACCATGGAGCGATAATGAGGCATTACGACATTTTCAGTTTTATTCACCATTCCCTTCCTAATAATTCATAACATTCTGTTTGCTTTAAATGTTGGTATCTCCCCAGAATACCCGTGGCCTGCATCTTTTTTACACATGCAAATTTACCCATGGACCCTGATTTATGCATGTATGTTGAGGTTTCTAAAATAGCATATTCTCATATACATGCTACTTGTAATGTGTAAGAGCTATTTGTTACATGTGTGACTTGAAAATTCATCTTTAAATTTCTGACTGAAAGATCACCTAAATTTAGGTCCTAAAAATTAAGAGCTAACTTTAAGCCTACTGTTCATTTACCTAGATTTAAGAGTTTGAGATCAATGTACTTACAAGAAAAGGTTTTTACACAGAAGATGCAATTTTCCACACATCAAATTTTCTACCAGGACTTTTGTGAAAATGAGCCTAGTAGAGAAGTTACACATGTAATCAAAGTGTAGGTTTTTTCCTTGTTTGCTTGGGGTTTTTTGCAAAAACCAGTGGGGTAGATTTTTAAAGTTATGCACGGGCGTAGATTTGCTCACGCAACCCGTCGCAAACAAATCTACACCCGATTTTATAACATGTACGCACTACCGCACGCATGTTATAAAATCCAGGATCGGCGCGCGCAGGGGGGTGCACAATTGTTTCCTCCGAGGCCACTCTAAAATTGGAGCGGCCTCGGAGGGAACTTTTTTTCCGGCTCCCCCCACCTTCCCCTCCCTTCCCCTACCTAACCCCCCTCAGCCCTAACTAAATCCCCCCCACCTTTGTTAAGAAAGTTACGCCTGCCCGAAGCAGGTGTAACTTGCAAGTGCCGGCGGGCTGCCGGTGCGCCATTCCTCGGCCCAGGGGCTGATTTGGAGGCCTTGGTTGTGCCCCCAGAACGCCCCCGGGCCGGTGCCACGTCCCCGGCCCCACCCCCGGAATGCCCCCTGATGCCGCGCCGCCCCCGACACATCCCCCAAGCAAAGCCCCGGGACTTATGCGCATCCCGGGGCTTTGCGCGCCGGCGGCCTATGCAACATAGGCACCCCGGCCGCAAGTCTCCTGCACACGTAAATCCAGCTGGATTTACACGCACAGGGCTCTTAAAATTTGCTCCAGTCTGCTCATAGATTTTCACAGAATTCATCATTAATGAACTGCTTTTGTAATTTTACATTGCAGCAGTTCATTAAATAATGAATTTGAATAACGTTTCATGTGTAGCAGATTAGGTGTGTGACATTTCTTGTTGCTAAGTCCAAAAAATTTGCAAACACCGCATCACATTTAAAAATGGGAAATTGTTTGCTAAGTACAATTTATATATATACCTTTTTTTTTATATGTGAGAAGTGAACTTTGCAAAATTCTGCATAGCTAAGTACAGGTAGGTGCCTAGTGTTGAAAATCAGTGCTAGGCATCCTTCTTTTTTCCTTACCCTACATCCACCCCCATAGCCTCTCATATTATAAAAATCTTAAATTTAGGCTACTATTGGAATTTAGGGATATACATTTAGAAACAGCCCATATCAATTATTAAAGGGGCCAATTATGAAACCCTAAGTAGGACATCAAATACGTTTGAAAATGCATCCCGAGATGACTATTGTACTTTCATTTGTTAATAAATGACATGTGACATTCATAGTTACAGACACTGCAGTTGTATGCACATACATAAATACAAGTGTGTGCATACTATACAGGACATATGTATAAGGCCAGATGTACTAAAGGTTATTTAAATTTTCTATCTGTAAGACAAAAAAAAAGCTTAGTACATCTTGATCCACAATTAGTATTCAGTTTCTCAATATTTAAATACATTGGATTTATAGACACGCTGAATATATAAATGTATAAACATTTCCTCTGTGTTTCATTGTACATAATATTTTAACAAGCTATTGTCTACTAGGGGTGGAAAGAAGTAAAAATTTTGTTTCATGTTTTCATTTTGGTTTTAGAGGGTTTTCCACCCTGAATTTCCTTTTGTTTAATATTTATTTGTTTAAAAAAAACAAAATAAATATTAATCCTTCCTAAAAAAAAAAAAATGGGAAAAAAAAGGCCTCCCGAAGCCTACTGTCCTCACCACCTATCCCTCCTATCCAAAAAATTCCAGGGCCAGGATCCTGCCCATTTCCCACTTACCCAATCCTGGTGGATCCCACAACAAGGCCTAGGCGCACACTGAACCCTCAGCCTTCAGTAGGCCAAGACCACAGTAGGTCACTGTGACCATGGCCTAGCACTATATAAGGCTCAGGCATGGATGCCGGGCCCAGATGCTTGGGCTTCAGCCTAGGCCAGGGCCTAGGCCCTACCTGACACTGGGGCCAGGCCTGCAGGCACAATCCCAATGCCTGGCCCTCGGCCCATGTCCAGGCCCAACACCAGGGCCTTCCTGAAAGCTGGGTCATGATACCTGGGCCTTGGCCTAGTCCAAGGCCAGGCCCAGGCCCGATGCCAGATCCTGGTCCGGATCCCAGATCCCAATGCCTGGGCCATGGCCTAGGCCAGGGCCTTGGCTCAGGCCTTGAAGGTCTACCATCTTCTGTTTTCATCTTATTTCTAGAAATAGCACCATCTGCTGAGGAACCGCTAGAGTAAATTAACTCTGGCAAATCCTCCTAAATGGAGGGCACCATTTTGTTGTACAATTCAAGAAAGAACACTAAGAAAGAAGACAGCGGACCCATGAGGTCTGAGATTGGGCCTGGGCCTCACCCTGGGCCAAGGCCCCGATGTTGGAACTCAGGGTCAGTCCTGCCATCGGCTGAGGCCTAGGCATCAGAACCTGGCCCCCAGACTTGGCCCTGATGTTGAGTCTCAGCCTGGGCCGATGCTCAGGCATTGGGACCTGGTCTCTGGACCGGGCCTTGGCCTAGGCCGAGGTCCAGGTGACAGGACACAGCCTCTGATCCAGAGGCCAGGTCCTGGCATCGGCCATGGGCTAAGGCCAAGGCCCAGGCATTTGACCCTGCCTGGATGCAGCACTGGATTCCAAATAGATAAGGTAAGTGGAGTACAGAAATTTCCTGGGCCGCCCCAGATTAGGGCCTAGGTCTATGCTGAGGCTCTGGCAACATGATCAGGTGTAGACCAGGGCCCCCTGCTTTGGGTCTCAGCCTATTCCCTATGCAAGACCCCAGCTTCATGCCTAAGTCTAGGCCCAACGGGTGACTTTTTTCCCACTATTTTTAAAATGGGATGGAAATCCGATTACATTTTGTCTGAATTTAAGCCATTCTGTTTGGAAAACGATTTGAAATATAATGGGAAATGTCACCTCATTCCCTATTTTGTTTCTTTCGAATGCATATCCCTAATGTCTATTATAATTGAAGATACTTTAAGAGTTAAACCATTCTCAAATCTGTATAGCCCAAGATCAATTACATAAATAATTTGCTTAGCACAACATAGTTGATCAGCAGAGTTTCTCTTTATCACTGATTTTACATTTTAGAGCAAGCATCTCCTGGAACTCTCAGTTGCTTCTATTCATTTGACATTCAGCAGGTAATTGTATATTCTTAGTAGGCTCACTGTGTCACTGGTACATGATACTTATTGTTACATGTGCTGTCCGTGGCAGACTCGCAGCGCGGCCCTCTCTCCTCTCCACAGGGACTCCAGCCTCAGGTTCCTCCTCGCTGGCAGCGGTGAGCCACCAGCTCCATCCTCGGGCCTCCCCTGGTGCCTTTGGCTCTGCCACTGTCCCTGGTGTTCCTTGTTCTGCTGCCACTTCTCGTCGGGTCTCTCAGCATGGCCCGTGGAAAGATGCCACTACCTGCGCCACGCCCCTCCCTAGGCACGCGCGCATCACTGATCCTTAAGTAGGGACCACACCGGGAACGTAGCCATGACCCCAGATGATGACATCAACCTATTCATAGTATTTAAGCTCAGGCTCCGCTCCAGAGTGTTGCCTTTGCAACAGGTCTCCTCGCTGGTCATTGCTACTAAGAGATTCGTCTCTTCCCTGCGTTCCTGTTCCTTGTTGTTCCCGGTTCCTGTTTCCTTGTTCCTGCCCTGCTTATGCTTCGGATTGACTACACGGACTTTGACTTTGCTTTACTTGACTACACTACAGTCTATCTCCAGACCCAGACCTCTGCTTCGCCTGACTATGCTACAGCCTATAGGTATGTGCAGAGGGCTGGCATATGTTGCATTCGTAATTCGTATTCATCGGGGGGCAGATACGTTGCATTCGGCAAGGGGGGCCTCTGATACGTTCATGTGTTAATTCTTATTCATTTCCCGGCTAAAATTGAATTAACTACAACCCCCCACCCTCCTGAGCCCCCCCAAGACTTACCAAAACTCTCTGGTGGTCCAGTGGGGGGTCCGGGAGCCATCTCCTGCACTCACGCTGTTGGCTGCCGGTATTCAAAATGGCGCCGATAGCCTTTGACCTTACTATGTCACAGGGGCTACCGGTGCCATTGGTTGGCCCCTGTGACATAGTGAGGGCAAAGGCTATCGGCGCCATTTTGATTACTGGCAGCCGATTCCCTTACTATGTCACAGGGGCTAATGGTGTTGGACCCAAAAAACAACAAGGAAGGCGATCCAGTAAAGCCGTGAGGAAAACAAAAAATTGGATGCCACAAATAAGTCTTTTTCAAATCTTTAATAATGGAGACGTATGGTGTTTGTTAAAATTCGCCCAATTCTGGCCGAGTTTCACCACATGTGGTGGCTGCCTCAGGGGCTTTTTCTTTGAACCGATGCTTGTGGAGACAATTCACGAAAGTATGCAACTAAACGTATACGGCACCATTAAGGAATGGAATCGATAGATTTTTAAACACTACTCAATTTATTGAAGATATATGTTTTAGTGCGGATGTTTTATCGATTTTCATATTTGATTTTATCAATGTGTTCACCATTAAGCCCCTGAGGCAGCCACCATATGTGGCAAAACTCGGCCAGAGTCGGGCGAATTTTAACAAACACCATACGTCTCCATTATTAAAGATTTGAAAAAGACTTATTTGTGGCATCCAATTTTTTGTTTTCCACAGGGGCTAACAGTGCCATTGGTAAGGAGGGTCCCCCAAGACTTGCCAAAAGTCCTTGGTGGTCCAGCGGGGGTCCAGGAGCGATCTCCTGCACTCGGGCCATCGGCTGCCAGTAATCAACATGGCGCTGATAGCCTTTGCCCTTACTATGTCACAGGGGCTACTGGTGCCATTAGTCAGCCCCTGTCACATGGTAGGAGCACAAGATGGCGCCGGCCATCTATTGCTCCTACCATGTGACAGGGGCCGACCAATGGCACTGGTAGCTCCTGTAACATAGTAAGGTCAAAGGCTATTGGCACCATTTTGAATTCCAGCAGCCATCGGCGTGAGTGCAGGAGATGGCTCCCGGACCCCCCGCTGGACCACCAGGGAGTTTTGGTAAGTCTTGGGGGGGGGTCATAAGGGTGGGGGGTTTGTTTAAATTTGCTCCTTTAGAGGGCCAAATAATTCAGTGAAGATTAGTTGTATTCGTGTGGAATCGCAATACGTTTTGCTTCCCCACGAATACAAAAAATATGGCCCTATACGTTGCGGATTACCAATATGTTGGAAACGAATGCACACCCCTAACAGCCTATCTCCAGACCCAGACATCTGCTTCGCATGACTACGCTACAGCCTATCTCCAGCCCCAGACCTCTGCCCGACTATGTATTGCTTATCTCCAGACCCTGACCTTCGCTTCATCCGACCACGCTATTGACTTTCTCCATGATCATACCTCAGCTTTGCTTGACTACGCTATTATCTCTGTGATCAGACCTCAGCCTTGCTTGCCATTGCCTCTGGATTACCACCAGCCCTAACCCAAGCCTATCTTTGGACGTCTCTTCTGCCTACTCCCTGGATGTGGATTCAACAGGCTTCGTCCTACCATTGCTCTAGCGCCCTCTGTCTGCCTTCTTTCCATTGGCGCCCGAGTTTCCAGGACATTATCCAGTCCGGAGTAGGACTGTACCATCTCTTGCCTGCTGTCTCTGGGCAGAACCAACTTCTTCTGCAGCTATATACAAAGGCCCACTTAAATCCTGCCGGCCCCGGCACTGAAAGGCTCAACCCATGGGGAACGAGGGCTGGTATAGGTGAAGATCCAGCAGCCTCTGCTTCTCAGCCCACTCAACCTGCCGACGGTGGGGACCTGTAGGTCCTTACCTTCGGGTTGCATCAACCCCACCTCAGCCGAAGGGTCCACCTCTGATGCAATACTTATAGTTCACATGATTACCTCCTCAGGAAAATATTTAAAAAAAAACAAAGCAAGACCACCTGACCAAAAGCAAGAAAGATCATTTGTTTGCCTCTTTTTCATTTTTCAGATTTGAAACCCTGTGAACAACAGGCTTTTATGTTTGTTTTTTATAGAGAATAGTTGAATTCCTTATATAGTTTCATTCGTATTGCACATGTTGGACCAATAATAGTGATCAGTTATGGGCCTCTCTAAAAACATATCTTGATGTTGAATGACTATTAAGTCTTATAGGTGCTGTGCTAGAAGTCCTATTTTGAACAGATCCTAGAAGGTAAAAGTATTATAAAAAGGAATTGCAGAAAATATATATTGGTCTGTATTTTGGATCATGTCCCAAAACTATGGCTACTTCTTGTAACTCAGTTCTGCTTAGAAACACAGAAATGAGGCATCTATGACACAACTCTCGTTTGACTTTTCTTCAAACCCAATTCCTCAGTTTTCCAAAACATTGTTTATGTGGTATTTGAAATGGCACCAATGACCAATAGAATAAAGGAAAAATAAGGTCAGCAGCATTTCTGTGTGCCAGAGCGGGCTTTCAGAGCTAAATTTGGGTAAGGAATAGGATGGATCCATTTCCTCTTGGACTGGATAGGCTCCCAGCCCAAAGTTTAGAACTTTGGATACAAACTTAATTTTAATAAGTACTGGTTTAGAGGGGAAAGTTATCATAGGGATTTAATAGCTATGTGAAATATTTACAGATAAACATACCAAGCTCAGCCTGGGATTGTGAAATGGGCTGTTCTCTGAAATTATAAAAAAAATAATTCTTCCAACCTGCTCTGCACATGGTCTCTGGATTCAAAGCCCTATATAACAAAAAAAATAAAGTCGCACTAAATTAGAGCATTATGTGCCTCCAAGTGGAGGAGTAGCCTAGTGGTTAAAGCAGTGGGCTTGAGACCAGGACTCAAATCCTCCTACTGCTCCTTGTGATGAGCACATTACTTTAACATCCCTTGCTTCAGGTACAGCCTTAGATTATGAGCCCTCTGAGGACAGAGAAATAACAACTTATCCACTGTTGAAGTGCAGAAAAGCAAAAAGTAAATAATAAGTAAGTAAAAATCTGCATTACAAATGAAAACAAGACAAGGCTGTACAGGCACTTGCATGGTTTATGAGACAGGAGAAAACAATTCCCACTCAATTAACAAAACTATCCTTTACTTTATTTGAAATGAAGCCATTATAAATATATTTTTTAAAGTGCAATATCAGTACATTTTTTGATTATCCAAACATTAAGCACTGTTTTGTATTCCGCCCTCTCCTCAAATTAGAGACAGCAGATGTCCTGATACAAACTATTTCCTCTATCCCTTCTGTATAGACATATTGTTGTCAATGTTAAATGCGTTATACTTCATCCTAAAGGGGGCCATATTCAGTGGCACAAGTTAGCCAGCTAAATTCTAGCCCAAATATCTCATTATTCAGCTAAAATGTAACCAGGTAACATAGGAGTATTCCAGAGGTGTTTCTGGGAGGAGTTACATTAGCCAGCTAAGTTATCCGGTTAACTCTGGTTGTGCCATAGAACTGTCCTTAAGTTAGCTGGATAAAGTTATCTAACTATCTTTAAGATAGCCGGCTGTAATCAGTAATAAGCTGTACTACTGAATATCTCTCCAAAGTTAGCCAGATAGGTTTATCCGGCTAACTTTGCAATCCAGCCAGTGACTGAATATTACTCCCAAGATGTACTAGAAATGCCATATATTTGTCTTTTTTTTTGCTTCAGTTTTCATTTTATTTGCTACAGAATATTAAGAAGTTCCTTAGGGCTTTATATCTGAATTTTGGACAAATAACTGTGATAAATATGTTCTTGCACAAACCAGTGGAGGTTTTTGTTCATTCTTGTCGGTGCTTCAAACGGCTTACCATCTGAGTTTGGTTAGCACATTTGTTCTTTATTATCCTTGCCCAGTGAGACACACTAAGGGTTACAACAAAATTTAAGAAATGACTAATTAAAACTAAGAAGCATTAAGGGTTGGTCCAAAGCTTTTCTGGTTAGCACAGCATAACTGCTTACCAAATGTCCTGTAGCTGAGGGACTTTGTGTGTTCTATCTCGACAGCTTGGCTAGGGATGGGAGCAAGATCAAACTTTTGTAGGGAATTGAACTAATTGCTGATTTAATAGCCAGTGCTCGCCCTTAAAAAGTGACAAATACTCTCAGAGGAGAAAACCAGTCCTAAGCCTTGAGGGATCATTTCCTTTTGCACTTGCAGTATTTGGCAGGGGATGGGTGAGAAAGGAAGACCAAATAAAAAACTCAGTTTTCAAAGGACTCTGACTCATGATCTTTGACCTTTTAGTCTAAAGACCATGTTTTTGCCTTTCTGAGAAGGTACTTATTTTATAGTTATGTTTGGACTGGGGAAAGTCATGTATGAACATGGAGAAGGAATGAAAAAGAATCCAGATATTTCACTTATATGTGATATTGAAGTTAGGAAGAGAACTGATGGTTCAGAGTAAAATTCACGATCAGGTGTGGAGAGTCTCGTCTGGCCATATTAACGTGGCCTCGGATTGCCTGACCTTGTCCCCTATGTCTGCATGACTTGGTAGGGTGGGTATTGGTTCACCTCAAGTCATTGACTGGATCTCTGTTTGTTCTCTGCCTCTTCCCCATCTCTCACATTGTTTCCATTTGTGGTGTGGACCATCCTTCACCTCCCCCCATGCCCTGCAGCTGATCCTCATGGGAGTTGTGCTTTAACATTTTTTAAAACTGACCCTGGTTGGTTGGTTCATGTGAGGATCAGCTGTAGAGCAAAAGACCCCCTTTTATTGTGGGGAAGAGATGTGATGGGGACATGTGATTGTTCGTGTCTTCCACCCTCTCTCCCTTGCCTTGTTGTTGCTTCCTGTTTCAGATGTGGTTTGTCGCAGTTTCAGGTACCCCAAGCCCTATTTAATGAAGGTATCTTAGGTTAGGGATGTGCATTAATTTAAAATAAATGGCCCATCTGCAATAAATATACTATATGCGATTGATTTGTTTGCACCGGAAAACATATGAGCTAGTTCCATGAATGAAACTTGTCATTCATTTTATTCATTTACATTTCCCCATTGTAGAGGAGAAGCAGGCAAGGGAAAGACAGGGAAGTCATACTTCAGGGGGGTTGTAAACACCACCTCTGAGGCTTGATTTATCTCCTAACAGTTATTGAGGTGAATCAGGCAGGGGAGGTCAGTGGAATCAGGCCTCAGGGGTGGTGTTTGCCAAACACCACTGAGGCTTGTCTCCACTGAGATCATCTGTCTCCTTTTAACAAATTCTACCTCAGAGGCATGAGTCTACTGAGTTACTCTGCCTCCTTTTATAAAACGCTACCTATGAGGCGTGACTCAGTTCAGGTCCTCTCCCTCTTTTTAAGAAATTTACCTAAGAGGCAGACTCTTCTGAGTTCCTCTGCCTCCTGTTAAGAAATGCTACCAAAGAGGCATGACTCTGCTGAGTTCCTCTGTCCCCTTTTAGCAAAAGCAATCTCTGAGGCATGACTCCATTGAGCTCCTCTGCATCCTTTCCCCAGACCACCACTGAGGCATGACTCAACTGACTTCCCCTGCATGCTTCACCCCCAAACAGTTGTTGAGAAGAATTTGGCAGAAGAGATCAGTGGAATCAGGCCTCAGTGTATTGTTTGACAAACACCACAGGGACATGACTCCACTGAGATCCTCTGACTCTTGGACTAAAAATCAACATTTACGAATAACTTATCCTTTATCGTCCTAACTACTTCCAATCCTAAATACTGATGCCTGTCACTTACTGCAGCTAAGACAAGTTTCAACCCTTGCTATTAAGGCCTGTCATTTACAGCTACAGCATACTATGTTCCAACCATAACAAATGAGGCCTGTCACTTACAGCAGCTAAGGGCCTTATTTTCCAAGGCTATCACAGGCTTGCGCTAACAGCGCAAGCCTGCGATAGCTTGCGAAGATTGCGCACGCCTGCGCTACCTAAATCGGGGCAGAGTCGGCCCCGGAAGAGGAGGAGTCGGGGCGTCACCAGGGTCGACTCCGCGAAGACGCTGCAGACGGCGAAAAGGTAAGGGCCTTTTCGCGTCCTACTTCACGTCCAATAGCTACACCTTCTATGTGCAGGACCGCCCCCCCCCCCCCACTTCGACTCCCCACCCCCCATTAGCGCAATTTTCTAAAGTATCGCAGGCCTGCGATACTTTAGAAAATGAGGCCCTAAGGGATGCCATGTTCCAAACCTTGACAATGAAGTCTGTTACTTACAGCTACAGCATGCCATCTTCAACCATTACCAATGAAGCCTGTCACTCACAGCTATGGCATGCCATGTTGCAACCATTATCAATGAGGTCTGTCACTTACAGCTACAGCATGATATGCTCCAACTATTAACACTGAGGCCTGTCACTTATAGTTACACCATGCTATGTTCCAACCATTACCAATGAGGCCTGTCACAGCAGCTACGCCATACCATATTCCAATCATTTCCAATGAGGCCTGTCACAGCTTCGGCATTCCATGTTCCAAATATTACCAAAGAGGCCTGACACTTATAGCAACTAGAGCATGCCATGTTCCAAACATTACCAATGAGACTGTGATTTACAGCTATGCCATGCCATGTTCCTACTCTTGTCAATGAGGCCTGCCACTTATAGTGAGGGACCCACAAAACAAGACGGTAGATTTTTATCTAATATTTTTTATTATTTTTTGTTTTGTTTTTAATAATTTTACTATATATTCTTATCAGTTTTATAGGATGTTGGAAATCCTTTTTTGATATATGATACCAGCTAAAAAAATTTATTATCTATTTTTTACTTTTTCAATTTTATTTTTTATTTTTATTTTTTGTTTCTTAATTTAATTTAATTTATTTGTTTCTTAATTTAATTTTATTTATTTTTTTATTAGTTTTCACCAATTTTCATAGTTTTTATCTTTTAGCAAGCACTAGCTGAGCAATATATCAAGCCTTGTCTCTATATGTTGATAATATGAAAAGTAATGTTGAATAATTCTTCTATGTTCCACATCTTATCTGTTCTCCTCCATCTCTTTTACTGTATATATGAAGCTGTCTATTTTATTTTATTTATCAAAATTTGTTTGCTATTAAAAATACTGGGTTGTTTTATTATTAATTTTAATTTACCATATTTTATTGTAGAGCCCCTGATGCAGCTATAGGGCGAAGCTTTGGCCAGAGTCGGGCACTTTCAATATTGTCTAATAAATTTCTTTCCAAGGCATCGGTCTAGCTTTTGTTTTCTTCATCTGTCACTTACAGCTACACCATGCTATGTTCCAATCATTATCAGTGAGGCCTGTCACTTACAGCAGCTACGGCATGCCATGTTCCAGCCCTTGCCAATGAGGCCTGTCACTTATAGATACAGTATACCATGTTCCAAACATTACCAATTAGGCCTGTTATTTGAAGCTATGCCATGCCATATTCTAACCATTACCAACGAGGCCTGTAGCTTACAGCTATGGCATGCCATGTTCCAAACATTATCACTGAGGTAGGATCTTACAGATACAGCATGCCATGTTCCAAACATTATCAATGAGTCAGGAACTTACAGATACGGCATGCCATGTTCCATCTATTACCACTGAGGTCTATCACTTACATCTATGACATGCCATGTTCCAAACATTACCAACATGTCATATCACTTACAGCTACAGCATGCCATCTTCCAACCATTAACACTGAAGTCTGACATAAGTACGGCATACCATGTTCCATCTATTACCACTGAGGCCTGTCACTTACAGCTACGGCATGTCATGTTCAAAACCTAACCACTGAGGCCAAACACTTACAGCTATGACATGCCATGTTTCAAACATTACCAATGAGCCATATCACTTACATCAGCTATGGCATGCCATGTTCCAACCATTACAAATAAGGCCTGTCTCTTACAGCAGTTATGGCATGCCATGTTTCAACCATTAATAGGGATGTGAATCGTTTTTTGACAATTTAAAATATCGTCCGATATATTTTAAATCTTCAAAAATCGTTAGAGCTGCGATACAATAACAATTCCCCCGATTTATCGTCAAAAAATCGTAAATCGGGGGAAGGGGGAGGGGAAAGGGGAGGGCAGGAAAACCGGCACACTAAAAAAACCCCTAAAACCCACCCCGACCCTTTAAAATAAATCCCCCACCCTCCCGAACCCCCCCAAAATGCCTTAAATTACCTGGGGTCCAGAGGAAGGGTCCCGCTGTGATCTTCCACTCTCGGACCTCCGGTGCTTGTAGAAATGGCGCCGGCGCTACCTTTGGTTTTTCCGTACGGAAAAACGATTCGCGGCAGGAGATCGCTCCCGGACCCCCGCTGGACCCCCAGGGACTTTTGGCCAGCTTGGGGGGGCCTCCTGACCCCCACAAGACTTGCCAAAAGTCCAGCGGGGGTCCGGAACGACCTCCTGCAGTCGAATCGTGTTGGTCTATGGCCGCCGCCATTTTGCGCCGCCATTTTGAAAAATGGCGCCGGCTGAAGACAACACAATTCAATTGCAGGAGGCCGTTCCGGACTGCTGCCGTTCCGGACTGCCGCTGGACCCCCAGGTAATTTAAGGCATTTGGGGGGGGGGGTTCGGGAGGGTGAAGGATTTAATTTAAAGGGTCGGGGGTGGGTTTTAGGGGGTTTTAGTGTGCCGGTTTTCCTGCCCTCCCCCTTCCCCCGATTTACGATTTTTTGACGATAAATCGGGGGAATTGGTATTGTATCGTGGCCCTAAAGATTTTTGACGATTTAAAATATATCGGACGATATTTTAAATCGTCAAAAAACGATTCACATCCCTACCATTAACACTGAGGCCTCTCATTTTCAGATATGACATGACATGTTCCAACCATTAACAATTAGCCTATCACTTACAGCTACAGCATGCCATCTTCTATCCATTAACACTGAAGCCTGTCACTTACAGGTACAGCATGCCATGTTCCAACCATTACCACTGAGGCCTGTCGCTTACAGCTACGGCATGCCATGTTCAAACCCTAACCACTGAGATCTGACACTTAAAGCTATTTATTGATTTTATTTATTTAAAAGTTTTTCTATTCCGTTTACAAGAAATGTGCTAAACAGTTTACAATATAAAACATCTTTAAAAATACAAAATATATAAAGCAATTAAATATAACATTAACACAAAATAATGAAAACAAAAATACATAGAATACATTAAAACTAAATAAAGAACACACAGGGGTAGATTTTATAAAACAGCGCGAGCGCATACTTTTGTTGGCGCACCAGGCGCCAACAAAAGTACGCTGGATTTTAGTAGATACGTGCGTAGCCGCGCGTATCTGCTAAAATCCTGGATCGGCGCCTGCAAGGCTGCCGATTTTGGGCAGCTGGCGCGCGCCGAGCCGCGCAGCCTGTCTCCGTTCCCTCCGAGGCCGCTCCGAAATCGGAGCGGCCTCGGAGGGAACTCCCTTTCGCCCTCCCCTCACATTCCCCTCCCTTCCTCTACCTAACCCACCCCCTCGGCCCTATCCAAAACCCCCCCTACCTTTATCCCTGGATTTACGCCTCCTGGAGGGAGACGTAAATCCACGCGCGCCAGCGGGCTGCTGGCGCGTGGAGACGCGATCCAGGGGCGGTTCCGGAGGGCACGGCCACGCCCCCGGACCGCCCTGGCCCAAAACCACGCCCCCATGCCCGCCCCCGAAACACCGCGTCCCGCCCCCAAAATGCTGCGCCGATCGGCCCCGCCCCCAACACACCCCCCTCGAAAAACCCCGGGACTTACACGAGTCCCGGGGCTCTGCGCGCGCTGGCGGGCCTATGGAAAATAGGCGCGCCAGCGTGCAAGGCCCTGCTCGCATAAATCCGGGCGGATTTACGCGAGCAGGGCTTTTAAAATCCGCACCTTAATAAGGAAATTCCTGGGTAAACAAGTATGCTTTAAGATGCTTTTGAAATGACTTTATGTCTTCAGAATCTTGCAAGATTTTAGGTAAGAGATTCCACAAAGTAAGCCAAGTGATCAGAAATGGCCAACTACGTGTTTCTTGCAGTTGAGCTAATTTGATGGAAGGAACCACCAAGTTCTTATTAGCAGAACGTAAATTACAACTAGGGATATAATATTGCAAAAGATCAGCCAAATAAGAAGGACTTTTATGTTTCAATACCTTAAAAACAAGTGAAAGTAACTTAAACCTTGACCTGAACTTCACAGGAAGCCAATGAAGTTCCTTGAGCCAGGGTGTAACATGATCATAATTCTGTCCACCAAATATAAGCTGTGCAGCTGAATTTTGCAAAACCTGTACCGCTCTAAGCGAGATGTTAGGCAAGCCAATGAAATGAGAGTTGCAGTAATCTACCAAAGAGAATATAAAAGCCTGAGCAATAGTTCTAAAATCATCTTTATCGAATACATATTTCAAATGACATAACAACCATAATTTGAAATAACCACCCTTCAGAATCTTGTGCAAATGAGCCTTAAAATTAAGACGACTATCAAAAATTACACCCAGATTTCGCACCGAACTTGAAAACTGGATCTCAATGTTTAAAGGTATGTCATGCCATGTTCCAAACAATAATGAGGCCTGTCACACCTATGGCATGCCATTTTCTAACCCTAACCACTGAGGCTTATCATTTACAGCTATGCATGCCGTGTTGAAACCATTACCACTGAGGCCCAAGCCATGGATTGCATTACAAACTTACTGAAATACTCCTCAGGATTTTAAGACTATTCTTCATCTATGGTATTCACATTCTTGCCATTTCTTGCTCTTGCCATGCGTATCCATTCTTTTGCACACTTTTAGCACTACTTCGTGAACCATAACTGATTTCATGGCCCACTAGCAGTTCCCTTGTACTGCACATTTGGGTACCTCCACAAACATATCCTACTGAACTGGTGGATTATCCAGGTGCAGCCATTGTTTGACAGGAAAGGTCATCTGACCTCTCTATGATTGTCTGTGTTCTCCAATGGAATGACTGGTATCTCCCATGCCACTCTGCCTTAATGCTATGCCCCTCATCCTACACCTTCAGACCCTTGTGCCACTCAGCCTTACTGCCATGCCCAGATTTTACACCTTGATATTCTTAACTTCTTTCTGCCTGCATCTTCCTGGCATACTCCAGCTCTTACACTTTGAGGACTTCTTTCCAATCTGGGGTGCTGCTGTGCACTTCTCCCATGCTTTTGAATTCTTTATCTTGATACCAGTCTTTCTGATTCTTGGTCCCTTTATTTGTACCTTGAGATTTTTTTTTTGCTTCATTCCCCCTTCATGTTACCTTAGGCTCCTGATGCCACTTTTGGTGCACCTTTGCCTCTCGTGATGCCATCAACTATTTATTACCCTATTGCTGGGCAGCTATCCTCTTTCTAAACTTTGAGGTGTTCTTCCTTCTATTACTGCTTCTTCGTTTCACTTTCATTGCATTACAAAGCTCCTGCCAATCCCATAAGCCTTGTACCCCTTTGTGGAGCCTTAGGCTACTTTATGCCACTTTTTTTATGCCACTTTCCCAATATTCTAAAGTGCCGTGAGACTCTTTCCTCTTTTTGATGATTTCTTCTCCCAAGTTTCATTATAATTGATATAAAATTCACTGTTCTAGAGCATATTATAGACTGTAATAATTTCTCCATATGTTTTAATAGAAAATAAATGAAACAAATAAATGAAAAAAAAAATTTTGTATTGAAACTAATGAAATGAATTTGGATCCCAATGAAACGAATGAACGAACCAAAAAAATTTTTTTTGTCTGCACATCCCTATGTTTTGATCCTTACAGGTAGAAAGTCATGTTTGAGCATGGGCAGGCCTGAAGCCTGTATGCTTCAATTCCTGGACAGTGAGGTCACTGACCTGGCTGTGAGGGTCTCTCATGCTGCGATGTGGCAGAGTAGTCCCAAGGATGGCGGTGTTGCGGACTGAGCATGGGATGCCCTCTTGGGGGGCAGGCTAATATTGCTCGGCCATGGTGGTTGAGGCTTATGACACCACGAAGGTGGGGGGGGGGGGGGCGGGCAGATTGCTGTTATTTATTTACTTTGTAAAAAGGCTCGGGCCACTATGTTAGTTCTGATTGTATATTAATAAACTGTGGCCTTTTGATTGATCCATAACTTGTTTCCTTGTATGTTATTGAGATTGAGGAGAGACTAGGGTGCGGTTGAGAAAGTAGCTGCTAATCTGTACTCACCATGTTAGTTCTGTATCTGTTAAAGTAGTACTTCTAGAGAAAGGCAAAGATAAAGCCTTCTCTTGGTACAAATATAGAATCAGTTCAGAGGACTGTGTCAGAGTGGTTAAATTCCTCCCAGTATACCTCCGTAGAGGGGGCCGCGATAGGGAAAGATTTAGAGCGGAAACTTCCTCTTATGGCCGACGACATCGCATTAAGTCCGGGGGCGCCTGAGATACCATCACTGCCTGGTAAAAATGGGGAAAGGCCCCAAGAATTACCAAGCATATCCCAACAAGATCGAGAAGTCCAAGAAGGTTTACAAATATCAATGACTCCATCTGAACTGGGAGGTTTTGGTGCCCAATTGTTTATACCAAATCAAGGAAGCACACCCAAGAATGAAAAGAGATTAGAACAGAGCTTACATCATCAAGCAGAGAGAAGTCTGGAAGATAAAAATGTTCAGAATGTTATCATAAAACCTGGAACTATCACTATGGAGACTCTATGGAATTACATTGCCAAACTTGATTCTTCCATCATGAAACTTACCGATGTGGTTCATGAAACAAATGTAGTTGTGAAAAAGAACTCTGATGTGCTAGAAATTCAACAAAAACAGATTGTCAGTATAGAAAATCATGTAGAGTAGGTTGAAAAATTACAGAACCTACAAATTAAAGCGGAAGGAGAAATTCAAAGAAAGATTGAAAGTTTAGAAAATTATACCCGTGCTTTAAATTTAAGGGTTATACATTTTCCTAGAATAGAAAAAATGAGTCCTGCTGAACTATTTAGGTCTTATGTTATGCAAATATTAAAATTACCAGAACAATGTATGCCTACAATAACAAAAGCTTTTTTCCTGAATACGAATATAACAGCTAAGAAGAGAGAAAAAGATTTAAGTCATGAGGCAGTAGAGAATAGGGAATTGAATGAACATAAGAAAGATACTGAATTGACTATGAATCTGTCAGATTTCCTAATGAAATCACAAGAGGAAATGCACATTGAAAATCGTGGTATAATGTTAATAACTTTTGCATTTGTTTCAGATAGGGAAAATGTTTTAAAATATTTTTTCAGGAATAGAGGGAAAGCTTTTTATGGACAAAAGATTTGGATATATCCAGACCTTGTTAGGTCCACACAAATTAGAAGAAAGAAATGTTTATCTTTCAGGAAGAATGTAATTGAAAGTGGGGGACAGTTTTTATTAAAATTTCTATGCAAATGTGCCATGAAATTTAAAGGGCAAAATTATCAGTTCACCAATCCTGAACACCTTAGATCTTTGTTGGGGATTGAAGAGCAGGCAGTAGGAAAGTAAAAGGGGGATATCTTACTTTTTCTTAGCTTGATGTTTTGGTTTGTTACAATTGTTTGCACTCATTAGGTAACAGTGTTTTCCTTATTTTTTTCTTTTGGTAATACAGAATATTTATAAGTAATTATTGCTATTGTTTTATTCTTCTTGTTCCCTTTTTTTTTTTTTTTACATATTCTGTATTAATTCTGAATGCAAGTTATTCTTGTATGATGTATAAATTTGAAAACCTGATAAATAAAGAATTAAAAAAAAAAGTAGTACTTCTATGCCCAGAGCACATATTGCAATCTAACACAAAATGGTTAAATTCTAAAATCTTGGTCTTACTGGATTGTATTAATGAAAATGTGTATGATGAAATAACTAAGTCAGTAAACTGAAACAGTAATTAGAACCATAAACAGTCGAATGGCTAGACTAGGCTGTACTAAAGTGAAAGATTTACAGCTACTGCAGATGTAATTTTGAGAACAGAACATGAAGAAAACTTTGCTGGTATTCATTAACAGCACGGACAAACACTAAGAACTGTCCTGCTAAACTGTGAGAAGCTGGAAGCAATCCTGAATCCCACACCATATGAGAAAGTTGGCTGGCTCACAAGCAGATTCTGGTTTTCTTTAAGATGTCTCATTGAGATGTTGCAATCCTGTTATCCAAAGAGTGACTAGAACTGATAACTACCGTATTTAAATTTTCTCTCATTAACAGTTAGCTCTAAATAGTTTAATAATTATTAAAACTTAACTATTAATACTGTTAGTGCCTTAAGTTCTTTTGAATACATTATTTTAACTTAACAAACACAGTAACAGAAACATAAAGAACGATTCATGACTATTGTAAATTAACTGAAAAAAGCATGACGTTACTACTTGGTTAAAAAAGGCTGCTAGAAGTCTTTGGCATTTAGTCAATAATAACAAAATATTTTAAAAAACATACAAAGGGACTAATAAATTAGGTTTCCAAAATGTATATTAGTTAAAATCAGCAAAGTGTTATAGTTGGGTAGAGAAGATACCTTTAGAAAGTTGGCTTTTTAAAACATGCATTTTCATGAGTACATATATTTATTGATTGAGGAAAGGACCTTAGTCCTGATAACTTGCATATTTGAACAATAGTTATCCTTATACATGTATCAGTTCTATTCAAATGGTTGCTGGTTTTTTAACTCTCCACTCTTTCTTTATTTCTTCCTATTATCTTTTCCCTTCCTTTACTCGCTCCTGGCCCACCTTGTCGTCCCTTTCTCGTATGCTCCCCTCGCCCCTTTCCCTGTTCAATGTAATTTTCCATTCTTTTTTTAATTGTAAACCGGCATGATGTTTTCCACGAATGTCAGTATATTAAAAGTTTATAAAAAAATAAATAAATAAATAAATAAATAAATAAATAAATAAATAAAATAACAAAATGTAGTGATAGTGATAGAATACAGTACTATAATGTGGGGCATTTTGATGGACTCTTAGAAGGACTTTTAAGACACAGAAGGATTCTAAAGATAAGTTTTATTTTCATAAAAAAAATACCAAAAAAAGTGTTCTTTCAAATCATGTTGTGCCTAAGCCGATGATTAACTATAAGGCAAAAGAAGGCAAGTATTGCCGGTAGTGCCTATTATGACTGGCATATAGAACACTTTGATGCATTTGAATCTGGGAAAAGGGCTTCTTGTGAATTATATTGCATGATATTGATAGAAAACAGCCAGCACACACATTACTGTACAATTTAAATCATCTAGTTAGTTACTACTGTCTCAAATAGCTTAAAAACATAACAAATGTCATCCTGGGTCAGATCAAGGTCCATCAAACCCAGCATTTTATCTCTGACAGTAGCCAATCTAAAGGATCCCATAAATTAGATTGAATTCCTGGTACTCACTCCCAGGGATAGCAATACCTTTCTTTAGTCAGGTTGGCCAATAATGAGTCATGGACTTTTCCTCCAGGAACTTGTTCAAACCTCTTTTAAACCCTGCTATCCAAGTCACCTTGACTACCTCCTTTGGCAGCAGATTCCACAGTTTGCGCTGAGTGAAAAAGTACTTTCTACTGTTTGTTTTAAATCAGCTGGTTGCTAGTTTCATGGAGCGTCTACTCATTTTAGGATTTTTGAAAGGGCAAATAACCATCTTTACTTGTTCCACGCCATTAATGGAACAGTTTAAGAGACTGACTCCTGTTCAGATATTCAATCACATAAGGGTGCTTCCAGGATTGTGAAGTCACATGAAAGTAAGCATACACACACACATATTGGATATCTAGTAGCACACACAGACAAAATGAGTGAGCTTGGTTTAGCACAAGTTTGAAACCTGTGAGCAGTAATGCCAATTACCAGGGCTTCCAACCAAAAATGTGAATACCAAATCATATCATTCAATGGGCTTATTTAGCTTTTGCAACTAAATATTACTCAAAGTCACATTGGGCATAATGGAGGTTGATTCCTCTGTGGGGCTCTTTTCTCACTTGTATATTCTAACCCCTGGGCTATACTGCCAGTCATATAATAGTTTACATTCACTGATAAAACCAAGTGAGTGCTTTAGTGTGTTCTGCTGTGAATCATTTTAATGGGTGTTTGGTTTAATGAACAATGAATTATTGTATCAGATTCCAACTTGACTTTAGAGAAAAATAGTTCATTTTCACGAATATGACTCAGTACACTAAACTAGTTGTCTTATGCCTACACTTTAAACATTCCAGCCTCATCATGCATTCTAAAACATGACCCCGAGTCATAGACATCCAGATTTTTCAGTTTAGCTAAAATCAAGTTGCATCAAAATTCAAGTATTTCAAGTATAATGTTTTCCATCGATTTTAAAGATAGGTAAACTATAAAAACTACAGTGTTTGCTTTTTGCAATTGTTTAGTGAAAACCATTCTTTTTCACTTTTTTGCCCAATTTACAGAGGCATGTTATAAATGACATATTGATGTTGCATTACTTACCCCCCCACCAAGAACGAGGAAGTAGTTACCGTAATTCTCAGCTTCTCCATTTCTCCTAGCTATTATGCTAGCAGGCTCTTATCATTTCGTAAATATTTTAACTGAATTCTGATGTTTTCACATGAAATGTTTTACATTAAAGACTATGCAGAAAGTATCTGGGAAGAGTCAATCCATACTAACATCTCAAAAGTGGTTTTCCCCAAAATGAAACATTCATTGTTCATGACCATTCTTAGCCAGCAGCCATCATTGTGAGAGCAGTTCTTCAGAAGAGTATTCTTTTCCACTATACAAACCCTTCTTTTTTTTTGCCTATCGCCTGGATCATATATAACTTCTTTTTTTTTTCTGACGTAGACATGTAAGCCAAATCCAAACACAGCTGTCAAGTTCTAAAACCAGCATCAAAGCATAGTGAGAACACAGGAGGGGGGAGGGAACAATATTCCTAGTTAAACCATAATGCTTCTGATCTTAAAGACTCCCTTTGGGTACCAAATGCAGTCAATATTACCCAACATCCTCAGTGACTACCCCCACTGGTTAAGAGGCAATGTTTAAAAAAGAAGTAGGGTCCCCTTCTTGACAGTGGGGCATCTCCGCTGGTCCCGTTGACAAAAATAAAATGCTGGTTGCTCTTCAGATGTACTGAGTCTTCTAGACAGCTGAACAGCAAGATATTCACAGTACGCTTTGGCATCATTATCTTCCCTGGTCAGTTTGCAGGGTTCAGCAAGGTCACGGAAAAATTCTTTCACACTTTTCTGGTTTGCCTTTAAGTTGTTGCTTTCTTTATTTTGATTTTAGCACTGTAAGGGCCTTAAAGGATGAAACAAATAAAATCATCAAGAATATATCTATGCAAAGAATATGAGACAAATTAGCTCTCCCTGTCATATTGAATACTGTGTTGATGAATGAAAGACCAGATTTACTAGGATTGCCTTCTTTCTTGCATGGAACATTAATTGAGCTTAATATAGTAATGCAAATTAGTAAACATAAAACATACAGAGGGTAATTTTCAAAGCTATTTCTGCTTTTTGGCACTTTCAGGTACTGCAGCTATATCTCTATCCCTAGAGGTACAATCTAAAGAGTACATTTTAAAAACCGGATGCATGCCAAAATCGGGAGACTGGCACTCATCTAGCGCATTCGCATGTCCATCTGATTTTATAAGCCCCCCCCACATCTGTGAACAAGTATTGATGCATGAATATCTCACATCAGGGAAAAAAGGGGCGGAATGCGGGTGGAGCATGGGCATTCCGGGGCACGGCCCACGAGATATGTACGCAATAAGCTACGCGCCCGGGAGTGCCCAAGTATACTTCAGCACAAAGTTACTTCTGCTATGGTTGAGGTGTAAGTCTCAATAAAACTATTTCCAGGCATCTATGAAGTGTTTGAGGGCTCTGGCTTAACTCAGGGAGTGCAGGCTAAAGAAGTAGGGGTTTTGGAGGACCCAGCTCTAGACTGAGCAAATTGGTGGACAAACTGGTTAAACTGGTCATGCCTGGACCCGTCTCTGTTATAAAATACCTTTTCTTGCATGTCCCAAACCCAACTTATAGTGCTGTGTGCATACAAAGCTTAAAATCAGGGGCACACATATATGTGATAGGGCTATTTTATAACATGCACGCAAGACATAAAATTGCCATGTATCTGGCCTCATGCACATATACATATGTATATTTATAAAAGCCCGCATGCCTGTTTGAAAGTTACCACTAAGCCGCTATATTTTTTTTGTGAGAGGGGTTCCACTATCACGAGAGGGTGTTGCCGCAATAGTGGGGCTTCTCCACAAAAAACCATTGTGGCTCTATGGCACATTCTTTTGTCTCGCTGCCAAGCACCGTGGAACAAAAAGAACGTGGCTAGCGGGATTTTAACATGATGGTGGACCCAACCTCAAGGGACCTCCATTACCTTAAAGGGCCAGCCACTAAAAAATTGCCGCAGCTCAAGGAAAGGTTGAGTGGGGCCAGGGCTGACTCTCAGCTCAACCCAGGACTACCTTCCAAAAGTTAAAAATAGACGAAGGTGCCCACACGGGTACGGCCCCCTCAACCTCTCTCCCCCAAAGCAAAAGCATTCATTAGGGTTCAAGAGTCCCCAACAACCCCTGAAAAGGCATGTAAATAAAAAATGTTCAGGACTGCCCCACCCCCCACCACCCCTTCACATGTTGAAATAAAGATCATTGTGATTTTAGGGGTCCCACCCCCTACCCTCCATAAAGTGGTGACATTTCGAAAAAGGGTTCTGGGATCTCCCGCTCCACCAAGCAACCCCTCCCCCAAACCTTTAAAATCCGGAGCAGGTCCCTCAATGAGGCCAAGCAGACTGGATGAGAGGGGGTTCCCCATCCCACGGAGAAATCTGCTCTGGATTTTAAAGGCTCAGGGGGGTTGCCTGGGGGGGCCCATAATCTCTTTTTTGAAATGTCACCACATTGGAGGGGATGGGGTGGGGTGGGACTCCTGAACCCCAATGAGTTTTATTGCAACATGTGAAGGGGGTGGGGAGGGCCAGGCCCGAGCATTTTTTGTTTACACACCCCTTTGAGGGGGGGGGGTTTGGGGACCTTGAACCCCAATGAAAGCTTTTACTTTGGAGGGTGGCTGTTGCTAAAGCAGGCACCTTCGTCTACTTTTTTACTTTTGGGGAGGTGGCCCTGGGTTGAGCTGGGGGTCAACCCTGACCCCCGCTCAACCTTTTCTCGAGCCATGGCAATTTTATTTCCTTTCACCAGCACTTTGAACGAGAGTCTGGAGTCTCGTGACCCAAGTTAGAGGTCTAGGGTTCATCCTTCATATGTGTCATTTATGAAATAGCTGTTATTTATTGTGGCTGACCACTTTTTCAGTCAGCAATAAAAAAATTAACCTAATTGCCTATTAATTATCTTCTTTGCATGCATTTACATTATTCATGCATACAAATCAGTTCATTGTAATAGGGGAGAGTAGCAGGAGGAGTCATGCTAAATATTGCTGCATTGTGTGCTAGGCAGCGTCTATCATGCTTGATGCATCTCCGCTAGTTTGTTCCTGAGGCAAAGGAAGATAAAGTGACTTGCCCAAGACCACATGGAGCAGCAATGGGATTTGAACCCTGGTTCTCCAGCTCATAGGCCAGTAATCTTGTAACAAGGCTACTCCTCCACTCTGTGGGGCTTCTATGAGCTTTAGTTTACCCACATTGAAGAGAGGCATTTCTGAGGGTGAGGCCGGGATTGTTACATGCGTACTTTGCATTTTCAAAAATATACACTTTTTTTTTTCTGGGAAAACTCTGCACACAAATTAACAGCTTTAATTCTGTGCAAGCAGTTTTCATGGGATAAAATACAGCTGCTAGAATTCTGATGGGAGCCAAGGCATCAGACCACATAAGGCTTATACTAAGGCAGCTATTCTGGCTCCCAGTTAAAAAAACAGGATTCAGTTCAAACCTTTTTGCTCTGTCTTCAAGTGCATAAACAATATATTCCCCCTAATCATCTCTCCCAGCTTCCATTCTCCTACACCCCTGGCAAGAAACCTTAAGTTCTCCTAAACGGCCCTTTTAAGTTCTATCCTCTCTTCCTCTGGCTTCTGCCAGAAGAAGCCGCACTAATCTTCATGCATTCGGTTGCTTTGCACCCAGACTACGGAACAAGTTACCACTACCCTCGCACCAAGAGATTTCCTACTCACCTTTAGGAAAAAAGGCCAAGATCTGGTCAGGCATTGCCCTAAATTAAATTATTAAACTGGGATTAAACTATAAAAGGTTGGCAAAGGAAAACTCCCCAATCCCTTCCTGGAACTTATTCATATCATCATCCTCAACCAAACTTTACCCCGAAACTCTCTCTTCCATTGCAGTGGATTCCTGCCGTCCCATTACAACTGCACTGTTGTACCTTTCAATTACCCTGGCTCTCTAATCAATCCAAGGGACTTCTACAGCTACTGTTCCTTTTACTACATCAAATGACCAATTTAATTCCCTTGCACTTCCAGTCTTATCTCTATTTGCCCTCCTTTGTGTTCCTTCTGTTGATTGTAAACTGTGCACTATTGCCATAGGAATTTAACTCTGATTGTAATCCACCTTGAGACTTTCTTGGAAATGGTGCAATATTAAATGTGTATAAATAAATACATTTCAAAGAGAAAATCTACATGTGTGGAGCACACAGGTAATTAACTTCAATTTTATATGGGCTGTTACAAAATTACCATCCCCCATAAAATTACCTGGGCCTTATTTTCAAACTGAACCAATCCTCTGATTTCATGGAGTTTAGTCACTAAAGGCCCAATATATTGAACTTTTTTCACTTAGACAGAGAATGCGAAAACATTCTTAGTAATTTGGGCCCTAAAGGACAAAAAATGTTGATCAGTTTGTTGCTTCAACTTTTAATATATATATATTTTATTGCAACATCAAACGATATATATCTAAAGAAACACTTGATTTATAGGGAAAAAAAGATTACAAGAAGAGAGGATAATTTTAAAATGTTAGTGGATGCCCATATTTGCATATATATATATGGGCACATATAAACCTGCTCCTGTATTTTAGAACCTGTGTGTATACGATGTACATAGGTTATAAAATATGCAAAAATATACCTGTTACATACACACATGTAAAAAAACGCACAAATACATTTTTGCACTTATCTGGATAAATTCGGAGTTATCCAGCTAAGTAGCGATATTTATCTGGATAAGTACTATTTTATCCAACTAAGTACAACAAAGCCACTACTTAGCTGGATAAGTGTGCACAACTGGTATACCCACGCATTTTTATATCTATTTTTAAAGTGATGCACGAGTAGACTTAACATGCATATTTTAGATGCATTTACCTCCCCATAATTCTGCTTTTTACATAAGTCGGAAGATTTTCTAACATCCGCATGACAATAAAATTATCAGTTTTACCAATTAGTCTACCAGTTTGCCCAGTCCATCTGCAGGTCGTCAAGACCCTACTGGCTCTTCAGCTTGAAGGCCCCCCCATTTCACCCAGACCTCCCACCCAGTCATTATTTCACTTGTAGGACATCTTTGATCACTTACTCCAGTTATTGAGGAGTATGTATATATGATACATGTTATGAATTGGAGAGTGGACCCCTGTTCTGAGGTAGAGTCAGCACTGCCGAGAAGGGAGTTAACCCTTGTCGGTCTCTACCATCGGATGGCAAGGCCTGTTGGAGAGGTAGAGCTGAAGACTTCACCCTGGAAGCTCGTGAACCCCCCAAGGAGGAGCCTGTAGGGGCACGGCCGCTGGGACTTAGGAGACTCCCTGAAGAATGAAGATGGTCTGGATGCAGGCACCTCCTGCAGGTCCTGGTTTCCAGATGGCTGGCGCCTCCAGCAGGTCGTGAGAAGTCGGGGAGTATACTTGAAGAATAGTCCCAGTCCAGTCCAAGGGTCGAAGTCCAGAGAGAGGTCAAGAGCCGGTCCAGGAGCAGGCGGGAGAATGGTCCGAAGCCAATCCAGGAACAAGAAGGAGAAGGGTCCAGAGCCAGTCCACGTCAAAGCCAGAAAATCACTACCACCAGTCCAAGGGTCAGGAGCCAAAGAATCAGTCCAACGGGGAAAAGAGCAGCAGCGGGGCAAGAAGCGGATCCGGAACACCAAACATGAAACCAGGAACTGAGCCTCAATACCAAGGCAAGGTCTGAGGAGCAGACCTTGCCTTAAATACCTGGAAGAAGGGAGGAGTCTTCAGGAGGGAGCCACGACATTTCCTGTCGTGGCCCCTTTAAATCTATTCTTCAGCCGCGCGCATGGCCCTATGCAGCCAGGAAGTGGGAGGAGTCATCGCAGCCCTGCTGGGCTCCGCGGCCAACCCGGGCAGCGGCCAAGGCCGCGAGAGGAATACCAAAGGAGGCTCCCTGCTCCTGCAGGAGCCCCCAAGTCCACCCTGCATCGTGGGTGAGTACTAGTTCCCGGCCGCGGGCCGCCACAGCCGGCGGCCATGACAGTTGGCCCTGGTTGCGGTTTGCTACGGCCGGTGGCCATAACAACATGTGTAAATTGCTTATAAACCAGCAACTTTCTTGTATAAATGTATATATATATATATATGACAGGAAGACATCCTGTCAAATTGCACTGTAAATCCCCAAAAGACTATCATGGAGTGGAACTGGCTGTAGTCTCCAAGGATTTACAGTACTCTGAAGAAATTGCTTTAAATACTCTGGACACCCAAAAATATATATCTAGACCACTGCAACATGATCAAGAATTTACAAGAAAATCTAAGAAAAAAATGAACCTCAATTGAAGTGGAAAGAACCCTCATAGACAGTAATAGTGTACACTTCTCTTGTGTAGGCTTGGAAACATCTAGAAGTATAGACAATTTAACAGTCAGAAACAACTTGTCTCTATAATGGGAAAAAAGCCTTAAGAAGAAAATCTCCATCCATTTGTAAAATAAAAGAAAAGTGTTGTAGAAATATTTTCAGCCTCCATGAAAGTCTATAATAACTAAGAAAAATCCAAATTTTCCATATGTAACTGGATAGATAAATGTACTTCCCCAATATCTTCCAAATTTTTCTTCCTAGGCAAATAGTTAGTCTTTGCAATCAAAGGCATTGCTTCAGCTAAATATTCCAAAACCTCCATCAAATACTTCTGAAATATTTCTCTCACAGAGATTATAGCATTTCGAGGAAAATTCAAACTTCTCAAATTATATTTCTTTTGATTATTCTCCAGATTCTCAATTTTAGATCTTAGGATCATATTTTCATTTAGTAAAATAATATTAACTTTGGAAACATTTGAGAGCTGGTGTTCCAAGTTTCCATTTTCCCAGCATGGTCCAACAAAATACTCTCAAAGGTCAGCCATTTAATCTAAATCTCCTTAGGAAAAAAAAGTCACTTCATCCAAACATTTGGAAACACAGTTCTCCAAGTAACCAAATGGAATCAAAAATCACTTCCTTGTTTTGCAAGGACCATTCTGTTTTCCCACAGCCCTTCAGGTATTCTCTGACCATCTGTTGTTCCTGACCCTACTCCATCACTACCTCTTGCACAGCCGTATTCTTTGACTGCAGAGCATTTGGCACTTTTGTTGAGCCTCCAATGCAGCCCAGTCTGGTCAAGAAGAAGAAATATTGAGGAACCTCCTTCTGCGAATAAAAGCTGGCCAAAGGAACTCCTCCATTGACCACGCTGAGTCATGCCGATGAGGTCGTGGTTCCTATGGGAGGGAGGAGTGCACGATGTTGACTATCTCCAAGTCATAAACCGACAGATCACATTTGGCCACAAGACTCAGTGACATCTCTAGTTTCAGTGAAGGAGATCAAACTGCCACCAAAGACCTGTCTGAGGCTTCTCCCTCTCAAGTCACAAATCTATTAATCAGGCCAGCATAGGAGCACCATAAGAACCTGATGTTACCCTTCTTAAGAACATAAGATATACCATACTTGGTCAGACCAAGGGTCCCTCAAGCCCAGTTTCCTGTTTCCAATAGTGGCCAATCCAAGTCAAATACCCAAACATTAAATAGATCCCATGCTACTAATGCCGGCAAAAAGCAGTGGCTATTTCCTATTGATTAATAGCAGTTTATCGACTTCTCCAGGAACTTTTCCAAACCTTTTATAAACCCAGCTACACTAGCTACCTTAACCATATCCTCTGACAATGAATTCCAGATCTTAACTGTGCATTTAGTGAAAAAGAATTTTCTCCTACAATTTTCTTCCTAACCATTTCAAAGGTAATCTGGCTCAAGATGCAACAGATTGCAAGAGTTCAGGGTGCGTATCCTTTTTCATGAATTGCCATCTTGTCTCCCAGTATATTACATCTTATTGATGAAACTCATTATACCTTAAATCGGAGTGCTTTCATGTTGGTCAATGAAATAAAGTTTGGATAAGTAAGACGTAATAGCTTTGTTGAACTTATTGCATCTATATGTGATGTCATGTCTAAAGCAACGTTTTTATATCTTATTTCAGATACACAAGATTTAAAAAGATATCATGGCAGTACACATACACTGAACTCAGGTTCTGTAACTAAAACGAGCATGTTATCGCCTGTATTTGTGCATATGCGCTAGCACACATATGCACGAATTTTAAATCGTGCACAAATTGTGCACGTATAATTTAAATAAAATCCTACTGTGCATATGTGAGCTCCTAATTTTAAGTGGTTCCTCAAGTAAACGTTACTCGCGCATTTTCCTCAGGAGGTTGTCTGCTTTAATGAGTACAGTTATGTGGATTTTAAAACATGCTCTACTAGGTCTGGCCGCTAGATGCCACTATCCTTGTCAACACACTTAGACTTAGATTCATCATTTTGCTATAAATATAGTGAAAATAGCACCCACAATAAAAAAAAAAGGGGCATGGTTAAACTAATTTTTCTCATACCGCATCATGCGATACATTTATCTCATCACCCAGCGTTCCAAGCTGTTGGTTTGGGCTGCTGGCAAGAGAGAGAGGATCACAAAAAAGTTAACTATTTATACCACTTTAAGAGGGGGCATAATGAACGGAGTGAGGTTTGTGGGGTGAGGTGGGTTTCAGGGGCCAGTTTTACATGCACAGTCATACGTACGAACAGCATTAGTGAAGATTTAATGTGATTTGGATGATGAAAGGTAAAAGAAGTGTAGATTTGCACTATTTACTCTTTACCTAGCTTGATGCAGGCTGCAATCACATTAAATCTTCACTAATGGTAACTGTCCTGTTCATACGTATGACTGTGCATGTAAAACTGCCCCCCAAAACCCTCCTCACCCCATAAAACTCACCCCGAGTTTCTAATGCCCTCCTTTACAGTGGTATAACAATTTCAATTATAAGTGAGCCTCCAAAGAGCCTCTCTCCATCTCTCTCTTTCTTTCTCTCTCTCTCTCCCTCCCTCTCCCTCTCCCTTCCTGAACTGGCATTTGTGATAAATACCTTTTCAGCTGCTAACAGAGGCATAACGCACATAAAATAGGTGTAGTTATTTCCTGTGTTATTTATCGCATGCCACATTAACCAACCCTCCTTTCCATTTACTCCTCCCACTCGAATACTAATGTTAAATTTGCATATACATTTCGCAATGCGATATTTATTGCATGCGTTATGGCATTATTGCGGGTATTAGGGCCCTAATGCAGGTGATAACGCCTTCTAACGCATTTTGATAAATGGCCCTGTTAGGTCAGAGCCATCCATTCCTTCAGGTCCTCCCACTAGGAGGCGTTGGAAAGAAGATGTCTAAAGGTAGGATGTTTACAGTGAAAAGGGATCCCTCTCACGGGACAGCCACTAGGAGAGAGATATGCATTTAAAATCACCATGGGCTCTACCCAGAGGTCTGGAATAAGGACACCTACCTACCTACACCCTGTAATAAGAACCCTGAAACTGCAGTCAGATGTACACTCATCATTTTGGACAACGGACTTTATTTAACTTTAAGAATCAACAAACTTTATTTTAACACCCAGACCTGGCCTTGTCTAATTCTTAAAGCCTCTCACCTCATGAGAAGCACTTAAGGTACAGCACACACACTGGTGACCTTCTTTCATCATCTAGGCAATAAACGAGAGATTCCCCCTGTAAAAAGAGACCCCCCCCCCCAGGAATTAAGAGTCAGCATGGGAGTCAATGATTTGCTGGAGCAGCCCCAGAAGATACAAATTAGATTGTGTGCCATAGGGACTAAGAGTTACACTCGCATGAAGGACGTTCCCAGTTTTACCCATTACTTTAGTCCACACCTTTTCCCAGTCCGTCTCAAGGTCATCCAGTCCCTTCTTGTTCTTTGGCCTGCAGTCCCCCCAGTTTTCTCAGAACTTTTACCCAAGTCATTTTAGACCTAAAAAGAGATTTCTGCAGACTTACACGTCATCAAGAGCTGAAGTAAATATACACGGCTAATTGGTGCCACGGTCATTGTATTTAAAATATAGATTTACACGTGCAAATGTTGGACCCACCGCAGATCATCCCAAGCCCCAACTCTGCCTCTTTGTTTTTTGACTTGTTTACACATATATACACGCGTAATTTGTGGCTTTTGTAATGCATGGCACTTACGCTCAGCCCAGATACTCACAGATATGGGCCTTTAACGCAAGCAATGATTTTAAAATTCACCCCTAAGTAAGCAGCAATTTTCTGGAGCTTGTTTAGAAAGGAGGCCAGCAAAACTCTTTGGCCTTCAAGAACAGGATTTAGTCCAATATTGTCAGCAGGAGCATCAGCATCTTGGGGATGACTGAAAGGACAGTGAACCCCTGTAATAAGAGACAATCTAGCCAAGCACCGTCACCATGCTGTAGGAACTGACAGAAGACATCTACTGCCACTGCTCCTCAAGCTGATGGAGGAGAGGCTCCGATATGCTAGCATCTGAAGCCATATTTCGACTCTCTGGGGCCCTGGACACAACTGTTAAGAGGGGTTAGGTGGAATCAGGTAAGAAAAAGTACCACATATACACTTGCATGTATTTAAGATCAACTTCAGTTACTTTTCTATACCACATAAGCATGGTAATAATGTACCATGCATCCTTTAAATTTACTGCAAAATGGAAACCTATTTCATTGCCGGCTGCTTATTCCATATGGTTGGGTGCTTTCCGGAAAGTATAATCACTGTTAGGTGTCCTAGCTGCTACCTCAAGAAATAAAGCAGCGCCAGCTATCACATTCCCGCAAGCATCGCCGAGCCCTAAAACGTTTTGTTTGTTAAACCTTATGCAATTGCAAAGCCTTACTCAAAGCTGCTGCAATTACTGTGTTGAGCAATTATTGAAATTATAATCCAAGAAATGACGAGTTTATGTCAATTTTTAGAATGTATATGCAACGTCCTCTAGATTTTGAATATAAAGTATGCAGTTCATCAGAACATGCAAAGAATGATAATGTCATTGTAATTTTATGTTGCAATCATCTGTCCATATCACACCATGACATACCTTAACAGCAAGAAGCAGATAAGTATTAGTACCAATAGGACTAATTCAGAGTTAAGTGAGGAATAATTGATACAACTGTTTTATTATGATTCTTTAGAAACTCATTTACAACAGTGTTAATATGAAGGCATGAAATATTGTATATGACAGCTTTTAGTATACTGAGGGCTGATTTTATTATGTTTTTATTTTTTATATTATTTTATTAAGATATAAATTGTTGTATTGTTTTATTTGTTTATCTGCATTCTGCCTAAACAGATTATAAATGTTTCAATAAAATAAATAAATAGATAAATAAATAGATAAATACTACCCTGTATAAGCACAAGGAGGGCAATTTCAAAGGCATTTGCATGGTTAAAACAGTTGTACCCCAAGAAATGATTACCAGTTATATGGTAGTCTTATGCACATATTGCTACATTGCTTGAAGGTAATCTCTGAAATGAGTGGCTGTTCTGAATGTCTCTCCCCTTAAACACCCTCAAAGGAGCTCCAGTCCACCAGAATGGCTCCTGTTTCCTCTTCTCTCCTGACCGCTTCCAGATTGCCCTGCATGAGACTCTGTGCCTTCAGCTGTTACAGATTAAAAATTTGGAACAAAGTATCACTGACCCTATGCCTGCAGCCATGCTACTTTAAGTTCAGGAAAAAAGCTAAGGCATGGTTTTTCAGGCAGGCCTTCTACTAAGAACCACATCATCGACCAAACTTACTGAATCCTCTATGAAAGACTTTTTTTTAATACAAAACAGGGACACAACTGCATCTTGAAACTATTCATAATTGGGATTTCCTATACTGGATCCTAATGCTCCATTACTTGCCAATTCTGATTTGACTGTAAGTTCATATGCTTCAGTGCATGGAGCTTCTTTGGGACAGAAGCAGTGTTCAATATACCAGACTGGGATATCATTGTTGAAACACCCCTGCTGGCCATGCTGGGGTGCTCTTCCCAGTGCATGGAGCTTTATGACAGAAGCTATATACTTTAGTCCAGAAAAGAGACACGATATAGGGACAACCCTGTGGGCCATGGAAGTGTGCATTTCACTGAACAAGGAGCTTCTCAGGATCAGTGCTTCCATTAGGTAAACTAGGAGGTCATCTAAACTGTCTAGATTGGGGGGGGGGGTGTCAAAATCCCTTCAGTGTGAGATCTAGAGGGGTGTTTTACCCGAGTGTGATAGAGCATATGACAGAAAGCCTCAGACTGCCTGTGATAGAGTATATCACAGAGAGCCTCAGACTACCTTAATGGACCAGCTCCAGCTATCTGGCCCAGTCCACCTTAAGACTGACAGGAAAGGGATCCTCGGGTGGGGCATTTCCCTAAAGTAAGGGATAGAAAGGTGAGGCTTTGAGAGAGTTAGATAGGCCCCAAGGAGAAGAAGGAAGGTGTAATGGAGTGTTGTGCTCTTTTGGAAAAACTGTTCTTGCATTTTCATTCTGCTGAGGTAAGCAGCCATTTTGATTCTGTCTTGCTGAACTTTTTATAATTAAACTGTTGAAAAGCAGAACAGACTCCAGCATGGTCTGTTCTCCGACCTTCTCCTGTCTTAGACCGCTCCAAGGGCATCACACTGAGTCAATACTGCAAAAGAAGGGAGTGCAGTCTTGGAGCCACTGCCACCAGTAGTAGGGAGCTCTATGCTAGAAGTGTCGCTAATAGATAAGCTGGGGTGGGGAGGTAAATAACTGGAGGTTCACCTAGGGCACCAAATAAGCTTGCACTGGCCCTGAGCTTCTTCAGGACAGAAGCAATGCACAATTCACTGTATTGGGATGCTGCTGTTGAGACACCCTTGCTGGCCCTGGTGGGGCACTCTTCTAGGTGTACGGAGTTTCTTCAGGACAGAAGATTACCTTAACCTGGACCAGGATTCCAATGTTGGGACAGTCCTGACAGCTATGATAAGAGGCTCTTCCTAGTGCACAGAGCTTGTTCTGTACAGAAGTTGTGCACTTTAATCCGCGCTGGATACTCGATGAAGCCACACCCCTGCTGGCTATGGAGTGACACTTTTCTCAGTACACGGCGCTTTTTCAGGACAGAAGATGTGTACCATAGCTCAGACTTGGACACTCCTACTGGCCATGGTGGGGAACTTTTCCCAGTGCAAGAAGCTTTTTTGGGACAAAAGCAGTAAACGTTATATATCAACAAATCTCTGGTACAGCGATGGGCGACACAATGGTGCCCTCTTTGGCAAATGTATACATGGAGAGATTTGAGAAAGAGTGGCTTGCATGTTCCCCTTTTCTGGAAAATATCAGGATGTGGAAGAGATACATCGATGATGTGTTTGTCTTATGGTCTGGATCTGTACATGAACTCGAAATGTTTCACACATGGCTCAACTCATGTGAAAAAGAAATTCAATTTTCCATGACATACAGTTTTTCTAAAATCACTTATCTTGATGTTTGTGTGTATAAATCAGAAGATGGGATTTTAGAAACCACCCTTTTTAGGAAGACAATTGATTGTAACACTTTTTTGGAATACAGTAGTTTTCATCCCATGCATCTCAAGGACAGTTTACCTTATTCCCAGTTTTTGAGAATCAGAAGCAACTGTACCAAAATAAGTGAATTTAAAAAACACTCTCAAGCTGTGTGTTATCAGTTGTTAGAACGTGGATATCCTTACAAACTGTTAAAACACTCTTATAAAAGAGCACGCTTTGTAAACAGAGACAATTTGTTATCAAGTTCAAGATCCAGCAACACCACTAATGAAGATGTCAACTTTGTTACTAGATACAGCAGCTTAGCTCCCAGCTTAATCAGCATCATGAAAACACATTTGACATTTTACATTTACATCTATGCTTGAAGGCTATAAGGATTTGTACATCCTACACTAGGTCCAAAAATATCAGTCCAGCTCTTTTACCAAATTTGAAATCAAGTGCCATCAGCACTTTATCAGGCACATGATTACAAGGTCATTTTCGCTGTGGTAACTGTTCTTTTTGTTCCAACATACTTTAAAAAGACATTTTTATTAACCTTCTGGATCAGCATCAATATCAGTTACATGATTTCACCACATGCTCCACAGATTTTGTAGTCTATGTTCTTTTATAGGGGTGTGCATTCGTTTTCGATGTATTGGCAATCCGCAATGTATATGTCCCTATTTGTTGTATTCGTGGGGTCATGAAACGTATGGCGAACCCCCACGAATACAACGTAACTAACGAATAAACTCCCCATCCTCCTGACCCCCCCAATACTTCCAAAAGTCCCTGGAGGTCCAGCAGAGGTCCTGGAGTGATCTCCTGCACTCGGGCTGTTGGCTGCCAGTATTCAAAATGGCGTTGATAGCCTTTGCCCTTACTATGTCACAGGGGCTACCGGTGCCATTGGTCGGCCCCTGTCACATGGTAGGAGCACAAGATGGCGCCGGCCGTCCATTGCTCCTACCATGTGACAGGGGCCAATCAATGGCACCAGTAGCCCCTGTGACATAGTAAAGATGTTGGGGCTTGTGGTGATTTTGATATGAGTCTCCTCGCAATTGAGGATTTAAAGCTCCTGAAGCAGGATGTAGTTAGGTGCAGGTTAATCTGAAGCTGCAATAATTCTGCACCTAGGGAACTCCATTTCCCAGGATTCTTAGGAAGCAGCCTGTAGGATAATGTCACCAGTGAATATCAGATCAGGGAGGAGCCAGCCCCCACCTTGGCAACTATAGGCTGATAGTTTCCATAAAGCAGCAGCAAACAGACAGCAGAGAAGGAGGGGAGGAGAACATTCAATGGAGCCATTTGGCTGCCATGGAGCAACTCTTGGAGGAATAGGAGCCTAAGCCAGATGAACCTTTAAACTAAGTTATGTTTGACTTTATTGTGACTAAACTGTACCTACACTTGAGTAGGTCTCTGGTGCAAAGGAAAGTATGGAACTTGGGGTGTTGGGTAACTAAAGTGGAGTTTAGCTGTATAAAATGTAGCAGGGCTCCTGTGGAAACTAAAACATTAAACCTAGTATGTTAGTTGAATTGAAGCTGGGTTTGGTTGGGTAAAAAGGCAGTAGTGCTGTGAAATTAAACCCACTTTGTGAAATAAAGCTTAGATTTGCTGTCTAAAATGAAATTGTGTTCCTGGAAAGTTAAAGACAAACTCCAGGGGCTGAAGTAAGCCCAAGTTGGGCTGCGTAACTGTAGCAAACCATTCCCATGGATTATGAATGCTAGGTTTAATTATTTTTATTACATGATTTTTATGGAGGGAGCAAGAGCCTACTAGCAAAGCGAGGTCTTTGATTATAAATCTGGAGGTTGTGCATCCTAATACATAGAAGTGGAGTATTCCAATGTACACATGACACTGCTGGTGAACAGAAACTAGCTCCAGCTTTTGGCCAGCTTGGGGGGGTCAGGAGGCCCCCCCAAGCTGGCCAAAAGTTCCGGTTGTGTCCAACGAGGGTCCCGGAGCAAACGCGCGGCGAATCACGTGACGTCTGCGTCACTCCGACGTGATGCCGACGTCACGTGCTCCTCGCAAAGGAATACAGGAATGGCGTCCTGACTCTCCGCTGGACCACCAGGGAGTTTTGGTAAGTCTTGGGGGGGGATTAAGGAGGGTGAGGGGTTTAAATTTTTATTTAGGGAATCGGTGCACGTATGGACATAGACTCAACTTATGGAATTCTATATATGTCCATATTGACCGAAATTGACCCCCCCTTTCGACTTATGGACTTATGAACATAAACGTTTTGTCTGCACATCCCTAGCTTTAGCTATCACCTTGTAACATTGCTTTGCTGTCTTCAGAGTGTTAGACACTATCACCCCAAGGTCCCTTGTTTGGTCTGTGTACAACAGTCTTTTACTCCTCATTACGTACAGCTGTTTTGGATTACTGCACCCCAGATGCATGACTCTGCACTTCTTGGCATTGAAGCCCTGTCACTATATCTTCAACTACTGTTCAAGCTTTATTAAAATGTTTCATTTTCTTTACTCCTTCCAGTGTGTCCACTCTGAAGATCTTAATATTATTTGCAAATAGACAAATTTTACCTTCCATTCCTTTCGAAATGTTGCTCACAAAGATTATGAATGGAACCAGTCCCAATACTGATCCTTTTGGCACTCCAGTTAACACTATTCTCCTTCAGTGTAGGTTCCATTTACCATTATATACTGCCTTTTTATCTGTCAACCAGTTTTTAATCCACACCACCACCTTGGTGCTCACTCCCAAACTTCTCATTTTATTCACAAGCTTTCTATGCAGAATGTGACAGTTTGTAGGTCTCACTTTGGCAGTTTCTAATGTATCCCTCTCAATTCCAAACTGTAACTAGCTTAGTAGTGAAACAGTATCCAAACTCCAGTGATGTCTCCAAGGGACTGTTGCTGGAAACTAGGGATGTGCAGACCAAAAGTTTATGTTCATAAGTCCATAAGTCGAAAGGGGGGGGGGGGTCAATTTCGGTCAATATGGACATATGGAGAATTCTATAAGTTGAGTCTATGTCCATACGTGCACCGATTCCCTAAATAAAAATTTAAACCCCTCACCCTCCTTAATCCTCCCCCAAGACTTACCAAAACTCCCTGGTAGTCTAGCGGGGAGTCAGGACGCCATTTTTGTACTCCTTTGTGAGGAGCACGTGACGTCGGCGTCACGTCGGAGTGAAGCGGACGTCACGTGCTCTTCGCAAAGGAGTACAGAAATGGCGTCCTGACTCCCCGCTAGACTACCAGGGAGTTTTGGTAAGTCTTGGGGGAGGATTAAGGAGGGTGAGGGGTTTAAATTTTTATTTAGGATCAACAATTGCGATTTCCAACGTATTCAACATAGCTATGTTGAATAAGTTGGAAATCCGATCGTTTTCGCCTTATCACTTTTTTAAGTTAAAAAAAAAAAAGTTGCGTTTTACCTATAAGTTCAAAACGAATGCACACCCCTACTGGAAACATTTGTGAGACTTCCTGGAACAAGGTAGTATGTGAGATGTCGTTCTCCATGCTACATGTGAGGATAACATAACGATAATTTTGCAATTTTTTTCCATTATTTAACTCTTCTGTGGCCAGGGGTTCTGGTCACTTTACTTCCCCCCTTAAGGTGTCCTTCCACAGACTAATCACAATGTTTACCCAAACCATGCTCAGGTTTCCATGGTTGTGGCTTTTGATCAGCTGAGTACGCTTTAGGAAAAACCCAGACCAGATTAGTTTTAGAATCTGAACTGGATTTATAAAAATCAGAATTTTCTTAATCTTTCTTTTACCTTCAAAAGATATTTCTTGGGTGCTATAAAGATGGCTTGTGTCAATTGTTTTGCCTCAAACTGTTCAAAAGCACAGCTATTTTAATTGCTAAGTTTTCCTTATCTTACAATTTCAAGCATGGTAGGTGGGTGCCATAATGATGTTCCTTCTACTTGTTTTATGTTTATTTTATTTATTTTAGTTGAATTTCACTATTGTTGCAGTACTGCTACTGCCACTTTTTAAATGTACTTTTAAAACTTTCTGGGATTCTTGGAAAGTTCCCCTTGCCCTGGTGACATGCCCCCTATTGTTGTTTTCAATTCCTTCCACTTCTGCTTTTTTAATAATATTTTTATTATCTGTAGTGCAGTTGTCTCAGAAGTAGTGTCATGGCTAACAGGGGTGTTCCAATACTGGCATCCAAATTCAGTGTACTGAGCACCACTTTTGTCCTGAAGAAGCTCTGTGCACCGCAAAGAGAGCGCCCCTCCCATGGCTGGTCGTAGTGTTCCTATATCATGTCCCCAGTGAGGGATAAGATGTAACTCTTCTGTCCAGAAGAAAATCTATGTACAAGGAAGAGCACCCCTACATGACCAGCAAGGCTGTCCTAACAGCAGCATCTGACTCCGGTGTATTGAGCACCACGTTTGTACATGGAGCTTCTTTGGTTAAGAAGCAATGTATCTTAGCCTCAACCAGTGACACCCCTGTCAGTCATGGAAGGGGTGCTAGTCCCAATACATGGAGATTATTTGGGACAGAAGCGTACCTTAGCCCAGACGTCAATGTTGGGATACTCTGCCAGCCATGGTGGGCTGCTCTTCCCAGTGCACAGAGCTTCTTTCTTGACAGAAGCTGTGAACATAAACCCTCACTGGGTACTCAATGTAGGGACACCCCTACTGGACATAAAGGGGCACAGAGCTTCTTCAGGACAAAAGTGGTGCTGAGTACACTGAACCAGGATGCCACTATTGGGTAGGGATGTGAATCGTATTTCTGACGATTGAAAATATCGTATGATATTTTCAAAGTCATCAGAAATCAGGGGCTCCGCAAAACCGATATGAAAACCCCACGAAATTGTTCGTGGGGTTCTCTTATTGTTTTGGGGGAGGGCGGGAAAAACGGCACACATAAACAAGCCCTAAACCCACCCTGACCCTTTAAAACTGCTCCCTTGGGTTCCCCCACCCTCTCGACCCCCCCCCCAAAAAAAAACCATTTTAAAATTACCTGGTGGTCCAGTGGGGGTCCAGGGAGCAATCTCCCACTCTCGGGCCGTCGGCTGCCACTAATAAAAATGGCGCCGATGGCCCTTTGCCCTTACCATGTGACAGGGTATCCGTGCCATTAGCCAAAAATGGCACAGGCCATCCATTACTCCTACCATGTGACAGGGGCCGGCCAATGGCATGGATACCCTGTCACATGGTAAGGGCAAAGGGCCATCGGTGCCATTTTTATTAGTGGCAGCCGATGGCCCGAGAGCGGGAGATCGCTCCCGGGACCCTCACTGGACCACCAGGTAATCTTAAAACGTTTTTTTTTGGGGGGGGGTCGGGAGGGTGGGGGAAGCTAAGGGAGCAGTTTTAAAGGGTCGGGGTGGGGTTTTTTTTATCGGCTCAGGCGCAGCCGATTAAAAAAACCCGATTGGACCGCACGAAGGAAAATTCACAATGTGAATCAGAACCGGAATCGGAACCAATTCCGGTTCCGATTCACATCCCTACTATTGGGAAACCCCTGCCAAACAGAGTGGCACTCTGCTTGGTGCACAGATCTTCTTTAGAGCAATAGTGCTAATTTTCAAAAGGATTTACACATGTAACTGTAACTACTATTATAGCAATTTTCAAAAGCCGTTTACTCGAGTAAAATGCACTTACATGAGGAAATCCTAATGCCGATTCAATAGCATAGAAACTGCTATTTCCTGGCTCTCCCAATTCCAAAGAGGATGTTTTCTTGCAGCATATGCCACTTTCTCTTTGATTGAAAAATTATGAAAACAAACAATTATGTCCCTTACTCTGTTGATCTTCTGGGCTAGCGCCCAATGATCTCTATCCAATTTTATTTCAGGAACATCTTTATCTTCAACATTGTCTGTGTTAGATGGTAGGGGTGTGCATTCGTTTTGAACTTAAATGTAAAACGCAACTTATTTTTTTTTTTAACTTAAAAAAGTGATGAGGCGAAAACAATCGGATTTCCAACTTATTCAACATAGCTATGTTGAATACGTTGGAAATCGCGATTGTTGATCCTAAATAAAAATTTAAACCCCTCACCCTCCTTAATCCCCCCCCCCCAAGACTTACCAAAACTCCCTGGGGGGCCTCTTGACCCCCCCAAGCTGGCCAAAAGTTCCTTTTGGGTGCAACGAGGGTCCCGGAGCGAACGCGCGGGGAATCACGTGACGCCGCGTCACTCCGACGTGACGCCGACGTCACGTGCTCCTCGCAAAGGAGTTCAGAAATGGCGTCCTGACTCCCCGCTGGACCACCAGGGAGTTTTGGTAAGTCTTGGGGGGGGGGGATTAAGGAGGGTGAGGGGTTTAAATTTTTATTTGCACGTATGGACATAGACTCAACTTATGGAATTCTCCATATGTCCATATTGACCCCCCCTTTCGACTTATGGACTTATGAACATAAACTTTTGGTCTGCACATCCCTATCAGATGGCAGAAATCTGCAGCAATGCTGGATCACTGCCTCCCAATTAGCATTTTCAGGTGTTTCCAGGAATCCCCTAAACCAGATTCCCACGTCTAGTGCGATTATCCATATCAGCAATTTTTTTCTTTTATGGAGGAGTTTTCGGTTCGCAACTCAGTGCAAATCTCCTGTGTGTGCTTTATGGCTTCTACCTGATATTCCAGTCATGTATCAGGTTCGTTGACCTGGTGCCCCAGGCCAGCCAGCTCTTCTCAAATCTCTTTCATCATCCCCATTAGATCTTTTTTTATGGTCCTTCATGTCTTTTCTTAAACTGCAGAAGCATTTCCTGAATTCTGCCTGAGAGAATAAATCTGGCAGAGAATTATGTGCTCCGCCATCGGGGTCCATATCCTCATCTAGGCCTTCCAGTTTCCGCCAGCATCGCTAGTTTTTATGTAGGAAAATTAATGAAAAACCATCGACTTCTCTTTGGCAGCCATAGCGACTTTACTCACAAAAAAACCACACATCTGAGAGAGAAAATCTGGATCTAGAGGCTCTGACTGTAAAGGATTCTCAAAGTGGAGAAAGGAGCACCACAATTAAGCTTCCATCACTCCCGGTGACATCACTTCCGCCTCCAAATCAGTGGCATATAATGCGGTAATTCTCAAAAGCCCACTTACGCAAGTAAAGTACATTTATATGCATAAAACCCAATTTTAAAAGCCTGGCGCACACCAAAATCAGGAGATGCATGCACATGTAGGGCTTGCACGTGTCTGCCATATTTTAAAAGCTGCCTATATGCACGCATACCTCCCGCTGCATGCACATTTCACTCAGAATAAAAATGGGGCATGGTGTGGGTGGAGCATGGGCATTCCAGAGCAGGGCCAAGAGATGCGCATGCACAACACTTACGCATGCCTTGGGTGCGTGTCCAAGTCTAGTGGCATGTAACTTTACTTCTGGTATGAAGGAGGTTAAAAAGAAACAAGCCATCCCGAGGGGCAGGGGGGGGGTAAAGGGTCTGAGGTACCTGGAGGAAGTGCAGGCTATTAAACCAAGGGGGTTTAGAGGTCCTAGATTTAATTTGGGCAAACTGGTCTTGGCATGGATGTGCCCCGGTTCTAAAATTCCCTGACTTACGTGGCCAAAACCCGACTTGCACAGTTGGGCATGCCTACTTCAAAATTACGCACACACATTTGCATGCCAAGGCTCTTATAACGTACATGCGTATGTGTGTGTATATATGTTAAAAATTGCCAAGTCCCTGGGTGCGTGCCAACGCGCTCGCGGCAATGTGTGCCCTCACAACCCTTTGAAAGTTAACATCCCGGCATGTAAATGCTTTTAAAAATCAGGCCCTAATAATTTTTCATGCGTATTTAGTTGGACATATGAACATAACTTTATCCAGATTATTTTAGAACAGCTATTTTTCAAGCAATACTTATATACGTAAATTTAGCTGGAGATCACTCAAATATGTATGCTTTGCAGCTAAAGTTTAACCTGACTTCAGAATGCCTCCATTAATGTCCTTTGTATCTGGATACATTACAAGCACACAAAAAGATGAGGGAAGTATTCAAACATCAGGTTTTGTGTGGGTAACTCAACGTTACCTGCACAAGGTCCATCCATATCAACCTTTTAGAATTTTGGTTTCCTATTGCATTTTGCCTTCTATTCTAAAGTCTATTCAAATATTTTTAAAAATGTTTTACATAGTTTCATTCTGTCATAAGTTTTCTTTGTTCCCAAGGTCATAGCTCTTGAACCGAACTCAATTTACAAAAGTAGATCAAATTACTTCTCTGCATGAGATAAAGGCTATTTGAGTACAACTGAAGGCTGATGCTTGCTGACTTTAATGGGCAGGGATCAAAAACATACAAATTCAGACTTTTGGAAAAAGTGTTGAAAGAATTACCCTCATATGTATCTAATTTAGGTTATTCCCCAAAGTACAGTAATTCTGAACAAAATATTACACTTTCAAGTGCATGCAGAGAAAAGTGATAAAAACAATTGTGGGAAACAATGACCTTTCAAAGTATTTCATCCATTAAAGATGCAGATAAAAACATCAAATAGGCAGAGAAAGACAAAGAAAATCTCCACTCTGTTCATAAACACAGTATTTACCATGGCATTTTGCCAGGGACACAAAAGGAAAACAAACTTTTAAGAAACAAAAGGATTCCTAATGGCAAGTCAGCCGCTAGAAACTGTGTCGTCAAAGTGTTAACTGCTGGACCCAAAACAGAAATTGTGATGTAAGTGAGCGTGTTGTACCTACAATTCGGTGCTTTAGTCACAAACATTTGTGTAATTATTATTTTTTTCAGTAGACTCAATCAGTTAGGTGTTAAATAATTGTAGAGCCCTGACTGAGAGTTCAAAAATATCTGAATTTCTCAGTGCTTTATTTAGTGTACAAATCACGGTTTACATATACAAACTCTTCCATATTCTGCTGAAAGAAACTCTGAATTCAGGTCACTTCACTGCTCTTTCAAGATGCTAGCTGGCCCAGTTTATATAATTTTTTTTTTTTTTAAATAATTTGCCCAAAGATCAGTAAAGTCTGTATTTGGAAATAGAGATTCCCAAAGTTGTATGCTCTTTGTAAAATCAAACTAGTGTAATTTATTTGTACTTTTTCTGTACTTCATTGACAAGAATAAAATGGTGTTGCTCTATTGCTGTCCAACAGATTGGTAATTAGACAGAACTAACCATGGAGGCATATGTTTGCAGCACACTTAGCCAAACTGGAATGCAAGATAAATTACCAGGACCCAAGGAACATCCTTTAATTTGGAGTTCATGCAGCTCTCATGCTGTTCAGATGTTTCAGAACACATTTTAAGATTATGGACAGACAAGTACGTAATAGAGCAGCTTAACCACCTATTATTATTTAAAATATTCCCTAATGGAATGGTGTCAACTAGTCTACTGCCCATAATTCTTTTTCTTCCCACAGATTCCATAGCTAAGATTTCTTATCACCCATGGCTGGCACGGAAGATCTAAAGAAGGTGAAATTGCTGACAACTGACTTTTTGGAACTGGAAACACAGCTACCACCAATTTACATACATTTTGCTTGCTGAGAAGTATGTGCAATTTAGCTGAAAGCAGATAAGAATCAACCGCCTGATTTCCACTTGGTCAGAGCACAAAATGAAGGCAAAATCCATGCCAAGATATCAGTTCATACAAAGAATATTTGACAAACATTAACAGTCTAAAAACCTAAATGGAATTAGACAAGATTTGGAATTTATGCATACACTCTACCATGTACCACTTAGCGCACACATGCTAAAGCTTAACTGCTCTGAGCTATGTTACATTTTATTTCAAGGACTCAGGTAACAGGAGTTACTGATGGAGAAGGGGAGATGGTGCGGGGAGGTGTGTAAGTAGAGAATGAATGGAGACAGAAGAGAGAGACAGAGCAAGAAAGAAAAAAGGAGGAAGGCAGAAAGGGGAGACACCAAGCATTCACCAAAATATAGGGAGGATAACTTTTTAAAACATGCGCAAATACACACACATACCCAGCTATTTGCACATGTATTTTCAATCATATGCACAGATTCGCGCACACTATATAAAATATGCATAAATGTACCCAAAATGTTTGTGACAAAAAGCATGCGGCATATATTTTAAACACAGTCGCATAGGTTTTGACTTATCCAGCTATATGGCGACAAATATCCAGCTAAATAGTACTGGGGTGACTTGTCCAGTTAAGTAGAGCTGTTTAAGACTTATCCAGCTATATAAGATAGCCAGATAAATAAAAGAAAAGCTTTACATAGGTGGATAAGCATGATAAATGATAACTAGCGTTGGAAGCCTTATCCGGTTATCTTACTTATTTGGCTATGTAACACTTTAAACTTATCCAAATAAATAAAAAAAATAACTTAGATAAGTGGTGGACATCTGCTTTGCGCGCATATTTATGTTCCTAATTTTAATCATTCACACGAGGAAAGGTAACTCACGTATTTTCCTTAGCACTTAGCTTTTGCACATGTAAATTATCGCATTTTATAACATGCGCACATAAAGGAAATGACCATTTTAAATCAATTAGTCCACCAGTTTGCGTTGTCTATCCCTAGGTCATCAAGACCCCCCCCCCCCCCCCCGGGTTCTTAAGCCTGTGCTCCCTGTTTACTCGGACCCCTCACCCAGTCAGTACTTGCCTATAAAGAATTATATTCTGACTTACACCTGATTATTAGTAGGTGTAACTATGCGCGGGCAACGGCCATGCATGCATTCTGTTTGCAGATTTTAAACTAGCACCTTATACTCGTAAATGTGGGTCCCGCCCTCGAATGCCCCTGGCCTGCCCCTAAGCCATCCCTTTTGTATAGAAGAAATGTATCCACCACCATTACTTGCATATGTATGTTTGAGGTTTATAAAATAGAAGTTGTGCGAATATAGACTATTTGTGCATGCATGTGCTCATTTTTATGAATGCAACTTTTAAAATTCTCCTTTAAGTGCATTGTATGTTAAGTGATATTTTAGTATGCATGTTATATTTTTTGAATATACACAAAAAAAAATTTGTGGACAAGTTTTAAGGCTGGATTTTAAAAGGCCTGTGCGCGTAAAACCCGGGGTTTACGCGTGTGGCTGGGCCTCTTCATAGGGGCAGGTGGGGATCTGGGCGAGCTGGGACAGCGCCATTGTATGCTGTCCTGCTGACTCATGCGCTGGCCAGCTGCTGGCGCGCGCAACTTACTTCAGTTAGTTAGGTAGGGTTTAGGGAGTGGGGAGGAGGGAGGAGGGAGGAGGGGAGAAGAGGTAGGGGGCTAGGGAACTGGGGAAGGTCTGATTGCATCACTGAGCAGAAATTGCAAAAGTTAACCCCCCCACACACACACACTTGCGTGCAGAGCCCCCTGATTTTATAACATGCGTGCACATGTTATAAAATTGGTGCGCCCATGTGCGCGCGCGTGGTTTGAAAATCTACCCCAATGTGCATAGGCACCATTGTGCTTTAAATTTGTCTCATTTTCACTGTATTCATTAAACTTAAATATGCGAAAGAAAGGTTTAGATAAGGGTGGGATCTGGAGACATCGTGCCCTAAGCCTTTCTTTTTTTTTTTTTCTTTAAATTTTGTGAAAAATATTAACAATGGACTCCATTCAGGCCCCTTTTTACCACAGAAATATTGACTAAAATTGTCAGTTTATCACATCTAACTATAGTATGGTTTAGTGAAGGTTGCATGAATGTTTTGAGTACATGAAAAGTATGGATTTGCACAGAATTTCACATTTTCCTGAAACTGCATCTAACTTGGAGTGAAACAAAGTCCATAATGAGGTCAATTTTCAAAGTGGATTAGCTGCCAAACTTCTAGAGTTAGACAGTTAAACAATTACTGTTAAAATTGTACTTCCCCCTCCCCCTGAACACAGCAGCCAGTAGTCCTAGCTGTGTTTGAGAAGAGAGATATTGAGGGGCTGAGTGAGGAATCCAGGCCATGCAAGGGCCAAGAAGGCTAGCAGACCCTAGGAATGTGCAGAAGGACGCCATACGTTGCATTCGGGATTTGTATTCGTCAGGGGGCAGATATGTTGCATTCGGCCGTATGGCCCCCGATACGTTTAATCGTCTATTTCTTTTCGTTCCCCCGCTAAAATTAAATTGACCAACCCCCCACCCTCCTGACCCCCCCACCCCCCCCGAAGACTTACCAAAACTCCCTGGTGGTCCAGCAGGGAGTCTGGGAGTCATCTCCTGCACTCACACCCGGTTTCAAAATGGCGCCGATAGCCTTTGACCTACTATGTCACAAGGGCTACCGGTGCCATTGGTCAGCCCCTGTCACATGGCTATTGGTGCCATCTTGTGCTCCTACCATGTGACAGGGGCTGACCAAAGGCACCGGTAGCCCTTTGACATAGTATGGGCAAAGGCTATCGGCGCCATTTTGATGGCGCCGATAGCCTTTGCCCCTGGTGGCCCGCTGGACCACCAGGGAGTTTTGTTAAGGCTTTTGGGGGGGGGTCAGGAGGGTGGGGGGTTTGTTTAAATTGGTTTCTTTAGGCGGCCGAATAATTCGGCGAAGATTCATGTATTCGTGGGGAATCGCGATACGTTTCGCTTCCCCATGAATGCAACGAATATGGCCACATCCGTTGCAGATTGCCAATACGTAGGGACCGAATGCACACCCCTAGCAGACCCCATATTGGAGCCAGAGCTACTTAGGTCACAGGGAAATCTATGCAGAGAGAACCCAGTGGTTTAATGGCTGATCTGGGAGGGTAATTGAGAGAGTCAGAGAGCTATCTCAGTGACAGAGGAGGTACTTCTATACAGGAAGGGTAATTTGTGTTGCGTCCGTCAGTCTCAGATGGCTTCGACCTTTGTGCCTCACCTTTTTCTCTGCTAGCCTTGGGAAGATGGCTACTGCAGCATCGCGCTCTCTCCGGCGTCCCCGGAAAGGCTCTGGGAAAGCCTCACACCATGTTTCTCCTAAGGGCCTCCTAGGGTGCGTGCGCACACGCCACCCACGTCTATATTCACGTCATGGCGGGAACCTTGGGGGCGTCCCCCTCGAGTGACGTCACGCCATCCGGGTATTTAGCCTGCCCTTTTTCCTAGCTCATCGAGTTAGCAAAGGATCGTCAAGGATCGGGTATTGATGGAAAACCTCCAGTCTGAGCTACTCTGCCGCTTCTTGCTGCTGCTGGAAGCTCTCTCTGCCCTTCGGGGTATTTCTCTAACCTGGGTACCCGCTCCTCGGGGGCCCTTTACTTTCTTTCAGGTGCCTATCTGGGATCAGGTACTCGCTCCTCGAGGGCCTGCTCTCCCGGACTCGGTGCTTGTGTTCAACTACTTCTGCCTGCTGGGATCTCCACTTATACAGCTACCAACTTAGTGAGTAATCTTAACTTTCTCAGTCTGTCTCATCTACAGCTCCGCTGCGCTGAGAACCTGCATCCGGATATCCCTATACCATCTCTGTGAGATGGGTCTCCTCAGCCGAGGGTCCCTGGACTGCTACTTCTGGATCACCTCACTACTGCCACCTCTGGTGGAACATCACCTGCATAATAAAAGACAAATCTCTGTGTTTGTGCGTCCCGAGTCTATCCTAGTATGTGGTTCCCCATGGGGCTCCTCCCCGAGGGCGTGGTCATCTCCACTCAAACACCTCCAAACCATAACAATTTGCAACAATGTGCTAAATTCAGCACACACGTGTATAATTATGCACACAAAGTTATTCCTGTATTTTATGAACTGCATGGTGGAATTGCACAGATTATAAAATACTGATATCTCTTTCCCAAAGTATGAGCCTATGTTTCAGTATGCACATTTTAAATGCAGAGAGCCACATCCTTTACTTTCTATGTGAATTTTTAAAAAATATTCGCACATAGTTTACATGCAAAATAATTGTAATGTATGCATATTTTCACAGTTTATCCATGGAGGAAGATTTTATAATATTGTTGCATATTTTCTTGTACCATGAACTTTTTTTGTTTGAAATTAATAAGCATATTTTAAACATAAAGCAGGACACTTACTCTGCTTATGAAAATACTTACTTTTGGGTGTACTTTTAATTGAGAGTGTGCTGACACTTCCAGCTGTCCACCCACACATCCAACAGTGCAGCTAGACCCTCCACTGCATTACCCTGACCCCCAACTACTTAACCACCCCAACCAAAAACTGTAGACAAAGGACGTGCGACTTCATTTATGTGAGTCAATTAGCAGGAGTAAAAGCACGCATGTAAGTTTGATAATGTATGCGCATATACCGCTTATAAAATATGAACTTGTGTGCAAACTACTGCACAACTGTCCCTTTCTTTTTATCATTTAGATTTACGCTTGACACTGCTCATTCTTCAGGCTTTTTTACACAGTACTACTTGTGTATGTACGTACACACGTAACTTCCAATTTCAAACACTGAAATCTTTTGAAAATGGCACCCTTATATTATACATATATTCACAATTACAATGCAGCTGTTAATAATACAATTATAACTAATATAAAATAAAAACATAAAAAGGCTAAGCTTAAAAAAAACAAAAGCTAAAATGGATAATTATCCAGTTAAATTTGGCTGGCTGAGATATCAGGGATATCCAGCAGGCTAAAAGTCCTGCTGAATATCCCCAAATAGACATCTGGCTAGCTTTAGCTTTGAATACCGCTGACTAGATTTAAAGTTATATAGCTAGTGATAGTCAGATAACTCTAAGCTTATGCAGCTATAGTTAAAGAATATAGCCAAATAAGTGCCAACAGAAGTAACAAAACAAAAAAAAAAATAAAACTAGTCAAGGCTAGTGGCCAGGACTCTTCTCTGGCACTGAGTGGTATTCAAAACTGGCTGGACAAACCATGCCTCCAATCCCCCACTCAACTCCATAAGAAGTAGTAATGCATATGAAGTTTGTCAATCTTTGCCATTTAAGGGGAGTCATCAGCAGAGTAGGGATGGAGCTGGATTGGGGGAGTAAGGGAAGGATGGGGGCTCCCTAAAAGGTGAATTTTAAAAGCCCTTCATGTGCCAAAGCCAGGAGATACGCAGTCAGGCCGGTGCGCCCCTTGCGGATTTTAAAAAGCATGCTTGTATCTCCTGCTACGTGCACAAAAAAATGGGACCCGGGCCGCTTGGACTTAGGTGGGCCTCGCAGGGTCTCCTGAGAGAATGAAAGTCCGCCGTGCCATCGGACACAGGGGGAGCGCGATCGGGTTCGAAGCTGGAGACTGGGTGGAACAAGGAGAACCAGAACAGAGTTGGTGATTACAAGGCGAGGAACAGAGCCAGAATCTGCAGACAAGGTCAGGCAGGCAAAGGTCAAGATCCAGAGGTCAGTCCAAGGAATGGTCAGCAAAGCAGGGGTCAGGTACTGGAGGTCAGATGAGGTCAAAGGCAGGCTGAGCTCTCGAGGCAGGCGGCAAGCAGGCAGGTCAGGAGCAAGCTGAGGTCAGCACCAGTAAGAAACGTCCGAGGGTACTACCTTGGTAGACAGAAAGACGAACACAGGAACAAGCAGGACGCAGAAACTAGGATGCAGGAACAAGTCAGGAACAAAACTGGAACAGAAGGATCCTAGAACAAGACTAGGAACAGGCAAGAGCAGGAACAAACGCAGAGGCAATCTTAGAGCAAACCGACCCGATTGCCAAGGCAAGGAAGCATAGACAGGAACTTCCTTATATCGAGGGATCAATCAGGGCAAGCCGCGGAGCTAAGACCCGCCCGTGGCCCTACATGACTCTGGGCGGTCCGCACGTGTAGGGATGTGGCTAACATGGCCGAGGACGCCGAGCCTCGGCGTGAGGCCTGGCGCGCAGTGGAAGGCCCGGCGACTGCCGCCTCAGTATGCTGGGGCCAGGCAGGGCTGTCAACTACAGCGAGGGAGGTCGTCCCGGGACCCGCTGTGGAACCATGAAGGTGAGCAGGCCCGTGCGCAGGACGGACGTGGGCGGGGCGTGGGCGGGGCGCGTAACACTGGGAAATTGGTAATTGTGTCGGTGCACATGTATACTGAAATCCCCCCCACTTGTGCAGTAGAGGCGGCATTTTTGTGCCCATGCATGCATCCATATAAAATTGTGCACATGTATTCTTTGAACATAGCCACTTGAGCTTAACGCTATCCACGAATATGTGCCTTGATTAACTTTTAAAGCTGCTCCTGGGACCTGCTAGAGTTAGCTGAAACCCTTATTTGGCTAATTCCAAATACCAGAGTTAGCTGGATAGGTTTCCCAGTTAATTCATCCCCACCCCAGAATGCCCCTGAAACACATATTACTTGTTTGGCCAAAATTTTAGTTGGATAAGTCTTGCCAAATACATTGTAATCAGATAAGTGCCACCGATTATTAAAACATCTGCATTTATCCAAAAGAATCAAAAGTTATCTGGTTAAATGTCTTTGAATATAGACCTTAGGGGTAAATTGTAAAAGCTACGCGTGGGCGTCCATGTGTGCGTGCTACCCGGATCCGCGGGTGCGCGCGTGTTATAAAAACGGGGGTCGGCGAGCACAAGGGGGCGCACACTAGTGCATCCTGCGTGCACCAATGCCCGCGGCCTTCGCCCGTTACCTCCAAGGCCACTCCAATTTAGGAGTGGCCTGTGAGGGAACTTCCCTTCCCCCTACTCTATCCTTTCTACCCCTTCCCCTAACCTTCCCACCCCCTAGGCCTATTCTAACCCCCCCCTCCCCCTTTTATCTTACCTCTTGCACCTGCCGGCATGCGATCCTCCAACACAGCGGCAAATGGGCTTTGAAAATCTGCCCCTTAATCTATAGTGTGATATCAGAGATCAATCTGATGTTTTTCACTGCATCTAGTTTGAATTAATGTAGTTAGTTACTGTGCTAGGATCTTTACATACACAGAAATAAAGATCAATGTTCTATTTATTTGTTTAAAATTCTTGTAGCCTAATTATCAAAAAACTATTCTAAGCAGAGAACAATTTGCATGGAAAACATAATGGGGCAGATTTTCAAAGCCCTACGCATGCAAATCCATAGGATTTACGAACGTAAGAGGGGTTACTCGCGCCGGGCCTATTTTATAAAGGCCCGGCGATACACGTAAAGCCCCGGGACGCTTCTAAGTCCCAGAGCTTCGGAAAAGGGGCGGGGCCAGAGGCCTCTGGCACAGCGGCCATTTGCTGATGTGACAGAGGAGCGCGTGCCGGCAGGCTGCCAGCGCGCACAACTTGCGCCTACCCGGAGGCAAATTGACGACCTCGCGTAGCTTTTAAAATTTACCCCAATATAAATACATCACATCACAATAAACAAATACAATTCAACAACTTAATCAAATGCTTGCACAAATAAAATGGTGTTTCATTTTGCCACAAAATAACTTTTTTTAAAGTTAGAAATCACTCACAGTTCGAGGCAAACCAATCCACATTGTTGGCTCCCATTACGGAGAATGCACACTTGCGAGTTGTCTGCAATCTTGCTTCCTTTAATGAAGGAATGGCAAGCAAATGCCAACAAATATTGTGGTTTTCCATTCATTTAACACTTTAAACAGTACACCTTATAAAGTAACCTGTAAAAACAAACAAATGGCAACCAATGTTTTAAAATTGGCGTAGTATGTTCAGATAGAGCCCCAGGGATGTTAAGCCGTACAGTTGCATTTTGTAACCACTGTAATGCTGTATAACAATTTCACTAAACTCACATGTGGAATTTATAATGTGCAGTAATTGGTACTTGTTTTGTCTTTGACATATCTTTTGTTTAATCACTGGAATCAATTTTTAAATAGTTTAGGTGCTTATGTTTGGGAGCCAGGCAATGAAGCTGTCCCCTTTGGTAATTGACTAAGGCTGAATGCCTATATTTAGGAGCCTATTTCCACCTGACATCTAAATTTAAGTCCCTAAAAGGTGGGCAACTATGAGGGCGGAGTTACAGTGGGGGGAAATAGGTGCTCAGCACTAGGCATCTAACTTAGACATCCAAATCTAGGCAAATTATTTGTGAGCCTAAATGTAGATTCCTAGGTGGGAATAGTCAGCCGTTCAGCGGCTTAGCTAGTTAGCCGAATAAACTTATCCTGCTAACTAGCAGGGTATATTCAGCAGCACCTTCTAGCTGCATAACTAGTAGCTACCCAACTAGAATTAGGGACAATACATTTGAAACAGGCAAGCGGGAGCACATGTGCACACATTTGCCGGTTTGAGCCTAGGGATGCAGCCATTTTATAACCTGCGCCTATATGCATGCATGGAATAAAATAGGCTAAACACACACACACGTGTGCACAATTGTAAGTAGGTGTGTACCTATGTGCATAAATGCTGCTTATACCGCATAAAATGGGGGAAATTTAGTAGATGCATGCGTCAGTTTTCCCAGTTCGTTCCCAGTTCACCCAGGTAAGGGATAGGACTTCCTACCCTCCCCTAGTTAAATAGCCTCCCTTTTTCCATGTTAACCCCGACCTTTAATATCCCACTCACCTCTTTACTTTTTTTTTGTTTTCTGATTCCCATGCCATCCATAGCAGAAATGAAGATACGCGGCAGGGAACCCTGGCATGTGCTTCTGCATGTAAGTATCTGTTCACTGGTTTCATTGAGAAATCCAGGAAAGCCCATGCCCCACCAAGACTACGCCCACGCCGCGTCTCTTTTTTCTGATGACTTTTTTAGTGTGCATAGCGGGAGATCCTCACGTACATGGGCGCCTTTTAAAATCTGTGCAGTGCGCACCGGCCTGACTTGTGCACGTATCTCCTGGTTTTGGCACGCGTCGGACTTTTTAAAATTCACCTTTATGTGCATAAGTCTTTTAATATGCCGGTTTTGCCATTTAGACAGATAACTTACCCGTCTAAATGGCTTTTGAATATCGACCTCCTAGGTGTTTAAGTTTTTCACTGAGACATCCTACATTTAAAAACTTAAAAACTAAGGGGTAGATTTTAAAAGGTGCGCGCACATGGACGCGCCGATTTTAAAACATGTGCGCACCAGCCCCCGCCTGTTATAAAATTGTTGGGCTGCGCACACATGCGCACTGGATTTTGTAATCCGCGCATGCATAGGGGGCTAGATTTTTGCAAACCTCGCACAGCGACTCATTTCAGCCTTCCCCAGTCTGCTCCAATTAAGGAGCGGACTGGGAGGGAACTTCCCTACCTTTCCCCTCTCCTCCCCACCCTCTAAATGCTAGATTTTTTTTTTTTTTTTACCTCCCGAGCTGACGTAAGTTGCACGCGCCGGGAGCCGGGTCTTTGGGACAGCGAACAATGGCGCTGTCCTGGCTCTTCCCTCGGCCCACCCCTTTCAGGAAGTCCCGCACTTATGTGCGTACCGGCCTTTACGCGCGTGACTGGGCCTTTTTGAAAATAGGCTCAGTGCGAGCAAGGCCCGGCCTCGCTCATAAAGGCCGGATTTTATGCGCGCGGCCTTTTTAAAATCTACCCATAGAGGTAGATCTTAAATAATTACGTATACATACTTTTGTTCGCGCAACCGGCATGAACAAAAGTATGCCGGGTTTTATAAGATACGCACGTAGCCGCGCGTATCTTATAAAATTTGGGGTCAGCGCACGCAAGGCTGCGCAAAATCGGCAGCCTGAGCGCGCCAGGATGTGCAGCCTGCCTACGTTCCCTCCGAGGCCGATCCGAAATCGGAGTTTTCTCGGAGGGAACTTTCCTTCCTTGTCCCCCTACCTTCCCCTATCTACCCCACCCCCCAACCCTACCTAAATCCCCGCCCCCCCTACCTTTGTTGTGCAAGTTACGCCTGCTTGAAGCAGGCGTAACTTGCACGCGCCGCCTCAGCATCCCCCGGCACAGGCCGCAGTGCCGGGGGACTCAGGACTGCCCTCCCGGCCCACCCCCTAACCGTTGCCATGCCCCCGGACCCGCCCCGGACCGCCCCTGACCCCGGACACGCCCATGGACATGCCCCCTCCCGCCCCTTTTACGAAGCCCCGGGACTTATACACATCCCGGGGCTTCGCGTGCACCGGCGGCCTATGCAAAATAGGCACGCCAGCGCGCGAGTGCCCTGCGCGCGTAAATCTGGCAGGATTTATGCGTGCAGGGCTTTTAAAATCTAGCCCTTAGGTTTCATTGAAAGTTTTTTAAAATTTAGATAACATAAAAATTCTTTATTCGATTACATATTTTTCCAATTATATTGTTCAAAGCAGGGTGTAACAGTCAAGAAAATGCAAAGTTAATTACCAATGACATAGTACATATGAGAACTAACACAATTTTAGAAACTTCATAATATGCCTAAAATGTAAGACCCTAAATGAAATGAACATTTTTTTGAAAAATGACCCCCATTCTCCATCCCAGATGTATCACTATCCTGTGCTAAAACTGTGCATGCTTTCAATTCAACATGTCCCCACTCAATGGGGCAGATGCAATACAATTCGCTGAGCCAAGCGCACTGTATAACCCGCAGTTGGACGTGGGTTGTAGAGGCAATAAGGGGATTAGCGCCTCTACAACGCACGTCCAATGCAGAGTGAAACTAAAAGCGCTCATCACATGCAAATGCATATGAATGAGGCTATTATCTATTCACTCCTGCCCGGAGCAGGCGTTAATTGCTGAGCGCTACTAAAACTAGTACAGAAAAGCAGAAAAAACTGCTTTTCTGTACTGCCTCCTCTTAATGTCTTTGGGATATTAAGTGGGAGGAACAACTCTTTAAAAAATAATGAAAAACAAAAGTTTTAAAAAAGCGATGGCAGGGCTTTGGAAAATGGACACTGGTTAATTCAGCGTTCATGCTTTGAACTTGAATACTGGCACCAGAAGGAGTATATAAATCAATATTAAAGTGTCAGGCACTTAATATTAATTTATTCACTCCTTCACTTATTGCCCATTGGTCCTTTTCATAGACATTTGTCAGTGGTGATTGGTCCTTTCACTGACATGTGACTGTAAAAGGGACCAATCAGCAATTGGCCCTTATACTGTCACATGTCAGGGAAAGGACCAATCCCCTTTCAGGGCAGCCTTCTGAAAGGAGATTGGTCCTTTCACTGACATGTGACAGTAAAGGGACCAATCCCCAATAAGTGAATGAGTGAATAAATTAATATTAAGTGCCCAACACTTTAATATTGATTTTATACACGCCTTCTGGTGCCGGTAGTCAGGTTGGGAGAATGGACGCTAAGGGCTAGATTTTCAAAAGGTTAGACGCAACGGGCCTATTTTAAAAAGGCCCGGCGACGTGCGTAAAGCCTTGGGACGTGTGTAAGTCCCAGGGCTTTACTGAAGGGGCGGTCCGGGGGCAGGCCAGGGGCAGTGCCAGAGGCATCTGATACAGCGTGCTGGCAGGCTGCTGGCGCGCACAACTTGCGCCTGCCCAGAGGCAGCCGCAAAAGGTAAGATAACAATTTGGGGGGGGGGTGTTAGAGTAGGGCTGGGGGGAAAGGTTAGGGGAAGGGGTGTGAAGGTTAGGTTAGGGGGAAGGGAACGGGGAAGGCAGTGCGGCTTGCACGCGCCTGCGTGCGCAAGTTATAAAATCGTGTGTACATGTGCGTGCGCCGGTTAGCGCATGCACATGTACGTCCGCACACACCCTTTTAAAATCTACCCCGAAATTTATCAGCGTGCATTTTCCTAACCCCTGCATGTACGCTGGTTAGGAAAACGGGATGCTGAATAATTCAGTGTCCGTTTTCTTAACTGGCGGACAGCCACCAACAGCAGACCTCTCTCCAGCTTGCGCTGTCAAGGAGGCGCTAGGGGGGGCGCAATTGCTCCTAGCGCCTCCTCGACAGAGCGAGCCCTAATTTAAGTATTGCATCATGCCCCCAGGAGAGGTGCCTGGGGGCACGTTATGAAAGCGGGCGCTGAATACACAACGCCTGCTTTCTTTTAGTTCCATAGTGTGAAGCCAGAACTGCATGTTTGTAGTCTGTGCGCTTGATAGTGGAACAAATCAAATAGTAGTGGAACAGTCACCCTATCATTTCATTGGAAGGATATTAGATATTCTTAGAACTTAAATGAAAGAAATGGCAAAAAACATTCTCAAGAGTAAGAGGATTTTTTTTTGATCATTTCTCTTCATCCTTCTTTACTTTCATTTTTTTAGAAAGTAATTTGGCCATAGACATGTCTGACCACTTTCATAGTACAAAGGAGGTTTACACAGATTCCAAGTACAAAATTAGTTTGGATGCAAACATTCTCAGCTGGACCAAGAGGATACACAGAACCATTCCGGCGACTGCTCTAAATCTGTCTGGTATCATGTTCGCTTTTTTCTTGTCCCCCGCTCTCATTCTTATCTCATAGGAATAGCATACAAAGGCTCAGCTATCAGGTCCTTCCATGACTATGCCAGAATTGGATGAGTTCCATCTGTGCCCAGTGCCTTATTTGTGTTTCTCAAGGAGAGCTAATTTGTTAATGAATTTGTCAAAGACTACTTCCAACTGCTAAATTCCCACAGAATCTTCATTAACACTTACATACCTCTCAGGCTTTTTCTTCTTCCTTATATCTCATTAAATGGGACTCAAATTATTTATTTAACGCTAAGCCATACTTAAGTCACAGTCTGTATCAGGATACTTCTACTCCAGTCCTTGAGGTCTGCAAGCATGTCAGATTGTCAGGAAATCTACAGTGAATATTCAGCAAACATATCTGCGCATATCTCGTATAAGTACCAGCCTGAGAGATTTTGGTTGCCGTTTGTAGTTGTTGAGTAACAGTGTTGAAGAGTCTCACACTACGTCATTATAGAAACATAGAAAATGAAAGCAGGTAAAGACTGTAAACTGTTTTCTATGCCAATTTTTACATCCTGTTGTAATACTGCAGGTCTTATGGTTGAGCATTGTCTTTCCTGAATGGGAAAAATGCAGTGAATGAGTCGATGTTTTTTTTATTTTGGTTCATTGCAACAGAACCAAAAATTTGACTCCTCCAAACTTTCCAAATATTTTCATTTTCAGTTTATGTTAGCCACTTTGCTGGGGACCCCCCAGCTCCTCTGGCAGCCCACCTTGTACCTGCAATGTAAAATTGTTATGCTGGGGGAAGCCACCACCCCCCTGGCATCTCTCCTTGCACCTGATATACTAAATTATCTCAAAGAGAGCCACCAGCTCTTTAGCATCCCCCTTACACCCCACCCCATTTAAAAATGTCAGGCGAGATAATACCCACCTCACTTCCACCATACACATCCACCTTCCTCTCACAATAGGCTCCACTCACTCATAGTGCTGACACCCCTCCCCCCCCTCACATGCCTAAAGAGACAATCAGAGCAGAAGCCCTTCCTTGCAATCCTCCTCCGCCCACTCTCAAGAGGTCCCACCTGAAAAGGATCCAAAGCCTAGCTGGAAGGACGCAAGCTTTGGTCCTCCCTGCCACACACTGTTGGAGGATGCTATCCGCCTCGCTCTCATAGAGATGCTAGGTGCAGGGAAGGCTGTAAGCCTGTGGTTGTCCCAGCATCTAGCATTGCTTCCATACACACACAAGCGTGCACACAGACACATAAACAGAGTCTCGACCACTTTCTGAAATTTGATTCTGTTTCTCGTGGGTCCTAAGGTGGGGCTGCTATAGAGTGGGGATGGCAGGATCTCCCTGCCTCCACCATCTCTCCCTCCCATAGAGTTAAAATCTTAGGGGTAATGTTTAAGACACCTAAATATGGGGTTAAATAAAATGTTTTATTCAGATGCAGCCTTGTGTCCTTTTTTCCAGTAGCGTTTTCTTTTCTTTGTAATCAGGACCCAACCACTAAAAAAAAAACACGCACAATGAGGCACAGCAAGTTCTCCATATGTAATGTAAAAAAATCTCCTTACAAGCCTATGTTGGAAAGCATTCTTGAAGCCTTGCTCCGCATGCTTTCCCCCCGGCGTTTTAACAAAAGGTTTTAAGACATCTTCTTTTGTCCACTACTCCTTTGGCAAATTCCCATTTAACCACCTTCATTTGAATTAGCTTTCAATGTTTTTTAACTGTTTTGTGGGAGGAACACATTTAGAAACAAATTCCCTAAAAAGTGAATAATCAAAAGGTTGCGCAAGCAATTTATGCAATGTAAAAAGGAGAGTTCCCTGGGCGGGGCCTACATTTAGGCATGTAACATATAATTTTGTAAGAAATGTACGCATGTACGTTTGGCAGCTTACTCCCGTATATTTCCACCTGCTCTATATCTGGTGTAAGTGATAGTATTTCGCTTTAGGGGTTTTCTGACTGGGTGGGCAGTCCGGGTGAACTGGTGGGAGTTCAGGATGAAGAGTAAAGCAGGAGGGGTTCTGACGTATAGTTGGACTGGGCAAACTGGTAAAATTGGTAATTTCATTGTTGCATGCTCATTTTAACGTTTCCACCTATATGTGTGTGGGCCCCTATTAACTTCATGTCTGGTGTCCTATAACATCAACATTTCAGAACATGTCACAGAGGACCTGTGGACTCTGGCAGGGGAGGGGAGTTTCCACACTTATGCACAGACTGAAGACATCTGCATGTGCGTGGCCCCTGAAATGGGGATCTCTAGTTCGGGATTGAACGTCTATTTGTCAGGAAAATTATCCACATCTCATTTCTTTGGCACTTGTATGAAATAAAGCTCAGTTTTGTTGTTAGTAAGGATCCCTAGAGACTGGTAGAGTTACATCAGTGGTTAAAACAAGTCTAAAACCCAGTTGCCTAACCAATCTTGAAGTCACAATGACATACTTTATCCTTCAGACTCTTGACAGCACTAGTATAGCCCATCATTTCATTCTCTGAACTGCCACAGCATCCTTGAGTCTGCCAAATCAAAATAACACATTTAGCCTACGCCAAACTTCAGTACAGAAACTGATCTTGAAATTAAAGTTAATAAGCAATAGTGACTTCTGAGCCATGTTATTCATCAGTAACTTTTCATAAGTATTGAAACAAAACAATCATATATCTTATAAGACTAATTTCTTTGTGCTACTAAAATCTTCTGAAGTCTTAGTATCCCTCCAGCACTACTTTAAATGGAATCTTAATGGACCTGTTTGTTCCAATGACTGAGTTATTTTATTTATTTATTTATTTATATAATTTATATACCGGAGGTTCCTGTATAATATACATATCACCCCGGTTTACAAGGAACAGTAACTATCGCTACATTTAGCGGTTTACATAGAACAGAATTAGGAAAAAAGTTTTTACATTGAACAAATGAAGTAAGCAAGTTTTTCCATTGAACAAACGAAGTGAACAAGTTTTACATATAACAAAAACTAATCAAAGTAAGCAAATAGTGTATAATATTAGACCGTTAATAAACATGCAGTTAAATAAATCAATAAATAACATGGCATGTGGGAGTGAAAATAAATAAATCAATAAATAACATGGCATGTGGGAGTGAAGATACTTTTCTTCCTGTTCATTGGCTCTAGGGGAAAGCTTGTTTGAACAACCAAGTCTTAAGTTTCTTTTTAAATGTAGTGTGGCATGGTTCTAGACGCAGGTCTGGAGGGAGAGAGTTCCAAAGTGAAGGGCCCGCTGTGGATAGTGCACGTTTCCTCAGAGCGGATTTCGCCGGTTGTGTGATTAGTCTGTTCTGATAAGCGCTTCTGGTTGGTTTCACGGATGAGTGTAGTTGAATTTGAAATGTTAAGTTGAGAGGTGCGATGTTGTGTAAGGCCTTATGTATCATCATTAAAGACTTGAACTGGATCCTGTATTTAATCGGAAGCCAGTGGAGGTGGTGGAGGATTGGGGTGATATGATCTCTTTTTTTGGCATTTGAGAGAATTCTTGCGGAGGCGTTCAGGACCATCTGAAGTGGTTTGGTGGTGCATGCTGGTAGGCCTAGGAGGAGAGAGTTACAGTAATCCAGCTTTGGGAGTATGATGGCTTGTAAAACCATGCGGAAGTCTCTGTAAAGGAGGAGTGGTTTGAGTTTCTTTATTGTTTGAAGTTTAAAGAAACATTCTTTTGTTGTGTTGTTGACGAATTTGTTGAGACTGAGTCTGCTGTCTATGATGACTCCCAGGTCTCTAACTTGTTGCGTGGTGGAGAGCCCTGCGGTGTCCGGATGTTGGTTAGTGTTAGTATGTGAGGAGGGGGTATAGTTTTCCGGTGCTATAATGAGGATTTCGGTTTTGTTTTTGTTTAGAACCAAGTTGAGGCTGGTGAGTAGATTGTTGATAGCTGACAGACATTTATTCCAGTATGATATGGCTTTGTGTAGGGAATCTTCTATAGGGATGAGGATTTGAATATCATCCGCGTATAGGTAATGCCTTAGTTTAAGGTTAGTGAGTAGTTGACAGAGCGGGAGCAGATAAATATTAAAAGAGTCGGAGAGAGGGATGATCCTTGCGGTACCCCCCTCTTGGATTCGATGATGTGGGACTCTTTGTTATTTATCTTGACCTTGTATGATCTGTTCTCCAAAAATGATTTGAACCAGTTAAGAGCTGCTCCTGTAATGCCGATGTCTATTAGGCGTTGCAGGAGGTACGTGTGGTTTACGGTATCAAACGCAGATGAGAGATCCAGGAGAGCGAGGAGGCAAGGTTGGCCCTTTTCTAGGTTGAAGATGATAGTGTCTGATAATGATGTTAATAGCGATTCGGTATTCATAGACTTACAAAAGCCAAATTGGTTTGAGGTGAGGATATTCTTTTCGTCAAGAAATTCTGTAAGTTGTTTGTTGACAACTTTCTCCATAACTTTGGCAATCATAGGGAGGTTTGCTATGGGTCTAAAGTTAGCTGGGTCTGAGGTGGGCAAGTTGGGTTTTTGAGAAGCGGTTTGAGCATGGCTAACTTAAGTTGGTTCGGGACATGTCCTTGGGTGAGAGAGCAGTTAATGATATCTGCTAAAGGTTTGGCTATGGTGTTGGTGATCAGACTCAGTTTGTTGGATGGAATATGGTCTGATGGATGGGAGGATGGTTTTATCTTCTTGAGGATATTCTCTATTTCTAATGTGGATGTGGGCTCAAAAGTGTTGAGTATTGTTAGTGAGGTGTTAAGTTGTTGGACGGTTGGTTGCGATGGTTGTTGATCTGTTGGGAGTGGTGGTTGTAAACCAAATACGTGGTTTGGATGTGTAGATGGTCCCTTGAGGGGGGCTAGGAGTGAGGTGATTTTGTTGTCAAAGAAGTCTGCCAGCTCTTTCGCTTTATTTAGTGCTTGATCGTCTGGAATGGTAGTCGCCGGGGGTTTTGTGAGGGATGATACATAGGAGAAAATCTTGAATCGAAAATGAGGTGGTGGATTTTTTTGGAGAAGAATATTCTGTTTGTTGTGTTGATGTTGTTTCTGTATGAATTAAGGCATGATTTGTAGATGAGGAGGGTGGTTGAAGATGGGTTTTTTCGCCAATTTTGTTCCTTGCATCTCAACTCGTGTTTATGTTTTTTTAGCTCCGGTGTGAACCAGGGTCTCCTGTTGTCTTTGTTTGGATTGATAGATTTAGTTGTCATGGGGCATATTTGATCTGCAACCTTTTTAGTGATGTTGGTCCATGATGAAGTTGCTGAGTTTGCGTCGGAGAGGTCTAGGTGCTCTAGTTCCTTGGCAAGGTGTTCACTGAGTTGGTCTCCTGAGCACTGTTTCCTGAACGATATAGTTATTGGTTGAGTGGATTGTGGTGGAAGTTCTTTTATTTTTAACACCGATGATATGATTCGGTGGTCTGACCACGGTATCGGAGTGCAAGTTGGAGTGGTGTGGGTTGTGATTCCTTCATTTATGAAGATAAGGTCCAGCGTATGGCCTGCTTTGTGAGTTGGTTCAGTCACTATTTGTCTGAAACCCATATTGTTGAGAGAGGAGAGAAGAGTTTTACAGTTGGTAGAATGAGGTTGGATATCTACGTGCAGATTAAAATCTCCCAAAAGGATGGTAGGTTTACTGGAATTTAGGTGTTTTGCTGTAAGCTCTATGATATAGGATGGGTCTGCTTCCAGTAATCCGGGGGGAGCATAAATTAGGCCGATCGTCAGATGTTTTGAGTTGAATAGGGCAAATTCAATCTTTGATATGATATTGGAAGTCTGCAATGTCAGACCCAGCGTTTTTTTGGCTGCGAGGAGAAGTCCACCTCCTCTTTTTTTGGGTCTGGGAATAGAGAGAACATCGTAATCCTGGATGGGAAGCTGATTTATTAGAGCAGTGTCAGAGGGTTTTAACCAGGTTTCTGTGATAGCACAGATATCAGGTTTTGTATCGGATAGGTAGTCGTTGAATATATGACTTTTCTTAGAGATCGATTGCGCATTAACCAATGTGAGTGAGAAGAGAGTTAGTCCAAGGAATTGAGTGACCGGTGTCAGCAAGATGGGCCTGAGCCTCTGTTGACGATTGTGATGGGGGGGGGGGGTAGGGGGCTTTGGTGTACTCCATTTGGGATTGTGGATGATGGGAATTGTGAGGGGGTGCATGTTAGGATGTAGGTGGTTGAAGTGGAAGACTGAAGAAATCTTACGGTCAGAAGGAGTGCAAGGCGAATGCAGTCGGATGAGTGCTGGACGAATGCGGTTTGAAGAATGCTGGGCGGATGTAGTTAGAAGCGTGCTGGGTGAATGATGAGTGTATGTTGGGCGAATGCAGTCCGGAGAATGATGGGCGAATGTTGAGTGACTGCAGAACCTGATGGTATTGGGCGGACGTTTAATGGGATCTATAAAGTTCCTCTGAGGAGTCTGCTGGCAAATTATGGTAATTCCACGAGCTTTCGTTGTGAGGATGGCTTGGATTGCGCAGATCTGGAGCTTGGAGTCTAGTAATAATAATAATAATAATAATAATAATAGTAGTAATAATAATAGTCTTAATAATAAGCTAGTACAAATGTAAAGCAGTATATTTAGGTAAATAATTATATACATATGCAGACAAGGAAGCATTTGTTAACTTGATCTCATGGCTTGCAAGCTCACAGGTATTCTGTACCTATGGACAGGGCTGATCTCAGGAGGGGGGCGAGGCCTGGGACAAATCAGCAGCAGTGGGGCCCAAAATGCTGCCGTGGTTGACTCCACTCCCAAACTGACAGTAAAATATGGTGCCAAGGTGAGGCTTCTTTTTTTTAGGGCAGGGTCCCCCAAAGCACAGGTCCTGCAACAGTCACCCCTATTTCCTCCATCCCCCAGCATGACTCTGCCTATGGGACTAAATTCTTATTTTGAAAGGCAAATGTCCCACCAAGTTTGTCTTTGAAAATCTGGGACTGACTGGCATCATGAGTAGTCCAGTGCCCACAGACTGTGCAACTACTTCACAGCAGGTACAAAATTGGTGCCATAAATCATGCATGGGTATTTAAAAATGAAATCCTTCCATATTGTCTCCCAGCTCAACCTTCGTCCCACCTCTTTGCAGCTTAGGTAAAAGTATCCGCAGAGGGGGAGGGCAATTTTCAACTCAGGCTTTTACATGGATTAAGTTGTTTTGAGATTTGCTCTCCCCATAAATAAATGTGCTTATTTCCTGACAGAAGAGATTCCTCTTTGGTTTTATTCCTAGTTCTCTTCTTTTTGTCCTATATGGCAGAGTCAGCCAACTGCAGGCAATCTGAAAGTTTGGCCTGGAGCACCTAGAACCTAATAAATTGTCTTTTGGATTTGGTTACATTTTTATGAAAATATTTTGGAAGTAGATCGGGAATCCTGCAAGGAGAGGGACCAGAATAGGCACCGCCTGGGATGGGTAGGAGTTCGGAGGGTCCAAAGAATCTCTGAGGAGTTTTTCCAGATGGAATGGACTGGATGCTTCACTTCCTATGACCCTTGTTTGATATTATATTCTATGGCAGTTGTAAGTACAGGGTTGAGAGATTGCAGTACTGCAAACAAGTCTTCCTTCTAGGACAGAGGCAGAAGGAGAAGCGATAATGACAAAACAAGAAGCAGATAAAGGAAGCACTGCCTATCAATATTGCAGGCCAGGAGGTAGTCAGGTTGGTTCTAGCAGGTTACAACTCCCCAGAAACCAACTGGGTCAGTTAGTGGTGGTGACCAGGTATTATCCAGCAATAACACAGGGACCTAGGAAGCTGGATGTTCAGGAAACAGCCTCTCTAGTTTTGGTAGATGTTTAGATTATTATAAAACTGGAATGTAAGACATGGTGAGGTTGAGATGTGGATTAAGTATGGGATCTTAAAGCTCATCTACTGACTGATAGAGAACAAATGAGGAAGAAAACAAAAATTGACTTGGAAAAGCCGTGATATGCTTTCACCAGTCATGTTTCTATGACTGACAGCGGGGTTATATCCTTATCAGTGTGAACAGGAATAACTGGGCAAAATAGGTGGGCCAATTGATGTTTTACTGCCATATGTTACTATAAGAGAAAGAGAAAATCATACTTGAGAACTTCAACATGAAAACTGACAGATAGCCAGACAAGCCAGAAGAAGAAAAGTGATGATCCTGCTGAAATGTTAGTGGGCTATTTTCAGAAGGCTGCTTGAGATTTAAGAGGCTGACAGGGTGTTCCACAGTAGATCTGCTTAGCTGAGCATTGTATTCTCAATAAGAGGGGTTCCTTCCTATGTATGATTATTTATTTATTTATTTATTTATTTTAAATTTTCTATATCGTCGTTTAGTAATGCAGCATCACAATGGTTTACAATTAGGCACAAAATAAATTTGGTTTATAAATGATCCAGAAGGTGCCAAAAAATGTTTCAGTTAAATGTTTCAATAATATACACTAAGTGGAGAGTGGGTTGGAATTTCCATTTATATGAATAATAGGAAAATCATATATGTTCTATACTGTCCTTCTCTTAATTTAATACTTAATTGTGATGAAAATAAAAAAGTAAGCAATTATGCTTTTGGGTGACTTTCAGCTGTATGTAGGTGTTCTTATTCATCAACCTCACTGTGAAAGGCTTTTTTGAAGAGCCAAGTTTTTAAACCTTTTTTGAAAAGTTTTAAATCTTTCATTAGTCTTAATTCGAGTGCTAATGCATTCCATAATATTGTCCCTGCTAAAGATAGTGCTCTCTCTCTAACTTGGGTCAGTTTTGCTGTTTTGACCGAGGGAATGGTTAGTAGTAGGGATGTGAATCGTTTTTGAACGATTAAAATTATCGTCAGATAATTTTAAAATCGTCCAAAATCGTTAGAGTGCACGATACAATACAAATGCCCCCGATTTATCGTCAGGGGCATTTGTATTGTATCGTTAAATAGGGCACAGGAATTATTTGGGGGAGGGTGGGAAAACCGGCTCACCAAAACAACCCTAAAACCCACCCCGACCCTTTAAAACAAATCCCCCACCCTCCCAAACCCCCCCCCCCCAAAATGTTTTAAATTACCTGGGGTCCAGTGGGCGGGTCCCGGCGTGATCTCCCTCTCTCTGGCCACGGCTGTGTTAAGAGAAATGGCGCCGGTGGCCCTTTGCCCTTAAAATGTGACAGGGCAAAGGTAGCGCCGGTGCCATTTTGGTTCCTGGCTCCCGACGTCATGCGTGCAGGAGATCGCTCCCGGACCCCCATTGGACCCCCAGGGACTTTTGGACAGCTTAGGGGGGCCTCCTGACAACCACAAGACTTGCCAAAAGTCCAGCAGGGGTCCGGGAGCGACCTCCTGCACGCGGGCCGTATTGCCAATATTCAAAATGGCGCCAGCACTACCTTTGCCCTCACTATGTCATACGAGACCTATCAGAAGAGCCTACAAAGACATATTGTATGCCCCCCAAGCTAAAACTTCCTTAGGGAAGTGTGCCTTATCGACAGCTGGCCCCTCTCTATGGAATACGCTCCCCCCCCCCCCCCCCCCCGGACCACTGACAAGAACCTTGCCCATCTGCATTAAAAAAAACCTCAAAACATATCTATTCCGCCAAGCTTTTCCTGAAACTTAACATACCCTCTTTCGCAACTGACATGCCTATTCTGCACTATTTCCTGCCCACACTCACTTGCCTCCATTTGGCTCGTCCCCCAGTCCATGACCTACTTTAAAAAAAAATAAAATGTGGTACTTAAGCTCTTTTATGTCTAGCAGTTTACAAAGCGTTGTCAATTCATTATCCTGCAACATCATCTAAGCTCACATCTAGCTGTATACTAGCCATTGCCAAACATTATCTTGCAATTTTACTTAAAGTTTGTAATTTAAGGGAGGGCGCAGAGTAAAAGACCGGACTAACCTTCCTGCTACAGCTGATAGAGACCGGGGTAAGAGAGCTCTCCCTGACGGTGACGCTACAGCCACGCAAATCGACGCCGGTGACGTTGAAGGGCGGCCCCGGGGCGGAACCCGGAAGTGCCCCTTTAAAGCGGGGCGGCTTGGATTCCAATCTGAGGGTGCAGAGTAAAAGACCGGACTAACCTTCCTGCTACAGCTGATAGAGACCGGGGTAAGAGAGCTCTCCCTGACGGTGACGCTACAGCCACGCAAATCGACGCCGGTGACGTCGAAGGGCGGCCCCGGGGCGGAACCCGGATGTGCCCCTTTAAAGCGGGGCAGCTTGGATTCCAATCTGAGGGCGCAGAGTAAAAGACTGGACTAACCTTCCTGCTACAGCTGATAGAGACCGGGGTAAGAGAGCTCTCCCTGACGGTGACGCTACAGCCACGCAAATTGACGCCGGTGACGTCGAAAGGCGGCCCCGGGGCGGAACCTGGAAGTGCCCCTTTAAAGCGGGGCAGCTTGGATTCCAATCTGAGGGCGCAGAGTAAAAGACCGGACTAACCTTCCTGCTACAGCTGATAGAGACCGGGGTAAGAGAGCTCTCCCTGATGGTGACGCTACAGCCACGCAAATCGACGCCGGTGACGTTGAAGGGCGGCCCCGGGGCGGAACCCAGAAGTGCCCCTTTAAAGCGGAGCGACAGGCGGCGCGCAGCAGAGCCGGCGCGCCGCTAAAGCCGCGCGCGCTCAAGGGGCGCGCGCCGATCCGGCTTTGCCCGGCTTTGCCTGGATACGTCGGGACGTCGAAATAATCCATCTGTGTTGGTTACTCCATAAGGTACTGTTACCAAAATATTATACCCGATTTATATTTCCGAACTCTCTGATTAACATCTATATTGCACGTTAAGTTGGTTGGCTGCATAATTGAGCGGACTGCTGATGGACTTGGATTGGCTTATTTGATCATGCCTCCGAAACGCAAGGGGAAAGTGAGAGTGTTTCCCTCACTTCCCTTACCATCTCCTATCCAACAGGAAATCAGTAGATTCATGCTCTCTCCTGCTTTAAAAGAAGGGTTGAAGAAGGACTCTGATGTGCCATTCAGCCAGGGAGGGCTGAATGTGCCTCCAGAGGAGGCTTCCCTAAGCCCGAACACCGGCATACCACCTGCAGAAAGACTGGTAGGGACAAGTCCTGAGGGGGCTTCAGTAGAAGGTATCCTTGAACGAGCCCCTATGATCATGGGGGAAATTCCAAGTGGTGGAGAAAGAGACTTGGAAACAGCAATCCCGTTAGAAGGGAATGCTGAACCATCCACCCATGATATAAGTCCAGGTTTGCCCACCCGGCCAGCAGTGGTAACTCTCGAGGTATTGTGGGAAAAGATGGAGGGAATGTCCTTAAATATAAAGGGGGTGGAAAAGAAGGTTGATCTGCTAATGACTGGGAACCAACAAGAAATGTTGCAAATACAAAGACAAATTAAGGATATAGCTGACAGGACAAAACATTTAGAAAATATTCAAAAGAAAAATACTGATTTCCAAGTAGCAGTTGTAAAAGATAGAGAGTCAATAACTAGAAGAGTAGAATCTCTAGAAAACAGCGCCAAGAAATATAATCTAAGATTTTTAAATTTTCCTCAAGTGATAGGGGAATTACCCCTAGTCACTTTAAAAAAGTTTCTATTTGAAATACTTGGTGCTGTTCCTGGGGAAACTATAAACATAGTAAATTGCTACTTTTTGCCTAAAAATAGAAATGCAAATAATAGGTCTGATTTACCATTTCAGGGAGACCTCACCAATTTTCTGGAGTCTAGCGCTCAGATTATTGAATGGGGAACCCTTTTGGTAAGTTTTTTCTCACTTAAAGATATTAATTTAATTATGAAGAATTACTTTCAAAAATATCCTGTCAATTTTATGGATAAACAAATAAAGATATTCCCAGACTTGGCATATCCAACACAATTAAGAAGGAAAGCCTTCTTGGCACTACGCCAAGAGGCAATTGTCTTAGGTTATACCTTCACTTTAAGATTTCCATGCAAATGTGTAATGAAAATACAAAATGATATATTTATCTTCTTTACACCAGAACAACTAAAAGGGTTTATAGAATCAAGGAAATTACCATCTTCTTCCCCTATCCCGAGTTAGTATAAATGAAAATATAGCAGGGATTATGAGAAGGGCCCTGTTTAAAGTAATTTAAGTGATATATACTCCCTATTGGTTTTGTTATCGTGCAATTAGCCCTCAGGTTTTTTTTTAATACTAATGAATTGGGGGTTTTTTTTTCATTAAAGACTTATGCTTATTGTATTTCTTGAGGAATATTTTCTGATTTAAAATAATGAAACCCAATACATGTATTTCTATGCAAATGTTGATATGTTTGTAATAATTGAAAATGAGAAATAAATAAATAAATAAATAAAAAAGTTTGTAATTTAAGGATGGGCTTTATCATGTATGTTTACAAATAAGGTAAGGCCTTTTCATGTTGCATTCAAAATGTATTTTCTTCATGCTAAAGTTAAGGATTGTTTTTTCTGTGAAGATTTTATAGTTTCCCTGTGCCACAATTACTTGTATTCCTTGTTCCTTATATCGCCCCAAGCAAATTTTCAGTTTCATTGTAAACCGGTGTGTTATGTATTTTATACAGGAATGTCGGTATAGAAAAGTTAAAAATAAATAAATAAATTCTGGAACATCCTACATCTTCATCTTTTGGCTGCCTTTGATACTATTAATCATGATATACTTCTCTCCCACCTTACTAGCATTAGCCTAGCCAGGACAGTGCTTTCTTGGTTTAAGTCTTATTTGCAGGACCACACACAACAAACCTGTTTACATGCTGTCACTTTGTCATGGTTTCCAAACTGCTTTTTACTCTTGGATTCTCTTACCAGCTCTATGCAGATGACATCCAGTTTTACTTCCTGATTCAGTAGAATTGGCTATCCACTGCTCAATACAGCTCTCTTTGCTTATTCTCTATGATCAAATGGTTATCCCACAACAAACTTTGACCTAGAATTATCATTTTGCTATAAATATAGTGCCTGTGATAAAGAGATGCATGGTTAGGATAATTTGGAGAGGGGCCACTAGTATTTCAGGGTAAGGCTTTAGCAGTGGCCTAGGTTTTGGGGGACAGTTTAACATGCACTGTCAGAAGTGCAAACAGCACAGTACACATCAGTGAAGAGCTGATGTGATGAAAGGTACACAAAGATGAGATTTGTACGATGTACTCTCAACCTAGCTTGATGCTCGATTACTCACACATAACAAACCTCATGATCACATCACAGGAAGTCTCCATTCCTTACATTGCTTACCTGTTCAATGGAGAATATCTTAAAAAATAATACCCACAATACATAATTTAATTCATTATGTTAATAGCTTCTGGCTGTGTGTTATTCTTCATTTTTAGTTCCATCGCATAACCTTAGATCTCAAAATCAATTCTTGCTTGAAGTCCCTTCTCCAGGGCCCACCAGATTGACAGTAACTCTTGAGCGTGCCTTTTCCATTGCTGGCTCCATTATATGGAACCTATCCAGCTTCATATTAGCTCTATTTCTGGAGCCAAGAACTTTAAAAATGCCTTGAAACATTTATTTAGTCAAGCATATAATGATCTCAATTGGCTTTAACTCTCTTTTCAAGTTTTAATAGTGCTCCCGAGCCCAGCTTGCTTTAGATCATGCAAGTCTTTTCAAACCTTTTCCATCTAGGTTCTACATAGTCTTTATTATTGTTTATATAATTGTTTTGTGGGGCTTTTTATCTTTTGTTTAATATTCTTCACGTGCTTTTAATTTGAATGTTTGAATTGTAACCCTCCCCAAACTTTGGAGGGTGCAAGCTATAAGTCCTTTTCAAATAAATATATAAATAAATAGATATATCTGTCTAAAACATGTTTTTGAATATTTGAGATGTATGGAATAATGTATAGCTTGGAGTTTAATTGGACTCTTAGTGAAGTACTGAGGTGAGACGGGTAACTATAGCAACCAAGCAATGCCGGTGAAGTAATAGTATGAATGGAGCTGAGGTGAAATTACTAGGCAAGTAGACAAGATAGTGAACCAATTGAGAAGCATTTTTTTAACTAGTCTCTAGCTGGCAACTGGATCAGATGACACAGTTGTCCTCCCACTGAAAGGTCTGAGCATGTGCAAAGAAACTCCATTTTCTCTATTGGTCTTCACAGGGAAGAAAGAATGCCTTTTTGAAAACTCTCTTAGAGTGAAAAAAAAAGGTTTAGAAAAGAGAAGAATTTTGACATTGATAAAGGCATTTTTTGTTATCTTCATTGCTGCAGTCATGGTGCTCTCAATTTTTAAACTAGACCATGGGGGAAAGCCAACAGTCACTCAGAAGCATATAAGAACAGAAGAAATTGCCATGCTGGGTCAGATAAGGGGCCATCAAGCCCAGCAGCCTGTTTCCAACAGTGGCCAATCCAGGCTACAAGTACCTGGCAAGTACCCAAACACTAAGAAGATCCCATGCTACTGATGCCAGTAATAGCAGTGGCTATTCCTTAAGTCAAATTGATTAATAGCAGTTAATATGCTTCTCCTCCAAGAATTTATCCAAACCTTTTTTAAACCCATTTATACAAACTGCACTAACCACATCCTCTGGCAGCAAATTCCAGAGCTTAATTTACGTTGAGTGAAAAAGAATTTTCTCTGATTAGTTTTAAATGTGCTACTTGCTAACTTCCTGGAGTACCCCTAGTCCTTCTATTATCCAAAAGAGTAAATAACCGATTCAAATTTCCCAGTTTTAGGCCTCTCATGATTTTAAAGACCTCTATCATATTCCCCTTCAGCCATCTCTTCTCCAAGCTGAATAGTCCTAACCTCTTTAGCCTTTCCTCATAGGGGAGCTATTCCAATCCCTTTATCATTTTGGTTGTCCTTCTCTGTACCTTCTCCACTGCAACTATATCTTTTTTGAGATGCAGCAACCAGAACTGTACATAGTAGTCAAGGTGCAATCTCACCATGGTTCAAATGGATGTATCTTCCAAAGATATTTGTAATACAGGAAAGTTATAAAATCCTAGAAGAGATGTTGTCAATATTCAAAAAGCACTCAGCGCTATTTAGTAACATAAGTATAGCTTATGTGGCTAAGTAGCAGTCACTGAATATGCACCCATGTTCAATGGCTGCTGCTTAGCTGCATAAATCACTTATGTGGCTAAAATGTTAGCAATGGATGTGTAGTGAATGGATCGGGGCAGAGCGAGTTCGTTGTATAAGTTATGCAGCTAACTATCGATATTCAGTCTTAGCCGCCTAACAGGTTTAAATTTCATTGACTAAAATCTATATGGCTAAGTGCGCAATTATGTGTATATTCAGCAGCATAGCCGTGCCGCTGAATGTACTTTGTAACTTAGCTGGATCAGTTATAGCTGACTAGGGCCTGGATTTATCAAAATGCGGTACTTACCGCATGCGATATCAAAAGGGGTGTGTTTTATGCAAATTGTGATACCATTTCAGATTCTGCGATCAGTACCAGACCTGTTGTATTTCCTGCAGTCAAGAGAGAGAGAGAGACTGGCCATAATATCATGGCCCATAGGCAGGTATTTGTATCCCTAGGGTAGGCCCACCTAGTAACTCGAGGTGGGGATTAGGTAAGTGTGTAGGGGGTTAGGGGCCACTTTGACATGCTACGTGACACCTACGAACAGAACAGTGGTCTCTTGTGAAGATTTGCTGGCCTTCAGAGTGAGGAAACTCACTCCAAGATGAGATTTGGGCAATGTTCTCTCAACCTAGCTTGAGGTGTCACGTAGCATGTCAAAGTGGCCCCTAACCCCCTACACACTTACCTAATCCCCACCTCGAGTTACTAGGTGGGCCTACCCTAGGGATACAAATACCTGCCTATGGGCCATGATATTATGGCCAGTCTCTCTCTCTCTCTCTCTCTTTCTTTCAAGCCTTATGGCTGCTACCGCATTTGACAGAGGTGTAGTTATGGCTGTGCAATAGCTCTTCGCAGGCAGGCTAGCCCACACTCCTCCTATTTTTCGAATTTGCATTGCACCATATGATATGGTGCGATCGCATGCGAAAACGCCTTACCGCATTTTGAAAAATGACCCCCTAGGTTACTTAAATGACCTCATTGTGTTTAAAGCTGAATAGCCCGACAGATACAGACAAAGAGCACCCAGATGTGAATGACTCTAAACTGCCTATATAATTTCCTAAAAAGCAGATTGTGAATACAAAGAAATGAAAGTATAAATAAAAAATACTTCAAAATATGTATGCAAATGCAAGAAGTCTGAACAGTAAGATTGGTGAGCTAGAATGAATGGCATTGTTGGCATTTCAGAGATGTGGTGGAAGGAGGATGGGACACTGTGATGCTAGGGTATACATTTTATTAGTGTGATAGGGCAGATCAAATTGGTGGAGGGGTGGCACTATATGTAAAAGATGGCTAAGAGTCAAGAATGATAAAAATCCTGCAGGAAACAAAATGTAGTGTGGAATCCTTTATGGATAGAAATTCCATTTGTGATTGCTAAACATATAGCCGTGGCTGTATACTAATGGCCACCTGGCCAAAATGAAGAAACAGACTATGAAATAATTGCTGAAATTTTAAAAGCAAATGATTTGGCAACACAATAATAGGAAATTTCAATTGCCTAGGTATTAACTGAGTCAATGACTCACTGGACATGCTAGAGAGGTTAAGTGCCTACATACCATAAATGACGCTTCATGGAGCAATTGGTCCTAGAATTGATGAGAGGGGCAGCTAATTTAGATCTAGTTCTTAGTGGAATTTGCAACCTGATACAAGGGGTTATTGTGATGGGGCCACTAAGTAATAGCAATTGTAATGCAATCAAATATATAATCACTGAGGGGAGGTCATTAAGTATAACTACTACAGAAACATATAAAATGAGGAAATTAGTTACAAAAATAACTAAAATGAGCAGTTGCAAGGGTTAAACGTTTGCATGAGGTTTGGTCATTGTTTAAGAATACCATTTTGGAAGCCCAGATAAAAAGTATTCCTTTCATTAAATAAGGTCAAAGGAAGATCAAATGACTGCCAGCATGGTTTAATAGTAAGGTAAAGGAGGTAGTTAAAGCTAAAAGGTCATAATTCAAAAAAATGGAAAGCAGACCCAAATGATGAAAATAGGCAAGAGTATAAACACTGGCAAGTTAGACGTAAAGCAGTAGTTAGACAGGCCAAGACAGATTTTGAGAAAAGCTTGCTAGTGAGGCAAAAACTAATAAAAATGTTTTCCAAGTACATTTGAATCAAATAGTTTGTGAGGAAGTCAGTTGGGCTGCTAAATGACCGAGAGGCAAAAGGAGTGCTCAGGGCGGACAAGGAAATAGCAGAAAAACTGAATCAATTATTTGCCTCGGTCTTTACAGAGAAGGATGTGGGGAACATACCTAAATCTGAAAGATTCTTTAATGGTAGAGATCTGTAGCAACTAAAACAAATAACTGTCATAATGAAGGATGTACTATATCAGATTCACAAACCAAAGAATAACAAATCACTGGGCCTGGATGTCATCCTCTCCAGAATTCTAAAAGAACTTAAACATGAAATTGCTAACCTGTTGCTAATAGATTACAGATTATCATTTAAAACAGCCATAATTCCTGAAGAATGGAAGGTAGCCAATGTGATGCAGATTTTTAAAAAGAGCTCCAGGGGTGAGCCGAAAAACTATTAACTAATGAGCCTGAAGTAGGTGCCGAGCAAAATGGTAGAAGCTATTCTTAAAAACATAGATAGACGTGGCTTAATGGTGAAGGAATAGACAGCAGCATATGAAACGGTTTACCGAAGGGCATGCAGAAATGTAGTAAGGTTAGTATAATGGAATTTGAAGTTCTTTTGGGGTTTGAGAATGTGAATATACTCTTTAAAGTAGCAAGTAAAATAATTTAAATGGCGATATTTTTATTGTTTAAAATCAACAGTGAAGATGGTTTTTTGGTGAATAGTATTTGTGATAACCGGAGAATACCGCAAAGCTGTCAGTGAACATGGTTGGTGAACCTTGGTAATAGGGGTGTGCATTCGTTTTGACCGCATATGTAAAACGCAACTTTTTTTTTTTTAACTTAAAAAAGTGATGAGGCGAAAACAATCGGATTTCCAACTTATTCAACATAGCTATGTTGAATACGTTGGAAATCGCGATTGTTGATCCTAAATAAAAATTTAAACCCCTCACCCTCCTTAATCCCCCCCCCCCCAAGACTTACCAAAACTCCTTGGTGGTCCAGCGGGGAGTCAGGACGCCATTTCTGTATTCCTTTGCGAGGAGCACGTGACGTCGGCGTTACGTCGGAGTGACGCGGACATCACGTGATTCCCCGCGCGTTCGCTCCGGGACCCTCGTTGGACCCAACCGGAACTTTTGGCCAGCTTGGGGAGGCCCCCCCAAGCTGGCCAAATGTTATTACGGCAGTTCCGATTAGACAGGTCCTCTACATCTGTTTTTAGCTGCGCCACGGTGTTAGCGAGATCCGGGAGGGACGCAGTTGTGAGAAGCAAAGAGGAAACCTGCCTTTCGGTGTCTTCTAAACGCAACTGAAACCTATCCATCCGAGCAGATAAGGTCTGCAAGTCCGTGCGAACCGCTGTAGTGGTTTCTATGTTAAAGTGTAAAATGTCCTTCAATTGTTTAAGCTCCGCTAAGACCAAATCGGCTGATGCCATGTTTTTCCCGGGGTTGGCCTTATCCGGCGTTGGAGGGTCTTATTTTTGTCGCTTTGTACCGGCTGCTGAAGCAAAAGCCACTTCGATTTTCCCCGTTTTAGCTGCAGCCATGGTTTAGGAAAGAACTGGTCCTGCGTTAACTAAATAAAAAATATAATGAGTCGATCAAAAGGATCATAAGGGAGCGAGGGTGCACGGAGCTTAGAAGTGGGCGACCATCTTGTGCGCTGCTCAGGAGCGCCCCCCCATAATGTTAGGATTGATCAGAAAAGGAAGGAAGAATAAATCAGAAAATATTATATTATATCGAGCCATGGTGCAACTGCATCTTGAGTTTTGTGTGCAAATATGGTTGCCCCATCTCAAGAAAGACATAGCGGAACTAGAAAAGGTGCAGAGGAGGTTGTCACAAATGATAAAGGGGATGGAATATCTCTGCTATGATGAGAAGCTATGCAGGCTAGGGATCTTCAGCTTGCAAAAGAAGCAGTGAGAGGGGACATGATAGAAGTTTATAAAATTATGAGTGGGGTGGAATGGGTAAATAAAGGATGGTTATTTACCCTTTCAAATAATAAAACAAGGAGACACTCCATGAAACTAACAACCAGCAGATTCAAAAGAGATTGTAGAAAGTACTTTATCACTTAGCGCACTATCAAGTTGTAGAATCTGTTGCATGAGGATATGAACAAGGTGATTAGCACAGCAGGGTTTAAAAGAGGTTTAGATACGATCCTGGAGGAAGAGTCCATAACACATTATTAGCCAGATAGACTAAAGAAAGCTATTTCTACCCCTGGGAGTGAAAAACAGAAATTATCTCTACTTTATGGGATCTGCCAGATACTTGCGACCTGGATTGGCTGCTGTCAGAGACAAGATCCTGGGCAAAATTGTCCTTAATCTGAGTCAGCATGGCAATTCTTATGTTGTTATGTAGAGAGACAAATTCACTGCTTTCTGTCTTTTCTCTAGGGAAGGGCAGTTGACTGGAGATAGAGAAACAGTGATAAACAGTGATTTGTGTCTGTCTGATTCTGCACAGTGCACTGCATATCTCAAAGAGAGACCGATTTTAGTGAATAGAAGCACAGTCTTTCAAGCCTTTACACTTTCTTCTGTTTGACAGTTTTTCTTGTGTATGTGCAAAAGGAGTCAGTCATCAATGCCTACACATACATTGTGTGTGTGTGTGTGTGAGATTGATATTTTTGCACACACTGTGAGGGATAGCCATGGTACTAATGTGGGGGATCTTGCTGCCACACTGCCTTGTTACTTTGATTCCTCCATGTTGTTTGCTGCTTGGATCCCAGTATAGTTCTCCCACCCTACTTCTTTCTGATTTATACTGGGGTATTTTATCCCTAACATAAAATGTAAAAAAAGTAAAAAGTACAAGTTTGGCTCTACATCTTGCTGTATAAGTCTGCTACTGTTCCTGCCCTGCCTGTTCCTGGTTCTATCATGGTGTTTTGGTGAACACCTGCCATTACTGATACTGTTCTGCTGCTATGCAGTATCTTCATACCGCCTTTGCTGATCTTTTGGTGCCTTGGACTATTTATACAACTATTGTTTGTTGCCTTATGAGGCCTTGCAGATTTTGATGACTTGATGACTTTGTGATACCCTAAAATCTATACTTTGGGGTTTTTGAAGCCTTCTAGCTGTTTGTGATTCCCTGCAATCTATACCTTGGGAGGTTTTAAAGCCTCATTACTGTTTGATATACAATACAAGCTCTGCCTTGAGGATTTTGATGCCAATATGCTGTTTGCAGTTACCAACACTTTATGTCTTAGAGGTTTTGATGTCTCCATGCTGTTTGAAATTCTCTGCACTACATACTTTAGAGGTTTTGATGATTCTGTGCTCTTTTTGATAATCTGATTTCTACACCTTGGCAGTTTGTATGCCTCCATACACTTTATCATACAATACATGTAATGCATTGGAGGGTTTGATGCCTCTGTACTATTTGCAAATTCTAACACATTATGTCTTAAGGATTTTGAGACCTCTGTGCTGTTTTGGCTCCAAGCTCTAAGCCTTGGTGGGGTTTTTTTTGCCTCCAAGCTCTTTGCCATACAATACATACTACACCATGGAGGGTTTCATGCCTCCATGCTATCTGCAATTCCCTTCATACAATGCCTTGGGGGTTTTATATCTTTTGCTTTTTGCCATATAATACATGCTGTGCTTTGGGGGTTTTGATGTCTCCATATTATTTGCGATCCCTTCACTATTGACCTTGGACATTGTGATGCTTCCGTGCTGTTTGTGATTCTATGTACTCAATTTCTTGGGGGGGGGGGGGGGGTTATGTTTCTGTGTTGCATTCTACACCTTAGGGGGGGGGGGGTTTGATGCCTACATGCTTTTTGCAATTTTCCACATGCTACACCATGAGTGTTTTGATGCCTCTGTGCTGTTTTTGATACCCAACACTTGGTGGTATGAGTGCCAGGGACTGTGATCAAACAAATGTTAATAGAACCCATGAGGGAGGGTGTGATTCTTGACCTGGTGCTCATAAATAGGGATAATGTCTCAAATGTCTGAGTAGGTGTTCATCTGAACACCAGTGATCATGAGATGGTATGATTTGATATTGCAAATAGGTTACAGAGAAGAAACATGAAGACCCGAGTTTAGAAATTCACAAGTACACTTTGTCAAAATGGGAATGTTCTTAAAGGAAGCACTGGGAGACTGGGAGAAAATGTCTGAAGTGGAAGAACAGTGGGCCAAATTGAAAGGAGCTATTACAAAGGCAAAAAAACCTATATGTTAGAAAAGTAAACAAGAGTAAGAGGAAAAAGAAACTGATCTGGTTCTCAAAGAAAGTGGCTGAAAAAATTAAAGGCAAAAAAAAAATAGCATTCAAGAAATATAAAGGATCCCACAAAGAGGAACACAGGAAGAATACCTGGTGAAGCTGAGGGAGATGAAGAAAGAAATCAGGAAAGCAAAGAGTCAAGAAGAAGAAAGGATTGCCAAAGAGGTACAGTGAGGTGACAAAATATTTTTCAGATATTAAAGAGAAAGAAGTAAGGTCCAAAGTGGTATAGTGAAATTTAAAGATGATAAAGAACATTATGTGGTGAGAGACAAACAAATGGCAGAAATATTTAACAAATACTTCAATTGAGTGTTCACTAAAGAAGATCCTGGAGAAGGACTGTTGTTCATAGGCAAGAATGTAGATGGGGATGGAGTAGATGAAGCATTGTTTATGGAACAGAATGTATGGGAAGACCTAGGCAAACTGAAAGTGGACAATGCCATGGGGTTGGATGAAGAACATCCCAGGATAATGAGGAAGCTCAGAGATGTGCAGGTTAGTCTGCTGAAGGACCTTTGCAATAGATCCCTGGAAATGGGACTTGTGCCATGAGATTAGTGAAGAGCAGTGTTGGTCCTGTTTCACAAGAATAGTAGCAGAAAGGAGGGTGGAAACTACAGGTCAGTTAGCCTCACCTCAGTGGTGAGAAAATGAATGGAGATGCTGCTGAAGGAAAGGATAGTAAATTATCTACAATCAGGTGGGTTTCTGGACCCAAGGCAGCATGGATTCACCAGGGAAAGGTCCTGTCAGACAAATCAGATTAACTTTTTTGATTGGGTGACTAAAACTTGGATTCAGGAAGAGCACTCAATGTGATCTATTTAGATTTCAGCAAAGCTTTTGATAATGTCCCGCACAGGATACTTGTTATTAGAATAAGAAGCTTGGGAGTGAGAACCAAGGTAGTGATGTGAATTACAAACTGGCTGACTGATAGAAGGCAGTGTGTAATGGTAAATGGAACTACTCTGAAGAAAGAGCAGTGTTAAGTGGAGTGCCACAAGGATTGGTGTTGGGACCAGTTCTGTTCAATATATTTGTGAGTGACATTGCGGAAGGAATAGAAGGTAAATTATATCTATTTGTGGATGATACTAAGATCTGCAACAGAGTGGACATGCCAGAAGGACTAGAGAGAATGAAAAGTGATTTAAGAAAGCTGGAAGAGTGGCAAATGATTTGGCAGCTGAGATTCAATGCATCTGGGATGTGGTAATCCAAAAGAGCTGTATGTGATGGTGGTTGAAAGACTGATGTACATAGACCAAGAGTGAGATTTTGGGGTGATAGGGTCTGGGGATCTGAAGATGGTGAAGCAATGTGACAAGGCAATAGTTAAAGCCAGAAGATTGCTGGACTGCATAGAGAGAGGAATAACCAGTAAGAAAAAGGAGATGACGCTGCCCTTGTACAAGTCCTTGGTGAGGCTTCACATGGAGTATTGTGTTCAGTTCTGGAGCCTGTATCTCAAAAAGGATACAGACCGGATAGAGGCAGTCCAGATAAGGATGATGAAAATTGTGTGGGGTCTGTATTGGAAGACCTTTGAAGCAAGGCTGAAGGATCTGAATATGTATACCCTGGAAGAAAAGAGGTGCAGAGGAGATTTGATATAGACCTTCAGATACCTAAAAGGTTTCAAAGATGTATGGACTTCAAAGCTTTTCTGTTGGAAAGAAAGTAGAATTAGGGGTCAAAAAATGAAACTCCAGGGGGGATGACTCAGAACAAACATCAGGAAATATTTATTCATGGAGAGGGTGGAGAAGGCCTGGAATACCTTTCTGGAGGAGGTGGTGAAGAAGAGATTTCAAAGGAGAATGGAATAAACATTGTGCATTTCTAAATGCTAGAGGACGAAAATGAGAAAAGCGAGCAGGGGAGTAACTTGCTGGTATGGCAGTTTCTACTCTTAGCAGAAGGCATGGAGTCTACTACCCTTAACTGTAATGCTTTGATTATTTTAATGCAACGACAACATTGCTCCCCCTTAGACGGTAGGGGAAATGAGGAATTGGATTCAGAAGACAACCAAGGGATACTAAGCAGACATAAGTGAAAAAGCATAGGACTGCTTCTATGGCCAAAGTCCTAAAGGAAACGAAGAAAGCATACATGGGATTAACTTGCTGGTGAGGAGGCTACTACCCTTAACCAATAAGCCTGGATACTTTTGGTGCAACTCCAACATTTGCTCTCTGCTTCAATGGCAGGGGAAAATGGGAATTGGATATAGACAGCAACGAGGGCCTCAAATGTTATTGGTTGGGAAACTGATAAGCCTGGGAGTAAACCAAACAGTTAATACCCTTAACAGAAGACATGTATTATCTCCCTTAACAAATAAGTCTTGATGCTTTTGATGTAACTGCAATATCGCTCTCTGCTTCAAACGATGGGGGTGGGGGGTGGAGGGAAAGAGAAATTTGGATTCAGGGACAACTAACATGAGCCATAACATGTGTAGACATTAAGAAAAAAAAACCCACAAGACTGCTTCTATAGCCAAGTCCATAAGCATAGCACGTCAAGCAGTACTGACTGATATTTGGGGGTAACCTGCTTGGCAGATACTACCATGGGAAGATTGCTGGGCAGACTGGATAGACCATTGGTCCTTTTCTGCCATCATTTCTATGTTTCTATGTTTCTGTTCTGTCTGCACTACTCTACACTCTATGCCTTGGGGGTTTGATGGTTCCTTGCTGTTTGCCATAAAATACACAACACCTTGCAGTTTTTATGCTTTTATGCTGTTTTTTATTTCTCACACTCTATGCTTTGGGGGTTTTGATACCTCTTTCCAGTTTTGGTACCCCACACTCTGTACTTTGATGGTTTTGATGCCTCTGTACTGTTTTTGGCACATCAAACTCTCTGCCTTTTGGGTCATGCTTCCACTTTGTCTCTCTGTCTTACTCTCTATATTGCAGTTTTGTCTTTAATGTGCAGCTACTATTAGCTTAAGGGACAGATTGTAGTGAATACCAGTCTAAGCCTTGTCTGTTTCTTTCCTGTCTCACAGTTTGTGTGCGTGCAAAAGGAATCAGCACACATATACAGTATATGTGAGACATTTTGCACACTGAGAATTAGTAGGTGGAGTACTGTAGCCAGCCATTGAGCAGTGACAGTGTGTGCCACTGCCAAGCATTCTAGCTCTGCTTACTAAGCAGTGCCACTCTTTTTGCTTCATTGCTGTACACTTACTATTTGGGATTTTAATTACCAGCACCATTGCCATTGCCCCTGCTTCTGCTGCTGCAAGTCTCTCTTGGTACCTTTGGGTGGTTCCTCCTCTATTCTGGTTATCTTTGAGGTTCTTTCCAAATTCCCATTATTTAAAGTTCTTGTTGACTACTTGCCTTGGCAATCTGATGCTTTGCACAATTTCTGTACCACTCACGGACCCTTGAGCTATATTCATGACACTCCTAGTACCCGTTTGCATCTCTTTTTGCCCTGAGTTTTTTATGACATGCTTCTTCCTGCCTCAGCCTTTGCTGTATTTATTGGGGACTTGATTCCGCTCTTATTGCTGTGTTGCTCTGTGTATACCATTTGTGCTTTTAATTGCCAGTGCCCTGTTACTACTGATGCTGCTCCTAGCCTCTTCTGATACCTTTGGGTAGTTCTGCCTCTGCTCTGGCTGTCTTTAAGGTTCTTTTCAAATTCCCTTACAGTACTTGCTGACTCTTGGTCTTGCCACGGCAGTCTGATACTTTGCATACTTGTTGTAGTATTCATGGATTCTTGGGCTCTTCATATCACTCTTGATACTAGGGATGTGAATCGTTTATCTGACGATTGAAAATATTGGACGATATTTTCAATCTCGTCAGATATTGGGGGGTCCCCGATAGTGATAGGAAACCCCACGAGTAATTTGGTGGGTTTTCGTATCGTTATGGGGGCGGGGGGGGGGGGGGGGGGGCGGGAAGAAAGGGTACTTACAAAAACACAGCCTGACCCTTTAAAATTAGTTCTTTAGTATCCCCCCACCCTCCGGACCCCTCCAACCCCCCCAAAAAAATGTTTAAATACATGGTGGTCCAGTGGGGGTCCCGGGAGCATTCTCCCACTCTCGGGCCGTCGGCTGCCAATAAACAAAATGGCGCCGATGGCCCTTTGCCCTTAGCATGACAGGGTATCTGTGCCATTGGCCGGCCCCTGTCACATGGTAGGAGCAATGGACAGCCAGTGCCATCTGAGGGCCTCAGAGTCTCACCACTAGCACATAAAATTCAGTGGTTTAGTTTTCCAGAAAAGACAGAGAACTTATCATCTGCCATTATTTAAGGTTGATAACCAACATGGAGAAGGCAAATGACCCAGAATCCTCTGCTATCTTAGCCTTCCTGGCTGTATGAACTTCAAATGACTTACTGAGCCTGACCTGGAGGAATTCCAAAGACACCGGGACAGCAGTTGAAGCTGGCGACACTCTGTGATGCCTAATTATAGGGTCACAAAAGTAGAAGGCAATGGTTGGAACATCAGGCTAGATACACTATAGGTACATCTGTAAACACAGCCTAAGATGTGTTAATTGCTCTGACCAACAAGATTCTAACAGAACAAATGACTATCTAAAGAGTGATGGTAAATGGGCCCCACCTTGGAGAATAATGAAGGTAGCTTAGGGATAACCTTATCATACTGTTGACATGACAACATATGTAAATTATTCTCTGGGTAGTCACGCACTCTTAGAATTTCTAACCTAGTGCTATGGGGCAGATTTTAAAATGTACGCCCGATTTTATAACATGCGCGCAGGTGTCTGGTAGCAGGCAGAGATCAGCTGGGGGATTCCTTGCTAACTCGTAGCTGGAATGGAGAGCAGAGCCTAAATACCTGGAGGTAGTGACACCATGCGGTAGGGACACCCCCGAAGTTCCCGCCATGACGTATTCAAAAGGAGGGCCGATGAGCAAGCGCCTGACCTAGGTGACCTCAGAGAGAAAATGGCGAACGCAATCACACATGCTGGACCAGGGACACTGGAGAGGTCGGCGAGGAGATGCAGAGGCAGTGGAGAAAGAGCAAAAAGAGGTGAGAAAGAGGAAAAAGAGGTGAGGCAGAGAGGGTGCAGCCGTCTGCGACCGACAGACGCAACACTTAATCATCAAGTACACTGTGACTTCGCAACCAGGCCTGCTTACCTGGCACGACCCTCTACCAGTGCTGCCTTGAGTTCTTGCTCTGTCCAACCCCGACCGTGTCCTCCATGGGCATCCCCGGCTCCCTCACGGCCTTTGGCATCGCAGCTCTCCTTGCACCGGGGCTCGGCATCCTCCTCGGCATCGGCCCCCTCCCCTAGCACGCGCATGTGGAGCCCAGTGTAACTTAAAGAGCCAAGCACAGGAAGACCTCGGGCGGCACCCGATTCTGACGTCACTCTTGCAAGGTATATATACCTCAGCCCGACCCCTAGCTTGGAGCCTTGGCAATCAGGTCGTACACTCCGGAGTCTCTAGTTTGCCTTACTGCATTCCAGTGTCTTGCTCCTGTGTCTCCTGTTCCAGTCTTTCTGTTCCAGCGTCTCCAGTTCCAGTGTCTCCCATTCCAGCATCTCCTGTGTCTCCTGTTCCAGCGTCTCCTGCTCCTTCGTTTCTCCATTCCTGGTAGTACCCTTCAGACTGCTCTCATGGTACTGACCTTTGCCTGTTCTCTGACTACTCTCTGATTCCCTGACCTGACCTCTGCCTGGAACTCTGACTAGTCTCTGATTCCTGCCTGCCCTGACCTCTGTCAGGAACTCCGACTACTCTTGATCGCCACCTGACCTGACCTCTGCCTGGAACTCCGATTACTCTTGACTGCCACTTGGAACTTGATCTTCTGATGACCTGACTATGCCCGGATTGACCTCTGTTACCGACCCTGCCTGGCTGACCATTCTGGACTGATACTCTGGCCTTGATTCTTGCTATACACTCGGACACTCTCTTCCGGCCTCCTACGACCTCTGGACTTCTCTGTCTGAACACCGACCGCACACCCTTGTTCGTGGTGGGCACTCCTTTGAACTTTCTCTCTCAGAGACCCTGCGAGGCCCGCCTAAGACCAGGTAGCCCGTGTAACCAAGGGCTCAACCTGAGGGAACCCTGGGTTGCTATTGGCAAAGCTCCAGCTAGCCTCTGTCTCCTCCTGTGCTCCACCTCCTGGTGGCAGGCACTCTCCAGGTCCGACCAGAGGGCTGTACCAATCCTGCACCAGGCCAAGGGTCCACTCCCAGCACAACACTGTGAGCATTATTGGCAGAAGTGTAAATCGATTGTAAATCTAATAAGGTGCAAAAATGCTCTCTCAGGTACAGAGATGGTTTGAAAAATGCAAAAAAAGTCTTATTTCTCTTATCAACTAGCTTTAATAATGAATCACCCAAAACACTTTGATGTCAATTTGGCACTGGTCTCAGGGACAGCCAGTGTCTTTTTTAAAGAAAATTCTGTGGGTCAGGAATGAGTGGGCATTACGTCTGCCACTCTTTTGCCTCAGGAACCACATGGAAGGGGTAAGTGAGGTCAGGGAGGTCCCTGTCCCCAGCTCATTTAAGGGGGTGGAAGGAGTGGTCAGAAGGGTGCATGGAGATCCAATATAGGCATTGCTCAGCCCAGTCCTGTAGGCCCCAACCCTGGCTTAGTGCCAAAGCTGTGTTTTAAAAATATTTCTTGGAAAATAGTGCGTACTATTTACCAATAGCATGCAATATTTGCCAAAATGAATAATACCCCTACATTTTTTATTTGGTTTTGTAGGCACCATGCATTTCTGTTGGGTAAAACAAATAGAAATGAAAATGGCCCATTTTGGTTTGGATTACCCGTGTGTATTAAATGACTGAATAGCTCGATTCAATAGTTAAGACATCTTTATCACTAGTAGTGTCAATTACTGTAATTCTCTAACAGGGTCTACTGCAGAGGGCCTTAAAAAGATTTCAGCCCTTTCTAAATACAGTAGCCAGGATAATAACCAGGGCTAAGATCAGAAACGATATCACCGAGATTCTGGAGGAGCTACATTGGCTCCCAATGTAGTGGCAGATTTGATTTAAAATGCTTTCACTTATTTCCAAATGCCTCAATGAAAGAGGTTTGCTATATTTGAGACATGTATTGATACCCTATAAATCTAGCAGAACCCTCCATTCTTTACAGCAAGCTTTACTGTCCTGTCCATACTTAAGCATACGTAGTTTCCACATGCTGATCAGCTGCAATGCCCCTACGCTATGGAATACTGTCCCATTGGAGATCTGATTCAATCAAAATCATCTATTATCATGAAAGTAATTAAAATTATGGAGCTCACAGGCATTTTCATGATTTTTGTCTAGAGTTCTTGGGAGCTATCATTTTAGGATTGTAGTTTGGAAGTGCCAGCCTTTATGTGGAATAGCAGATCTTTCCCTCTGTTCTCTTGTCTTTTTGTCCTACCTTAGTTCTTTTATGCAAACTATGTAGAATTTCTTTTGTTCGTATTTTTAATGTGCTAGAAATAATTTAATGTACTATTTTGTTAGTGTGCATTTGCCCTTGCTTGTTCAAAGGGTATTTTAATGTATTCGCTTATTTATGAAATGCCTTGGGGTTTGCTGAATGAGAAGGCGAAAATCAAGAATGACCAACTAAATAAAGGTATTTTCTTTAAATACAAAATTTGCAAAGCTTTTAAGCATTATATATGTGCCCAACAAAATGTAATATCTTTAAAATCATCCAGAGAGGCAAGAAAGTTATTACACTTTTGAGTAATTCTTATGCTGTACCTTGCCTTTCTATGGGCCTCATTTAAAACTAATTGGCACCAGCATTAAAGGGATAACAGTGAGATGTAAAATGGAAAGCATATTTACAACTCACGATTAATGCTATTAATGCCAGAATTAAGGTCTTATTTACAAAAATGGGCAAAATAGCATTCAGTAAAGCAAACCAAGGCACAGCCTATGTAAATCTAGACAGAGTAATGGAATACAGCTGAATAAATAAAAAATACTGAGCTCAAGCACAGACAGCCTGTATAATGGTATTTTTTTGGAGGAAATTAGCTCTGCAAATAAACTTGCTGGACTAGAGTGAAAACTTAAAGTCAGCAAAAAACAGGGGTAAACTTGGGTTGAGCCCCATGGTAATCTAAGGTCTTAAAATGTTCCTTACTAGTAAAGTATGCATCTCCTCAGAGCCACAGCCATGATGTCAGAGGAGACGCAGTGGTTTTTCCAACATTCCCCAGTCAGGGGTACCTAAGGTTTAGGAGACTGAACATAGCTAAGCTCAAAGGTTTCTCCTTCTGGCTCTGTCTGCTGTGGGAACTGGGGCTTAAGGTTGAAGTCCCTAGATCTCTGGACAGGAAGTGAGTGCTTGGAGCAGCTATGAGGGAGCAATTACTGGAGTGAAAAGGATCTCATTCTGGTGGAGGGAAACTAATTCTGCAGTGGTCAGGGGAAAAAATGAACTCATCTGCTTAATTCAGGAGCCAAAAGGGGGAGTCCCAGAACTGGGGGAATGGAGAGGGTTCTAAAGAGTATTTTGATAGGGATCTGTGCGTCAGAGGAAACCACTGCTGCTTGTTGATGAACTATATTTATGAGACTGTTTGGGCTTGTGTTCTAGATATAAACATACAGGAACATTTGTTTTCAAGTTTGTCGTCATCAATTCTTTCAGTAAAACTTTAATTTTGAAACACCTCAACTTGATGTGGAATTTTTTTTCCCAGTGTGGTGTGTGTGGCCTAACCCTGTGGACACCAAAGCTATTGTTTCTCCCCAATGAAGAACCCCAGGGGCTGCAGTAAGCTAGGTGATACCCTGCAGCACCCAAATGTACCTGTAACCAGTAGCCAAGGAGGACAAGGGGGTTATAGTAAGATCAGATACAGATGAAAAAAGCAGAAAAGACTAATAGCTGATTAAAGGACTCATTTACAAAACTGACTACAAAACAGTAGCTTTGCATTGCTGTGCACACAGCTCTAGATAAAATAAGCTTAGTTTGAAGCCTGAGCTATATACATATGATTGAAATTAGCCTGTTCCCTGCAGATTAGAAATCAGTTGGAAAATAGGGGGAGGTAGTACTCACAGTTTCTAGAAAGAGTGTTGTAGGCTTCCTACATAGTTTTACTGGCCATTTTTTTGTAGGGCAAACCTCAAACTTTGAAATCACTTTTTCAAACATAGGAAATTCATTTTTTGTAACCTTTGAGGTCAATATTCTAAAAGCTCAGAACTTAACAGAGCAATCTCTGAGTTTTAAATTTCCCACCACACTGACAAGCTAACTTTTTTCCAGGGAAGTCATTGCATGGCTAACAAAGAGACAGGTAGGAGCCATCCAGTGCTCCCTCCATGTGACAGGGGCCGGCCAATGGCACGGATACCTTGTCACATGGTAAGGGCAAAGGCCATCGGCGCCATTTTTATTAGTGGCAGCCGACGGCCTGAGAGCGGGAGATCGCTCCCGGGACCCCCACTGGACCACCAGGTACCTGTAAAATGTTTTGGGGGGGGGGGGGGGTCAGGAAGGTGGGGGAAGCTAAGGGATTAGTTTTAAAGGGTCGGGGTGGGATTTTTGTTTATCGGCTCGGGCGCAGCCGATAAACAAAACCGCGATCGGGCCGGACGAAAAAAAAAAAACACGATGTGAATCGGAACCGGAATCCGAATCGATTCTGGTTCCGATTCACATCTCTACTGGTTGGCCTCTTCATCTTGTCATGGACTGGCAGGCTGGAGTCAGGGAGCACCCTCACAAAGGCAGTACAAGGCTGCAGGATGGGACTGGAGCTGGTCTTCTGCCTAAACAACCCACTTCCCCGCAAGTTGAGCCCTTCAGTTCTGGGGCCAGTAGGACTTGTCTTCTGTGGAATATTAGGGCATGAACTAGGAGCTGAGTACAGGCTAGGAGCAGTAATCAGATATAGGCTGGAAGCTGAGGGCAGATATAGGCTAGGAACTGGATACAGCTACTAGCTGAGAGCTGAATATAGGTGCTGACTGAGGACTGGATATATGTACTGGTTGGGGCTGGATACAGAGCACAAGTTGGGGCTGGATCTGAGGCAAAAGTTGAGTAAGGCCTAGGGAATAGACAAGTGACTGAACTGGACTGGGCAGGACTAGACACAGACAAGACTGGACTGGACTAGACAGGTAACAGGAAACAAGAAAGCCCAACAGGGCACAAGACTGGTCAAGATAATCCCAGTAAGCCCAGAGGCCGTAAATTAAGACAGCAAAGCCCAGGAAGGCACAGAGCATGGAAGGAAAGCCTGAGAGACTGCAGAGGAAGGCCAGAAGGCCTAGAAGGGCTCAGAGCAAGTCATGAGGCCAGGAGAGGCCACAGAGCAAGGTGAAAGGCCAAGACAAGGCAGGAGGTCCAGATGGGCCACAAGGCAAGCAGAAGGGACAGGCCACAAGGCAAGGCAGGAGGCCCAGAAGCCACAAGTCTAGGCAAGGCAAAAGGCTTTGAGACCATGAGACTAGCAAAGCAGTAAGCCTGGGCCACAAGACTAGATAAGGCAGGGGGCATGGAAAATATGAGACTAGGCAAAGCAGGAGGCTTAGAGGCCATGATACTAGGGAAGGCAGGATTCCCAGCGGCCACGAGGCTAGGAGAGGTAGAAGGCCTAGAGGCCACAAGGCTAGGCAAAGCAGGAGGCCACAAGGCTAGGCAAGATAGAATAGTGAGGTAAGAGTGGCCAGGTCAGAGAGCTGAGGCACTGAGGCATTGAGCAGACTGGGTTAAGTATGGCTAAGGTTTGAACATAGTAGGATCAGTGAGGAAATATTTGGCAAGATAGTGAGAAGGCTTGCTGAAGACTTCTAGTCGAGGGAAGAATAGATAGCAGGCTGAACCTTGGCATGGGAATACTGCACAGCAAGCAACATTTTGACAGATGCTTATCTATAATGGGTGTTCTCATTCAACAGCAGGGTGAATGAGCCATGCAAGTGAATGATGCCATCCAATGATGCTGACTTGAATTATTTCTTTGAAAGATGTAGAGAAGCCAGGAAAGTGTTTCCTAGCAATAGCAGAACTTCCTGTCCATTTACTTATTTTAAAGATTTATATCCTATGTGTTCCATTGTTCACAGCAAGTTACAATTAAATAAACATAGCAATGAAAAACAAGCATAACACATAAATTAAAAAAATTACCAATCAGTTTAAGCATGAATGATATTTTAGAAGTGAGACTACATTGCCAAACGTATATTCAGGTAAGGAGAAATAACTAAGTCATCACCCACCAGGAAGGTCTAGCTCTTTAAAAGCCATCTGGAATAAATGGGTTTTTGGCTGTGATTTAAACATGTTTGGACAGGAAATTAAGTGCAGCTACTGTGGTAAAGAATTCCATAAACAAAGGCTTGCGATGGAGAATTTTGGGTTGTGGACTTCACCAAGATGAGTCTATTGAATAGACAGTACTTCAAATAGGCCACAGTCAACAGAACACAATGATAGTATGCAGTGTTAATGGCTTTGTGAATCAACATACACACCTTATATTTCACCCTCCATTGAATCAGCAACCGATGGAGGGATTTTAAAATAGGAGTAATAGCCTAAGAAGACAACTTCAAGCAAAGGAGGAGGGATTTGTATTGCTGATTATCCTGCTGTTTCAGGCAACCAAACTATTTTCTCCATAGACAAGAAGAGCTAATCAGCTACACAAGTGGGAATTCTTAGCTATAAATAACAATCAAACGGTCAATAAAAGAGTTAATATTCTTTTATTTGTAAGCAAATGTTACAAGCTAGACTTTAAAACAAAATTACTAACTATATAAATAGACATGGCTTCATGGAGAATCAACATGGTTTTAGCAAACAGAAGCTTACTTTACAAATGTATTGGAATTTTTGAAGACGTCGATAAAGTGTATTTGGATTTTCAGAAGGCATTTGACAAAGTTCTCCATGAGAGGATCTTCAGGAAATTAAAAAGTAATGGGATAGGAAGCAGTGTCCTAATGTGAATTGGTTACTGATTAAAAGACAGGAAACAGCGGGAAGGACTAAATGGTCAATTTTTCAAATGGGGAAAGGTCATTAGTGGAGTACCGCAGGGATTTTGTACTGGGACCTGTGCTGTTTAACATATTTATAAATGAATATCAATACATGACTTAACTGTTGCAGTTCCATAGAGCTAGCATGGTCTCTGACATTCCCTTTACTTTTTCAAAAATAAAAATAATCTGTGCTTATCCCATGCTTTCTTTATATCATTTACTGTTTTTACCTCACCGCTTAGTCTAGGGATTATTCCTTGCATCCAACACCTTTTCTGTAAAGAAAAGGGAACAGTGAGTGAGGTGATCAAATTTGCAGATAACAGTCATAACACAAAATTATTCAAAGTTGTAAAAATACCACCAGATTGTGAGAGACTGCATTAGATCCTTGCAACACTTGGAGTCTGAACTTCTAAATGGTAGATGAAATTTAAAGTGGAAAAGAGGAAAGTGATGTTCATAGCAAAATATAATCCCAATTATAGGTACAAAATGCTGGGATCCATATTAGGAGTCCCCACCCTAGGAAACAAAATTGCAGTCCTTATGGTCAATACATTGAAATCCTCACGTCGATGTACAGTGGTAGTCGACAAAACAAGTAGAATGCTAAGAATGATCCAAAAGGATATGGAAAATAAAACAGAAAATATCATATTGCTCTAGGGATGTCCAGAGGGATGGCATACGTTGCATTCGTAATTCATATTCGTCGGGGGGCAGATACGTTGCATTCTGCAAGGGGGCCCCCCAATACGTTCATGTGTTCATTCTTATTCGTTTCCTGGCTAAAATTGAATTAACTACAACCCCCCCCCCCCCCCATCCTCCTGATCCCCCAAGACTTACCAAAACTCCCGGGTGGTCCAGCGGGGGTCTGAGAGCCATCTCCTGCACTCACGCCGTTGACTGCCGGTATTCAAAATGGCGCCGATAGTGTTTGACCTTACTATGTCACAGGGGCCACTGGGGCCATTGGTTGACCCCTGTGACATAGTGAGGGCAAAGGCTATCGGTGCCATTTTGAATACTGGCAGCCGATGGCCTGAGTGCAGGAAGTCGCTCCCAGACCCCCGCTGGACCACCAGGGACTTTTGGCAAGTCTTGGGGTACCCATGTCTTGGGGGATGCTCCTGACCCCGCAAGACTTGCCAAAAGTCCCTGGTGGTCCCGCGGGGGTCCAGGAGCGACCTCCTGCACTCGGGTCGTCAGCTGCCAGTATTCAAAATGGCGCCAATAGCCTTTGCCCTTACTATGTCACAGGGGCCGACCAATGGCGCCAGTAGCCCCTGTGACATAGTAAGGACAAAGGCTATCGGCGCCATTTTGAATACTAGCAGCCGACGGCCGAGTGCAGGAGATCACTCCCGGACCCCCGCTGGACTACCAGGGTCTTTTGGCAAGTCTTGTGGGGGTCAGGAGGGTCTCCCAAGACTTACCAAAAGTCCCTGGTGGTCCAGCGGGGGTCCGGGAGTGATCTGCACTCAGGCCATCGGCTGCCAGTAATCAAAATGGTGCCGATAGCCTTTGCTCTTAGTATGTCACAGGGGCTACCGGTGCCAGTGGTCAGCCCCTGTCACATGGTAGGAGCACAAGATGGCGCCGGCCATCCATTGCTCCTACCATGTGACAGGGGCCGACCAATGGCACCGGTAGCCCCTGTGACATAGTAAGGTCAAAGGCTATCGGTGCCATTTTGAATACCGGCAGCCGATGGCGTGAGTGCAGGAGATGGCTCCCGGACCCCCCACTGGACCACCAGGGAGTTTTGTTAAGTCTTGGGGGGGTCAGGAGGGTGGGGGTTTTGTTTAAATTTGCTCCTTTAGACGGACGAATAATTCAGTGAAGATTCATTGTATTCGTGGGGAATCACGATACATTTCGCTTCCCCATGAATACAACGAATATGGCCCTATATGTTGCAGATTACCAATAAGTTGGAAACAAATGCACATCCCTAATTTCCTCTGTATCGTGCCATGCTACAACTGTACCTTGAGTATTGTGTGCTGTTCTGGTTGATCCATCTCAAGAAAGACATAGTGGAACTAGAAAAGGTGCAGAGGAGGGCAACAAAATGATTAAGGGGAAGGAACAGCTCTCCTATGATGAGAAGCAACATGGGTTAGGGCTCTTCAGCCTGGAAAAGAGATGATTAAGAGGGTGCAAGATAGAAATTTATAAAATTATGAGTGGAGTGGAATGAGTAAATAAAATATGTGTTATGCTGGTAGACCCTTAGACCAAGGGGGATTTGACGCTACCTGTGCAAAGGACCACCACAGGCCCCCACCATCAGTAGGTGGAAGAAGAGACACCATGGCACAAGCTGAGGTCAGGAACAGGCAATAATGCTTGAGGTTGAGATCCAGGCAAAGGTCAAGGCAGGCAGTGTAGCTCATGGTCAAGATCCAGGCAAGGGTTGAGGCAGGTGGTGTACACTGAAGGTCAGAATCCTGTCCAAGTTGAAGCCAAGTGCACTCCGAGGAAAGAAAGAGGAAGGCAAGGAACACAGAAGGAACTCAGGAAAGGTAATTCACTTCTCAGGAGCAAGGACACCTTTTGCCAAAGCAAAAGCTGGAAGCAGGGTCCAGCCTTATATAGGGCTAGAGTGATGATGTCATCAAGGAGGGTCGCAAAGCGTTTCCCACCTTGTGCCCTTTAAATCTCGAGGAAAGGCAAGCATGTGTGCCTAGGGAGTCTTGATGCAAGGATGGAAGTCGGTGCCATCCTCCCACTACAGAGAGGAAGCGCGACGGTTCTGGCGGCATTCAGAGCCGCATAGGGACAGTGGCGTCAGCGGCACATTGAGTGCAGTGGTACTCAGGGCCTCAAGGATTCAAGGCCACATTGGCCGCAGTTCCCTGCCGCTACAAGAGAGCCCGGGACTGTCTTTGCCGTAGCGTCAGGTTAGTTCCTGTGCATGTTCCTACCCGGCACACGCACATGTACACCCGATTTTATAACTTGCGTGCGCAGGCACGTGCAAGTTATAAAATTAGGGGAAAGCACATGCAAGGGGGTGCACAATTGTGCACCCTGCGTGCCAAGCTATGCTGCTTTCCCCCATTCCCTCCCCCCTAACCTGACTTTCCCACCCCTCCCCCTAACCCTACTCTAACCCCCCCCAAATTTTTAATTAACCTTTTGAGCCGACTGCCAGCGCGCGATCCCAAGCACAGCGGCAAATGGCCGCTGTGCCTGGAGCCTCTAACCCCATCCCGCCCACACCCTGCCTACACCCCGCCCCCTTTCCACCCCTTTAGTAAAGCCCCGGGGCTTACACATGTCCAGGGGCTTTACGTGCATCGCCGGGCTTTTTGAAAATAGGCCCAGCGCGTAGACCCGGTTATGCGTGTAACCCTTTTAAAATATGGCCCATTATTTTTAAAGAATTATTTTATACCTTATGATTTATGCATCAGAGCTCAGCATACAATCAAGCTGTGGAATCTATTTCCAGAGGACATAATCAAGGCATCTAGCATAGTAGGGTTTAAAAGAGGTTTGGACAAGTTCTTGGAGGAAAAATTAATAAAAGATAATTTGCCAGATAGACTAAAGAAAGGTATTGCTATCTGAATACTTGTAACCTAGACTGGCCACTGTCAGAGACATGATGAAGGACAAACTGAAATAATAAAAATGGGCCCTAGGGGGATAGATTTGGATTCTAACCCTCAAAGAGAATTGCATGGCAAATTGACCAAATCTACTGTCACACTGAAAGTCAATGCCTAAACAACAATGTAATGTAAATGTGTGAGCAGAAATCCACATTGCATCCTTGCAAATTTGCTCAATGGAGATCAATCTCAAATGGGCTACCAATGCAGCCATGGCTCTGGCATTATGGCTTTCCAGAGTCAGACTTCTTTGGGCACAACAAAAAGAAATGCAATTGCTATTCAATTGAAGAAGACAAAAGAACGAATCATTTTGCTCTCAACATCCAAGACTGAGGGCCAGAGACTGGAGGTTAAGAAGAAATAAGATTCTGCATTATCAGTGTTGCATATTTCCCCAATTCAGTGGATTCCTTGATGAAAAGCTCTTAAAGGAGTAGAAGCCAAACATGAGATTCATAGTTTCTTCTTTGTTTTAGTAAGGTCTTGAAAACCAGGGCAATTGAAGGATGCACACACAGAAGACCTGCTCCCCAGTGAAAGAAGAAGACATTGACACTAATCTGCCATCTGATCTCCTCTTGAAGCAGATGATTGGTACTTTCTATTCAGCAAAATTATGAAAAGATTTATCTCAGGTGTTCACCACTCTAGGAATAACCTGTTTGCTACATCTAATCCAGGGATTATTCAGAGGGATTTAATAGTTGATTGAGATTGTCTGTCAGGATATTCTTTTTTTCCTAATGTGTGTGTGACACTTAGGGTCATCCTGTGAGAGATGGCCAAGTTGTACAACTTGACAAGCTTTTGACATAAATGGAATAAACCCATTCTTCACTGCTTGCGCAGGAAGGAAAGAATTACCTGATTGTCTGTTTGTATCAGGAAAATTTTGCTGACCATCTGATCTCTGAACATTTTTAGAATGTTTATTAATGCCTGAAACTGATTTGCAGATATTTTCCTGAACAGACCAGGGGCCTGTCAGAAACATTTAGAGAAGAGATAACCTCAGAGCCAAATTGGCATGGGAGAACCACCAAGACAGAGAATCTCTGAGCTATTCTGTGACATGGAGAGGGCCAGGGCAAGGGCATTAGGCACCCTAGGTAAACCTTTAATCTTTTGCCCTTCTTACACACCTAACTACTGGCAGCAGTTCTAGCATCCCTCTCAGTATCCACCTTTTACTCTACTTTCAGCCTCTACCAAGCCCTGTACCCCCATTCACAGTGTCCATCATCTTTTCTCTCTAGCCCTCTGTCCAGTATCTTCCCTCCCCCCAGCATCCTCCTATTTCGCCCCTTCACTTCTTGCTTAGCACACCAGCATTACTACAATCTCTTTCCTATTTTTTGCAATGCCCAGCATCCTCTTTCTCTCTCTCTCTCTCTCTCCACCCCACCCTCACCTTCTCAGCATCTCTTTCTTTCCACCTGCTCAGCACTCTCTCTCCACAACTTCCCTGCCACCCAACTTCCTCTGTCTCCACTCCCTCCTTCTCCCTTGTGAATCTGTGCCTTAATAGTGGCTAAGTAGCACCTAGAGGTTTCAAGGATATTTGTCACGCCACAAAGTTTTGGTGCTTCAGATTGCTACCTAATTTGTCTAATTCAAGACCTGATCCTAGACATAGATGGACTCCTTTAGTCGTCTCTGACTTGATGCCACTGAGATTAAGGCCCATTGGTCTTGTTGCATGTGAAAATGTGCCATGGGAGTTACAACATCAACATATTCCAGGATTACTCTCAAAAACTCTCCATGCTATGAATACTAACTCAGTGATCCTGTTGACATGGTGGCAGATTTTGTCTAATAGAGATGTGCATTTGTTTTCATTGCTTTGGTAGTTTATGCTTGCAAATTTTTTCCTTGCATAAAATTTGATTTTATGTGCTTAAGTGCAAGCTACACACATAAAATCATATTTTATTTTATGCACACAAAATGTCATTTACATGCATAAACAACTGAAATGAATGAAAAAAAGCACAAAAAAAATTGAAACTAGTTAATGAACACAACTGAAAATTATTTGTGTGCACATTACTATTGTTTGAGTGTAGAGATATGTGTGGAAACACTTTTTAGTTTGGTTCATTATTTCAGTTTGGTTTCCTTTTTTATTTGTTTTGTTTGTTTCGGTTTCCAAATTCATTCAGTTAATTCATGTTTCCATTAAAGTCACTGGGGGAAGCAATGCATCCTATTATGGACTCTAACATTGGAGCTTTCTATCCAAATGTAATGAAACTTGTAGGTAAGTATCAATAGCAGAGGGAACAGCATTCAAAGACAACAAGCATGGGAAAAGTGGCAGCAACAGTGGCATGAATAGCCCAAGGCACTGTGAGAGATCATAGAAGAATGAGCAATGTTATGTACAGCCCATGACACCATGAGAGGGACAAAACATCATAAAGAGTGGCTAGAACACTCCTAGAGGGTCAGAGCAGTATCAACAGTGGTAGGAACTAGGGGTGTGCATTCGTTTTGAACTTAAATGTAAAATGCAACTTTTTTTTTTTTTTAACTTAAAAAAGTGATGAGGCGAAAACGATCGGATTTCCAACCTATTCAACATAGCTATGTTGAATAGGTTGGAAATCGCGATTGTTGATCCTAAATAAAAATTTAAACCCCTCACCCTCCTTAATCCCCCCCCAAGACTTACCAAAACTCCCTGGTGGTACAGCAGGGAGTCAGGATGCCATTTCTGAACTCCTTTGCGAGGAGCACGTGACGTCGGCGTCACGTCGGAGTGATGCGGGGTCAGGAGGCCCCCCCAAGCTGGCACGTACGCTCCGGGACCCTCGTTGCACCCAAAAGGAACTTTTGGCCAGCTTGGGGGGACCCCCCCCAAGCTGGCCAAAAGTTCCTTTTGGGTGCAACGAGGGTCCCGGAGCGAACGCGCGGGGAATCACGTGACGCCGCGTCACTCCGACGTGACGCCGACGTCACGTGCTCCTCGCAAAGGAGTTCAGAAATGGCGTCCTGACTCCCCGCTGGACCACCAGGGAGTTTTGGTAAGTCTTGGGGGGGGGATTAAGGAGGGTGAGGGGTTTAAATTTTTATTTGCACGTATGGACATAGACTCAACTTAAGGAATTCTCCATATTTCCATATTGACCAAAATTGACCCCCCCTTTCGACTTATGGACTTATGAACATAAACTTTTGCTCTGCACATCCCTAGTAGGAACACTTCCAAGACACTGAGAAGGGGGCAAAGAAGCAAAAATAGTGGCATTTAACTCTTGAAGGCACCAAAAGAGGGGGCAAAGGTAATTACAGCAATGGCATAAATACCCCCAAAGCATCAAAAATGTCAGAGCAACACAACACTGCAAGATACCAAGAGAGGGATACAGGGCACAACCAATAGAGGAGAAAAAGGAATCAGCAACAGAGATATGGAAACCCCAAAGCACCAAAGGAGTAGCAAAAAACACAACATTGGCATGAAGATCCCAAGCAGCATAAAAGGGGCAAAGAGCACCAACGACAGTGGAATGTACAATCCAAGGCATCAAAAGAAGGGCAAAACACACAATCAGTTGCATTAGGACCCCAAGGCACCCAAAGAGGAGAAAGTGGCACAAACAGTAGAATGCACAAGGCTTAGAGTGAGGGCGATGGCAGCAAGCACACTGGCATCAACACCCAAGGTATAGATTGAGAGATCTAGAAGGACGTACAGTGTCATCGCCAGCTCAATACAAAGAGGTAAAGCACAGAGTGCAGAGTGCCTCACTCTGCACAGAGTGCAGAGTGCCTCACTCTGCACAGAGTGCAGAGTGAGGCAGCAAGAGGAGAGGCATCACACTACAAAGAGCTGATCGAAGAGAGAGGCATGGCAGAAGGAGCTTTCTCTCACATCAAGACCTTAGATCCTTTGTCTTGATCCACAGAAAAACTGCTTGAACACCTTCCACTACTAATACTTAACATTTCTATAGTTCTACTCGACATACGCAGCACTGTAAAATATACAAAAAAAGACAATCCCTGCTCAGTAGAACTTACAATCTAATCAAGACAAGCATACAGGTCAAGAGATAATAGTTGCAATTAGTTAATTAGGTTGAAGGTGTTGCGATCCCAGGCCATGCCCCGGGACCTTCACTTACTTCTGCCCCTGTCCGGGCCGCTGGTTACTTGTCCGGGCCTGTTCAGGCCTCCGACGCGGCGCTCCCTCCTCGAGGGAGACGCCAGTGTTCCGCCACTGCTGGCCCCACCCCCTACGCGCGTGCGCCAGAGCCCCTCATTTAAAGGCACCAGTGGGGAAACTCCAGCACCACCCTCAAGCTGATATCAGATGCTGCAGGGATATTTAAACCCTGCAGCCACACTCCTACCTCGCCTTGCAATGAGGTTTGCTCTTAGGAGTTGCTAGTTGCTGTCCCCGGACCCCCAGCTATCTTGGCTTTGGACTGACTTCTGGCTTCTGACCCTGCTTTGTCCCTTGACTCTGACTTCAGCTTCTGCCCCTGGTTTTGGCTTTGGACTTCTTACTTCTGGCTTCTGACCCTGCCTCATCCATCGACTCCGACTTCAGCTTCCGCCCCTGGTTTTGGCTTCGGACTTCTGACTTCTGGCTTCTGACCCTGCTTCGTCCATCAACTCTGTCTTCAGCTTCCGCCCCTGGTTTTGGCTTCGGACTTCTGACTTCTGGCTTCTGATCCTGCTTCATCCATTGACTCCAATTTCAGCTTCCTCGTCGTCTACAGATATCCAGTACTCGCTTGCCTAGAGGATTCTCCTAAGTCCCAGCGGCTCGGGCTCTCACAGGCTCCTCCCGGGGGAGCCGCGGGCTTCCGAGAGTGAAGACTCTTCTGGCCTCCAGGGCCCAGCCACTCCCATCGACCATCTCTTCAGCCGCTTCCTTGATCCTTGGTCGCATAGGGTCACACCTAAGTGCAAGAGGCCCGGGTCCCTACGGCTCCTTCTGGGGGGATCTCGGGTCTCCAGTGGTGAAGCCTTCTTCGGAACACTTCTTCAGCGCCACCTACTAGCTGCGACACCCATTGTGGGTCCCCACAGTACAACACCTGCAGTCTCAGCCGTCTCAAGGGTCCACAACCAAAACAGAAGGTGGACCATTAGGCTTAAAATTGAAAACCAACCTCAAAAAGGTAGGTTTTTAGTTGGATTTAGACAAGGAAAGAGAAGGAGCATGATGCACCAGCTCAGAAAGTATATTCCAAGCACATGGTACAGCCAGGTGGAAAGCATGGAATCGGGAATTGGCGGTAGAGGAGAAGAGCATAGATAGGAGTGGCTTGTCTGATGAGCAGAATGCATGAGGAGGGATGGAGAGACAGATAAGACAGGAAAGGTAGTGAAGAGCTACAGAGTGAAGACACGTAGGTGAATAAGAGAAGCCTGAACTGCATGTAGGAATGGATAGGGAGCCAATGCATTGACTTCAGAAGAGGGGTTGTATGGATGTAGTGACTTTGGTGAAAGATAAGTCATGCAGCTAAATTTAGGATAGATTGTAGTGGAGAGAGATGGCTCGCTGAGAGACCTGTAAGGACAGGTACAATATAAGGGGAAGAGATGAGAGAGTAGATAAGGGTTCTAGTAGTGTGTTCAGAAAGAAAGGGAAAGATTTTGGCTATGTTACAGAGAATAAAAATGGTATGTTTTAGCAGAGTTTTGGATATGAGTAGAGAAGAAGAGAAATGACTCGTAGGTTATTGACTGAGGAGACTGGGAGGAAGAAATAGAGAATGAAGGAAGAGGGGAAGTGGGCTTGAGGGAAAGATAAGGAGCTCAATCTTAGGCATGTTGAGTTTAAGGTGAGGTGGGACATCTAGGCAGCAATGTCAGATAAGCAGGCTGGGACTGGATTGCTGATGAAATTACTGATGGAGAGAGGTAAATCTGAGAATCATTGACATAAAAATGGTATTGAAAGCCTTGAAAGGAAATCAGAGTACCAAGGGAATTAGTATACGGGAAGAAGAGAAGAGGACCCAGGACAGAATCCTGAACCACACCAATTGATATTGGAATGGAAGTAGAAGAGAATCTGCCAGAGAAAATACTTACCGCTTAGAATTTTAGATAATGCGGTATTTAAATGTTTTAATAAATAAGTAAATAAATAAATGTGTGATGGGAGAGGTAAAAAGATAATCAAGACAGAACAGAGTCCCATAATCCAAGTGAAGACAGAGTATCAAGGAATAGGTGGAGATCAACAGTGTCAAAAGCTGCAGATAGGTCAAGGAGGATAAGGACTTAATGAAGGCCTTTGATTTTAGCCATTAAATAGATCATTTGAAACTCTGACAAAGGCTGTTTCAGTTGAATGTAGAGGGCAAAAACCAGACTGGAGTGAATCAATACGGCTTGAGATACAAGAAAGTCAAGATGGTGGTGGTGAACAGCACGTTCAAGTAGCTTGGAGGCAAAAGGGAGGATGGAGATCGGATGATAGTTGGCAGGACAGGCAAGGTCCAGTGAAAGTTTTTTTAAGGAAAGGTATAATCATACCATGTTTGATGGCAGGAGGAACAGATTGAGGATGTGACTGATGAAAGAATGACTTCAGTGAAGATCTGTATCTTTAGTATAACTGGTGTTTATCATGAGCTTGTTGAAGTAAACCTAACCTCTATGCAATCTTTCAGGGTCTTTCATCATGTTGTGTTAGGGCCTTAACACTAGCATTAAGGCTATAATGCTATAATGTCTTAAATAGCACAACATATGCTAATATCACATTAAGTTATGCAAGTGGGAGGAATTGGAGGAGAGAGAGAAACAGAGACTCCCTAGAGAGCACTATGTAAATTTACTATTTATACCACTATAAGAGGGGGCACTTTTACCTCGGGATGGGGGTTGGGGGGGGTAAGATTTGGGGGAGGAGAAGTTTTACATACACAGTCAGAGATCCGAACAGCAAAGTTGACATCACTGAAGATTTTCTGTCATTTGGAGCGATGAAAGGTAAAAGAGGAGTTGATTTGTACAATGTACTCTCTACCTAGCTTGATTAAGTCCTTATCCATTCCTATATACAGTTCAAGCTTCTCTTATTCACTTACAAGTGCCTTCACTTGATTAAGCTAGGTAGAGAGTACATTGCACAAATCAACTCCTCTTATACCTTTCATCGCTCCAAATGACAGAAAATCTTCAGTGATGTCAAATTTGCTGTTCAGACCTCTGACTGTGAATGTAAACTGCTCCCCTCCCCCCCAACTAAGCAACCCCACCCTGAGTTAAAAGTGCCCTCTCTTACAGTGTAAAGTTACATACCATTCTCTACAGAGGCTCTCTCTCTCTCTTTCTCTCTCTTTCCCCTCCCCCCCCCCCTTGTATCAGACCTTAAAATTTCCAGCTTTTTATTCAGTTTGACCCTAACAGATAAACACAGGTTATAAAATACTATAGTAGGTCACCACACACTTATGGGGCTACACAGAATTCTTTGAAAGTTGCCCTCCTTGGTTATTTACTGAAAGTCCTAGAAATTTAGTTTTAAAAACTCAAATAAAGAAATTTGCACAGGGCAGCTTTTCTCAGAATCCATTTATCATTCTTGAACATTTCCACAGTACTGGTTGTGCTATATTTTACCTTGGATTTATGCTAAAGCTTTATTTTAACTGCCATCTTAAAGCATATTCTAAGCTATTTACAAGGCCATATAACAATAGATGAAATTTCTAATTCATATTTGCTCATACATGCTTATATTTCACAGTCAATTTTTAAACAATTATTTTATTCCTTATGTATTATGCATCAGAGCTTCTTTTATATATTCACTATTATAAAGCTTTCTACTAGATAGCACAACAGTGAAATTAGTCACAATATTGGAATTAAAATGCATTTGGAACTTGCCTTTAAAAGAAAGAAATTGGAGTTTTCAGTGAATTATAAATAAATGATTAGTGCTAACTTGTGATTTGGGCTCTAAAAGATGAATCCATGATTTGACATATTTGGATTACCCCAAGGAAACAGTATTTAAGCTAATTCTGAAGCATAATGATTAATCAATAAATAATTCAAGGCTCATAAGTAGGTAAAACTTCAATGCAATGACATATGGGAACACAAATACATAAACATTTGTAAGCAAGGCAATTAATATTCAAACCATAATTATTTATACATGTGCTGAAGAGCTAGCGACAGTGTGTATGAATATTTATAAGCAGTAATATACAGAAATGGTTGAGTAGTAGAGCAGGTACTATAACGATGAAGGCAAAAATGTCCCTCTTGCTTTCAAACATAGGCCTAGACTCATCATTTTGCTATGCTTCGCATGAATAATGCCCGCAATAAAAAAAGGGGTGTGGTTAGGGTAATTTTTGAGTTGCCACAACATGCGCTATTTTAGTGCTTTGCATAGGTATTTTACTGCAACATGTGTTGAATTTATCACACCCACGATATTTTCCCTTCACAAGCATTTGGGCTGTTCCTGGCAAGAGAGAGAGAGAAAGAGTGAGAGAGACTCTTTATAAGGCTCTCGTATTAGGGATGTGAATCGTGTCCTCGATCGTCTTAACGATCGATTTCGGCTGGGAGGGGGAGGGAATCGTATTGTTGCCGTTTGGGGGGGTAAAATATCGTGAAAAATCGTGAAAAATCGAAAAAATGTAAAATCGCAAAACCGGCACATTAAAACCCCCTAAAATCCACCCCCGACCCTTTAAATTAAATCCCCCACCCTCCCGAACCCCCCCCCAATGACTTAAATAACCTGCGGGTCCAGCGGCGGTCCGGAACGGCAGCGGTCCGGAACGGGCTCCTGCTACTGAATCTTGTTGTCTTCAGCCGGCGCCATTTTCCAAAATGGCGCCGAAAAATGGCGGCGGCCATAGACGAACACGATTGGACGGCAGGAGGTCCTTCCGGACCCCCGCTGGACTTTTGGCAAGTCTTGTGGGGGTCAGGAGGCCCCCCCCAAGCTGGCCAAAAGTTCCTGGAGGTCCAGCGGGGGTCAGGGAGCGATTTCCCGCCGCGAATCGTTTTCGTACGGAAAACGGCGCCGGCAGGAGATCGACTGCAGGAGGTCGTTCAGCGAGGGTTCCGGCGCCTCGCTGAACGACCTCCTGCAGTCGATCTCCTGCCGGCGCCATTTTCCGTACGAAAACGATTCGCGGCGGGAAATCGCTCCCTGACCCCCGCTGGACCTCCAGGAACTTTTGGCCAGCTTGGGGGGGGCCTCCTGACCCCCACAAGACTTGCCAAAAGTCCAGCGGGGGTCCGGAAGGACCTCCTGCCGTCCAATCGTGTTCGTCTATGGCCACCGCCATTTTTCGGCGCCATTTTGGAAAATGGCGCCGGCTGAAGACAACAAGATTCAGTAGCAGGAGCCCGTTCCGGACCGCTGCCGTTCCGGACCGCCGCTGGACCCGCAGGTTATTTAAGTCATTTGGGGGGGGTTCGGGAGGGTGGGGGATTTAATTTAAAGGGTCGGGGGTGGGTTTTAGGGGGTTTTAGTGTGCCGGCTCACGATTCTAACGATTTATAACGATAAATCGTTAGAATCTCTATTGTATTGTGTTCCATAACGGTTTAAGACGATATTAAAATTATCGGACGATAATTTTAATCGTCCTAAAACGATTCACATCCCTATCTCGTATAAGTAAACTATTTACACCACTGTAGGAGGGTCAACTAGTAACGCGAGGTGAGGTTTTGGTGGTTCTCTAGGGTTTGGGGGGCAGTTATACATGCACGGACAGAGGTACGAAGAGCACAGGACAGCTCAGTGAACATTGATGTGATTTGGAATGAGAAACTGCCCCCCAAACCCTAGATCACCACCACCAAAACCTCACCTTGCATTACTAGTTGACCCTCCTACAATGGTGTAAATAGTTTACTTATATGAAAGCCGTAGAAAGAGTCTTTCTTTCTCTCTCTCGGATTTGAGATAAATATTGTATCATATTGCAAATCCCAGTCCTGGGCATAATGCCAGGAATAAAGATATAGTTATTTCTTGCGTTATAACATGTGTTATGCTATCGCACGCAATGTTAAACACCCATCATTTTCATAAACTCCTCCCCTTTGACTAAATTTGCATACACATCTCATAATGCGAAAAATAACACATGCGTTGTAGCGTTATCGGGGGCATTAAGACCCTAATGCATTGATGAATGACCCTGATAGTGTGTTTATACACATTGGGGTAGATTTTCAAAGGGTTAGGCACGTAACTTACGTGCGTAACCCCGAAAAACCTTCCCCTGCGTGCGCCGAGCCTATTTTGCATAGGCTCGGCAGCACGCGCAAGCCCCAGGACGTGCGCATGTCCCGGGGCTTTGAAAAAGGGGAGGAACCGAGGCCTCCGGCACAGCAGCTGTGCGGGGCATGGCGCGCCGGCAACTGGCCAGCGTGCGCAAGATATGCCTGACAGAGGCAGGCATAAAAAATAAAGCAAGGTGGGGGAGATTTAGGTAGGGCTGAGAGGTGGGTTAGATAGGGGAAGGGAGGGGAGGGGAAGGTGGGGGGGACCGGAAGAAAATCGGAGCGGCCTTGGAGGGAATGGGGAAAGCCATCGAGGCTCCCCTAGGGCTCGGCACGTGCAAGGTGCACAAGTATGCACCCCCTTGCGCGCACCAACCCTGGATTTTATAACCTGCGCTCGGCAGCGCGCACATGATATAAAATCGGGTGTACATTTATGCACGCTGGGTAGCGCGCACAAACGTACCCCGCACACGCTCGTTTAAAAATCTGCCCCATTGGGGTGAATTTTCAAAGGCTTAGTCAGGATCTGCATATAATATCAGGACGTATGTGGGCAGATGGGCTGAATTTATGCACATACATTTTTTGTTCCCTAAAAGCACTTGCAGACTTCTAGTTGCATTAAAGAGAGATGTTGGAGGAGGGAAAGGGTGCATGGTTGAAAACTAGGAGCATGCATTTAAGTTTTAAAAATGTATGCATATAGCAAGCATGCCACTATTGCATGTACTTTATGCTATCCTTCGACATCACTTACATGTACACATGTGCTTTTCAATGCAAAACAAGCTGAGGTTCAAAGATAATGTCCATGGGTACCTGTGCTGGAACATCAGATGGGTTTATGTGGGCTGGAAAGTACCCGTGTACTTTTGAAAATTAGGGACCATAGTGAACATTTTCTCCTTTCTACATTTCATTGTCTAACACAGTGGTTCTCAACCTTTCTAATGCCGTGACCCTGCAATACAGTTCCTCATGTTGCGGTGACCCCTCGCCCCGCCCTCGCCCCGTGAGGGTGGGGTGAGGGCGGGGCTTTGGTCATATGGGGGCGGGGTTATGGATGGGGTTGGATTTTAGTGCACACTTATCATTTAATTATGACATTTATAATGTGAATGTAACTCAACTCACCATAGGTTCTCACATGCATGGCACACTGACCCATGATCGTCACGGGGCTAGATGTAAAAGTACAGTTTGTATCCACAGGAACCCCCCTGACCCACAATAATGGATGTAAAGCAGAATTATGACATTCCCCATACAACTCACCCTACAAAAAAGATATTCTGGTTCTAGTGACATCTCAGTAACAGCAACTCAAACTCCTTCTATTTCCAGGCTCAATAGCCCTACTTATGAAAAGACAGCAGTTTACCACCAATGCATGTCCTCTGAGAAAACACAACAAATAAGACCGATACAAATGCTTACATGCTAGCAAAATATCTCATCTCGGTAACAGACACAGAACCGACCTAACATACTCCCAGGATCTGTAGTAATGCACATAAACTAATCCGCACACAGTTACACCTGTATTATGGAATACACTCAAACAGGAGCAACCCTATCTATGAAAAGGCAACACTACAAATATTAAATCAGGTCCTAAAAACCAATACACCTCTTATTAGGAAAACAGAACTAGCAAGCAGCTATAGATCCCCACACAGAAATAATTGTAAAACTATACTAATAAGCAGAATAAATGTTTCAAAACAGCTATGAACATCCAACAATTAAAAACGCATAAAAACTATTAAACATTCTCCAAACACCAATAAAATATTTCAAAAAAGCAGACATCACACAATTAAAATGGCAGTCAAGAAAAACAAACTTAAAAAGCCACCTTTACTTACCCCCTCCAGCAGCTCTCCTACTCCCCTTCCCTGCAGGCCGTGGCACTCACCAGAAGCAGCAGTAGAAGCTAAGCTCTATACTTATGGTCCTCTTCCTTAGTGCCCATGTCTCTCACACACACACACCATACCAATCATGCCCCCATGACCAGTTTCTGTCTCTCACACACCAATCATCTCCCAAACAGTCTTTGGCACACACACACCAGTCACCTTCCTGAACAGTTTCTCTCATGCCATACACACACACACACACACACAGGCTTCCCACTCCCATGTTCTACTTACATATACGGGCTTCTCACTCTCATAATCACTTTCTCACACACACACACACCAGTCACCTTCCTGAACAGTTTCTCTCATGCCATACACACACACACACAGGCTTCCCACTCCCGTGTTCTACTTACATATATGGGCTTCTCACTCTCATAATCACTTTCTCTGTCTCTCTCTCTCTCTCACACACACACACTCACTCACTCACCAGTCTCTCACTCCCATGCTTGTTCTCTCCACATGCACAGGCTTCTCATTCCCATAATCACTTTCTCTCTGTTACACACACACCAGTCTCTCTCATTTCCATGCTCACTCTCCACGTGCACAGGCTTCTCATTCCCTGAATCACATTTTCTCTCATTCACACACACACACACCAGTCTTTTTCTCTCACACACACCATCACCTTACCAAGCAGTCTCTCTCTCTCATGCATGCACACTCACCCTGGTTTCTCACTCCCATGCTTTCTTTCACCCCCACAACACCAGGCTTCTTACGCCCATGCTTTCTCACATACCCAGACTTCTCCCTTCCATGCTTTTTCTCTCTCTCACACACACACATCAGTCACCTCCCTGACTGATGTCTCACACTCTCATACACATCAGTCATCTCCCTGAGCAATCACTTTCATTGTCTCTCACATACACACACACATCAGCTCTCTGACCAGTCAATCACACACAGGCTGGCTGGCTGCTTCTCTCTCTTTCTCTCACTCACTTCCTCTTCTCCCCCGAGCACAAATGGGAGCTGCAGCAGCCTCCACTGGCCAAGAAAGAAGAATCCCATCGGCCGTGGGAGGCTCGTGCTGCTCTCTCCTTTCTCCATTACCGGCTGCTTCAACTGCTCGGGGGCGATGCTGCAGCCGCCGCTGCTACTTTTTCGCGCGGCTCTCTCTCCTTCCCGCGCACCACGATTCACTTCCTGTTCCGGGTCACGGGAGGGGCAGGCGCAGGAAGAAGAAAAGGCCCAGCCGCGGGTGCAGAGCTTCTTCTAGCGCCGCTGCCGTTCCCGCTGGGCTTGAACGTGCTGACAGCCCGGCGGCAACGGCAGCGGGAGAGACCGGGAGCGCGCGACCCCTGCGTTTTGGGCGTTCGACCCCCGCCGGGGTCGCGACCCATAGGTTGAGAACCGCTGGTCTAACACTTGCTGGTTTTGTTTCTTTGCCTTGCTAGCAAACTGAATATGATAAAAAGTAATCTGTCAAACTATTTTACTCAAAGGAGGTGATTTTCAAACGGATTTCCATGCATAAATGGGCTTTAGAAAATTTCTGTCTTTTACGCTTGTAACTCCTTGGAAAATTCACTCCTTAGTATTTTCATAAATCATGTTTGTTCTTAGTTTTGCCAGTGTTCTATTCTCAGTATCACACGTAAGAGGTTTTGCAGAGGTTTTTTTTCCTTTCATTTTTTGAGAGTGATTGTAGAAATGTACCTGTTTATTTAAGGTGCAAATATTTCCTTAGGGAGAGGCTGACCGGAGAAGAAAGTCCTGCATTTTGATCGTTGATACCTGCCCTAGCCTTTGGTGTTATTCTGTCTGTCACAGAAAAAAGAAATTGCTGAATTAGCACATATTTGAAACTTTTGAGCAGGAATGCCAATATCACGGCTTCAACTATTCATGCCTCATGTACATTCAGAAGGTCATTTTCAAAACTATTTCCTTGGATAAAACAACTACCTGCAAAAATGAGCCACTAAAAATTGATTTGCTTCATTCTCCCCCACTTTCCTGCTCACTGCTGGTCAAAATACCCACACTGTCAATGGCCTGGATACTTTTATCAGCGACAAAAAAGAGATGGGGATAGAGTGAGGAGGGAAAGCATAAGTGGATCTTTTCATTTTACAACCGTAAAACTTCTTTCACTGCCATATTACTTTACAGCCATAAAACAACCTGGCACCAGCCGGCCTTAAGACCAGCTCCATTTTTAAAGCAGACTCTTTTCACCCTTGAATGAGAGCCATGAAAGGAGCAAGGGGCAAAGGGAGCCTAAGGAGAGTGGGGGGTGTAAGAACATAAGAACGTGCCATACTGGGTCAGACCAAGGGTCCATCAAGCCCAGCATCCTGCTTCCAACAGAGGCCAAACCAGGCCATAAGAACGTGACATGTACCCAAAAACTAAGTCTATTCCATGTTACCATTGCTAATGGCAGTGGCTATTCTCTAAGGGGTAGATTTTCAAAAAACGCGAATAGGTGTACTTTTGCTGGCGTATCAGGCGCAAGCAAAAGTACGCTGGATTTTAGTGGATACGCGCGGAGCCGCGCGTATCCACTAAAATCCTGGATCGGCGCGCGCAAGGCTATGAATTCTGTATAGCCGGCGCGCGCCAAGCCGCGCAGCCTACCCCCGTTCCCTCCAAGGCCGCTCCGAAATCGGAGCGGCCTTGGAGGGAATCCTCTAACGCCCTCCCCTCACCTTCCCCTCCCTTCCTCTACCTAACCCACCCGCCCGGCCCTGTCTACACCCCCCCCTTACCTTTCTCCGGGGATTTACGCCTCCCGGAGGGAGAAGTAAATCCCCGTGCGCCAGCGGGCCGCTAGCGCGCCGGGACGCGATCTGGGGGCGGGTCCAGAGGGCGCGGCCACGCCCCCGGGCCGCCCGGGCCGTAGCCACGCCCCTGGGCCGCCCCGGGCCATAGCCACGCCCCCGGGCCCGCCCCCGGAACGCTTCCGACACGCCCCAAAAACGCCGCGCGGTTCGGGCCCGCCACCGACACGCCTCCGACACGCCCCCTCCAAAAACCCCGGGACTTACGCGAGTCCCGGGGCTCTGCGCGCGCCGGTAGGCCTATGTAAAATAGGCTTACCGGCGCGCAGGGCCCTGCTCACCTAAATCCGCCCGGTTTTGGGCGGATTTAGGCGAGCAGGGCTCTTAAAATCCGCCCCTAAGTGAATTTAATAGCAGGTAATGGACTTCTCCTCCAAGAACTTATCCAATCCTTTTTTAAACACAGCTATTCTAACTGCACTAACCACATCCTCTGGCAACAAATTCTAGAGTTTAATTGTGCGTTGAGTAAAAAAGAACTTTCTCCGATTAGTTTTAAATGTGCCACATGCTAACTTCATGGAGTGCCCTCTAGTCCTTCTATTACCCGAAAGAGTAAATAACCGATTCAAAACTACCCGTTCTAGACCTCTCATGATTTTAAACACCTCTATCATATCCCCCCTCAGTCGTCTCTTCTCCAAGCTGAAAAGTCCTAACCTCTTTAGTCTTTCCTCATAGGGGAGCTGTTCCATCCCCTTTATCATTTTGCTAGCCCTTCTCTGTACCTTCTCCATCGCAATTATATCTTTTCTGAGATGAGCGACCAGAATTGTACACAGTATTCAAGGTGCGGTCTCACCATGGAGCGATACAGAGGCATTATGACATTTTCCGTTTTATTCACCATTCCCTTTCTAATAATTCCCAACATTCTGTTTGCTTTTTTGACTGCCACAGCACACTGAACCGACAATTTCAATGTGTTATCCACTATGACGCCTAGATCTCTTTCTTGGGTAGTAGCACTTAATATGGAACCTAACATTGTGTAACTATAGCATGGATTATTTTTCCCTATATGCATCACCTTGCATATAGGGAATGCATTGCCCTATATGCATATAGGTGATGCATATAGGGCAATTATTTTGCCCTATATGCATCACCTTGTCTTTTAGCCAGTTTGCAATCCACGAAAGGACATCGCCACCTATCCCATGACTTTTTACTTTTCCTAGAAGCCTCTCATGAGGAACTTTGTCAAATGCCTTCTGAAAATCCAAGTACACTACATCTACCAGTTCACCTTTATCCACAGGTTTATTAACTCCTTCAAAAAAGTGAAGCAGATTTGTGAGGCAAGACTTGCCCTGGGTAAAGCCATGCTGACTTTGTTCCATTAAACCATGTCTTTCTATATGTTCTGTGATTTTGATGTTTAGAACTCTTGCCACTATTTTTCCTGGCCTGAAGTCAGGCTAACCGGTCTGTAGTTTCCCGGATCGCCCCTGGAGCCCTTTTTAAATATTGGGGGGAAGGAGGGTTATTTTGGGGGGAGGGAGGGTTATTTAATGTATATTTCAGTTCAGCAAACAAAGCATGCTCTAATAAACAGTAAAACAACTGAATCCCCCCAAAATATGCCCTGATCTGAAAAAGAAAAAGGATCAAAATATTGCTTCTGCACATGCCTCTTCTTTACTTCTGGAAATGGAAGATCAAAAATTGTAATATAAAGGCTTGTTCAACTCTGAACTCTACAAAAATGTTTTTAAATACTAAGGAGTTCATTTTCAAAGGGGTTGTGCTCTGAAAATTAATATATGAAGTAGCCTGTATTTGCATATACTGTATGCTGTGGAGGTAATTTTCAAAAGGATTTACACATGTAAAAACTGGGCTTTCTGTACATAAATGGGCTTTTGAAAATTGACAGCTTTATATGCGGAACTCCTTTGAAAATTCACTCCATAGGGCTGAATTTTCAAAAGGCTTACCGCACATAATTGGGCTTTTGAAAATTGCTATGATATATGTTACTTTTATGCACAGAACTACTTTGACAATTCACTCCTCTTGTATAAACTTTCCAAAGCCTACACATGTTTTCAGTTTCATGCACACATTTACCTGCATAAAAAAAGTGCAGTCTAGGGGCATTCTGCAGAGGGGCTAATTTTATATGAGATTTACTCTAATACATTAGGAAATTTATTCACACGGGGTAGATTTTAAAAGGCCCATGTGCTCATCCATGTGTGCGTGGTTCCTGGCGTGTGCACATGGAAGAGGCTCTTTTATAACATGCGTGCGTCGGCAGGTGCATGTTATAAAATGTGATTCCTGTGCACACATGCGCTCCGGATTTTAATGTCAGCACACGTATGTGCAAGCAGGTGGCCTCCTCCGTGCGCAGGGAGTGGGATTTGAAAAGAATCACATGGTGACACAATTGGGCTTTTGCCCAGTTCCCTCTCAGTCCGCTCTAATTAAGGAGCGGACTTTCCTAACCCTAACCCTATCCTTCCTCTCTCTTCCCTTCTCTTCCCCAACCCCTAAACCTACCCTCGCTATCCCCGTTTTTTTTTTTGTTTTTATCCTTACTTCTCCATAGCAGAAATAAACTCCATGCACCAGCTGGCTGCTGGTGCGCACTTCCCCAGAACAGCGTCTAATGGCACTGTCCTGGCCCACCTCCCTGCCCAGACCCCATTCCCTGGCCCACCCCTTTCTTCAGGCCTGGCACTTCTGCATGTATTGGGAGTTACGCGCGTGACCAGGCCCTTTCTAAAATGCACTTGGTGCGCAGAGGGCCCAACCATGCGTGCAACCCCCAGTATTTGCATGCGCAGTGCATTTAAAATCAATGTTTTTTTTACTCCTGCTAATTAACCAGTGTAATTGATATCAGACTCGTCTTATTTTTGGATGAGAGGTCTGGGTGAACTGATGTGAGGTCAGGATGAACTGCTTGAGGGTCTCGGTGAACTGGAGATGGACTAAGTGAACTGGCAGAAGTATCAGCATAGGAAACTGGTGCTATACATATAAATCAGGGTTTTTATGCATGCATATATTTTTTTTGCGTAAAATATACGTGCGTATGTTTATAAAATAAGAAGAGAAAGTAAGCGCTTTCAAGGCATTGAAAATATTTGTGAGTGCTGAAACGTGTGTGCATACTTTTGGAGATGGAGAGTTTTATAAAATATTTATTATTTTTTAATTTGAACTTTTTTATACCGACATTCATGTAAAAATACATATCACATCGGTTTACAGCGAAACAAATTATTGGAATAACATTACATAGAACAGGGGTTACATCGAACTGGGAACCAGGATATTAAATACAAACTGCTAACATATAATTTAAATAAAATATAAATTTAAACGTACAAGCGTGAAATGGAACTGAACTCAACACCACCTTCTCTGATGAACTCAGAGTTACTTCAACGGCAGGGGGAGGGTAAGGATCTCGTTTGCGAGGGGGAGGGGATTTCTTGTAGTAGTAGGTTAGCAAAAAAGATTACATCAGGTGAGGAAAATAATAGTAGGTTGACAAGAGGATTACAACTGGAGACAGAGACTGCTGGGTTCTCTAATAAGTTTAGAAGCTTTCGCTCAGGGATGGGGGTCAGGGTCACGAGAAGGGGAAGATGGGTAGAGGATACACCGATCTGTGATAAAAGACTGGTAAATGTGAGCTAGTGATTGGCTGAGCCTGTCAGCAGGAGAGAGGCCCTATCCAGAGTCAATACAAGCATCCTGTCCTGTCTTGGGTGTGAGAACGTTCATCCATTAGGGAAAAGCTTGTCTGATTAGCCACATTTTAAGCTTTTTTTTGAAGGTCAATGGGCAGGGTTCCTGATGGAGATCAGGCGGGAGAGCATTCCATTGAAGGGGACCTGCTGTTGATAGGGCGCGTTTCCTTAGAGAGGTCTTGGCTGGGGGAACATACAGAGTGCCTTTGTAAGCTGTTCTTATAGGTCTAGATGACGTGTGGAGTCGAAGAGGGATGTTTAAATCAAGAGGGGTTAGGTTGTGCATGGATTTGTGAATTGTGAGGACTTTATGGAGAATTCTCCGCATGTCCACTTACACGTGCAAATCCAGTAACACAAATAGGTTTGAGGGTTAGCCTCTAATTGTAGGACAGATAGCTAATCAGAGCAGAGAAGTGTCACCTGTCAGTTTTCACACAGAATCTTAAAATATTTTGTAGAAAATATATAAAGATGGCATTTTTCAAAACAAGTAAACAAGTGCACATCTGCACATAAAGTTTGCTCAGACATGTGTGAATAAAAGTATATGTCCTGTTCACAGCATGAGAGTACATTTATCTGCAGGGAAAGAGGGGGCAAAGTTGCCAGAGAGTGAAAGCACACACAAGACTTTCATTGTGAAAGTTTTATTTATTTAAGTTTGCTGAGATTGGATTGCCTGCTTCACATTACAAAAATCTCAGTGGATTACAATTAAAATATAAAGTTACAATTAAAAACAAACCCACCAACATCATCAGTCATAAATAACATACTCCCCGTTAATACTTAACCACAACCAATTCACTAACACTGTACCATAAAACTAAATCTAAACCCCACAACATCATACAATCAAATACAAGGGAAATGGGTGAAGGGCATAATAAAAGTAATCTGAATAAGATGCAAAATAAGTCCAAGAAAAGCAGTAACCTGGTTGAGAAAAGCTGGAAAGCTATGGGGTAGATTTTCAAATAGCGCGATTTGGCGTACTTTTGTTGGCGCAAACAAAAGTACGCTGGATTTTAGTAGATACGCGCGTAGCCGCGCATATCCGCTAAAATCCGGGATCGGCGCGCGCAAGGCTATCGATTCCGTATAGCCGGCGCGCGCCGAGCTGCGCAGCCTACCTCCGTTCCCTCCGAGGCCGCTCCGAAATCGGAGCGGCCTCGGAGGGAACTTTCTTTTGCCCTCCCCTCACCTTCCCCTCCCTTCCCCTACCTAACCCACCCGCCCGGCCCTGTCTAAACCCCCCCCCTTACCTTTGTCGGGGGATTTACGCCTCCCGGAGGGAGACGTAAATCCCCGCGCGCCAGCGGGCCGCTAGCACGCCGGGACGCGACCTGGGGGCGGGTCCGGAGGGCGAGGCCATGCCCCCGGACCGCCCCAGGCCGTAACCACGCCCCCGGGCCCGCCCCCGAAACGCTACATCCCGCCCCGAAAACGCCGCGCGGATTGGGCCCGCCCCCAACACGCCCCCCTCGGAAAACCCCGGGACTTACGCGAGTTCCGGGGTCTGCGCGCGCCGGTAGGCCTATTGAACATAGGCGCACCGGCGCGCAGGGCTCTGAAAATCCGCCCCTATGAGCACAAATACTTGTAGTCTAGGCAATAAAATCCCAGACCAAGCCCTAATGGTGGAAGCGGACTTGGTTCATGGAGACATGGTTCATGGAATCTCATGATTGAGATACGGTCATACTGAGCTATAACTAGTTAAGGAAGGACAGAGAGGAAAGAAAAAGGGAAGGGGTAGCTCTTTATGTCAAAAAAAATATCCAAGCAACTGAGCTACAAGGAAGATAAGGTAAAGAAGAAGCATTATGTGCCATCCTAATAAAAGATGATGGTGCATCCATTTTACTGGAGTGGTTTATAGGCCTCCGAATCAAAAGGAAGAACTAGACACAGATCTGATTGAAGACATCCAAAAGGTGGGAAAGAAGGGAGAAGTGGTGATTTTTGAAGATTTTAATCTGCCTGACGTAGACTGGAGAATCCCTTCTGCAGAATCTAACAGAATTAGAGAGATAGCGGATGCCTTACAAGGGGCTCTGTTCAAACAAATGGTAATGGAACCCATCAGGGAGGGAGCTATACTTGATTTAGTGCTCACTAATGGAGATAATATCTTTAATGTCTGGGTGGGTGCCCACCTCAGCACCAGTGATCATCAAACAGTATGGTTTGATATTGCAAATAGGATATGGAGAAGTCACACGAAGACCCAAGTTTTGCATTTCAAAAATACAGACTTTGTTGAAATAGGGAAGTACCTGGTGGGAGAACTAGAAGACTGGGAGAAAATGAGAAAGGTGGAACAACAGTGGTCCAAACTAAAAGGAGCAATTACAAAGATAACTAATCTATATGTTAGAAAAGTAAACAAAAGCAAGAGAAATAAGAAACCTATCTGGTTCTCAAAGGAGGTAGCTGATAAAATAAAAGCAAAAAGAACAGCATCCAAGAAATATAAAAGATCCCAAAGGGAGGAACACAAGGAAGAAAGTACAGAGAAGTGCGACCAAAATAAGCGGCATGGAACAGCTCCCCTATGAGGAAAGGCTAAGGAAGTTAGGGCTGTTCAGTTTGGAGGAGAGACAACTGAAGGGGGATATGATAGAGGTCTTCAAAATCAATGAGCATATTAATGTAAATTGATTATTTACTCCCTCATATAATATAAGGACTAGGGGGTGCTTCATGAAGTTAGCAAGTAGCTCAATTAAAACAAATTGAAGAAAATTCTTTTTCATTCAGCGCATAGTTAGGCTCTGGAATTCATTGTTAGAAGATTTGGTTACAGCACTTAGTGTAGCCGGGTTTAAAAAAAGTTTGGATAAGTTCCTAGAGAAAAAAATCCATAAACCTCTATTAATTAGTAGCTTGAGATTTATTTAATGTGTGGGTACTTGCCAGGTACTTGTGACTTGGATTGGCCACTGTTGGAAACAGGATACTGGGCTTGATGGACCCTTGGTCTGACCTAGTATGGCATATCTTATGCTCTTATAAGAATATCTGGTGAAACTGAGGGAGACGAAGAAAGAAATCAAGAAAGCAAAACATCAAGTGGAAGAAAGGATTGCCAAAGAGGTAAAGTTAGGTGACAAAACATTTTTCAGATACATAAGAGAAAGAAGACATGTCCGAAGAATTATAGTGAAATTGACAGGTGAAAAGGATCTATATGTGGAGAGAGACGAAGAAATAGCAGAAATATTAAACACATACTTCAGTTCGGTGTTCACTTAAAGAAAACCCTGGAGAAGGACTGTCGCTAGTTAACAAGAAAATGGAGGGGGGGGTGGAGTAGATGAAACTCCATTTACACAAGAGAATATATGGGAAGGGCTAGGAAAACTGGAAGTGGACAAAGCCATGGGGCCTGATTAGGTTCACCCCAGGATACTGAGGGAGCTCAGAGATGTGCTGGTGTGTCCACTGCATGACTTGTTCAATAGATCCTTGGAAACGGGTATAGTGCTGAGTGGTTGGAGAAGAGCAGTGGTTGTCCTGCTTCACAAGAGTGGGAGCAGAGAGGAAGCTGGAAACTACAGGCCGGTTAGCCTCACCTTGGTGGTGGGAAAAATAATGAAGATGCTGCTGAAAGAAAGAATAGTGAACTATCTACAGTCAGAAGAATAATTGGACCAGAGGCCGCATGGATTCACCAGAGGAAGGTCCTGTCAGACAAATCTGATTTGCTTTTTTAATTGGATGAACTAAGGAATTGGATCGAGGAAGAATGTTCGATGTGATCTACTTTGATTTCAGCAAAGCTTTTGATACAGTCCCACATAGGAGGCTTGTGAATAAAATGAGAAAGTTGGGAGTGAGCGCCAAGATGGTGGCCTGGATTATAAACTGGTTGATGGATAGAAGTATGTAATGAAAAATGTAACCTACTCTGAAGAGAGAGAGTGGTGTTAAGCGGAGTGAACAAGGATCAGTGTAGGAAGCGGTCCTGTTCAATATCTTTGTGAGAGACATTGCGGAAGGGATAGAAGGTAAACTTTGTCGTTTTGCAGATGATACTAAGATCTGCAACAGAGTGGGCATGCTGGAAGGAGTAGAGAGAATGAGATGTGATTTAAGGAAACTTGAACAGTGGCCAAAGATATGGCAGCTGGGATTCGATGCCAAGAAGTGCAGAGTCATGCATCTGGAGTATGGTAATCCAAAAGGGCTATATGTCTTGGGGGTGAAGGGCTATTGTGCACGGAGCAAGAGAGGAACCTTGGGGTGATAGTGTCTAGCAATCTGAGGACACTAAAGCAATGTGATAAGGCGGTAACTAACCAGAAGAATGCTGGTCTGCATAGAGAGAGGAATAACCAGTAAGAAAAAGGAAGTGATAGTCCCCTTGTTCAGGTCCTTGTACAGGTCCTTGGTGAGGCCTCACCTGGAGTATTGTGTTCAGTTCTGAGGACTGTATCTGAAAAGGGACAGAGACAGAATGGAAGAGGTCCAGAAAAGAGCAACAAAAGTGGTGGGGGATCTCCATCAAATGACATGAGGAGAGGTTTAAGGACATAAAAGAGACTCCGGAGGAGAGGAGGTGCAGGGGAGATATGATACAGACCTTCAGATACCTGAAATGTTTTAATGATGCACAATCAACAAACCTTTTCTGTTGAAATAAATCAGTAGAACTAGGAGTCACGAAATGAAACATCAGGAAATATTTCTTCACGGTGAGGGTGGTGGATGCCTGGAATGCCCTTCCAGAGGAGGTGGTGAAGACAAAAACGGGTGAAAGATTTCAAAGGGGCATGGGATAAACACTGTGGATCCCTAAAGGCTAGAAGATAGAAATGAAGAAAAGAGTGCGTGGGGGTAACTTGCTGGTGTGGTGGTTACTACTTTTATTTATTTATTTGTTTATTTATTGTAATTTATTAATTGCTTTACAGATAAAAAGTTATCACTGAAAGTGATGTACAAAAAATAAAAACATAAAATTACAAAAATATATCATAACATAAAAACTCACAAGTATTATGACTGACAATACTTAAATGCAGCATTTCATAGCCAGTTCCTGACCCCATCACTATATCCTAACAAGTCAGCCCAATCAGATCAAAAGATATTATGAATCATTTGTAAACATAAACCCATTTTTTAATTTCTTCCAAAATCTTAACAAATTTTCCTCATCTCTCATATCAAGAGGTATATTCCATAAATTTGGTATGACATTCGCAAATGATCTAGCACCCAAGCGAGAATGCTTACATTTTCTCACTGGGGGAAATTGCAAATATCGTCTTTCGGAAGAACGCAAATTTCATTTAGATACATGCCTTTCTAACATACCCCTTAAAGAGGGAGTGCCTAAACCATTTAGGATTTTAAAAGCCAACACCAAGTTTTTAAACACACATCTATCCGCAGTAGATAACCATGCAAATCTAATAACAACAGTTTAGCAGAGGTTCTTCACGATTTTCCCAAAAGAATTGTTAGGATTCATGAGTTAGTGGGCCCTTGGCCCAAGGTGAGAGTTGGTACTGCCCACGGGGAGGAGCCCCAATGGGCCTCACCGTCAGGAGGCGAGGTCTGTAGCAGCAGATGACACAGCCCAGGGAGTATAGAGAGAACAGGAGACTGGGGTGTGGGTACGAATGCCAAAGTAGGAACTCCCAATGGTGAAGTGCTGGCAGACCCCGAGCAGCGGGGAATGCAAGGCAAGGTATGGAGGAGTGCCGAGGGAACAACCCCAAGGGGCAGAGCCATGGGTGAGTCGGCACGGGAGGAATGATGTAGGCTTACCCGAGAAGCGGGGAAGCCCCAGGGTTCTCTGGCAATGTACGGAGCACTACCCTGAGGAGCAGGGGAAGTGCGAGCACAGTCTCTGACGTTGAAGCAGAACACTGCCCCGAAGAGCAGGGAGCATGGCACAATCACTGAAGTACACAGGCGCTGCTCCAGGGAGCGGAGAAGCACGGCACAGTCACTGAATGAAGAGGCAATGGCCTGTTGAATGGGGTACACCTATGCTGAGTCTCCGCGAGGCAGAGTAGTAAGGCAATGGCCCGCAGGCTGGGGTACACCAACGCTGACTCTTCACAAAGCAGAGTAGTTCCAGGAGTGGCCATGAGAAACGGGGAAGCTGGCAGGAAGCATTCGAGGCACAGGGCCCTCCAAGGAGCGGATAGCCAGAGACAGGAATGGGCCTCCAAGGAGCGGGTACTCGAGGAGTGTCTCACGCCAGGAAGTGCAGGATACAGGAACCACGGTCCTAGGAGGGATCAGCAGGAATCAGCAATGAGGGAACTCGTTGCCAAGTCGATTAGAGCCAGACCCCGGTGGTGCTTAAGAGTCCAGGGCTAGTGATATCATCATGAGGAGACGCCCCTGAGGTTCCTGCCCTGGCGTCCTTAAAGAAGGGCCAACTAGTGCACGCATGCGCACCTAGGGAGGCCCAGAGGAGACATGGCAGTCGGCGGCGTCCCTGCCTCCATGTGGGGTCCCGGGACAGGGCAATGTGCGTCGGAAGCAGCTAACCACAGCCGCAAGTTTACCCAAGGAAGAGAGAGCGGCAGCACATGAAGTGAGTAAGAGCGGTCGCAGCCGTCTGCGACCGACGGTCAAAACAATAATTCTAGCGGCAGTATTTTCAATCACTTGTAATTTTGGAATCACTTTACCTTGCAATCCCAAAAAAATCACAATGCAATAATCAAATTGTGGAAGAACCAAGGCAAAAGCTACCGCCTTAAGAACTGTTAGCCCCAAATATGGTCTCAGTTGCCTTAGCAATTTCAATTTAACCAAAGACTTAGTAATTTCAATTTAACCAATAAGCCTCCATACTGTTGATGCAACTCCTATAATTGTTCTCTGCTTTTACTGCAGGGGGAAAAGAGGAAAAGGGGAATTAGATTCAGACAGCAACCAAGAAGGACATTGGATTTTACGGTCTGGGAAAACAAATAAGCATGGGGGTAACTTGCTGGCGTGGCGGTCACTACCTTTAACCAATATGCCTGATATTTTGAATGCAAATCCAACATTACTCTCTGCTTCAATGGCAAGAGATAACAGGGAATTGGACTCAGACAGCAACTAACAAGGGCCCTGACTTTGATGGTTTTGGAAATAAGGCCTGGATTTTCTAAGGTCGCAGACCTTAGAAAATCTGGCAGTAATGGGGGCGGGCCTGCGAAAGCCGGCAGCGATCGCACTTCCGTGGTGCTATTGCTGCTGGCTTTCGCACCCAATAGCACCATTGTACAAGGTGGCGCTATTGGGCACGCTACTGGCAGCGAAAAGGGTTCTTACCTTTTCGCCACCAGCGAAGTTTCCGCCACGTCCGCCCCAATGACACCCCGACTCCTCCTCCTCTTCCAGGGCCGACTCCACTCCAGACTGTCCCGATCTAGGTATTGCATGCGATACGCTATGAAAATGACCCCCTAAGTGAGGGGGTGACTTGTATGGCACAGCAGATGCTTCCATAAGCTTGCTGGGCAAACTGGATGGACTGTTTGGTCCTTTTCTGCCGACATTTTCTATGTTTCTATGTTTCTATATCATTCATCACCACCATCCCTTCCTAATCCCCACATTCCTCTACCATCCTGAATTTTTAAAGGGAAATTTCACAGGAGGTTCTCTTTGAAAATTAGCTTGCAGGCCAATGGATGCAATCTACCACAGGTAATACTGAAATTGCCCCAAAATATCTAATTATGTAAAAAAATCACATAATCTAATATCTAAATTTAGAATATATGATTCTATCTTTACTACCGCATTTTCTTCATTGTGCTAGCCTCATCCTTCCTTCTGCTTTCATTTTGTATGTCTTCCTCTGATTCTTTTTCCTGATTCTTCTTTCCATTACCTTCTTTTCAGGTCATGACTCTTCTCTACTCTGCTTCTCCTTTCTTCATATGACTTCTTTACATGTCTCTCATTCCTGTATCACACATCAGTATCTCTCCCCATATTGATCAGCTATTTCTCAATCCTCCATTTCTGTCTATTATCTCCAATGCCCCTCTTTCATCTTAATGTATTCCCTGAAGCTCATCAGCTCCCTTTCTATTCTCCCCAGTTCTCCATCTTCCTTTCAATTCCTCTAGTACTCTATCTCCCTTTATATTACATCTCTGCTCTTTTCTGTTTGGGGCTCAACCAGTAGTTGCACATCTCTTCTTCAGGTGCGGTATGACTAGCACCACTCCTTGTCTTCAAGGACTATCAGGATGAAGTCCATTAGCCACTAACATGGCTCCTCAGTCTTTAGATGTGCATGGATATGTGAAATTTAGGACATTGTGTGTGTGAGTGAGACAATTTACATATTGATAAGGTAGAGTCTATAAGCAGTCATAATGGGGGTGAATTCTTGGATTATATGGTGGCAATAGGAACGAAACAGTTAAATCCTTGACTCTTCAGCCAGGTCACATTCTTGATCTCGTTTTGTCAGGATTCTAAGAATCACACCATTTGTGCACAACAAATTCAAATTTTGACAGCCCTTGGTAAAATCATTTACTGTTGTTTAAGGTGATTTATAGTGTTGTTATTATTATAAAAGGTGAAGAAATTTAGAATCATTAGACTGAGAGTAGATTTGGATACATTTCAGGATGACTGGAAACTGAGGGATCGAGTGGAAGCTGCAGATTGAGCTATTGACTAATGAATCGTATTCCACATTATCATCTTATAACAAGGCTACTCCTGGAAAGGTAGTTTTGAAGATGAGAAGCAGACTCATATTCAGTATTTTTCAGTTGAATTGGTGCAAGCAAAGACATTAAAGAAAGCAGATCACTGATGGAGGAAACAGAAATAAGCTTGTGATAAGGAGATGTATTTAGTACATTTAAAGGATTATAGATTGTTAGCTCAAGATGTAAAGAAAATGCATTATTCTGACCAGACAGCATATACTTTAACCTGGCCACGGGAGCTATTTCATATAGTGAAAGAATTTGCAAAGCCTCCTATGAAATCTGAAAGAGTTAAAATTGATTGTGAAGTACTGACAAATTATTTTTCAGAAAGAGTAAAGAAATTAAAAGTAATTTTAAGGGATGAGAGTAAGAACTTCTGAGAGGACAGAGATGTTGTTTCTGAAGCTGTTTGGATGCACTTTAGGGGTGTTACTGTAGCAGATTTCTAAGAGTTGGTTCTAATCTGAAGTCCTTGTGTTACCCATTGGATCCATGCGCTTTTTGGGTTTTACAAAGTTTAAAGGCTATAATCTATGACCCATTGACAAGAATAATAAATGCTTCATTGGAAGAGGAAATTATGCCAGGGATTTTAAAAATGGCATTTGTGAAACCAGTGATTAAAGACCCAAAGGTCTCAATGACAAAGGTATCTAATTTTAGACCAGTATCAAATGTACCTTCTCTGTCTAAAATACTTGAAAAATGGGTATTTTTGCGGTTAGAGGAGCATATGGAAGAACATAGAATATTACATCACATGACAGGGACAAGTGCTAGGGGGCACCCCGGCCCCATCGCAGGACCTTCCTTGAACTTGGAAAGTTCAGCTTGCAGGACGGGGGGGGGGGGGGGGGCTCTCTGAACACTAATGAGGTTGTTTTTTACATTTGGGGAGAGGGGGAGGGAGAGGCAGGTATCCACACTGAACCCCAATGTTTGTATTTATAATTTAGGGTAGGGGGCCACTAGACCCGATGAGGTAATTCCACTATTGGGGTGGGGGGTTGGGGATAACGCTGAACCTCCATGTTAAACTTTGGATTGATGGGTGGGAGGCTGTCGCCACACAGATAATGGAGACTTTTTTTTTTATTTCAGGAGTCGGAGGCCGCCTCAAGTGGTGGCTCAGGGTAGAACCGGGGGTCAGCCCTAATCCTTGCTCCACCTATTTTTTTCTTCAGTTGCTGTCTCTTTAAAGCGATGGCAGTCCCTTGAGGTTGGGGCCACAAAGTGCCGCTCGCCGCATTCTTTTGATCCGCAGTCGATGGAACTATATCAGCTGTTTTTTAGAGCAATACATCCAATTTAAAATCCTTTGTTTAGTACTTAAGATCTATTTTGCGGAAGATATCCTTTGTTTAAATAATATGCCGACTGATTATGTTCCTAATCATGCGCTTCATGAGGTCATAAAAATCATCTTTATGTCCCATCTTTTCATCTTTTCATGAGCATAGGTTGCAGAGACCAGAGATAGTGCTTTCTCTTGTGCTGATCTCAAATAAAGTGCATCAGATTATTGATTTTAGAAAAAAAGATGAAAGCAAATCTTTTTAGTGCTTTTTTTACATGATTATGTGATGTAATCTATTTATTAATGCTGTAAATTTAGATGATGTATTTTAGTTGGTATGTGATGCTTGTTTGTAGTGTTGAATATTGATGTTTCATATTATGTTCCACATTGAATATTATTATTATTAGATTTGAAGAATATAAGAATGAATAAATAAATAAAATATATAAATGGTCCCAATGCACGTTAAAACTGAAATCTGAGATCTCTGTTCACTGATTCTGCCTCAATCCCTGTCATCTCCCTACACAGACAGGTAAATGCTTTTAGCCTTCAGAACACTTTCAACAGCATCTTTGGTCACCATTTTGCAAATACAGCAATGAGCACAAGTCATTTATATTTCTTTTATCAACAATTTTGGATTAAAACTTTCCAATGGTGATGTACACATTTGGAGCCCAGTTGTCTGATGATGGCGTTGAGTTCCCCCAGAATTAAAATGCACTTTTTTTCAGACCTAATTTGTGAAATGACACACTGGCATTGGGGTCAGTTTTCAGAGCTAATTAAATGGAGACATATACATGCATGTACACATGATTCATGACAACACCACATACGCTCTGCAAGTGCAGACTTGAAATTTGTGACCAGTAGCACCAATCATCAAGACTGAAACCTTGGTGATTGGGGTTACTGCTCACAAGTTTCGAACTTGAAGTTTCAGACTTGAACTGATTCAACTTTTTCATATGTACACACTTTTTATGTTTTATGAATGTTTGCATGTTACCTGGCTAGAGCTGTGGAGTGAATGAGCTATAGGTACTTTAAATAAATTCTAGATCATATAATAATACAAACATTTTCACAACTCGGGTGACCCCTGCATACTGAGTTACTTGCTTATGTAAGGAAAATATTTTAGAAGCTGGAAGTGGAAATAATGTTTAAAAACATGAACTTTTTTCATTTGCTTCTATTTTTATTTATATTGACTACTTAATTAAAGGCATAGACACGGATATAGGTGTTTTATTTAATGCTAAGAATAATAATTTAAATACTAATTTGATAATTGCATAACATTTTGGATAAAAGCTTTTAACAGGGAAATGAACAGGTTTCTGTTCTCATTCTTTTACCAGAGGGAAGGCCAGTGTATATAATCTACACTGGAATTTAGCTTTGACAGTAAGATTAACGTCGTTATTCAAGAACGCCGCAGGATCTTCAATGTTCAAAGGGTAGACAGAGCCTCATTTCAACATTTCATCTGATGGACAGAAGTAGCCAAGTGGCCCACATGCTATACTAAAGCATTAATTTAGTACAGTATTGGAATACAAAGAAGAGTGACCCCTCTGGTTTAACTCCTGCAGCACTCGGTATTCCCGGAAAGTCTTTCATTCAGTAAATGATCAGGCTTAATCCTGCTTAGGTTCTTGGATCCTACGGAATCAGGACCCAAGGTGGTATGGATTTGACAGACTGATATGAAATCATTAATTCTGCAGAATTTAGCAGTTTAGTTCATTGTAAATTGCTGGTAATTTTGGTAAGCATTCATTTTGACAGCTTAATAAATCAGTATGTAATGAATATTCATAAATGGTACATTATAGAAAATGCTGAGACAGCCATATGTCCAAAAAGCACTGTTGTTAGACATTTTCCAGATATCCTTATTTTCATGGAAAAACATTCTTTCTATTTTGAACTTTGTCATTTCTGAATGTTGAAAAGAGGTTTGAGAGGAATGCAGTAGGGACTCTGTCATCCAAATTTGGGTCTTACACACATTTTTTGCAGTATGATATTTATTGAATCTGAAAAATAAAAACAATCATATCCCATGCTAACAAAATGATTTGAAAGGGGTTCATATCTGAAAAGTGTTGCATATGTTACCTTTAAGTTAAATTTTAGGATGGCTGATGCAGCCCAAATTATGAAATTAATTACATTGGGCACATCACTCATTCATTTTCTGATAAGCAATAAGCATTCATCTCCCATTTAACATAAGAAAATATGAACAAAAGATATGTCATACTGGGTCAGACCAAGAGTCCATCAAGCCCAGCATCCTGCTTCTAACAGTGGCCAATCCAAGTCACAAATACCTGGCTAGTATCCAGACATTAAATAGATCGTAAGCTACTATTCCTTATTGATTAATAGCAGTGTATGGACTTCTCCTCTAGGAATTTAGTCAAACTCTTTTTAAACCCAATTACACTAACGGCCATAACCAATGGCAATGAATACCAGAGCTTAATTATGTGTTGAGTGAAAAAGAATTTTCTCCTAATTGTTTTAAAAGAGCTACTTGCTAACTTCATGGAGTGCCTCCTAGTCCTTTCATTGTCTGAAAGAGTAAATAACTGATTTACATTTACCTGTTCAAGACCTTTCATGATTTTGTAGACCTCTATTATATTCCTCCTCAGCCGTCTCTTCTCCAAGCTGAACAGCCCTAACCTCTTTAGCCTTTCCTCACAGGGGAACCGTTCTATGCCCTTTATCATTTTGTTCGTCCTTTGTACTTTCTCCAGTGCAACTATATCTTTTTGAGATGCGTGACCAGAATTGCACACAGTATTCAAGGTGTGGTCTCACCATGGAGTGATACAGAGGCATCATGACATTCATTTTATTCGCCATTCCCTTCCTAATAATTCCTAACAATCTGTTTGCTTTTTTTGATCGCCACTGCACACTGAGCCAATGATTTCAATCTATTATCCACTATGATGCCTAGATCTCTTTCCTGGGTGGTAACTCCTATGATGGAACCTATCATTGTGTAACTATATCAAGGGTTATTTTTTTCCTATATGCATTACCTTCCACTTGTCCATATTAAATAAATTTCATCTGCCATTAGGAAGTTCAAACTTTCAGTCTCACAAGATCCTCCTACAATTTATCACAATCCACTTGAGATTTAACTACTCTGCATAATGTTGTGTCATCTGCAAATTTGATCACCTCACTCATTGTACCTCTTTCCAGATCATTTATAAATATACTAAAAAGCACTAGGGGTGTGCATTCGGATTGACCGCATTAGTAAAACGCAACTCATATTTTTTTTTTTACTTAAAAAATTGATTCGACATAAACGATCGGATTTCCCACATATCGAACATAGATATGTTCGATATGTGGGAAATCGCGATTGTTGAGCCAAAATAAAAATATAAACCCCCTCACCCTCCTTAATCCCCCCCCCCCCGACTTACCACAACTCCCTGGTGATGGAGCGAGGAGTGAGGACGCCATTTCTGCAATCCTTGGCGAGAAGCATGTGACGTCGGCGGCACGTCGAGTGACGCCGGCGTCACGTGATTCCCGGCTCGTTCGCGCCGGACGGCTCGTTCGGCCCAAAAAGAACTTTTGGCCAGCTTGGGGGGGCCTCCTGACCCCCCCAAGCTGGCCAAAAGTTCTTTTTGGGCCGAACGAGCCGTCCGGCGCGAACGAGCCGGGAATCACGTGGCGCCGCGTCACTCAGACGCGACGTCACGTGATTCCCGGCAAGTTCGCGCCGGACGGCTCGTTCGGCGCGAACAAGCCGGGAATCACGTGACGCCGACGTCACGTGATTCCCGGCAAGTTCGCGCCGGACGGCTCGTTCGGCCCAAAAAGAACTTTTGGCCAGCTTGAGGGGGTCAGGAGGCCCCCCCAAGCTGGCCAAAAGTTCTTTTTGGGCCGAACGAGCCGTCCGGCGCGAACTTGCCGGGAATCACGTGACGTCGCGTCTGAGTGACGCGGCGCCACGTGATTCCCGGCTCGTTCGCGCCGGACGGCTCGTTCGGCCCAAAAAGAACTTTTGGCCAGCTTGGGGGGGTCAGGAGGCCCCCCCAAGCTGGCCAAAAGTTCTTTTTGGGCCGAACGAGCCGTCCGGCGCGAACGAGCCGGGAATCACGTGACGCCGCGTCACTCGACGTGCCACCGACGTCACATGCTTCTCGCCAAGGATTGCAGAAATGACGTCCTCACTCCTCGCTCGATCACCAGGGAGTTGTGGTAAGTCTGGGGGGGGGATTAAGGAGGGTGAGGGGGTTTAATTTTTTTTTTTGCACATATGTTCATATACCCAACTCATTGGATTTTTTTTATGTCCATATTGGCCGCAAGTGGGACCCCCTTTCGGACATAAAAAATATGAACATAAAATTTTGCTCTGCACATCCCTAAAAAGCACCGATCCAAGTACAGATCCCTGAGGCACTCCACTATTTACCTTTTTCCACTGTGAAAACAGACCATTTAATCCTACTCTCTGTTTCCTGTCTTTTAACCACCTTGCAATCCACAAAAGGATATCGCCTCCTATCCCATGACCTTTTAGTTTTCTTAGAAGCCTCTCATGAGGAATTTTGTCGAACACCTTCTGAAAATCCAAATACACCACATTTACAGGTTCACCTTTGTCCACATGTTTATTCACCCCCTCAAAAAAATATAGGAGATTTGTGAGGCAAAACTTCTCTTGGGTAAATCCATGCTGGTTGTATCCCATTAAACCATGTCTATCTAAATGTTCTGTGAATTTATTCTTTCTAACAGTTTCCCTTTTTGTATGGCTTCGCACTCATCTAGACTAGGAACAGAGGAACTATACTGAATATGTTAAGACTAACGGTGCCGAGGAAAGACATGTAACCAGAATTGGTACTCATAGTCAAATACTTGTCACATAAATCCAAAGGAATTAATGGAAAACATAGGCACTAGGAATTTACATTCATTTTAAAAGAATGGTACATCTGAAAATGACCTTACACAAAAATACCCCAAAAATTTCGGATTATTTTAATTTCATTTAAGAAACAAATGGCCTACCCAAGGTTCTCCAATCCTCCTCCTGTTCCAAAAAGCACACCTTGGGGCTACTCAGTTTTTCTGAGCCAAGCCCAGCTGGGGCCTCCCAGCCCCTCTGATCCATCTTCTGCTCTGCAAAACAAGCCTCAGGGCTCAGGCTTAACCAGAGCCTCTTTGGGACTCTCTGTCCCTCTTTCAGAAAACTTGCAGGGGCTGTGGACTCCCCCAGTTCCTACTTACTCCTTCTATGGGATCAAAGGCAAAGAACAGGGCAGGAGTGATGCCTATTTGCTCCTTTCCCATTCCGTTCCTTTAAAAAATGGCACTGGCTACCCTGAGACTTTATTTATTCTTACATACTTTTGGAGTATTTATTTCCACAATTGTTCCATCACAAAGAAAGTGAAGAGTATGTTGTGCAGAACAGTAAAACAAACTCTTGCTGTAATGCTTTTTGATTTTTCTGTGTTAGACAGTAGATCGTGAAAAATGTACAAGGGTGTGAATACTTAAGCACTGTAATTCAAAGCTCAGATTTTACAAAAAGCAATAGGCAGAGAAGACCACTATGTTTCTCAGTAGCCTAGTGCTTAGAGCAGTGAGCCGCAAGCCAGGGTTCAAGTCCTACTTCCACTCCTTGTGACCTTGGGCAAGTTACTTCACCTTCCATTGCCTAAGGTACAAATTTAAAGGGATGTGCTTCAAGCCATAGTAGTGCTCTAACATGCGTTAAACAGAGTATCTAGTTCAATTGAGTGATACTTTGCATGTCCCCACCCTGGTACACAACCCTATTACAATGACCTTATTTGCATGCACAAATAATGCAAATACATGTAAAGAAGGTCATTACAAGGCGATTTTATGCAAATTGTTTATCACTGCCAACCAAGAAGGTGGTCAGCTGTGATAAAATAACTATACCTTTTTGAAAAGCGGTAAACGTCAGGTGGGATGCCCAGGACCCTAGAGTGGGTTCTAAGGCTCCTGCCTCACATTTGAAAAGCCAGCCAAAAAAAAATTGTTCCATGTCAAAAGAAAAGTTTGAGTGGGGGTTAGTGCTGACCCCCAGCTCAACCCAGGGCCGCCACTCAAGGCGTCCCCGACTCCCCAAAAGTTTAAAAATAGCCACATGGTGATGACTCCGGACCTCCTCACCCAAAATTTCAGTAAAACACATAGCAGGCCCTCCCCCTTCCCCCTCAGAGTTAAGAATCATTGGGATTCAGTGGCTCCTCCAAGCCCCCTCACCATCCTCCAAAGAAAAGAATCATTGGGGTTCAGTGCCCCCCACCCCCTAATTGCCAACTGACCCCCCCCCCCCCCTTTCCATACTCCCCAAACCTTTTTAATTAGTTTGGGGTCCCTCAGTGGGGCTGCATCTCATTAATGTACCAGCCATGTGACTGCGGCAAGGTCCAGGGATCAAACCTCAGCCACTGAAGGGCTGAAAGAAAATATCTTCAGATATTCTTTGTATAATATAATTTATGCCAACCAGCTAAACTAACTCTGCTCAGGCCTTGCACATACACACAAAAAGCCTCTGTACTACTGAATGAAATTCAGACGCATGCAATAAAATTATTCTCAGGAATAAGTGTCTGTAAGACGGAGCTAAATAGGCCTGAAGCAGGATAAAATATCTATTCCAGCATGAGAAAAATGCAGCTATAAATTTCTGCCTCTTACTGTTGCCTGGTGCTTTGAAGACCAAAACAGCAAACTCAGCAGAAATGACTTTGACTCTCTTTGCTATTTCTTGCTTGACATTTGGCAGCTCATATCACCATCCTTGCTTGATCTGGCTATCTTATTTTTTTTTAATTTTCTGTGCTCTTCTCTTAGCCTTGTAATGTATAATTGAGGGTTGCATGACTTGTAAAGACTTTCGGAAGACAGTTTGCATTAAAGTCAATATAGCTGTATGTGATGGGGGGTGAAAGACTGATGTGTACAGAATGGGAGAGGGATCTTGGGGTGATAGTGCCTGGTGATCTGAAGATGGTGAAGCAATGAAACAAGGTGATAGCTAAAGCCAGAAGAGTACCGGGCTGCATAGAGAGAGTGATAATCAGTAGAGGTGTGAATCGTGTGATCGATCATCTTAATGATCGATTTTGGCTGGGGGGGAGGGAAATCGGATCGTTGTGTTTTGTTTTGATTTGAAATCGTTAAAAATTGTAAATCGGGGGAGGGCGGGAAAACCGGCACACCAAAAAAACCCTAACACCCACCCCGAACCTTTAAAAAAAAACCCACCCTCCCGAACCCCCCCAAAATGTTTTAAATGACCTGGGGTCCAGTGGGAGGGTCCCGGCGCAATCCCGGGGCGATGTCCCACTCTCTGGCCACAACAAAAAAACCCCCTAACACCCACCCCGAACCTTTAAAACAAACCCCCACCCTCCCGAACCCCCCCCCCCAAAATGTTTTAAATGACCTGGGGACCCAGCGCGATGATCCCGGCGCGATGTCCCGCTCTCTGGCCACGACTGCTGTGAAGAGAAATGACGCCGGTGGCCCTTTGCCCTTATCATGTGACAGGGCAAAGGTAGCGCCGGCGCCATTTTGATTCCTAGCTCCCGACGTCACGCGTCCAGGAGATCGCTCCCGGACCCCCGCTGGACCCCCAGGGACTTTTGGCCAGCTTGGGGAGGCCTCCTGACCCCCACAAGACTTGCCAAAAGTCCAGCGGGGGTCCGGGAACGACCTCTTGCACTCGAGCCGTATTGCAAAATGGCATTACGGCCGGTGCCAATAAGACTTGATACTGTTGATGCAACTCTAACATTGCTCTCTGCGTCAATGGCAAGGGAAAATGGGGAATTGGATTCAGACAGCAACCAATGAGGACCCAATGTTTACGGTCTGGGGAATTGTTACACATAGTGGTAATTTGCTGAGGCAGCTGTTACTACCATTAATCAATAAGCTTTGATACCTTTGATGCAACTCCAACATTGCCCTCTGCTTCAACAGCAAAGGGAAAAGGGGAATTGGATTCAGAAAGCAATCAACAAGGGCCCTGACTTTTATGTTCTGGGGAACTGTTGTGCAGACAGAAGGGAAAAAAATACAGGACTGCTTCTATGGTCAAGCTCATAAGCAAACTACATCAAGCAGCACTGACTGACTTGTCAAAAAGGGTCATCATCCCAATAAAAATGTTGCTAGCAGTAAATTTTGTATGGGTTATCATAAGGCTTGGGGATAACTGCCCAGAGCAACCGTTGCCACCCTTAAGAGGAACATGGGGGTAACCTGCACAGCACGGCAGATACTACCATAAGAAGCTTGTTGGGCAAACTGGAGGGACCATTTTGGTTCTTTTCTCCTGTCATGTTACTATGTTACTGTAACCAAATAAATTCATTCCCTGTATTTGTTATCAGTGCATACCTAAACCAGATGTTTGTTATCAAGATTTAGTAGTTAAAGAGGGCTTCAGATATATCTTCCTCATTCTTTGTCTTGTGTAGACCTGTAAAATATGTGGCATTCTCTTACAGATATGCCTCTCTGTGACTGCTCTAATACTTGAACGATTTGTACATTGTTTTGATTAACATGGCCAGATTATATAAACAGACTTTAGTTAATTATGGTTGGAAGATTTCATTGGATTCTTATTTGTAAAAGCTAAGATCTTTTTCAGTTTAAAAATTCTTAAGGCCATCACTGTATATTTATAAGGAGACCAACATTATCAATACTTAATTATTCTTTTCTTCACATTCTTTATTTCTGCATTTTAACAGTGAAATACAGTTTAAAACTTGCTTGGCAATTAAAAAATAAGCAGCCTAATGCTCTATTTAGACCAATACATACATGAATGAAGCCCTGAAATACAGAGATGTGAAAAACAAGAAAAGAAAAAAGGATCTCTTCCAGGAAGACATATCATTTTGCATACAATAGTCAACATATTCTCTAGGTATATACACCCTTCCCCCAACAGGTGAACCACATTTTTATTTTGAACAAGGGAAAACTGAACAGAAGAAGAAGACAGTCTACCAGTTTCTTGTTGTAACTTTATCTGTTCAGTGTGAGCCAACACAGATGTCTCCTGAGATTGGACCTTAGTATAAATGTTCTTTGTAACAGCTGTTAAGGAAATCAAAGATTGTTCTACGGAGCAGAGAACAGTCCAAATGGAATTGAAGGTGGTAGGAGAGGCATTAGGAGTGCAAGATCTTATCTATGGAACCGCATCATTCATACATTGTTGTTGCAATGATAACAAAGTCACAGAGACGTGAAACTCACCAGGTCCAACAAGAAATCCGGCTCCTGTATCTTCCCGGTCTGAACCTCCCCTGGGCCACAATTGCATGTCCTGGGAGTAACTCAAAGTGGCAGCCTCCATCCAATGATGGATGCTCGGCAGTGCAGACCCCGCTGTGCCTCTATCCAAGCCACTCTCAGCAGGAACGTCAGCACACTCTTGCACCACCTACAAGGAGAATACTGGGGGGGCAGGGGGAGGTGGGCATAATCTGGCTTCAGGACTCAGTGACACCTCAGAGTCTTCCTCAAGTCGCAGTGCTGCTCCTTCAGTCACTGCGGAGGTGTAGCTTACACCCAAAGAAGATAATACAGGCAGAAGAAGTTCCGAAATCGCTACCTGATGTATTAGAACAGACTCAGGAAGGGTAGGGGGGAAGCCCTTGGAGTCTTCCTTTGCATTTCACCATGAAAACAAGGAAATGAAAGATGAAATTGCTCAGGTATGAACAGAGAGCTTTTCAGATGCCATCTTCGCTCCCCGTCACTAATTGTTCTTTAATAATAATCATAAAACAGTCACCATAAAAATGGAGTGAACTAATACTTTCTAACATTTGAAAAGAGTCAATTCTAAGACAGTAACTTTCAAACCAGCACACGGGCGCATATTGGCGCATGTGCATCAACCAGCACCCAGGGATGCGGTCATTTTATAACATGCGCGCATATATATATATATATATGCGCGCATGTTATAAAATAGCTTGGCTGTGCACATAATGTACGCCAAATTTTAAGTGGGCACGTAAATCCTGCTTCTACTCCATGAGTTGGAGAATTCTAAAATGGGTGTACACCAGTTTACCAGATCATCCGCCAGTACACCCAGTTAACAGCTAGGTCCTCAGTCCCCTTGGTTTGATAACCTACACTGTCCCCAGTTACCCCACACCCTTTAAACCCCTCAGAAATGGCTCAGTCGTTTTATTTTATAACTTACACATCATCCTTAGCAGAAGTAAAGTCACGCGGCAGGGGCCCTCAGTGCACATCGGGACACGTAAGTATTCGCCAGGCCCGAAATGCCCATTCCCCGCCCAGACCATGCCCATTCCCCGCCTCTTTTTAGAAACTTTTTAGATGTGTGCATAGTGGGGCAGATTTTAAAAGCCCTTCGCGCATACATCCAGCTGGATTTACACGCGTAGGGGAGTTACGAGCGCCGAGCCTATTTTGCATAGACACACGTATGTCCCAGGCTTGAAAAAAGGGACAGCACATGGGCGTGGCCAGAGGCCTCTGTAGGGCCTCTAGGCCAGGGGATCACGTGCCGGCACTTGGCTGGCAGGCGCAACTTGCAAAACAAAGGTATGGGAGGGGTTTAGATAGGGCTGGGGGACGGGTTAGGTAGGGGAAGGAAGGGGAAGGTGGGGGGGGGGGGGCCGGAAAGAAAGTTCCCTCCGAGGCCTTTCCGATTTTGGAGGGAACAGGGAAAGCCATCGGGGCTCCCCTAGGGCTCAGCGCGTGCAAGGTGCAAAAGTGTGCAGCCCCTTGTGTGCGCCAACCCCGGATTTTATAACATGCTCGTGGCTGCGCACACATGTTATAAAATCGGGAGTAGATTTGTGCACGCCGGGTTGTGCGCCCGCTCGTAGGTAATAAAATCTGCCCCAGTGGGTTTTCTGCACGTATCTGAGTGCTTTTTAAAATACAGTTGGCATGCAGGAGCCTGACTTCTTTGCGCATCCTCTAATTGATGCACATGACAGGCTTTTAAAATTCACCTTTAATTCTGTTTACCATTTCCATCCCAATCAAAGATTCTGTCAGATTTAACATGGCTAAAACTAGGGATGTGCTTCTGTTGAAAATAAAAATGTTTAATTTTAGTACATGCTGTTGCAAAATAGTATATACTAAAAAGATTAAATGAAAACCCTCATCATGAGATAAACAAAACCAAAAATAAAACTACCCCTGCACACCCCTACTAAAAGCAGAGTTCCAGTATGCACTTACCTTCCTAGCATGTATCTTAAATTTTCAACAGGTACAAATACCATGCATACTTCCGCAAGAGGCACAGCCTTGTGTACGTAACCAAGGGGCATTTCAGAGGCATATTGATGCACAGCATGTGTACTGCGTATTTTCATTGCGCTATATCAAGTTAATTTTCAAAGGGCTGAGAGCGTAAAAAACAGGAATTACATGCGTGGCCGGCCTTGCATGCACCACGTGTATTTTAGAATGGGCCCGGCCACGTGCAACACCCCGTTACGTGCAGAAGTGTCGGACCCTGAGAAAGGAGCGAGCCAGGGGGCTTGGTCTGGGTGGGGTGGGACAGGGTAGGGCGGGACAGAGGCCAGAGAGTTTTAGTAATGTTCTGGTGATGATGTCCCAGGGAAGCATGCACCAGCCAGCTGCCGGCGCGCAGAAAACATTTCTGCACTGGAGGAGCAGAAAATAAAAAACATTTGGGGTAGCTAGGTAGGGGTTAGGGGTCAGGGTGGAGAGGGGAAAGGGGAAAGGGAAGGAAGGTTAGGCAGGAGGGTAGGGAAGTTTCATCCCAGTCTGCTCCTTAATTGGAGCAGACTGGGAGGGAACTGGGGAGGCTTGATTGCATTGCTGCATATAGGTTACAAAATCCCGCCCCCCCCCCCCCCCGGCACACATGCACACGGATTTTAAAATCTGATGCGCATGTGTGCATGGCCATTACATTTTATAACATGCGCAAGCCAGTGCATGCATGTTATAAAATCGGCACGTCCATGTGCGCGCCCTGGGAACCGCACGCACATGGATGCACGTGCACTCCTTTTAAAATCAACCCCTTAGTGCTAACTGCATCACCAGAACATGTGCACTTTTCCATCAGCTATTTAAGCAAGTATGACAGTGCAATTTGTCCTTGGTGATCTGTTGGTTGATTTGGTAGTAGACTGATATTGTTTTTGCTAGTTTAATGCTTTGTCCTCATGATGAATTTGTCTTATCTGTCCCAAGCCATGACAGGGTGAGGTGACTGAGGCAGTGAAGGAAAAGTAGATACCCCCTAAAAAGATTCTACAAACCTAAAATGAGGTTCATTTAGTCATCTGAGAAGCAAGAGTTCATCATATTAGCATTATTTAGATAGATATTTATTACCCACCTATTGACTATTCTAGTAGGTTGCAAAGTAAGAACTATAAAATTACATAAAAGACAAACATAGCAGTAAAACATCCCATCTAGAGCTGCAATAATGCCGAAATAAGCATAACCAGTAAGATAAATATAAATACAACCTAGTGTACAAAAAAATCTAAATTTGCTGGAATTTAATTTGACAAGTCTTAATTCCTCATAAAACCTCTATTATTGACCTGCCTTCAGGATAACAATCACCACTACTTATATCTCTGCCAAGAGTTAAAGGGAGATTTTGGGCCTCATTTTCCAATATTGCATTGGTAGCCATTCGTGAAGTCTTCCCAGTGTGGGATGATTCAGAGAGAGAGAGAGCGAGAGAGAGCCTTACTATAGTGCCTATGCCCTAGACAGATATTTTAATCCCTATGGGAGGGCCACCTACTAACTCGGGGTGGGGATTAGGTATGAGCGTCGGGGGTTGGGGGCCACTTTCGCATTCCACATGAGACCTACGGAAAGAACAGTGGTCTCTAGTGAAGATTTGCTGGCCGTCGGAGTGAGGAAACTCACTCCAAGAGGAGATTTGGACTACATTCTCTCCACCTAGCTTGTTGTTGCCCAGGTAGAGTGTCCAGCAAGCTAGGTGGAGAGAACGTTGCCCAAATCTCCTCTTGGAGTGAGTTTCCTCACTCTGACGGCCAGCAAATCTTCACTAGAGACCACTGTTCTTTCCGTAGGTCTCATGTGGAATGCGAAAGTGGCCCCCAACCCCCGACGCTCATACCTAATCCCCACCCCGAGTTAGTAGGTGGCCCTCCCATAGGGATTAAAATATCTGTCTAGGGCATAGGCACTATAGTAAGTCTCTCTCTCTCTCTCTCTTGTCTGGAACTATTGTGGACTGTGATAACCCTTTACTGGCCTGCCATACATGTTAATGTGAATTTATTGCACGTGGTAAACTGCTTGGAAAATGAGGCCCTTAGAGAGTCCAACTCATAGAAACTAAGCTTCTTAGCCATGGGCAGTTTTCAGATCACTCTGTGGTATACCACAGGCATTAGGTGTCCATTACCATTTATTGATGCTATTCTCAGGAAATCTAATCAATACATATTTCGTTCTTCAAGAGGCATAATACCAACAGCCAACCATGAAAGACTTTTATGAAATTGCTAATTTGCCATCAGCTTTGGGGTCAACAAAGTGCACTCAAATTGCAATTAAGTATTAAAACTATGCATTCAAAATTATGCGCACAAAATCTGAAAACCTGGTTCTTTAAACAAGCTTTTTATAAAGAGAAGGAGAAAAACAGTTGATCTACAAGGATGCACCAAGCTAGAAGTTATCTTAACCTACAAATGCATATTAATATTAAATTCAAGCCGCCTAATATATACCTGACAAACAAGCTTAACTTACTCACATAGGGGTAGATTTTAAATACTTGTGCGATCGCGTACTTTTGTTCGCACACCAGGCGCAAACAAAAGTACGCTAGATTTTATAAGATACGCGCGTAGCCGCGCGTATCTTATAGAATCCGGGGTCGGCACGCGCAAGGGGGTGCACATTTGTGCAACCTGCGCGCGCCGAGCCCAGCGCGCGCTACCTGTTCCCTCCGAGGCCGCTCCGATTTCGGAGCGGCCTCGAAGGGAACTTTCCTTCACCCTCCCCCCACCCCCCCGGCCCTATCTAAACCCCCCCTACCTTTGTTGGCAAATTTACACCTGCTGAAAGCAGGCGTAACTTTGCGTGCATCGCCGGCAGCCTCGCTCCATCCTCCGGTCCCGGGGGCTGGTCCGGAGGCCTCGACCACGCCCCCGGGCTGGCGCCATGCCCCCGGCCTGCCCCCAAAACGCCGCGGAATGCCCCCGGGCACGCCCCCTCCCGCCCCTTTTCGAAAGCCCCGGGACTTACGCGCGTCCCGGGGTATTACGTGCGCCGGCGGCCTATGCAAAATAGGCGCGCCGGCGCGCGGGCCTTTTAAAATCCGCCCCATAGACTATTATATTATATTGTTACCGTACTATGATGGCACATGATTAATTTGTAATCTGTACCACTCATATTTTATTATCGTGCCTTTCTGTAAACCGTTGTGATGGTTATCTAACTTAATAACGGTACAGAAGAGTTTTTAAATAAATAAATAAATAAATAAATGAATAGATAAATAAATTAAATATATTTGCTGCCCTGCTAACTGTGCATGTAGTTTTGTGGGTGGAGATGGGTAGATTTTCTGAGTAGCACGAATCTTTCTGCAGCCATCTGAAAATTGAGGACAACTTTTACATGAACACGGATATCTGCCTATGTGCTTACTTAGGGGCACTATTGAAAACTGGACTCCTCAAATTTGTATGGTTGAACATTCCTGGTTTACAAACTGCAAGATGAAACTACATTTTGAAGGCTGGTTTCAGTTGCACACATTCAGATGTTTCATTCCTTCGACTCAATATCATGGAGGAGAGTCTCCACAAATCTACAGTTCTCGCAATTATTTGCTAAGAAAATTATTGGGAAAATTTAAATTATGAATTTCATCCTAAATGGCAAAATTCATCAATCTCTCTTTCTTTCCATCAGCCATGGTTAATATGGATTTTTCATTTATCCCTCAAGCTTAGGTGAATATAAAGTGAAAAAATCAAAGAAGAAAAAAAAAACCTACATGGAAAAAATGTAATAGCCTGTAAAACAAAACTGGCTCATCCAGTCTGCTCAGTTATTCTGGTCTACACTGTTATAGATACATCACAGCTTTCAGCCCTGGAAGCTTGATAATTTATAGTAGGGGTGTGCATTCGTTTGCAACGTATTGGCAATCTGCAACGTATATGCCATATTCATTGTATTCGTGGGGGTCACGAAACGTATGGCAAACCCCCACGAATACAACGTATCACTAACGAATAAACCCCCTCCCTCCTGACCCCCCCCCCCCCCCAAGACTTGCCAAAAGTCCCTGGTGGTCCAGCAGGGGTCCTGGAGTGATCTCCTGCACTCGGGCTGTCGGCTGCCGGTATTCAAAATGGTGCCGATAGCCTTTGCCCTTACTATGTCACAAGGGCTACCGGTGCCATTGGTCGGTCCCTGTCACATGGTAGGAACACAAGATGGCGCCGGCCGTCCATTGCAATACCTGTCTCTCTGTCTGGAATACTTTGTAATTTTAAGTATTATAGTTAGTAAATATCTATAAATGGTGGCGCAGCAAAAGGCAACTACATTTTCAAACAGCAACTAATTACTAAAACATTCTAAAAAATGGCTTTTTCCTTATCTAATATAATTTAGTTACCCACATGCTGTTGCATATGAACTGGTTACTTTAACATTTATTTAATATTCTCACCACCTGGGGCCCTACTCGGTGAAAGGCGGACAAGGGGAGGGGTTCTTGTAGAATAGGAAGTTGTAGCTGGTATGGGAAATGTTATTCTTCCAGAGAGCTAAGGCCTCATATGTAAATGAAAAGCTAAGAGCATGTAAAAACAGCTGTTAATAAAAAGTTGTTTCTGACTAGGATCACTAAAAGCATATAAAATATGTTTGACAGCAGCTGATTTAAGCAAATAGTGTTAGCTCAGAACATGAAACATAAATGTGCAATGGCATGCCAGATTAGATTTCATGATCCATACATTCAAGTTCATGATTTAGAAAATATGCTATTGTAATCCTTCCCAGCTAGCTCTCCATATAAGGGAGGGATCGATAATAACTGTCTTCAGGTTTCTTCAAGATTTTGCTTGGCTGCAAATTTAGCATTGAGAACAAGTAAAAAAAAACACCACAATAAAGTTGTTTTATTTATGTATTTATTTATTTATTAATTTGTCACTCACATGATCCCATGCTGTCGATGAGTTACAACAAAACATACAGAAAAACAGCAAATCATAGCATCATACAGACTGATGTTTGCTAAAACGAATTCCTGCAATATATGCTCAAACAATAATTTTTCCTCTTTGTAAATTGCATCTACATACCGTACCAGACCAGACAAGTGTGTCTCTATGATCATCACGCCTTAACATATCAATGCATTAAGACTAAAATTCAAAATGAGAGTTTTAGTAGTCTGATCTATTCATGTCATTCCAGATGATATATGGGCAGCCGAGTTCTGGATGACTTGAAAAGTTCTTAAACTGGCCTTTGGTAGTCCAAGATAAATGAACTTAAAATACTCTAGTGCAGATAATATAGGGAGCATTCCAGGGCATTTTGGGGATGAATTAGGTGGAAAAGTTATCTGGCTAAGTCTGGTTGCACGAAAGAGCAACCAGACATAGCCAGCCACACTATTGAATATAAATCCAAAGTTAGCAAAATAAGTTTATAAAGGATGTGCACCCTTGAAAAATTTGTTTTGATTTGTTCATTCATTTTATGGGTACCCACATTCTTTTCATTAATTTTGGAATAAAAACAAATATTTGATCATTCATTCCATTCATTTTTGTTTTATATTTGTATAGCCTTACAACAAAATGGTGTCCTCTGCCTCAGACGAAGGTGCTACAGCAACATCACTGCAGTACATCCTCCAGGCAGAGGACGTCATTTTAAGTCACTAGATCCAGAATTAAGATGTAAGAAGGCTTGCTCCTGGGCCTCTGGACCTAGGTCCGGGCCTCAGCCACCAGAACCTGGCCTGTCCAGGCCACGAAGCAGGATGCATGTCTAGAAGTTTTATGGGTTTTTTTAGCAATTGAATATAAATATACGTGAAAATGTTCATATATGTCTGTCCAAGGCCTGCTTTCAGTTTGTATTATTTGTACAAACCAAAAATAGCCTCATTTGTTGCATTTTTTGCATTCATTTCTATAATCCATTTATTTATTTATTTGTTTATCCAGCTAATTTTGCTATACGGGCAGTTTCTGAATATATACCCCCCCAATGTCTATATCTGTGGTTCCTCTTGTACTGAACAGGACTTTTGTTGCAACACATCATCTGTAGGATACAACTAACCTGTCTCATGACTGTATAAATCCAGCAGATGTTCCCTATTATTGGATGAACTGAATTCTATTCTACCTCATAATGAAGGACGAAAAAGTGATGTCACTATGAATGTTTGGCTACTACAAGCCAGTTATCCCTATGGTAACCCAAGAAGTCAGAAAGATCAAGAAGCTCCACTTTCACAGTTTGTATTCTTACTGAATATCAAGATAAAATGAGCTTTTGCCCTTCTGTTCCATGGTAGGTTTCTTTCCTCACTGAGCTCACCTATGCTACAGTTTTACAGATTTAGTTTAGTTAAGTTTGATTGACTGCCAAATCATTATAAACAACAAACCTGTTTACAGAAGAAAATCCCAAAAGCATGAACATAGACCTAAAAATATAAACAACTTGTCAATTAAAATGTACATTTTAAAACTAGATCCTACTACATCCTAGTGAATAATCAAAAACAGTTCTAATAAAAAGAAATTAAAAATAACTAATAAAACATAATACAAATACAATAAATAATCAGAGTTAACCCATTATAAGTAATCAACAAGTCAATTTCCCTATCTGCCACTCTTCCCAAACAGGGTAATTTTAAGATGAACCTATGTGTGCAAGTGAGGATAAACTGGAATTTTTAATTGTGTGCACAGTTACACGAGTATGTTTTAAAATGCACCAACCACACGAAAGTATGTTCCTAATTTTAAGAGGTTTCTCGAACATAGCTAGCGTGTGCATGTCTTCCACAGGACCTTGTCGGTTTTACACATGTATTTCAGTGAATTTTAAAATGTGCTCACATGAGGCACATTCCCAGCTTTCCAATTAGGACACCAGTTTGTCCAGTTAATATCAAGGTCTTTCAGGAGCCTCTGTTTTTTCATCCTGCATGCCTCCAGTTGATCCAGACCACTCACCCTGTCCTCTAAGCTGTAGGGATGTGAATCATTTTTTGACGATTTAAAACAATCGTCAGATATATTTTAAATCGTCAAAAATCGTTAGAGCCGTGATACAATAACAATTCCCCCGATTTATCATCAAAAAATCGTAAATTGGGGGAGGGGGGAGGGCGGGAAAACCGGCACCCTAAAACCCACCCCGACCCTTTAAAATAAATCCCCCACCCTCCCGAAGCCCCCCAAAATGTTTTAAATTACCTGGGGTCCAGTGGGGGGATTCCAGCGTGATCTCCCGCTCTCAGGCCACGGCTGCGTTAAAAGAAATGGCGCCGGTGGCCCTTTGCCCTTACCATATGACAGGGCAAAGGTAGCGCCGGCGCCATTTTGGTTCCTGTCACCCGACGTCACGAGTGCAGGAGATCGCTCCCGGACCCCCGCTGGACCCCCAGGGACTTTTGGCCAGCTTGGAGGGCCTCCTGACCCCACAAGACTTGCCAAAAGTCCAGCGGGGGTCCGGGAGCGACCTCCTGCACACGGACTGTATTGCCAATATTCAAAATGGCGCCGGCGCCATTTTGCCCTCATTATGTCGACATAGTAAGGGCAAAAGTAGCACCGGCGCCATTTTGAATATTGGCAATACGGCCGGCGCCATTTTGCCCTCACTATGTCGACATAGTGAGGGCAAAAGTAGCGCTGGCGCCATTTTGAATATTGGCAATACGGCCCGCATGCAGGAGGTCGCTCCCGGACCCCCGCTGGACTTTTGGCAAGTCTTGTGGGGGTGAGGAGGCCCTCCAAGCTGGCCAAAAGTCCCTGGGGGTCCAGCGGGGGTCCGGGTGCGATCTCCTGCAGTCGTGATGTCGGGTGACAGGAATGAAAATGGTGCCGGCGCTACCTTTGCCCTGTCATATGGTAAGGGCAAAGGGCCACCGGCGCCATTTCTTTTAACGCAGCCGTGGCCCGAGAGTGGGAGATTGCGCCGGGATCCCCCCACTGGACCCCAGGTAATTTAAAACATTTTGGGGGACTTCGGGAGGGTGGGGGATTTATTTTAAAGGGTCGGGGTGGGTTTTAGGGTGCCGGTTTTCCCGCCCTCCCCCTCCCCCGATTTACGATTTTTTGATGATAAATTGGGGGAATTGTTATTGTATCGCGGCTCTAACGATTTTTGATGATTTAAAATATATCTGACGATTGTTTTAAATCATCAAAAAACGATTCACATCCCTACTGTGTTTAGCCACTCCGCTTTTTCATCATGGATTAATTTATTTATTATACTCAGTGCTTTATATTGTATTCTTTGTTCAATAGGTAGCCAGTGCTTGCAAATACCATTGCCTGTAAAACTGTTCGGAAATTTGCCAGGGTTAGTAAAGGTTTCAACTTTCTGAGAACCATTAATTTAGCATAACCTTCCTTTACTTTCAGTGCTATGTGTTGTTTTAGGTTTAGTTCAGGGTCTATTATTACACCTAGACTGCACACTTTCACCACTAATTCCACAGTTTAATTATTTTTTATTGCTATTGGTGTTTGAATTGGGTTATTTTTTTCGTTCGAGGTGTAGGACTATTATTTTAGTTTATTACTAGCTGTTTGATTATGTCTAGGTATATATTGGCCAGCTTTATCGTTTCTTCATTTGTGTTGTCAATCGGTAACAATAGTTGTATGTCGTCCTCGTAAATGTAATGTATGATTCCCAGTCAGTCCTGCAAGAAGGTGGCATACCGGGAGGTGATAAATATTTAAAAGTGTTGCAGACAGGGCTGATCCCTGTGGCACTCCTGTTTTTAACTCTACTTTTTCTGATATTGAGTTATTGATTTGTACTTGGAAAAATCTGTTACTTAAGTATGACTTGAACCAGATTATTGTGTTATTCTGGAGTCCTTTTTCCATTAGTCTATTGATCAGTATTTCGTGGTTCACAGTGTCGAATGCTGAGGACAGGTCTAATAGAACCAGAATGTAATGTGTTCCTGTGTCAAATCCTCTTAGGATATTTTCAGATAGTGATAAGAGTAATGTTTCAGTGCTGTATTGTTTGTGGAATCCATGCTGTGCCAGATATAGTATGTTATTACTTTCAAGATGTTCTGACAGTTGTTTTTGGACTGTTTTTTCCATTAGTTTTGCTATTAGAGGTAAGTTTGAGACCGATCTATAGTTATTCGGATTTCGGGGGTCAAGGTTCTTTTTCTTAATGATTGGTTTAACAATGGCCCCTTTCAGGTATTGATCCTTCTTCTAGGGAAAGGTTAATGATTTTTGTTAGCGTTGGTGCTGCTATATTGGCTAATTTTTTAAATTCCATTATGGGTATGGTGTCAACTGGATGAGGGGCAGGATTTAATTTTTTTAACATGTTCTCGACTTCAATCTTTGATATCTCGTCAAATGCAGTCCATTGTTTAATGTCCCTTGTATGCATCTTAATCTCTTGTTTGGTTGTATTCGGGATTTTTGTTCTTAAATTTTCAATTTTGTCTCTAAAGAACTGTGCTACTTTGTTTCAACGATTCTCCTGTAAGTTCTGAGGGTTGTTTGTTTTATCGCTGGTGAGGTCTTTGACTATGTTGAAGAGTGTTCTAGCATTATTTGTAAACTTTTCTATTTTGGAGCTGAAATATTTCTTTCTAGTATCTAGAATTATTTTTTGTAATAGGCCAGATCTTTTCTGTATTTTGTTAGATTCTTTTTCCTTTTTTCTGAGGTTCCATTTCACTTCCTTTATTTGTTCATTATGCTATGGGTTTATTTGTTTAGGATCTTTCATGTGGGCATTTTTTATGGGGTTTATTTCGTGGAGGATATGGTAACTGCCTTAGCCAGTGTAGTGGTAAAGAGATTATACAGGTGAGCCAAAGCCTCCGCTATGAAATTGCCATCAGTTCCTGAATTCAAAAAGCCTTGATTTGCACAATAGTATCCCTGGAGAGGAGGAGAACTGGCATAAGTAACTTGTGGAGAGGTAGAAAACTGACCTAGAATTGCCTCTCCAACCAATCCTAGGCTTATAACTTTACTGCTTTTTGGGGGCAATGGCTGGCAAAATGCCCCTGGACTGCGCAGTAGAGGCAGAGATTCAGTCATCTGCGTTTCTGTTTCTCTTCCTTGGTGATATGGGATCTGCCCAATTGCATGGGCTCTTCTGAGGAGAAAGTGGCCTGTGCACCAGTTGTTGGAACCAGGGGTCACTGGAACTTAGGGCCAGTCAGAAGGGTTGATAGGATGCCGCTCTCTCTTGGGCTCGTTCCTGAAACCAAAGATCCACCCATATGGTCAGGGCAATGAGGTCTCTAATGTGGGCAGTATGTCCCAGCCTGCCAACTCATATTTTATGTGTTCTGCAAAGCCCTGCCTAAAGATGGCTATCTGGCTGTCTTTGTCACATTGGAGTTCAGAGGCCAAGGTATGAAACTGAATGGGATAGTTGCCCATGGTGCGATTTCCCTATCAGATCCAAAGCAGTTCTCTGGCAGCAAATGATGCCCGACCCGGCTCATCAAATATCAGTCAAAACTGGCAAAGGAAGTTGTCCAGATTCTCCATCAGGGGATCATTCTGTTCCCAGAGAGGTATTGCCCTGGCTAGGGCAGGGCCACCCAACAGAGACAGCATGAAAGTCACTTTGATACAGTCTGAAGGAAAATTGGCTGCCTGAAGTTCAAAGTGTACTTGGTGATGAATCCTCTGCAACCCTTGGGAGTAGTTGTGGAAGCTGCAGCATGGAGTCTGCTTGCCAAATCAGAGTGACAGGGAAAGGTCATTCCAGGCATAGGAGCGGGAGGCCACATGGCCTGCATTTGGGCCGCCAGGCCTTGAAGGATGCCGGTCATGTTATTAAGCTGGTCTTGCTGCTGTTGGACCTGGAGTGCCAACCCAAGATAGCCTGAGCTGGGGACGAATCAGCCGAGCTCATGGCCTCAGTAAACTGTCATGGATATGAGCCCTTGGGCTCTGCAAGGTTGTCACAGCCTAGTAGGTGTTTCTTGGTCCAGTTCAATAAGCAGAAAAAAATGTGTACATCATTGGCATAGATGTAAAATTTTATATTAAAAAATAGAAATAGTTGGGCAAGTAGGTTTAGATATTGAATAGTACATGTGATAGTACAGAGCTCTTTGGGACCTGCAGGTTAGAGCCTGGATGCAGATGGGTGCTGTTGAACAGCACAGATTGTGGTCTTTCTGCAACATAGGGACTGAACCATGATAGTACTTTACCCATCATGCCTACCTCTTCCACTCATAATAACACAACAGTATGATCCACCATGTGAAAGATTGCTGAGGAATCTAACAGCATCAACATTGAGGCAGATTCTCTATCACAGTTTTTGTGGAGATCATCTAGCAGTGCAGCGAGGACAATTAAGTTCCATCAACATGCAGGTCTCCAGATCAGACTGAGGGATATATCCAGTTTCTTACTTCTAGCCAAGACTTTAGCTAAAGATAATAATTTTTTCTTTGAATAAGTCGATAAATCTGTGATTAGTTTTTGAGACCTTCAACAGATCAGTCCATGAAGAGACGGCAGGGATTAAACAGTACAGTCAGTCAGTGAGATAGGAGGTTATTTGCATATGCTGGGAAACTACAGGTTACATTACAATTACAGCTCAGTAAAAGAATGGGGAGGGGAGCTTGACAGAGGTTACAGAAATAGTAAAACTTTATAGTTCTGAGAGGCCTATGTCTCATAATGAGTGTTTTGCAATCTTGCGTATATCTGAAATTCCATTTATGTACCTGATTTTGAGGTCATTAGGGGTATGATCTTTCCTTAAGAAATGTTTTCCTAATTTGTTCTTCTCTGAAATGTGTTGCCTTTGAAGGTTTTTTTTTCTGTTATTAATTTTTGGCTCATTTTGCCAATATAGCATCCCTCTTCACATTTTATGCCCTGAATCATGTATACTACATTCATAGAGAAGCATGAATGCGAACCTTTTATGTTGAATGAGTTCCTATGTAGGTAGTTGTGGTGTCCTGTGAAATGTGCTGGCATAGTTTGCATCATGGTATCTTGCAGGTTTTCGTGCCATTTCTTGTTTTTGAGTTTCACTTTGAAGTTTGAAGCTAGAACTGGAGGAGCAGAGAATACTTCTTTCAATGATTAGCCAAGTTGTTTGAGCAGCAGGCTGCAAGTTAAGGTTCAAATCCCACTGCTGCTCCTTGTGACCTTGGGCAAGTCATTTCATTCTCTATTACCTCAGCTATAAATTTAGGGGTATATTTTCTAAGCTGCATTAGATATTTACCATGTGGTAAATGCGCACAGCGATAATGCATGGTATTTAAAATACCGTGTGTTATTTTACCCCAAGTAACACCAAAATAGTAAAAGGGGTTTTGCATGCAAATGATTTGTAAATGCATGCAAAGCAGCTCATTACTAGGCAATTTTAGGTTAATAAAATGACCCAGCTTGCCAGAAAAATTGTATTTCCCTGAAACTTAGCTACAAGTCAGGAGCTGTAGCAATCTTTTCCCAGGAACATTGGGGATGCTAATGGCTTCCGGTAGAAAAAAAGATTTTGAGTTCAAAATACTAACAATCTTACACAATGCAATATACAAGACAGATAACACGGCCCTTGACAATGTCATACATATACACAGATCGCAACGTACGACCAGAACAGCAAGTAAATTACATCTAGTAATACCATCACTCCCATCAGCCAAGTTATCCACCACAAGAAACAGAGCCATATCTATCGCTGGTCCGAAATTATGGATCTCACTACCAGAACACTTGAGCTCACAAAGCAAAATTAAATCATTTAAAAAAGAGCTCAAAACATGGATATTCAAACATTCAAGGATGGTATTGGTTAATATCACAGAACATATCTAATACACAACCTTGTCCGGGTATGCAGTGTCACTCCTAAGACTATGACCAGAACGTTTTAAACTAGATTGTTTCGAAAAAACTTATTGATCTTTACCCAGAATTGAACTCCCCAGTTACATGGTTTGATCACAGATATACCCTGTTATAAATGTTACTGATAACTGTAATAATTAGTTTTCTGGTTCAGTTACTGTTAAATGTAATAGGTTGTTGTATATGTAAATCGGAATGAAGGCAGCTAGCTATACCTTGATATAAAAAAACTCTTAAATAATTAAAATAAAATAATACGAGTTCTGGGCTTCTAATTAAAGGAACTTAATGACCTCCGGCCAACATGATCAAATCTCCCTAGTGATATCCTCTCCCACCCCCTGCCACCTCTACAGGTGACCCGAAGGCAATTAAAAATAATAAAAGTAAATATATATATATATATATATATATATATATATATATATATATATATAGCTAACCAAAAATTTGGCAATACTATCTCCCCTAGTGCTGAGGCTTATATACCAACAAACTCCCCAACAGACTACTGTCAGGGTTAAAAGCACTATTATAATATGTAATAAAGCATTTCAAAAAATATGGTTATTTTTGAAAATATAAAATTTATTAATGACTTCGACCAAATCACCAATGATGTGTATAAATAAATATATTACAAACCATGAAATATAACATACATACTAAAATCCTCACCAAACACCTTAACTTTGACCCCCCCGTCCTCTTCTAGTATTACCCTCAATCTGACCCTGATCAACTAAATGTTCCCTTCTCTCATTGACGTTATAACAGGTCTATATTAAAGAAATACACCACTTAGTACTTCAACTATCTTAAATCTCATGTCTTCAATCGTATTCCTTGATTCACACATTGATCAACTACTAGTGGTGTATGTCCTTTAGATGTCTTTACATCCCATCCCGACAAGGTCCTCGTTTCGCCAAGATTGGCTTCTTCAGGGGAATACTTTAATTATGACCAAACGTCAATGGAAACGAATGACTTCCATCACTTATATCTGAAAACACAAAACTCACATGAGGTCAAACTAGACTTCCCCTCTAGTACCTTAACTTTTTATAATTAATCACATGCATCCCAATGATAATTCCCAACCAACCTGTCAACCTTTCCATATATAATAAAACCTTTATTGAATAAATTATTCTATTTGAATTTGCAAAAAACCTTACCCTGATTCCCACTCCTACCTGCACTCTAAGCGGAGCGGATACAGGAAAATACACATCCAATTCACTCCGGCTCGATGGCTCCTATGTTTTATGTGTAAATTCTCCCGAATATGAATGTGAACCTATATATTAATTCAGAAGAATGAAGATTTGTTCATGCTTCGATATTCCATATAAAATGAAGCTTGTATATTGATATTTCAGAACATACGTTAACCCAACATTATTTATAGTCTGGTATTGTCTTATGATTTGGCCACTGAGACACCCCTATGTTGTTACCTCTATGCCGCCTCTTCACTCCGTCCGCACATGCTTCCGATCATAAACACTCCTCCCCCGGTTTCAAATTTATATCACCGCACCTACAAAAACCACAGAGAATCAACCCGCACTCCTCCTAATATCATGTTAAACTTACCATCCCCCAAATACTCTGCTAACCCACAAATCTACCTCATAGGATACCTTATTTGAGGAAGTCATGCGACAGCTTACTGATCAAAGGTGTTACACCTTGTTAACACAAGATCCCACGTCAAGACTCCAAGATATGATTTATGATCTTTTGGAGGAGGGTGAAGTTGAGAAATTAATAACTAAAAGAGAAAAATATTTCTTATGGGAACCGTACCCAAATACACCGATATTCTACGTGGTTCCGAAGATTCATAAATCCTTGGTTGCCCCTCCGGGACGTCCGATAGTCTCGGGCATTCACTCCATCTTGGAACCCTTATCAAAGTATGTTGACTCTTTTCTAAATCCATTAGTCAAAAAGAGTCGTTCATATATACGAGACTCTTCAGATTTCATTTTACGTTTAGAAACATTGACGTGGAGGACGAGTGGCTATTGGTGACAGCGGACATAGTATCGCTGTACACCAATATCCCTCAAGAGGATTCATTACAGGTAATACAGAAGGTGCTGAATGTAAATGACTTCTCAGAAAAAAAGAGTAGGTTTATTACACAGGTTGCTAGAATAGCCTTGACTGAAAATGTCTTTAGGTATAAAGAACAATACTATCAGCAAATTCAGGGGACGGCCATGGGCGCCACTATGGCGCCCTCGGTAGCCTGCCTTTATGTTGCGGAGTTCGAGGAAAGGCATATCTATGTTTCACCTTATTGGCCCAACATTTTATGTTGGGTGCGATTTATTGATGACATATTCTTGGTTTGGAAGGGGTCTGCACAAGCTTTTATGGAGTTCAAACTCTGGATGAATGCAATTGATTCCAATTTAAAATTCACGTTCACCGTGAATGACAGGGTGGTTTCATTTTTGGACCTCCAGGTATACAAGCAGGGGAAACGATTGGTAACATCTATATATGTGAAACATACAGATCGCAATAATTTGTTGCACTACAATAGTTTTCACCCGCAGAATCTTCGGACTAATATTCCAGTGGGTCAATTTCTTCGATTGCGGCGGTTGTGTGGTAATAAGGATGAGTATAAGAAACAGGCAGGTAAGATGCAGGATAAGTTCCTGGTAAGGGGGTACCCGGGTAAAGTTATTAAATCAGCATATAAGAGAGGGTTATATGCGGATCGAGCATCCCTTCTTCAAATTAAGCAGCGAAAAGAAGAGAATAGATTAGTGTGTGTACTTCCGTATACACAAAGAACACAGAAGATCCAGGAGATTATACTTCAACATTGGCATGTCTTGACGTTTCACGAATCATTACAGAACAGACCTTTATTTGCACGCACTAGAGGACGCAATTTAAGGGATTTATTAGTGCATTCGGATTCGTGTCAGGAGAATTTAGAATTGGCACCTGGTCAATTCAGATGCCAGGGATGTTCTGTTTGCAAACATGTCATATTAACAAGAATGTTTCAGCATCCAACTATGCCATGTAAACAGGTGATAAGCCGTCATTTTGACTGCAGTACAGAATACAGATAGGGTTATTTATGTTATCATATGCCCGTGTCAGAAACTATACATTGGTCAAACTAAACTGCCAATCCGCACTCGTATTATACAACATAGAAGTTGTATACACACAGGTAAATTAGAGTCACCTTTGGTGAAGCATTGGCAAGACTGTGGACACACTGAAGATCAACTAAAATTTTGTATTTTACAGCAACGATCTAATAGAAGGGGTGGGAACATTTCTCAGGATCTGCGGCAAACAGAACAAAGGCTCATTTATTATTGGCAAACAATGGCACCTAAGGGATTAAATGCGACAATTGAGTGGGAAGCGTTTTTGTAGGATGGAAGGGATTATATGTCTATTGGACTAATAGTTCTGATAGTGAAGGTATGAACGTTTTAATATCATAAACTAGTGGTTCAATGGTATGTTTGAGTCATATATTCTATCCAGCATACAGTAGTTGCCAAATTTTTTGAGTAGATTTAGGATGTAGATGTTTGAGTCATATATTCTACCCGGAATACGGTAGTTGCCAAATATCTTGAGTAGATCTAGGATTTAGCGGGTATTAGGTTGAATGAGGTGTTGAGAATGGAACACTGAGTAATATAAGGACGGGGCTCCTGAGTGAAGGACTACAGGAGAAGTGACTTTATTGGTTGGTAACAAAAACGTGAAACGGGATTGGATGGCGTACACACTAAGGAGGAGCATATAAAAGGCAGTCGCAGATAGGAGCTTCTAAATGAAACAGAGCTTCTGAAGGACATGCACGGTTATTGAAGAGCAAGGTGAGTGTTGGAGCTCTTCTTACAAAATGAGCGTTTCAGTGAAGAATTAGACGTGGCTGTTGTTTATCTTTTGTATAGGAAAAACATGTGAGAGGTAGAGGAACTTCGGAGCAGCTGCTTGAACTAATTTGAGAAGATCAGAAATCGATATCGGTACGGTTGAACGCTGTACTGGTTGAAAGTTTGTTAAGATCGAGGGAGTGGTGACTCCATTTTGAATACAGCGGTTTTTTCCTCAAATAAGGTATCCTATGAGGTAGATTTGTGGGTTAGCAGAGTATTTGGGGGATGGTAAGTTTAACATGATATTAGGAGGAGTGCGGGTTGATTTTCTGTGGTTTTTGTAGGTGCGGTGATATAAATTTGAAACCGGGGGAGGAGTGTTTATGATCGGAAGCATGTGCGGACGGAGTGAAGAGGCGGCATAGAGGTAACAACATAGGGGTGTCTCAGTGGCCAAATCATAAGACAATACCAGACTATAAATAATGTTGGGTTAACGTATGTTCTGAAATATCAATATACAAGCTTCATTTTATATGGAATATCGAAGCATGAACAAATCTTCATTCTTCTGAATTAATATATAGGTTCACATTCATATTCGGGAGAATTTACACATAAAATATAGGAGCCATCGAGCCGGAGTGAATTGGATGTGTATTTTCCTGTATCCACTCCGCTTAGAGTGCAGGTAGGAGTGGGAATCAGGGTAAGGTTTTTTGCAAATTCAAATGGAATAATTTATTCAATAAAGGTTTTATTATATATGGAAAGGTTGACAGGTTGGTTGGGAATTATCATTGGGATGCATGTGATTAATTATAAAAAGTTAAGGTACTAGAGGGGAAGTCTAGTTTGACCTCATGTGAGTTTTGTGTTTTCAGATATAAGTGATGGAAGTCATTCGTTTCCATTGACGTTTGGTCATAATTAAAGTATTCCCCTGAAGAAGCCAATCTTGGCGAAACGAGGACCTTGTCGGGATGGGATGTAAAGACATCTAAAGGACATACACCACTAGTAGTTGATCAATGTGTGAATCAAGGAATACGATTGAAGACATGAGATTTAAGATAGTTGAAGTACTAAGTGGTGTATTTCTTTAATATAGACCTGTTATAACGTCAATGAGAGAAGGGAACATTTAGTTGATCAGGGTCAGATTGAGGGTAATACTAGAAGAGGACGGGGGGTCAAAGTTAAGGTGTTTGGTGAGGATTTTAGTATGTATGTTATATTTCATGGTTTGTAATATATTTATTTATACACATCATTGGTGATTTGGTCGAAGTCATTAATAAATTTTATATTTTCAAAAATAACCATATTTTTTGAAATGCTTTATTACATATTATAATAGTGCTTTTAACCCTGACAGTAGTCTGTTGGGGAGTTTGTTGGTATATATAAATATATATATTTAATAGCACTTGCAAGGCAAATTACTCCCCCATTCCCAACCCTACCTCTTTCAAAAGTTTTTCCCTCCACCTAGGCCTCTGGAACCTCCTGGCCTCCTGAACATCCCTAATGACCACTGAAACCCCCTGATATCCCCTTCCAAGCATACCTAGCAGTCTCTGGTGGCTAGTGGGGCCCAGATCATCCCCCTAGGTCCAAGACTGTGCATTATCTAGAAATAAATGGTCAAGCCAGCCACTTATTTACATATGTCCTATCATAACATGGGCATAAATAGATAAGTGGCGCATTTCAACAACCAGACCCCACCACATCCCACCATGACTTACTATCATATTCCATAATAATCTAGAATGTATTAGGAATTGTTTTTGTATGGACTGTAATTAAATTGTACTTAAATAAATAGAATGTAAGATGCTATTAGGAAAGGAGTGAATAACTGAGGATATCATGATGCCTTTTATTGATCCATCTTGAGTATTGTGTGCAGTTCTAGTCACCCCATCGCACAAAAGATATAGTGGAATTATAAAAGGAACAAGGAAGGATGACAAAATTGATAAAGAGAATGGAACAGCTCTCTTCGATGACATGCTAAACACTTTAGGGTCCTTCAGCCTGGAGAAAAGCTCATTAAAGGAGATATGATAGAGTTCTACAAACTATTGAATGGGGTGGAATGGTTAAATAGAGAATGGTTAAAGATGTGCATTTGGGAGAAACGAAATAGGAAATGAAACAACATTTCCCATTTTGTCTCATTTCATTCTCAAAACAAAACAATTGAAAATCCATCAAAATTTCATTGATTTTCATGTTTCATTTTGAAAACAAAAAAAGCCCCCAAAAGTCATCCACTGGGGCCTCACCTAGGGAAGAGGCTGAAGTCAAAAGCAGGGGCCTTGGCCTACACTGAAGGAAGATACTGGGACCTATGCCTAGATCACGGTCTCATCTAGGCCAAGGATGACACCAAGGTCTCAAGCCTAGGCCCAGGTCCAATGCAAGAGCCTTGGCCGAAAGCCCAAAAATGTGCCAGTGTCAGGAAACCCAGCTCCCACTAACCAGATTCATCAGGGATTCAACACCACAGCCTAGCCGCAGGCCCAATGTTGAGGCACCACCCACAGACTTGGTCCAAATACTGGGGCTTCAGCTTAGGCCAAGGTGTGAAGCTGGATCCCAATCCAGAGGCCAGGTCCTGACATTGAGGCCTCGACCTGGGCCCAGGCCCAATGTCAGAAGTCGGTCTAGACACTGGGTCCCAAAGCCTGCGCCTCAGCCCAGACCCAGGCCTGATGTCAGGGCCCAGAGCAGAGGTGGGTCTCAACGCCTGGGCCTCTACTTTGGCCAAGGCACAGTTCTGAGCTGTGTCGTGAAACCTGGGCCTCGGCCCAGACCCACTGGTACCCAATCTAGAGCTCAGGTCCCAATGCTTGGGCCTCAGCCTAAGCCAAGGCCTGGGCCCAAGTCTTATGCCGGGTCCAGATCTGGAGACTGAGTCCTGATGCTGGGACCTTGGCTCTAGCCCATGCCTGATGCTGGGGCCTGGGCAAAGCTTGGGAACCAACGGCTGATCCTGGGCCTAGGCCACAGTTCAAACCATGGTCTGACATTAAGGTCCAATTCAGAGACTGAGTTCTTATGATGGGGCCTTGAAATGGACACAGGGCCAACACTGGGGCCTCAGGCTCAGCCCAGTACCAGAAGCTGGATCCCAGGCCTTATACATCATCCTTTTCTTTCTTCTTGTTTAAAATGACAGCGTCCTCTGGGGAAGTGCTGGAGTTAATTAACTCTGGCACCTCCCTCTTCAGCAGAGATTGCTAGTTTGGTGTACAACAAAATGGCAATCTCCGCCTAAGAGGGAGGCGCTGTAGTTAATTAACTCCAGCTCGTCCCAAGTGGATGCCATCATTTTAAAGAAGAAGAAGAAAGAAGAGGACAATGCTGTGAAGCAGGGCTCTGGCCTCTGGGCCTTGACCGAGGCCCTGATATTGAGCCTGGCTCTGGGCCATGGTCTAGGCTGAAGCCCTGGCATTGGGATCAGGCCTACAGGCCAGATCCTGGCATCTGGCCTGGGCCTTCGCCAAGGTCGAGTCTAAGATTCCAGCATCTGGTATAGGCCCCCCAGCAACAGGTCTATGCTGAGGCATCAGGACCAGGCCTCAAAACCTGGGCTTTGTGTACAGTCTAGGCCTCGTCGTCAGATCCTCCCCAAACCAGGTAAGTGGAGGCCAGGGAGGATACTCTCCCCAGCATTTTTTTTAGTGGAAGGGATGGGTGGTAGGGATGGGAGGCCTCAAGAGGCCCTGGTTCTTTTTTTCTGTTTATTTCATTTTTTTTAAAACTAAATAAATGAAATAAAAAATAAACAAAGCAAAATTTGCTGGGAATCTCCTAAAAACAAAAATGAAACAAAATTTATACTTCTCACCCGTAAGAATGGTTATTTATCCTTTCAAATAGTATTAGATCTAGAAGGTAATAGGTAGCATTTTTTTTTTAATCATTTTTATTCCATAACAGCACATATAAGAAACAAAAATAACACTATCAAAGAATCCAACCATATAAAATTGAACAGTCTTACCAAAGATGGAATTGATATTACACAGTCACTTATCATCTACCTCTCCATGCTGTCTTCTCCGAACTCCTTATTTTCTTCACAGTACATCAGTACCTGAATTGCACCAGTCCTTCATCTCCTCTCCTTTTCATTATCAGGATAATACTTCTGTAACTCCTCTTCTCCAAATTTCCTGAAGATGTTCCTGAGTCCTTCTGTGGGTCCCTAGCCTTAATGGCCTGTGTAGAAGGGTAATACAAGATGCCATAGTAGTAATACAAGGGTTGAGGATAGCCTGGTATGGGACTAGTATCATGCGAATAATATACCTTCTTGAAGAGCATAGATATGAGTAATGGTTGAAGAAGAAAGTTTATGTAGATGGGAAGAAATGTTTTCCGTATCATTTGGACACATTCAGGCTTTGCATGCCAGCAGTTCCTCATGCCCTGTAGATTACTAAAATATTAGCATTTTGTTTTGTGACTGCCACAGCATTTTTCTGTGTATGTTAATGCTAATTTTTTATTTCCCATCAATTATTGTAGAATTTGAGTAAATATATGTTTCAAATTGTATGCAAACTTTCTGGTCTAGAGATAGAAGTGTGGATAGGCATTTTTTGCCACAAAGGGAGAAAGGAAATCCTGACTGAGTTCTTTGATGCGTGAATAGAGAATAAATATTCTTTACCATTTAAATGTACTGTACATTAAATTATCTCTAGTGAAGTTTTGTTACAGTAAAGACATAATTTGATTTATTGCCTGATATTCCACTTTTTCAGAAAAAAGTTCTGCTCAAAATGGATCACAAATCAACTGCAATAATAACATAACAAATGGAATAAAAAATATATTCAGCAGAAAACAAATGACTATATCTTTACTATTTACAACAGATGATGCCTTCATTAGGGATTTGCACCATTACAAAATTTGTTTTACTTCTATTTTTCACTTTTTTTCATTGTTTCAGTTAGTTTAATGATTTATTTTTTGTTTACTTCATTTCCCAAACAAAAAAAAAACAACACATTAACCCTCACTAAAACACTCCCAAAACAAAACAAAACCCACAACCCTCTAATTAGCCCCATTCTGTCAAAGTTCATCTGGGGCCCAGGCCTTCTCAGTTGGGCTTCCCCAGGTCCAGCTGGGGAGTTCCTCAGCCCTCTCACATCTATTTCCATCTCTGAAATCAAAACTATCTAGGGCTTGGTCAGGCTAGGGAATGTCCAGGTCTCTCCTGCCTCCCCCCCCCAAACCCCCCATAAAGATATACTGGGGCCTGGGATCTCCCTCCCTGGCTCCTGGTTACCCCCTTCCTGATGCTGCGTTTACATGATTCTTAAGTCAGATTGAAGTGATGTCACTTCAGCGTCATGTGCTAGGTGACTGACACCATAATTAAAGATGTAGAACTGAAGAAATCAACTTGAAAACAGAGCTTATGTAGATCAATGTTTGCAGCAACACATCACCATGTTTTGAATGTCAATTTTAAAAGAAACTTAAACAACAACAACAATATGACCTTAATAACACTTAATGTATACTAAAAGCATCTGTGTGCTTTGCACCTGCCATTAATATAAGTGAAAAGTGGGGATGGGGGATAATCCAGTACATATGCCATTGAAAATCAAATGTACAAATGTTGTTTTCCTCCCCTGACATAAACATGCCTATTGGAATTTCACTTTTTCCTGCAGCTAAATGTACATGAACTATGTAACACATGCGAACATTTAGCCAGATTTGAGGAGGGTAATTTTAAGCCTGGCCATTTGATCCAGGTTAATGCCTTTCAAAACTGCATTCTTCTGGACTGTTTCGAGAATTTTAACCAAAATGCATCTATATCAGTTTTGGGCGATTTGGACTAAAGCACTGTAACTTTGACCAGAGACAGGCACAATTTTTTCTACAAATAATGAAAACTACAAGGATTGCCCCACATTTATGAGCCTATTAAAAATGCGTGTTGATTTTGCAAGGAGGGAGTGTCCAAGAATTCACACACGCAATTGTTCCATAATTCCCCAGTTCTTTCAGAAGATTTATAAATAGAGAAAATTTCTGCTGACTCTATCACTTTGCATCTACTGCCAGGAATGAAATGAAGGAGCAGGGGAGGAGGTGGTTGTTGTTGCTACTGTTGTGTGTGTGTGGATAGCCAGACGCTTCCCCCACAGTGAGAGATTCACTGATTTCAGGTCTGTGCCAGGCACTACAAGTAGCAGCTGCTAGGCCAGCACTGAAGACCAGGCTCTGTGCCACTGCTGGGCTATAGTCAAAGTACTCCCCCAAAGAGTAGCGCACATTACGTTACTGCCTGAGTCATGACTGTTGCAAAACTTCTGCCCAAACACTTGGGGAGAAAAATTAGATTCTGCCAAATCTGGTGAAATCTATGTAAGTGATGTAGAGGACAATTTTCCAAGGGATTTAGCTGGGTAACTAAGAAATTCCCCAGCTAGATTCGCCTGAATGACTCCAAACGTTACCTGGGCAAAACCTTTAAATATCGACCTCTATAAACCCTGAACTCACAATAGCAAGTATTTCAAACTCTTGCAGTCCTGCAGACACCTCATACAGGCTTACAGCACACACATTTATCTTGGCAAAGAAATTAGCCCCAGTTTTGAGGAAGAAGGGCAAATGCCTTTCGAGGCTTCAATTCATACCTTAAGATATCGTTTCCATGCTCTGGAAGTTCTGATTGTAAATGCACATCAGACAAAGCCATTATATTATGTGTTTTTTAATGTAATCCTTTTATATTTTTTAATAAATAGGTGCTTATGCTAATAATTAACAGAAATCCTTTGTCTTGTTTTTGTAAATAAATTATGCATCTGGGGTTATTAAAAAGACAATGTAGCAAAATTACTGTGAAAAAGTTGTTCTTTCACCCAGCAGCATTAAAAATGTATGCCTACAAATCTCTCGGACATTGATGATCGGAAGCCTAGAAGTGCCATGCACGGCAGCAAAATTATTCAAATAACATATCTTCCATGAGGATTTCTGCAGCTATTCATGAAGAGGAAGTGTACCCAGTGTGCCCTAGACATAAAACGCTACACTAAGGGGCAGATTTTCAAAGGGTTATGCGCGTAACATATGCACGTAACCCCTGAAAAGCTGCCCCTCCTGCCCCTGTGCGCGCTGAGCCTATCTTGCATAGGCTCGCCGGCACGCACAAGCCCCGGGACGCGCGTATGTCCCGGGGCTTCGAAAAAGGGGCGGGAAGGGGGCGGGTCCGGAGGCATGGTGGCAGTCCGGGGGCTGTTCGGGGGCATAGCGGAGGTTCGGGGGCGGTGCGGGGGGGGGTGCGGTCCCGAGTCCTCCGGCACAGCAGCCTGTGCGGGGGCTGGAGAGCCGGTACACGCAAGTTACGCCTGCCCGGAGGCAGGCGTAACTTCTACAATAAAAGTTAGGAGGGTGTTTTAGATAGGGCTGGGGGGCAGATTAGATAAGGGAAGGGAGGGGAAGGTGCGGGGGGGGGGGGGGGTGGAAGGAAAGTTCCCTCCGAGGCCGATCCGATTTCGGTGCAGCCTCGGAGGGAATGGAGGAAGGCTGCGCGGCTTGGCGCGCGCAAGTTGCACAATTGTGCACCCCCTTGCACGCACCAACCTTGGATTTTATATCATGTGCACGCGGCAGCGTGCACATGATATAAAATCGGGCATAGATTTATTCGCGCCGGGTTGCGCAAACAAATCTATGCCCGCGCGCAGGTTTAAAGATCTGCTCCAAAGGTTAGGAGGGGCTTTTAGATAGGGTTGGGGGGTGGGTTAGATAGGGGAAGGTGCGGGGGGGGGGGGGCGGAGGGAACGGAGGAAAGCGCGCGCAAGTTGCACAATTGTGCACCCCTTGCGTGCGCTGACCCTGGATTTTGTAACATGCTCGCGGCAGCACACGCATGTTATAAAATCGGTCGTAGATTTGTTCACACCGGGTTGCGCGAACAAATCTATGCCCGCGCGCAGGTTTAAAGATCTGCCCCTAAGCCTTCCACACCAAAGAAGTAAATCTGGAATCCCACATTTGAAGTCACAAAATATTACCAATTATGGTTTTGAAAAGGAAACCCTACCTAGCTTTTGAAGGCTAGACACTAATGAGTTATCTTAGTCCATTAAAAAAGTATCACCTGCATTAGGTACTGTATTTAAATATTCTTATTCTTCTTAGTGATTCTTATTTTTCTTTGCACCTGTTGTATACACGAACCTCCTGTAACACTTTGAACTCTTCTGTTGGAAAAGCATAATATAAATAAACAATGATGATGGTGAACTTTTCTGGTGACATTATGAGAGTATCAATAGTGTACAATACATAAGTCAGCATATATGCGATGCACAAGTCAGTGCGACTAAATTGAAAGCTGTATTTTACAGTGTGGCATGTATCTTTGTCCCATACCTATGCACACCCCTGCCCTCAAACTCATGCACATATGATTAAAAGTAAAAGTGTACATTTTCTACACAATATTAAGTACACACATACTTTCCATATCTAGCAAAAAGTATGTGCAACATTTTGTATTTACCATTTCTGCTTCCACAATTTCACTGATTTATTTATAGTTGTGAGACACAAGGTTGAGCTGTTCCCCCCATCTGTGGAGTTAGGCGAAACACCAGGTGGATGACACAGGCCTGGCATGTCCCATGCAGGGCCTTTAATCACCGAGCATCCTGCCCCTGGGAGGTAAGTGCCTTGAGGGAATTAGATGCAAAAGCTACTCTGTAGGGAAGGAAAAGGTGGATGTTGGTAGCAAATTAAGGCTTGGATACATCAAGCTGTAATATTTTTTGCAGGAGGGATCCCGCTATCATGGGGAGGGACTTATTGCTAAAATAATGGGCCCCTTCCTTGAAAAAATATCATGGCTCCAAGGTGCATTCTTTTGTCTTGCAGCCAAACACCGTGGGACAAAAGAACACAGTGAGTGGCCCTTTTTAGAAGATGGCAGCCCCAACCTCAAGGGACCACCATTGCCTTAAAGGGCTGCTACACAAAAAACAAAAAGTCCTGTTGCTCAATATAAGGTTGAGCATGGGTCAGAGTTGACCCCCATATCAACCCGGGGCTGCCACTCAAGGTGGACTCAACTGCCCAGAAGAAAAAAACACGTGCCCACATGACGACGGCTCCCCCTCCTAAATGATCACAAATAAATAAGGGGTCTCGGGCAGCCCCCCTGTACCCCTACCACCCCCCAAATTCTCAAAATAAAATCTAAGGTTTGCCAGCCTCCCCATACCCCCTTCCATCCCCCAAGTGGCAAAAAATAGGTATTCCAAGACCCCCTTACTCGATACTTCAGAAGGCTCGCCGCAGACAACAACAAGCAGAACAACAACCTCAAGAACAGACAAGGGCAGCTCCAAGCCATCCTAGGGAAGTCCCTGCACTGGAGGCTGAGCCATGGGCCCTGCAGGGTCAGGACTAGGACAGCGCCTGGCATGCAGGTGGCCACGGCGGAGGAGATTCAGGGAGCGCATCTTTCCTCCACGAACATCCTTGCTGGGCATGCCAGAGGACTCTGTGGTTTGCAGGTATCATGCTATCCTGGAATTATACGAAGAAATCCGAGGGGATTTGGATCTGGTCACAGAAAGATCCCACGCTGTGTCTGGCCTCACCAAACCGTTGGCCACCCTGCATTTCATGGCAACCTGGTTCTTCCATTCGACAGTAGGGTTCATGGGGGGAATGTCCCAAACCACTTTTTCATGCTGTCTGGACCAGGTCATCACAGCAGTCTCTGACCACATTTCCTTGGGACAGGCAGAACTTGATGGACTTGAAGAGAGGCTTTTATGCCTTCACAAACTTTCCCAATGTTCTGGGAGCTATCGACTGCACACACGTGGCCATCATTCCACCCCGTGACAGGGAGGAGATGTAACCGCAACAGAAAGCTCTTCCACTCCATCAACGTGCAAGTGGTCTGTGACGCTCAAATGCACATCTTTGACTTGGTGGCCAGGTACCTGGTAGCTGCGCACAATTCCTTTATACTTAGGCAATCGGGCCTGTGTGAAAAGTTTGAGGATGGCATGTATGATGACGGTTGGCTCATAGGTAAGAGAGATGCTGCTTTCTATATTCTGTCTCTGGCTATGTGTTTATGGTAAATGGCATGGACCTGGGGGGGTGGCTGGGGGGAGGAAAAGCATCGCTGCCATGACAAGTGGCTTCCCTGTGTCGGGGCTCACAAATTGGTTTCTATGAAGGACATACTGCAGAGCCGGCATGGACATTCGCAATCACACCACGAGGTACCGTTTTTTCAGCTAACACAGGTGAGACAGCTCTTATATGTTGCTTCAAGGTTGGCAGCCTGCTACACACCAGTAGTCTTAGCTAAGTTGTGAGAGCCTGGCATGCAATTGGAAATCCCAGATGTGATTTAGTAGCCCAGAAGAGCTGAGCATCTTTTGGCTACAGCTATCCTGCACATATACTGGCCCAGAACAATGTGACATGCACTTAGGCTATCAATATGGCCTTTAAGGCTCTAGGAAAGGTACAGGCTACCTTATACAGTCTTATAGGATGCTATGGTTTGCAAGCCAGATCTGCAAGTGACAATGCTATGATTGATGGCTTAAATCTGTCTTTGCCGCAGGAGATTCTGGGTACGGTTGCAGGACCTGGCTTCTCACCCCCATTGTCATTCCCAACATGCCAGCAGAGACAAGGTGCTATCCACTGTGTCATTGAATGCACCTTCGGAGTTCTCAAAAGTTGATTTCACTGTTTGGACAAGACGGGTGGAGCTTTAATGAATGCCCCACCAAAGTTGGAGCTATAGTGCTGCTTTGCTGTGCCTTCCATAATATCACTCTTTGCCATGGACTACAAATGGATATAGTTCTTGATCTCTCCCCCAGATCCCCCATGTGTCCCTGCATGAGCCGAGGACACCATGCTGAGTGACAGCCAGCTTCGCCAAAATCTTATATAATGCTACTTTGCCTGAAAGACCTCACCTAGCACATCCCCTTCCAGGGAAGAGGGGCCAGTAGACTGTTAACTGCTGCTCTCCTCACTATCATCTTTCTTTCTCTCACTGCTTCTCTGTCTGGTAACAGAAAACACGTATGCCTACTCAGGTTTCGTCTTGACAATGGAGCCTCACATTGCACTGGAAAAACAGTTGGGAAAGTAAAGATGACATAAAATACATGTGGCTGCCATAATGTGTTTTGCCTCATAGTGACACTAAAAGAGGCATGTGTGGCATGTGAGTTTGTGAACTGCCAAAACTATGTAATAGCTTGGCCTAGCTAGTGCCATGTGGCTCACCGGCCCTCCCCTGCAGACCCCATCCTAGTGCTCACATGTGGATGAGATGGTGCCACAAGGGTGATGCCACCGCAGCTGGTCCTTGAGCATTGAGAGATACAGCTCTAGAAATGCTGTAAATATCAAGTAGCTCTGAAGCTTAAAGGCACAGCCTAAAGGTACAGGTAAACAGTTAAAGGTTTCAATGACAGAATTCCCATTTTACTGCCTCATTCCATAGCTAACAAACATGTGGATGTGAAGTTATACACCTGTACTGGGTCAGCTTACTTTCACATGGGCTGACACCACTGCTTTACCAGTTTTAGAGCCACTGCTGACTTTGTTTTCCAACTGGATCCAGATTTCCTGGATGTGTTGATCCAGGCTTGGTCTTACTTCCATGCAAGCAGGTATTGATATTGATAGCCTTAGTTTTGCTCTGAAAAGCTAGAGGGAAATCTGATGAAATTCCTGCATGTAATGTCTTCCAAATCAGGACAGGATTTACCTGTTCTGAAAACTGGAGCCAGTTGGCAACCCTTTTGCTGACATCAGTGCTCTAGTAGTACACTTTCCCTTACAACCTTGGGTAAATGACCTGTGCTATCTGTGCCAATCTCACAATGCGCACAGGTCCTTCCAAGGTAGCATACCTCTTGGTGGTTGCATGCAAATTGCATAGGTGGGTGTAGCATGGTGCAAATGCTACACCTACCTATGCAATTTGTAAATGATAATGTGCAGAAGGTGAGGGCCTTGGCCATTGTGATGTCATGTAGGTTCGGTTAGCTTTTCAGCGAGCCTACACCAGGATGCACATCCAGCTCTGTGAAGGCAGGACTGAGAATCAGATGGTGTCCTGCCTTCACTTGTATTTTCCTATGAGTTCAGAGATGTCACTGATACTATATATTTTCTAATGATGGTGTGGCGTGCAGGAATTTGGGCCTCTAAATGTGGCATGATGGGACTTCTGGGCTGCTCATGGCGAGGGTGTGGTGCTTCAGGCTGGCACTGTGGTGTACTGGCTTGAGGTTGTGATGAATCTAGTGGCTCCCTCTCAAGGCTCTGTTCCTTCATGAAGCCAGAGGGGTTGAGGGACATATTGAGTAGGCTGGGTGAACCAAGAGGTTGCAGCATCTGCAATGACTCCTTAGCCTGTGGCTGCTGCTGCTCCTCCTCCTCGCTCACCTGGATCTGGCATCCAACAGGAAGAACCTGTGCAAAAGGGCTGCTGCACTGCTGGTTCCTGGGGCTTCCTGGCTGGGACCGGCAGCTTCATGGGTGAGAGCTATGGAAACAAGCCATAAGACATAATTACCAATGGCAGCAAGTATCCTGTTTTCATTTGGCATCAGAGGTGCATTTTGCTTCTTAGCATTGTGAGCATCTTATGCCAAATGATGTGTACACCCGTTGCTGTCTGCCCATTTACACGTGTTAAATGTTTCCTTTTCTCAATGGGTTGGATCCCTCTTTTCACCCTAATTTGAGGACTTAATATGCTGTTTTGTTAATATTTTCCAGATTAATCTTTTTTTTCCTTTCTATTTCTTGAAATGAAAGAGGGCTTGAAAGAATTGGAATAATGTTCAAGGATTTTTTTTAAATGTGCATCATTACTAAAATGTGTAAACTTTTATATTTGGGATACCAAAGTCAATTAGATTCACATCAGTTAGACAAGAACTGGAAACTGTCAGCCAATCCTGTGTTTTTTGGGTTTTGTTTTTTTTTAACTTACATCACAGTGCATTGTGGTATTTGTAGACCTGCTTCTTCTATTAGAAATCAGCACTTCAGCTGCCAGAATGCACCAGAAAGGGCATCAGAAAGCTAAAATTCAGCTAAAATCCCTCTCCAGAAATTGGGTCACTCAGCAGCTCTCCTGCTGAATTGGAGCAACATTAATTCCTACCCCAAAGGGCATGTGGGAAACAATTCTCTCAGCTAACTGAAATGATGTGAAGCTTAATTTATTAATCAGTGATGAAAGCAGGGCTTCTGCTGATGCAGTAAAGAAAGGACTGACTTTTTCAGTGCAATGCTCGCCTCCGGCAGATTAAAAAGAGAATTAAAAAAAGAAAGTTGCTATGTATAGTGCCTCTGGCTTCATCTTTTTGTGCGTCCATGGTTGCCAATGTTCACAAAAAAAGGGGTTATGTAATGCTCTTCTACAGGAATCCTAGATCCAAAACCTTTTCATGAAGTCTTATGCTGTTCTTGCTGAACCCATTGTTTTAGATAATGGGAAGCCTGTATCAGAGCCATTCAGCTGGCTCACCCTCTCACATGCAGAGCATTATTTATTCCTTTACCTTTGTTAAAACTCTTGCACACCAATTTATTGGATGTATCTCCACTATGAATGAAGGAAGAAGCATGCATTTTTCTCTTCTTTCACATGTAAAAAGTTACATGTGTAAGAAGGTAAAATAAAATAGAAGTAACATTAATTATTTTTTTTTATATGGGTTTATCTCGTTTAATTTTTAGGAGTCAGGTTAAACCACAGTCTGTCTTGGTCTCCCTGAAGCAATGTCTCAGTCACACGAGTGGAATAAAGAGCAATGTGATGGGTCCAACCGTGAAGATTCAGGCCAAGAGGAAGAATCCTCCCTCAGAAATCCTTATCATTTATTATGCAGTAATGGCCTTAGCGATCCTACAATAATTGAGAAAGTAGTTAAAATGCAGATGGAGTCATATATTTGAGGTCACTCTTGATGACAGCAATGTTCATTTCGTCCAACGTTGTTCCTAGGAGGGTATGGGAGGAAAATGGGGTCCCAAAATGCATGGATTCCTAGTGCAAGAATATAAAGAAGTTCATATATACAGGTGGCTCATTAAGACATACAAAAGGTCATGACTGGATTGTCCTGCTTTGCCTGAATTTCCACAATGGAAACTCAGTGGCCTACAGTTGTGAATTAATTCAAAATTAAAACTTATAAAGGAATCCTTGCTTCCAAAGTGTTAAAGGCACAGGGTGGAAGATTTTCAAAAGCATTTACCCAGATAACTAAGTAGTTATTCAGCTTAAGTTTCCCCGGCTGAAAATTGCAGGGTGGAGCCAAGGACTGGGTAATGATGTGGAAGGGAAGCTACATAGAGGGATTTCATTTTGAAATCCCCACATGCCCTTTACTGCGCATACATTTCATCCATTGTAAAACAGGTACAATGTCCATTGGAACTTTTGTCTTCATGGTCCCCAGGGGCCCCACATTCTCAAAGGGAAATTCCCCAAGGTTCATCATGAACAGGGTAGGGAAATATTCTCCAGGGCGTTTGGAGATGTTTCTTTCTGACAATAAGAAATCACACAGGATTCTTGAGTTGTTTTCCAACAATAAATGTTTATTTCTTCAGTGGAATAACTTGACATACACTTCTTAGGAGATGAATCAGTTTATTCTATACTGCAAGCACTTCAGACACTCTGAGGATTATCTTGTCCTTGCTGGCTGGAACTGTTTCCAATAATTGCACCTCACTTGCAGAATATCTTTTCTACAAGACATACATTACTTGGTAAAGAAAGAATCCAATGGGTCCTTATACATGCAAGTGCACACACACACACACACACACAAACTATCTATCTACATATAGTGTATATATGATTATACTCTCATCTCCTCACAGCAGAGGGAGCCATGCTGGGAGCTGCAGAGGCCTGATGTAGTCGGAGAGGGATATGTAGGTCAATTTGGGCCAGTTGATGGATGTTTTTGTATATCGTAAGAATGGCCTTGTAGGTTATTCTGAAGTGGATAGGTAACCAGTGGAGGCTTTTTAGGATTGGGGTTATGTGGTCTCTTCTCCTGGTGTTTGTCAGTATTCGAGCAGCCGCATTTTGTGGTGTAAGAGGAGGGGAGACCAAGTAAGATGGTGTTACAATAGTCCAGCTTTGAGAATATGATTGCTTGTAGGATTGTTCTGAAGTCTTGAGCGTGGAAAAGAGGTCTTATTCTTTTCAGCACTTGGAGTTTGTAAAAGCAGTCTTTAGTGGATTTGTTGATAGTAGCTTTCAAGTTCAGGTGATTATCAATTAAAACTCCTAGGTCTCTCACTTGTGTGGTTGTTGGCGTGGCTGGATGTGTGGGGGTGATGGTGCTATTCTCTGGGGCGATGAGCAGGAGTTCAGTCTTGCAGGAATTTAATACCAGGTTAAGGCTGGTGAGAAGGCGTTTGATGTTTTGGAGGCATGTTTCCCAATGAGCAAGTGTTTTCGCGAAGGAAAACACTTGCTCATTGGGAAACACTTGCTCCTGATCCCCATCCTTTCGCGAAGGATGGGGATCAGGATCTGGATATCATCCGCGTAAAGAAAGTGTTTAAGATTGAGGTCGGTGAGGAGCTGGCATAACGGTAAAAAGTAGATGTTAAATAGAGTAGGAGACAGGGAGGAACCCTGTGGGACTCCTACTGATGAGGGGTAGTGTGAGGATTCTTTGTTCTGGATCTTGACCTTGTATCCTCTATTGCTGAGAAAGGTTTTGAACCATGTGAGTGCTGTGCCTGAGATACCTATGGATGCCAACTGGTTTATGAGTAGGGAATGATTGACGGTGTCAAAGGCTGACGAAAGGTCTAGTAGGATCAGTAGGAAGGCTTGTCCTTTGTCGAGACCCAGGATGAGGTAGTCTGTCAGGGAAATGGGGAGGGATTCAGTGCTTAATGCTTTGCGGAATCCGTATTGTGATGGGAATAGGAGGTTGTTGTCTTCAATGTAATTTGAGACTTGTGTGTTCACCAATTTCTCCATAATCTTGGCTATGAAGGGGAGGTTGGCGATCGGTCTGTAGTTGTTGGGGTCATTAGGATCTAGATTTGGTTTCTTGAGGAGAGGTTTGAGAGAGGCCAGTTTGAGGTCTGGGTATGATCCTTGAGTTATAGAGCAATTTATGATGTCTGCCAGGGTTTTGGAGATGGAGTCAGGAATTGACAAGAGAAGTTTAGTGGGGATGTGATCCGAGGGGTGAGAGAATGGTTTCATTCTCCTTAGAATACCTTGGATCTCCATGGAGGAAGTGAGTTCAAGTTCTTCTAAGCGAGTATTGTTGAAGGAGGTCTGATGTTAGGTTAAAGGAGAAGTGGCATTAGAGGGAAGCTGAGTTAGAAGGCTGCTGATTTTGTTGCTGAAAAATAGCGCTAGTTCTTCAGCTTTAGATTTAGCTTGATTGTGAGCAATCTCTGAAGGGTTTTTTTGTGTGAGGTTAGAAACATAGCTAAAGAGGGCTTTAGCGTCGAAGACTAGGTTGTAAATCTTGGATCCATAAAAGTCCCTCTTGGATCTTAGAGTGTTGGATTTATATTGATGAAGAGTTGATTTGTAGATTGATAGAGTATTGGTGCATGGGTTTTTACGCCATTTAGCCTCATTTTGTCTTAGCATTAGTTTTAACTTTCTTAATTCTGAGGTGAACCATGGCTGTCTTTTGGAGGAATTGGGGTGGGATTTTTTTGTTATTAGTGGACATAGCTTATTAGCTATGGATTCAGTAATGTTGTTCCAAGATCGGAATGCTGAGTTTGGATCGGTGAGGTCTAAATGGTGGAGAAGCGATAACATGTGATTGCTAAGATCTTCTGCAGAACAAGTTTTCCTGTATGTGAAGGAGGGAGAGGGTATGTGGGATGGGCTGATATGTTTATTGAGAATGAGGTTGTTACGAGAGAGTGATCTGACCAAGGGACCTTCGTGCAACTGGGGTGCGAAACAGGCTTGATACCAATCAGATACTACATCGATATCTTCAACTATTCAACAGTTTTTTTCAACTCTAACACACCCTTCCTTATCCCCAGATCAGTCCACACTCTTGGATAAGCCAATCACACTTGCAGAAATTGACTTCGCTATCAATGTCCTTTCTAAAGGTAAAGCACCGGGACCGGATGGATTCAGAACTAACTTTTACCAAGCTTTCAAGAAGGATCTTTTGCCTCATTTATATGATTGCTTTACTAATGTTCCTTCTCATCCTACATCCTCTTCTGTTTTCTCTGAGGCATGTGTGGTAGTTCTTCCAAAGCCAGGTCGAGATGTCACAAATATAGGCAATTATCGACCGATCTCCCTCTTAAACACTGATTATAAGATTTTTACCGAAATCCTGGCCACCAGACACTCCCATGTTAGGACTTTTTTGATACACCCGGATCAGTCCGGCTTTATCATAAACCACCTAATTACCAACAATACCCGTCTTTTTTTTTCATGTACATGAAGCTGCTCAAACTATTCCACATCCCACGGTTGCAATATCATTGGATGTAGAGAAAGCTTTCGACCGTGTTGAATGGCCTTTTCTTTTTGCCACCCTTCAGCAATACCGTATAGGCCCTAACATTGTGTCATGGATTCAGTTTTTATATCATTCCCCGATTTCGTATCTGTATATTAACAATTGAGCATCACCCTCCTTTTCGTTATTTAGAGGCACCCGCCAGGGATGTCCTCTTTCTCCCCTTTTATTTAACCTGGCTTTGGAACCTCTACTCATTGCCATACATCAGCACCCTCTTATTGATAGCTTAACTCTTGGATCTGAAACTCTTAAGCTTTCTGCTTATGCTGACGGTGTTCTTCTTTTTCTCCTCAGTCCGGACAAATCATTGTCACACTTATTGGCTTTAATATTTACTTACTCTTCTATATCAGGTTACAAAAACTGAGCTACTTCTTTTAAATCATAGGGGCGCTGTAACTGACTTATCTCACTTTCCCATACAAAAAGTTGCTCACGGTCTTAAATAATTAGGAATTAGGTTTTATGTGGACCCAGTTTCCACTATTGCTCAATGTGAATCCCATGTCTTACAATTATTACGAGACATCATTCTTAAATGGTCCCCTCTCCATCTCACCCGGTGGGGTAGACTGGAATCAATTAAGATGGTTCTAGCCCCTAAGATTACCTATACTCTTTCCATGATACCTATATTCTTTTCCAAGGACTTCTATGCCAATGTTTAAAGATTACTGTTAAAATTCCTTTGGCAAAATAAAGCTCCAAGGATTGCCCTTGCCAAGTTAAAAGCGGAAAAAATTAACAGAGGTGTAAATTTCCCAGACTTTTATGCATACCATCAGTTTTTTATTTTATAGCAAGGCTATTATTATTTTCTAGATACCTTCTTAGTTAATGATCAACCTCAATGGGTTTCTTTAGAACAACATCTTCTTTACCCATACCTGCTTAATTTCTTCCCTGGTATGACCTTATTCCCTCCTATCTTATGCTCCCTACATAGGGCTTTTGTTGAATTTGATCTCAGGCGTTCGCCAATGATTATTACATGGCGAAACTCTAAGATGGCCCCCATATGGCACAACCCCCTTCTTAAAGCTGGAAACCACCCGCTAAATTGGTCCATTTGGCAAAAAAAAAAAGGTATATGGCTCCTCACATCTGTGCTTGAGGGCTCCAATCTAATGTCTTTTTCTATTTGCAAAAAAAGATTTGATCTACCCTCCACTCAGTTTTATGCCTGGCTACAGTTACGAAGTATTTTGCAACTTGCAGTACTCTTCCATATGCATTTAGACCAGTTGCCTCCTTTACTTCAGATCTATTTAGAATATGGTTCTAAAGGCCACTTAGCTTCTAGAATTTATAAAATGGTTAAAAGCTATTCTTCTCCCATGCATAAAAAGCGCTTATACCTGGCATGGTCGTCTGATACTAATGAGTCTGCCTCAGATGCTGTCTGGAATCACCTATGGTTAATCTCCACTCGCATATCGCTGTCTTCCAGCTTGACACAGACCTCCTTTTTTATCATGCGTAGGGCAGTTTGGACCCTGTGAAATTACACCGTGCAGGCCTACTTTCTTCACATGCCTGTTGGTCCTGCTCTGCCCCAAAAGCAACTTTGGAACACATGATCTACTCTTGCTCCTATGTTCAATCCTTTTGGCAACAGATTTGGCCTACCATTTCTTCCATATTAAATCTTCCTAACCCGCTAAATTTTGCTTTGATAATCTTTCGAGGGGCATATGCTTCTCTACAACTTTCTCTCCCATACAGAAAACTCCAAGATTTTTTAATACTAGTTGCTCTTCACAACATTATGTCTAACTGGAAGCACAGTGACCTGCTCTCTCAGCATTTGTGGTGGAACTCGGTCTGTATGTATTATAAATACGAGCGGGCTATGGTGATCAAATGTAATAGATTAGCTAAATGGTCTCTGGTGTGGAAGCCTCTAGATAGATTGATCTCTTCATAAAATGATTGTTTTCCACTGGTTAAGGATATATATATACACTGCTAGTGCTACCATATACTGCTTTTATTCCTTTCTTTCCCCTCCTAACTTTCTTTTTTCTTTTTTATTTACTCCTCCCTTTTCATCTCTTTCTTCACTGGGTGTAATTGCCATATATAATCTGTTACCTGAATGTTATTTTTGACGAAAAATGGATAGTCTATGCTTCTCATTTGGGATTTAATCATTGGTTACCCTGTTATTCTATTATACCTTGTATGTTCACTTTTAAAACTCAATAAACAAATTGAAACACACACACAAAAAAAAAAGCAGTGATCCCAGTAGAGATCCTGGGGCACGCCACTGTTCACCTTTTTCCATTAAGAAAATTTAGCCTTACTCTCTGTTTCCTATCTTTAAACAGTTCTCAATCCACAATAGAACATTGTTTCCTATCCCATGACTTTTTAATTTCCTAAAGATTCTCTCATATAGGACTTTATCAAACACTTTCTAAAAATCCAGATACACTATATCAGCTGGCTACTCCATTATCCATATGCTTATTCATGCCTTCAAAAAAAATGTAGCAGATTAGTGGGCATGACTTCCCTTAGCTAAATCCTTGTTGACTTTGTCCCATTAAATTATGCCTCTCCATATGTTCAATAATTTTACTCTTTATAATACTTTCAACCATTTTTCCTGGCACTTGCATCAGATTCACTGGTCTGTAGTTTCCCAGATCACCTCTGGAACCCTTTTTAAGAACTGAAGTTACATTGGCCACTGTCCAATCAGATTGATTTTTGTCAAGTTCCATAGAAAGGCTGGGAGGCAGATATTTCATATTTAGAAATAAATTAACCTATGGGTTATAATTATATTGATTTTAAATATTGTTATAGATTTTCAGGTCCACATTCAGTAGGCTGGCAAGTGAACAAGTTATTCAGTTAAAGTTACCCGGAGAACGTATCCTGCATATTCAGCGGGATAAATGTCAGGCTGAAAATACTTAGCCAAAGTTATCCGGCAACATGTAGCCGGATAACTTAAAAATCTAATCAGCTGCATTTGAATATAACTGGTTAGATTGTTATCTGGTCTTGTGTGGCCGGATAGCTCTCTATTTAACCAGATATCTTCAAACATATCTGATTCAGTAGTACACCAAGTTTATAAAAATAAAGACTTTTGTGGACCAGTGTCCCAGTTACAACTCCCTTCCCCAATATGTATACATTGGCCCTACTGAGCAGAGCTATCCAAGCTCCCACAAACCCCAATGAACGTTTCTAAATTTTGTGGAGGGGTCACAGATTGCCCCATCCTCTCTTTTTTGATTTTGTTTTTTTTAGAGTAAACACTTCAGTGCAGCCCCCTCCCCATCCTCTCCCTACCTGCATTTATACTACCACCCTCTGGCCCCCCAGGACCCTAAGAAGCCCCGCCGGGAGCGAGGAAACCTCTTACCTGCTCCCGGTACATTCAGCGCTGTTCTAATAGACAAGCACTGGAAGCATAAGTTATCAGGTTAACTTAACTGGATATTGTTCAAAAGTTAGCAGGATAACTTAGCTGAAGTGACTTCCGGATTGCCTTTATTATACCTGGCTAAATTGTAGCCAGATAATGACTTCTCTGGCATTTAGCCAGATAAGCGGATGAATATGCAAAACTTTCCATTTGGATGGATAACTTGTGCATTATCTGCTTAAATAGTTTTTGAATATTGACCTCAGTGTTGTTTTGCAAGTTGCCTTTTTTGTTAAGATTATCAGCCACTGAATTGTTTTAACTATAATACTGTTGATTATTTAGGATGCTGTTTTTAAGTTATGTTATTGGAATGCTATTAATATAAATGCATTTTATTTATGACATAATAAAATTGTTATACAGTATGTTTTGTTGCTGCAACAGTTGATATTTTACAATTTGGCAGGATAAATGCTGAATTAATAATAATAATAATAATAATAATAATAACAGTTTCAAATTGTGGTCTTTCTTCATAACTAGTAATGTCCTACAAAAAATATTATGGTATAATGTCAGTATGCAAAAAAAAAAAAAAAATCTTTATATCAGTTTAAGAGTAAAAAACTTCACATAAATGCCTTGTGGTTTTGAAATTTCCTGAAACAGTTTTTCCTTTAAATAATGCTTTAAAATAGGGTTGGGTTTTTTTGTTTTTTTTTAGCTTTGCTGCTAGCAGATTTTAGAAAGAAAGCTCTGTGTTTTCATGACAGTGGGTGGGGAGGGGGGCTGTGTGTTGACATGATTGGCCTAAGAGTTTCCAGCTGTGTTGGTTAGACCTTTGAAACCACAAAACATACCTACAGCAATTTCTTTGGGTTAGATTTTAAGAATTAATAAGAGGCTCAGACATTAGGATTCCTGGATCAAATATAAAACTACTTTAATAGTAGACAGAATGTGTATCCATTAATCCTTCCCAGTAAACTTATCTTTAAGGAAAACTTCCAATTGTGGAGGGTCAAAATTACATATTTATTTTCCTGATATTTTATCCTACTTTTACATTGCAGTTTTAATAAAAAATCAGCACAGATATCTAAGATTTGTTGCTTCATCTGAAGAAAAGCTCTCCTTTTAAACTGGATAGCTTGCACATTTTACTTGAATAGGTGAATCTGGAATAAAATATCCATGTGACTTCTCTTGGTCATGCCCCCAGACAATAGGGATGTTCAGAAGAAAAAAATTAATTTTGGTTTGTTCATTCGGTTCATTGGAAGCCATAATCGTTTCATTAGTTTCAATACAAACAAAAAATTGTTTTATTTGTTTCATTAGTTTTATTTGTTTTCCATTAAAACCTAAGGGGCGGATTTTAAAAGGAGCGCGAATAGCCTACTTTTGTTTGCGCTCCAGGCGCAAACAAAAGTACGCTGGATTTTAGTAGATACGCGCGGAGCCGCACGTATCTGCTAAAAACCTGGATCGGCGCGTGCAAGGCTATGGATTTTGTATAGCCGGCGCGCGCCGAGCCGCGCAGCCTATCCCCGTTCCCTCCAAGGCCGCTCCGAAATCGGAGCGGCCTCGGAGGGAACTTTCCTTTGCCCTCCCCTCACCTTCCCCTCCCTTCCCCTACCTAACCCACCCACCCGGCCCTGTCTAAACCCCCCCCCTTACCTTTGTCGGGGGATTTACGCCTCCCGGACGGAGGCGTAAATCCCCGCGCGTCAGCGGGCCTCCTGCGCGCCGGGACGCGACCTGGGGGCGGGTCCGGAGGGCGCGGCCACGCCCCCGGACCGCCCCAGGAACGCTCCCGACACGCCCCGAAAACGCCGCGCGGTTCGGGCCCGCCCCCCGACACGCCCCCGACACGCCCCCCTCGGAGAACCCCGGGACTTACGCGAGTCCCGGGGCTCTGCGCACGCCGGTGAGCCTATGTAAAATAGGCTTCCCGGCGCGCAGGGCCCTGCTCGCGTAAATCCGCCCGGTTTTGGGCGGATTTACGCGAGCAGGGCTCTGAAAATCCGCCCCTAAGGGGAAAGCATTACAATCTATTCTGGGTTCCAGAATAGTGAATTTTTTTTTCACTTCTAATGAAATTTGTGAGAAGAAATCATCAGAAGGGGGAAATAATGCAAGGTATATTGGGGTAGATTTTAAAAATTTGCGCGCTCGCGTACTTTTGTTCGTGCACCAGGCGCGAACAAAAGTACACTGGATTTTATAAGATACGCACGTAACCACGCGTATCTTATAAAATCCGGGGTCGGCGCGCGCAAGGGGGTGCACATTTGTGCAACCTGCGCGTGCCAAGCCCAGCGCGCGCTGCCTGTTCCCTCCGAGGCCGCTCCGAAATCGGAGCGGCCTCGGAGGGATCTTTCCTTAGCCCTCCCCTGCACCTTCCCTTCCCTTCCCCTATCTAACCCTCCCCCCGGCCCTATTTAAACACCCCCTACCTTTGTCGGCAAAGTTATGCCTGCTGAAAGCCGAAACCACGCCAGCGTCGCCGCCCCCGAAACGCTCCATTACGAGCGACATGCCCCCAAAACGCCACGTCGCTCCGGGCATGCCCCCCGACACGCCCCCGAAATGTCCCTTTTACAAAGCCCCGGGACTTACGCGCGTCTCGGGGCTCTGCGCGCGCCGGCGGCCTATGCAAAATAGGCTCGCCGGTGCGCGAGGGCCCTGCGCGCATAAATCCGGCCGGATTTACTCGCACAGGGCATTTAAAATCCGCCCCTTAGAGTGTGTCAAAGTGGCATCAAAAGTGGAATAAACAGCAGCCTATGACTCTGAAAAGGTACAAAGGGATACCAAGCTTGCAGGATTGACAGAAGTTCTTTAAACGAATGTGAGTAGAGCAAAGAAGTAGAAAAAGGAGGAAGAACACACCAAGGTGCAAATAGAGGATGCCAGCCCAGTAATAGTGTCATGAACACTTGATGGCATCATGATAGGCAAAGTGGCACCAAAAGTGACATCAGCACCCTAAGGCAACATAATAGAGGAACCAAACAGAAAACATGGCAGGAAAAATCCCAAGGTACAGAGAAAGGGACCAAGAATCAGAAAGAGTGGTATCAAGATTTCAAAAGTATAGGAGAGGTGCACAGCAGCACCCCAGATTGGCAAGAAAACCTCAAAGTGAAAGAGCTGGAGTATGCTAGAAAGGTACAATGGTAGAAAGAAGTTAAGGGTCCCCAAGATGTAAATTCTGTGCATGACAATAAGGCTGAGTGGCACAAGGATCTGAAGGTATAGGATGAGGGACATAGTATTAAGACAGAGTGGCATGGGAGATGCCAGTTGTTCTGCAATCAGACAACCATAGAGGGGGATGCCGCTCCCTGTCAAAACATGGCTGCACCTGGTTGATCCACCAGTCCAGTAGGATATGTTTGTGTCATGGAATAAGCCATGCACGTCATAAGTAGGTAGATACTTAAGTGTGCAGTACAGTGGAAATGTTGTGGGCTGTGAAATCAGTTATGGTTTATAGAGCGGTGAAGCAAGTGAGCAGAAGAATGGCTAGCCATGGAAGGAGCAAGAGATGGCAAGAAATTGAGTACCATAGACGAAGAATGTTATTAAAATCCTGAAGAGAGTTTCAGTAAGCTTGCAAAGCAAAGTATGCCTAGTACATGACGAAAAGTGATCAAGTACTGTAGGGGAAGGGGATTTAGCTGGAGAAGGAGGAAGCACCCTCAGGTACCGGTTTGGAATGTCAGCGGTAGCAGCAGTGGTGCTGGTATATCTTAAGAACTGGAATGAAAGGAGCAGAGCAACATAGTGAGGAGGGTTTCTGTAACTCCATCAAAGGCATTTACAAATCCTTGCACATGCACAGAGCAGCAGAGTGAGCAGGCTCCACAATGTGGCAAGAAAGCCTTGCCACAACGGCAGCAGAAATGGTGTCAGTTATTAATTTTTAAAAATTAGAATGGTAGGAGCAGAGCAACTCAGGGAAAAGTATTGCTGTAACACCCCCAAAGCTGTGGTGTTGTCAGTGTCAGGTCTATGTAGCATTTGAAAAATACTTTTGCAGGCAGAAAATATAGCATTCTTAGGGACTGCAAAGTTCATTGGAAATTATGAAAGATCCTAAGCCTTGCAAAGACTGTTTTGGTATGGTTGGAGCATGGCATGCTGAAGCTGGAAGTATCAGGTCCTACAGGTTGTGGTTGGAGCCAACCAGGCATGGAAGGACACGTCAGGCTTGAGTGGATATGGTGGAGCATGAGATGTACCAGCTGGAAGTGTCAGGCCACAGTGGTTATGGTCAGAGCAAGACAAACTTATGCAGCATATGTTCAGGTACCAGGGATGTGCAGAGCAAAATTTTATGTTCATATTTCTTATGTCCGAAAGGGGGTCCCACTTGCGGCCAATATGGACATAAAAAAAATCCAATGAGTTGGGTATATGTACATATGTGCAAAAAAAAAATTTAAACCCCCTCACCCTCCTTAATCCCCCCCCCAGACTTACCACAACTCCCTGGTGATCGAGCGAGGAGTGAGGACGTCATTTCTGCAATCCTTGGCGAGAAGCATGTGACGTCGGCGGCACGTCGAGTGACGCCGGCGTCACGTGATTCCCGGCTCGTTCGCGCCGGACGGCTCGTTCGGCCCAAAAAGAACTTTTGGCCAGCTTGGGGGGGTCAGGAGGCCCCCCCAAGCTGGCCAAAAGTTCTTTTTGGGCCGAACGAGCCGTCCGGCGCGAACGAGCCGGGAATCACGTGACGCCGGCGTCACTCGACGTGCCGCCGACGTCACATGCTTCTCGCCAAGGATTGCAGAAATGGCGTCCTCACTCCTCGCTCCATCACCAGGGAGCTGTGGTAAGTCGGGGGGGGGGGGGATTAAGGAGGGTGAGGGGGTTTATATTTTTATTTTGGCTCAACAATCGCGATTTCCCACATATCCAACATATCTATGTTGGATATGTGGGAAATCCGATCGTTTATGTCGAATCAATTTTTTAAGTTAAAAAAAAATATGAGTAGCGTTTTACTAATGCGGTCAATCCGAATGCACACCCCTATCAGGTACTACTCATGCCATTTTTTCATTATTGTAATGGGGTATTGATAGGTGAAACAGGGAAGAACATATGACGAATTCAGGTGTTGCAAAATATGGCAGCCAGATTGAATTTTGGCTGCCCTATATGTCTTAGTGCCAGGTGATTGTTGAGGGTATTTCACCGGTTACCAGAGAGGAAGAGAGTGGTATTTAAGGTTACAACCTTAGGGGCGGATTTTAAAAGAGTTACGCACGTAACCCTTAAACCCCGCCCTGCGTGTGCCAAGCCTATTTCGAAAAATGGGCGGGGAATGGGCGGGGCTGTGGGCAGGGCTGCAATCTGGATGCTGCCTGCCTCTTTCCCTAAGTAAGTGCCACCGAACACCACCCCATGTCCTTCATTGTGAGCTCTTGCTTCCTGGGTATAGCTGGGGTATGCTACTGCTGGCCTGCCACCTGTCTCATAGAAGGAGCTGAAGGCTTAGAAGTAGCTAAAGGAACAATCATCCCCTTTTTAAATAGTGTCCTCTGCCTTGCAGAAGGGACCCCTGACTATAGTTTCTACCACAATTCCCCAGGTGCATATTGAAGGGGATACTGCTTCTTCAGGTGATAGTCTATCCCAGAATTACTTAAATAGCCCACTTGCCTCCCTCAGCTGATCTCCTTTGCACAATAGCTACAACGCTCAAAGCATGGGTCCTCCTAATTTGAAAATGGCTCAAGATCACATTTCTTTCATGATCCCTTGCCTCTGTCTGCATCTTTGGGGGGTACATGATGGTGGTACTGAAATGGCAGTGGAGATAGATGGAGCCTGAGAAACAGGGGAAAAGGACTCATTCATCCTCTGTTCCTTCACTGTCAGTGTGGCCTGCTCTCCCTAACCAACATCATCTACTGACTCTCTCTCCTCCATAACTGAAGTGCAGGCTAAAACAGTGCCCATTAATCCTCCTAATTCAGGGTCTGTAGCTAACAGCGCTCCCATCGCTGATTCAGGAAATCATTTAAGGGAGATTCTTCAAAGTCTGATTCAGAGGATGAGGATGACATAACTGCTTTTGCTACCTGTGCTGTACCAATGGTTGATTGAGCTACCAATGTTTTCGGTTTTACCACTTCCACAGGCACTAGTGGTGGTTGTACGCTATGGCTGCTGCCTGCCCTTTCCCTCAACTCTGACACAACAGGGTCTGGCTGAGATACAGCTGGTGCTGGCATATCCTCCTCTCCAAATTTCAAATTCTTGTGGCTTGACATGCCTGCCTCTCCTGCTGATGTTTTGGATTTTAAAAAATCCCTCTTTATTTTGGTTGGGGGACTCACTGTTGTCTTGTAAAAGAATCCTTTTCCAACTGCAGGCATGCCACAGCTTCTACTTTTGCCTGACATGATTTGATTTTATCAAGTGCTGCACCTGCTTTCTGGGATTTAAATGATGGATTGGACAAAAGATGTTTTAATCTTAATTATTTTTAATCAGGTGAATGTATGTGACACTGACTAAACTGAGCGATCACTCGGCCGGATTTTAAATGCCCTGTGCGCGTAAATCTGGCCGGATTTACGCGCGCAGGGCCCACGTGTGCCAGCGTGCCTATTTTGCATAGGCCACCGGCACGCGCAGAGCCCTGGGACGCGCGTAAGTCCCGGGGCTTCGTAAAAGGTGCGTGTCGGGGGCGTGTCGGGAGCGTTCCATAAATGACGCAGCGTTTTGGGGGCGTGACACGCCGTTTCGGGGGTGGGCCCGGGGGTGTGGCGCCGGCCCGGGGACATGGTCGAGGCCTTCGGACCAGCCCCCAGGTCGGGTGATGGCACGCCAGCAGCCCGCTGGCGCGCGCAGATTTACGCCTGCTTTCAGCAGGCGTAAATCTGCCAACAAAGGTAAGGGGGGGTTAGATAGGGCCGGGGGGGGGGGGGGTTAGGTAGGGGAAGGGAGGGCGAAGGAAAGTTTCCTCCGAGGCTGCTCCGAAATTGGAGCGGCCTCAGAGGGAACTGGCAGCGCGCGCTGGGCTCGGCACGCGCAGGTTGTACAAATGTGCACCCCTTTGTGCTCGCCGACCCCGGATTTTATAAGATATGCGCGGCTACCTTCCTTTTCAGTGGCAAAGACAGTGAGATGTTATAGTAAATAAAAATTAAAAACTTGTGCAGAACAACACACACAGCAGCCAAAAGGATTGCAATGGAATGTTTCTGATGTTACAAGAGCACACTGTTGATTTAAAACACCGTGGCGTATGAAATAACACGGAGCTCACACAATGGCTAGCAATGTTTTTTCCTCAAGAGAAAGATTCAAATGCACTTTCAAACAGTCTGCACATACTATAAGAAGAATAGACAGAGCAATGATTTCCTGATTTAAAAAATGCTTCACTCCGATATGCTCCCTTACATTGTCAATCTGGTTTCCTTTCAAACAGATCCCAGTTACTCTCTGATCTCCCACATGAGTCATAAGCACAAGATAGCGCCGGCCGTCCATTGCTCCTACCATGTGACAGGGGCCGACCAATGGCACTGGTAGCCCCTGTGACATAGTAAGGGCAAAGGCCATCGGCGCCATTTTGAATACCGGCAGCCGACAGCCCGAGTGCAGGAGATCACTACAGGACCCCCGCTGGACCACCAGAGTCTTTTGGCAAGTCTTGGGGAGGTCAGGAGGGTTGGGGTTTATTCATTAGTGATACATTGTATTCGTGGGTGTTCACCATACATTTCGTGACCCCCACGAATACAACAAATATGGCATATATGTTGCGGATTGCCAATTCGTTGCAAATGAATGCACACCCCTATTAGACCTATCTAAAGTTCACTGGATAATACTTATCCAGCTAATTAGTGATTTTTTTAGGGATATTCAGCACCATAGATGTGTTGCTGAATATTGATTGTAAATTACCCAGGTAAGTCTTATCCTGCTAACATACTTTATTTATTTATATTCAAAATTAAATGGTTAAGTGATTTTCCCTCCTACAAAACTCAAATTTTCTTTTCTCTTGATTTTCCAAACCTGTTTTTGTCAGCTCCAAAAAGTCAAATATCTCCTGAATAAATGATTTTACAAAAATAGATATTTTTTCCTTGTAACATACGGAGGATAATTTTCAAACTGTTCCCTATAGGTCAAAGATTATGGAAACATTTAACAAGTGGACTTTGCACTAGTTTTCAAAGTGAAAGTGTGCAAATACTTTCACTTTGCATGGTCACTTTTACCTGCATTTGCATGGTCACTTTTACCTGCATTTTCTATAGGTAGATTTTTGCTGGAAAAGTACTTAAAAAGATTTGAATTTGCCATCTATGTATAGCTTTTCCTCCCCCTACCTAAACAGGAACACATGGGATAGGAGGCAATGTCCTTTCATGGATTACAAACTGGTTAAAAGACAGGAAATGAGAGTAGGATTAAATGGTGAATTTTCTCACTGGAAAAGGGTAAACAGTGGAGTGCCTCAGGGATCTGTACTTGGACCAGTGCTTTTCAATATATGTATAAATGATCTGGAAAGGAATACAATGAGTGAGGTTATCAAATTTAAGGATGATACAAAATTATTCAGAGTAGTTAAATCACAAGCAGATTGTGATACATTACAGGAGGACCTTGTAAGACTGGAAGACTGGGCATCCAAATGGCAGATTAAATTTAATGTGGCAAGTGCAAGGTGTTGCATATAAGGAAAAATAACCCTTGCTGTAGTTACACGATGTTAGGTTCCATATTAGGAGCTACCACCCAGGAAAAAGATCTAGGCATTATAGTGGATAATACTTTAAAATCGTCGGCTCAGTGTGCTGCAGCAGTCAAAAAAGTGAAACAGAATATTAGGAATTATTAGCAAAGGAATGGTTAATAAAATGGAAAATGTCATAATGCCTCTGTATCACTCCATGGTGAGACCACACCTTGAATACTGTGTTGCCGTATCTCAAAAAAAGATATAGTTGCGATGGAGAAGGTACAGAGAAGGGCAACCAAAATGATAAAGGGAATGGAACAGCTCCCCTATGAGGAAAGGCTGAAGAGGTTAGGGCTATTCAGCTTGGAGAAGAGACAGCTGAGGGGGGATATGATAGAGGTCTTTAAGACATGAGAGGTTTTGAACAAGTAGATGTGAATCAAATATTTACACTTTCAGATAATAGAAGGACTGGGGGGCATTCCATGAATTAGCAAGTAGCACATTTAAGACTAATCGGATAAAATTCTTTTTCACTCAATGCCCAATTAAGCTCTGGAATTTGTTGCCAGAGGATGTGGTTAGTGCAGTTAGTGCAGCTGGGTTCAAAAAAGGTTTGGATAAGTTCTTGGAGGAAAAGTCCATTAACTGCTATTAATCAAGTTTACTTAGGGAATAGCCACTGCTATTAATTGCATCAGTAGCATGGGATCTTCTTAGTGTTTGGGTACTTTCAGGTTCTTGTGGCCTGGTTTGGCCTCTGTTGGAAACAGGATGCTGGGCTTGATGGACCCTTTGGTCTGACCCAGTATGGCAATTTCTTTTGTTCTTATGTGATATGTGTAGGCATAATTTGCAGCATGGTACATTGCAAGGGTATATTCCAGTTTCATCTTTCTGAATTTCAGTTGAAAGCTTGCTCTTTACTAATTTTTATTTAAGATTAAATGGTTCCACTCCCCCACTTCCCCTTCAACTTATCATTAGTATATCATTTATGATTAATTTATGGCAGCCACACTACTTTATATTTCCTTATAATATCATCTTTGGCTCATTAAAATTCTTACCTAAAGAAGAGAGTATTAGCTCTCAAAAGCTAGTCAAGAAATGTGTTGTGAGTCCAATAAAAAGATGTTTCTGTTATGTTTATGGGAGAATGTGAACCCTGGACTGAGATGAGAGTTGTTTCCGCCCACAGGAAGGAGCCCTGTGAGCCTCATCGTCAGCAGGCACAGACTCAGTGGCGTAGAACACAGCTAGAAGTAGAGACTTTATTATAAACTAGCGGTACCCGGCCACGCGTTGCAGTGGCAGAGTCAGGTTTTTTACCCTCCCTCCCCCTTGCTCATTTACCTCAGTCACTCATCCTCCTCCCCCCTTGGTCATTCACCCCCCCCCCCCCTTCCCTCCCCTGTCCCCACTCCAACTCTCTCACCTCACACTCACCTCTCCCCTCATTCTCCCTCCCCTGACACTCACCTCCCCCCTCATTCTCCCTCCCCTCACTGTCACCTCCCCCTGCCTACTGCCTACCCTTCAGATCAGAAAACCTTTGTCTTTCTATTTCTGTGGGAACCCCCCCCCCCCCCCCCCAAAAAAAAACAAACCCCAATCCCAACCCTTTAAATCAAATAATAACCCCCCACCCTCCTGCCCCCTCCCAAGACCTGGGAAATTAAAATTGTTGGTGCTACATGTGGTCTGTCCCTGGGCGTCTGTGTGCGTTATGTAGCCAAATAGGGGAGTGCCTAACCAAATTTGCACTTCCAAATTTGTTTTGTGGTCTGGGGAGGGCTATTTTGGTGCGTTCCCAAGATCATGCAAGTTTAGTGTATGTATTTGTGTGGGAACCTCCCCCTTCCCCCAAAAAACAACCCTATGAGAAAAGTTCTCTTAAACTAACCACCCCACACTCTCTTGCCCCTCCCTCCCCCAGCCCTGCAAAAAACAGTAGCCCACCCCCCTGCCCCCCCAGAGTTGCTGAATGAATGAAACATGCCCCCCTCGTGACCCCTCCCCAAGATGTTCGCAATAAATTCATTACCACTCCCCACCCTCCAGACCCCCCGAGACCTGATAAAAATGTCAGTCGGTGGAGCGGGCGTTCAGGAGCGGTCCGGCGATATGTCCTCTGACATAGTAAGGGCAAAGGTCCGCCAGCTGCCAGTCCTGAAAATGGCACAGAGGGTCCCTCGCCCTTACTATGTCACATGGGCTACTGCCGTCATTGGTGTCCCCGAGTGGCATAGTAAGGGAAAGGGCCGTCGGCGCCATGTTGATTGCTGGCAGCCGACGGCCATAGTGCAGGAGATGTGTCCCGGACCGGTCCTGGCCCCCCGCTGGAGCCTCCCGGACTTCTGTCAGGTTTTGTGTGTGTTGTGAGGGCCTGGGAAGTAAATAAATTTGTCATGTGAGTGGAGGGTGTGAGGAGGGTGGTTTTGTGTGTGTTGGGAGGCTGTGGGAAGTAAATCAATTTGGCATGTGTGTGGGGGGTGTAAGGAGGGTGGTGGGTGTATTTTATCTGTAAAGGAAATAGTTATCTTCCGGCGAAAAAAGTACGCAAATGTGTTAAAATGGAAGTGAAACGTGGAGCTGGACTGGTGAAATGATTAGTGTAGCATGTGTTAGTGTAAGGTGTAACAGATGGCGCTTACGTCCAGCAGATGTCACTGTTTTCTCGAAACAATTTTTAAACCTATTTTACCTGTCACAGGTGTGACATACCTGTAATGTAAGTACAGAAGAACCTTCCTGTATGCGAAATGAAGGTTGTGTCCAAATTTGAAAGCACTCGGTTGAGTGGTTTCTGAGATTAGCAATTTTGTCCAAACTATTTAACATTTTTATTTATATAGATGGAGAAAATAATAATGTCCACATAATAGCAAATGTAGTAGTACAGTGCTGAACAATCGGGAATGCCCAGAGTGAAACCACAGATGAGAAGATCCAGTAGTGGCCCGCGGTGCGGGGTATGCCGATACTGTCGGTATAGTAGATGTTGAAGTACTGGTAGAGATGCCGGAACCCGGAAGTGGCTCCTGGAATTGGTATGCAGATATTCTGTAGTGCAGGAAAGCTGAATGACTTCTATCAAAGGAAGACGGTAGTGGCCCGGGGTACGGGGTACACCACGTGGAATCCTTAGCATAATTCGAATAGTAGAAGTCAGTAGAGGTACTCACAGAAGATGGTTCTTGGAGAGAGAGAGACCTGAGAAGCAGGTCAGTAGCAGTCAGGCAGGTAGGACCTCCGAGGAGCTGGTACTCAGAGCGTCCAGATGCCAAGACCAAGTCAGGAACAGGAAGTCCTTGAAGAGGAGAATTCAGCAAGACGGAACTCCTTGCTAAATCAAGGAAGGCAAGGACTGGTCGGATTAAATACACAAGCGGGTTGACGTCACTGGGAGGGACGCCCCCAAGGTTCCCACCATGACGTCTTCAAGAGAAGCCCTTGCACACCTAGGTGATTCCGGGTCCAAGATGGTGGTCGGCAGCGCCCACGCTGTCCCGGGAACGCTGGAGAGGTCGGCGGGAATTGGCAGAGGCCGCCATTCTTCCCAGAATTAATGGAGCGGAGAAAAAAGAGGTGAGGATGAGAGGTGGCAGTCATCTGCGACTGACAGGTGTAACAGTTTGTCATCTTATATATTTTGGTTTCATTTGTTAACTTTTATTTCTATGCATTCAAGCTGGCTAACACTGCAGCTAAACTACTTTATCAGTGAAAGAGTGTCAGTGACTTTGTGACACTGTACTAATTCCTCGCTGGGTGACTTTTGAACTAAGTGCTTAATATGGGTAGTCGGCAAGTATGTCTTAAGGTATTGATGCCACTGTGCTTGCTACCATGCCCCCCATTCTATGCCTTGGCATTTTCCGTCCACTGTTCACACTGTTTTGCCCCTCTTTTGGTGCATTAGCCTGTTTATGACACTGTTGGTGCCTTTTGCCCTTCTTATGGTATCATTGAGTGTTCATTCCATTCTTGGTATGTTCAGGTGCTGTTGCTCTACTGCGGATGCCTGCTAGTAAGTTTCATAAAACGTGGATTGGAACCCCAAAATTAAATGAATGACCTGAAATAAATGGATATGCTTCTAAACCGAACTGAATGAACCAAATGAAACAGTAAATCTTCTCCATGTACACCCCTATTAAATATATGTTGAGTCACTAGCATTGAATGCTGGTCCAGAGTTTGTTCATATTTGAAACTGATAAGAGTTCAAAAAGAGAATATTTACACTTTATTTCCTTCATGAGTAAGCCCATGTGGATAAATTGAGTTGGAAAAGTTTTTAATTTGGAGGCTGTAAAACATTACTGAATTATTATCCCTGAAGGAGTGCTCCTTTCCTCGGGCTGGAATTAATGTGTATTAACACAATGAGAAACATGATTTTTTTTTTTTTTTTTTACCAGGCAGGCAGCTCTAGATAGGATTTCCATCAAAAGTTCACAGCAGTGAGGGAAGCATCATTAGTATCAGCAGACTGGTCTCTAATTGTACAGGCACAACTTTAAAGACATCTATTCAGGTGAGTGCAGGACAAAAAATGTTCTCTCTCATTCACAGAAGGACAAGTACTTTGAAGGGTAACCTAGTAACACAATAAAGACTTGAAAATCCTCAAAGTCTAACCACCTATGGAGTGATCATGTGAAAAAATGTCAAAGAATCACTTTTGTAAATGCCAGAGACAACTGCTATGGAGTGCTAAATGCAAAATGCTGTTTAACTGCAATTTTTGAAAAATTCTGCCTTCTTGCAGTCATTATAAGATTGTCCTTCTTTTTAGAAATGGGAATTCTTTCGGTATCAGGCCTCTGCTGTCCTTTAATAACAGTGAAGACCTAATTCAGAGCTTTAAAACTGTGTTCTGCAATGCATAATTAATCTGGCTTCATAAAAGACCTTGACAAAAGGCCTCATTCAGTCTTTAGCTCCTTTGCCCTGAGATATTGTTATTTCTAAAAACTCCTGCCAGCTGGGCTAGAGGGAAATCTCAGCACTGTGGGAGAATGAACAAACTGCAGGCCTCTAAGGGATTTGAAGTAACTATCTGACTAAATTGGATTAGAAAGTAAGAAAAAAGAAGCTTATCCTGGAAACTATAAAGCCTGTCTGATATTTTAGATGGTATTCAGATGGCAAATTAAAAAAAAAATAGTTCTTGATCCAAAATTGGAAATTGTAATATGCGGGAAGTTGCATTCCATATTAAGTTTTTCTTTGTGTTGGAGAACTTAAGACAAAGTTTCCTGATTCATAAAGCATAACTTCAGAACCTTAATGCTGTCTGTGATAAATGTTTCTTACTAAACAAAACTTTCCAGCCTGGTGCCGGTAGTCACTTAATTCCAGCAATTTTTGAAATTCCTTGCATAAAAAAGGAACAAAATCTACATTCCCATATGTTGATTCGTCTGATAGAATAAATACGCTAAACTGAAATGCAAGCAGCAATAAAGGTGGAATAAAGGTATATTAGATATGTTCTTTCAAGGGCAGCATGCCGGTAGCTGAATGTCTAATATTCAAATTTATTTTAATTTGTTTTGTATAGCAATCAGAGCTATTCATCTGAAAAGTACAGAAATTGCAGACCTACTTATAAGATCCTGCAGGAATTTACTGGCAGTAAATAGGTCCTATAATCATGAAATATTTCCAGTGTTCAATGACATTTAAAATTATCACTAAATCAAAGGGTTGATTTAAACAGCATTTTATTATGTATCCAAGGTAAGAACAAATAAAGACGGTAATTGTATGCAAACTTCAAAAAACTCCCACCGATACTGATAAAACTGTAATGCTATAAAACAAACATTTTGGGCTCAATTCATCCAAAAACTGTTGAGTCTCTGGAGCAGAAAATAGAGCAGAAAACCTGACTACTGACTGTCATAAAAGTTAATAATGGAAAATATTCAGCAGACAATGAAAATATTCATCACTACCTAAAGTTAGCCAGATAAAATATCATCATAAAAATACTGTAGCAAAGTACTCCACATGATAGTGGCACCACAGCCTGTGGCCACCAATTTTTAAAGGGCCCTAGCACCCCATATACCTCCTCTCCCCCCCCCCCCATGGTAGAGTAAAAATCCATGAGAGAGAGAGCGAGAGAGAGAGCTCCCTAGATCGGTATTATATCCCTATGGGAGGCCCACCTAGTAACTCGAGGTGAGATTTAGTAGGTATTACAGTAGGGGGTTAGGGGCCACTTTCACATTCAACGTGAGACGTACGAACAGAACAGTGCTCTCTTGTGAAGATTTGATGACCTTCGGAGAGAGGAAACTCACCCAAAGATGAGATTATGCAATGTTCTCTCCACCTAGTTTGATGTTCTTTGGGTGAGTTTACTCTCTCTGAAGGCCATCAAATCTTCACAAGAGACCACTGTTCTGTTCATACGTCTCATGTTGAATGTCAAAGTGGCCCCCTAACCCCCTACACCAGGGGTGGGCAAGTCCGGTCCTCAAGGGCTGCAAACCAGTCGGGTTTTCAGGATACCCCTAATGAATATGCATGAAATAGATTTGCATACAACTGAGGCAGTGTGTATGCAGGTCTCTCTCATGCATATTCATTAAGGATATCCTGAAAACCTGACTGGTTTGCAGCCCTCGAGGACCGAATTGCCCACCCCTGCCCTACACTAATACCTAAACCTCACCTAGAGTTACTAGGTGGGCCTCCCATAGGGATATAAATACCTATCTAGGGGAGAGGGCAAGGGCATTATGGCTAGTCTCTCTCTCTCTCTCTCTCTCTCTCTCTCTCTCTCTCTCTCTCTCTCTCTCTCTCTCTCTCTCTCTCTCTCTCTCTCTCTCTCTCTCTCTCTCTCTCTCTCTCTCTCCCTCCCTCCCTCCCCAGATGGCTAGGCTGGTGCTCCAGGAGCTTCAAAACTACTAAAACAGGCCTTTCCGGAGACATCGCAAAATGCGCTTAATACCTTACCACCCCATAACGCAGCTATCACACCAGCTAATGCTACTGAAAAAAGGGTATAGCTAAATCGGCGTTAAGCCTTGTGATAGGACTCATAAACCCAGCCCACCCCTAACTCCTCCTCTTTTTTGGATTTGCATCGCACCATACGATATGGTGCTATCACATGCATTAAGGGCTTATCGCATGCGTTAACAGGGCTTTTTGCATGCGAAAAGCCCTTAACGCATGCGAAAACGCCTTAGCGCATTTTGACCCCCTAAGTCTGGCACCATTATTATTCTCTTCCCTTCAAAATGGCATAGCCCTGAATCTGGCCAGTGCCATTCTCTAATCTCTACAGAAGAAAGTAATAATGGCACTGACCTTGGGGTGCTGGCCCTATCTGAAATAGCAGCGGCGGTGAGGCAGCAACAAGATTTAATGGATTTTAAAGATTTCATGGCATAAGAAAGTCTGAGGGAGACCATGGAAAAGGTCTTGTGAGGTGGACTTGTTTTGGGAGTGGGGGGTTAAAGAGCACCAGAACTTTTTTTAAATTTAATTTTACAAAATGAAATAAAATGAATGTCTGTACACACCCCTAAGACATATGGCAAATATTAGTAAAGACTGGATTGCTAGAAAGAGAAGCATATCTAGCTAAGCAATGTAGCATTGACAGGTTTATGGTGAGAGGCTGCAGGTAATGAACGTAGCTCATACACAACTTCAGATATTTGTTTCAGTGATCCATAACATTCTCATGCTCCATGTTTGAGCAGTGTTCATGACCTGCAGCCTACCATCATAAACCTGTCAACGTAATTCTGTACATCCAGACATGCTTCTCTTTCTAGTAATCCAGAGGTCCATATTGCATAAGCTGGTGAGCAGAAAGGTTATCTGGATAAAGTCCCCCAGTTAAGTTTAACTGGATATTCAGCAGAACTTTACCGAATAAGTTTCCGCTGGATATAGCTGAATAAAGATATTTGGGTAAAGTTTAGGACAGGTTTTTTTTCTGACCAAGCTTATCCAGCTAACTTTATCCAAGAAGCAGTGAATATCAACACTACCCAGACAAAGTGAAACCTCACCCCATTTAAAAATTCACTTCTCTGGTGGATTTCACACTGGAAGGTTGTTTTGTTTTGTTTTGGGTTTTTTTTTAGATCTATCTGAGTGAAAACAAGAAAAGAAGGGGAAAGAAGAATTTGGACAAAGGAAGACTTCACTGCCGCAGTGCTTACTGTGTCAGAAAGAGAGAAGCACTGGAAATCTGTCTCTCTGTTCAGTGGGGTAGGGTGGTGGCAAAAAGCATGAACAGGAGACATTTTTAGTGTCTCTGTCTCACTGCACTGCACTGCAGTCTAGTCTTGAAAGCAGCCAGAAGCCTTGTCTGTTTCTTCTCTGAGTGTTTTTGTGTTTATGAGTCAGCAGCACACATACACTGTGGGACCGAAGCAGTAAAACGTGCACTGAAAGCAGGCACCAGTAATGAGTGCCTGTTGTCTTAATGTGCACACAGCCACATCCCATGAGCACCTGATGTGATATTTAAATGAAAGGCAGCATTAAAAAGGGTGTGCTAAAGGAGAATTTTGCATCTATAATGCTCAATAGTTTATTGCAATGGGGGCACTCAATACGAGTGTCTGTTTTCACCCTGCCCTCAGCAAAATAGTATGCGCCCCATGCTATGGATGTTTAAATCGTGTGGCCATAAGAAAAGTGTGTTTCTTTTAATCAAGTCAAAATATACATTTATTTTTCTCCACCACAAGTAGTAAATTAGTCACAATGATACTAAGGAGGATGATACAGTTATTGTAACACAGAGAACCTTATGTTTTTTTTTGAGGGCCCTTGATTGCTAATTGATTTTACTCCAAGGCTGGAGTTAAATATGCCTTATTAAATGTGTGCGTTAGGTGCCCGACAATTTTAAGCATAGAGGATAATAGCTAATGCCATCATCTACATGGAATTTACATCTGATGGGCATTATCGGGTATGCATTTGTCAGGGCGTTTTGGATGTGCTAATCTCCTTACTGCATCGTGTGCTAGTCTACCACCTCCATAACGTGCGCCCAACCACAAGTAAACCCATGTGCTAGGCTGGGCGCATTTTATTGCATCGGCCCCAGTGTGTATAAGAGTGAGAGAGAGTATGTGTGTGTGTGTGTGTGTGTGTGTGTGTGTGTGTGGATGTGTGTGTGTGTTTGTGTGACATTTTTGTAATACTAGGTTACTGGGTCTGTCCTTGTACATAAGTATAGCCAGCCAATAGGTAGTTTGTGCCACTGGTAAGCTAACTCTGCTAAGCAATGCAGTGCACGTAGTCTCTGGACTTGTTTGTGCATGTGACAGACAGTATATTAGTGTATTGGCAAATACAATATAATTTATATAGTGTAACATCAAGAACTCCAGTGTCACTATTTGTTCTGGGTTCTGGCCACACATACACACAGAATATTCCAAGAGGCTTGCCTGTACTCCCAAAGGCCTACCTCAGGGCTAATTCTCAGGAAGAAGGGAGATACTGAGGGGCTTTATACCTCAGGGCTTCGCCGATACACCAACAAACATGCACACATTAACTGAGTCAGTACACCAGGATCCAGGTAGTAGATGTAAAGTTTATTTGAACACTTACTAAGCTAGAGGATAATAATGTAAATAGTAAACACAAATGGTAAACAGCAAGCACTGAAGAGGTTATTGCAAGAAAAAAATAATAATTAGAAAAGTATTAAAAGAAGCATATAAAGATAGCAAATCTTACATTCCTAATGACAGATGAAATGGGTGCAAGGTTAAATCCGTTCAGCTCTGGAAGTCTGAAATAAGTAACAGGTGATGCTCACTGCTGTTCTTACAGCTCTGCTTACTTTTATCCTAACTTGTAAAAAGCAAGAGCAGAGTCCCCCTCTCTCCTACTGTTTTTGTCACACTCCAGCACATCTGCTTGGAACTGTCTGGTATCTACTGCCATCCCCTGGTACTCCCAGGTTTCTGGTCTGACCGTAGGCTCACAGTTCTCATGGTCTCAGCACATAAGCATAGCCTTTGGAAAAAATAATAACTTTTAGTTCCCAGAGACATCTAGAAAGGACTCTCTAAAAATAACAGCATCTGTAGTAGGTGTCATAGACATCTTCCTTCTCCACAGCCTTTCTTTTACCTGAGAGTTCTTTTATTAACTGAGGTTGGCTAATTGTGGCCAGTTATTAGACAAACCCCCAACACGATTTCCAATTCCATCATGTTACTCTGAGAAAAGGGGAGAGAAGAAAATGGCAAAAGAAAGAAGAATAGCAGGGGCAGAGGAATAAGTGTTCCTGCAGAGTCAGCCAAGTCTAACACTATAGAGCAAGTCTGACATCTGATTTGCACATCAAGACCACTACAGGCCTCATCAAGAGATTTCCTCTGGCTTCTCCCTGCTCAGAGCTTTTGTACCAATTAGGTTGGAGCCCTTTGCTCTTTACTTAGAGCCTTTGGATTTTCTTACCACTGTGGGAGGCTGAATTGCAACTTTCATGGTGCTTTCGGGTCTTCATGCTACTTTTTCTACTGCTTTGACCTAGTATCACTGCCTTGAGGTTTTACGAGACACTTTTGCTGCTTTATTCCCCTTCGTGGTGTTTTGCTTTCCTTACCATTATTGCTGATGCTTTACTATTCTCACAATGCCTTAAAGAAAACTTGTGATTCTTGGTATAGTTTTGCCCTTTTACAGTGTCTTGGGCTGTTCATGCCACTTCTACATAGCCTTGATGCCTAGGAGTGCTTGTACCCCTTCAGATGATGTCTGCTAATAAGTTTCATTAGAAATTATTAGAAAACCCCAATTTTGGAGCCTAAAATAGACTACATTGCTTCCCCCATTGACTTTAATGGGAAATGAAATGGACAAATGGAACAAATACATTTTGTTTTTATCTGGAATGAACCATACAAATTTTGGTGACCTATGAAATGAAGAAATGAACCAAACAATATTTTCCCCTCTGCATATCATCTAGCAGCCCCAATGTAAAATAGATTCTTATGATCCGTAGGGATCATAACTGGAAAGCCAGCTCCCTCCCATAGATGTCTCCACTTTTTCAAAACCCATTTCATAGTAAAGTGTTCCCAGTTTACAATATCATATTTGTGTACTGCCAGAGAAAATGTCTTTGCAGGTAGCCACCTTGGTGGAGTCAGGAATCTAGATCTGATCTTTGAGACAATATAGTTCCTACTATAATTTCAGAAGTGTCAACTTCCAGTATGAGAGGCAAAGCTGGATCAAGATGACATGATATAAGAGGCGAAGAGAAGAGCTGTTTCAATCTCTCAAATGATTCTGTACATGCGCTTGGGTGTTCCAGGCATTCCTTGGGACCTCCTTACTGGTCAAGGCCATAAGTGGAGCCACTATCCCTTTAGAAATTCTGACTAGAACAATGATAGTAGCTGGTATAATCTAGGAAGTGCTGGAAAGCCACATGAACCAAAGATACTGGCCAGTTAAGTACTGCAGCAACGTTATCTGGATTCATCTCAAAGCCTTGGCCTGAGACTTTATAACCCAAGAAGTGTTTTCACCTTTGTTCAAAAACACATTTCTCAAATTTAGCAAAGAGCTGGTGTTGGTAAAATCAAGAAAGGATGTCTGCAACATGCTGCCTATGAGTGGTCAGGCTGGGAGAGAAAAAAACAGATGTCATCAAGGGAAATTTCCAATTACTGTGAGAGAAGGTCCTGAAACACATAATTAACAAAAGGTTGAAAGACAATAGGAGTATTACAGATACAGAATTGCATGACAGTGAAAAATGGTGGCATGACAGTTAATAATGACCATCTCTGGTATTAAAGAAAGTTTTCCACTCACCCCCTTGTGTAATCCAAGTGAAGTTGTAAACACCTCATAAATTCAATTTAGAAAAAATCTTAGCTCCTTGAAACCTGTCAAAAAGCTCAGGAGTAGTTCTATAACAGAAGCCACAAGAGTGAAATGCATATATCCAGAGTCTTGATTACAGGATGAAAAACATGAGGAGAACCAAAAGACATTCTGCCCTGAATGTCCATCAATAAGTGGATTGTGCAACTGGAGCTATGGCAAACCAAGTAGGACCTCATGTGAAAATAATTTAAGAACCCAAATGAATCAGTGTCACATGCCCAAGCTTAACTTCAAGTCAATGGTAACCTGTTTGCTAGAGTGTATTCAAAGCAAAAAGCCTGTGAGGAAGTCAGTTAGGCTGCTAAATATCTGAGGGAGTAAAAGGGATGCTCAGGGAGGACAAGGAAATAGCAGAAAAACTAAATGAATTATTTGCCTCTTCGGACCCCGGATACAGACCAGATAGCCGCGGTGAACTGGGCCTGCGCAGCCGGCGCTGAAAGCCCGTCGGGGTAAGGCCTCCTCTTGTTCTGCGCTCACCCCTCACGGGCCTCCACGCCGACCGCCGGCCAGTCCAGCTTGGTCCCTCTTACCTCCCGGGCCTTTGCTGCTTTTTCTCACGCCGGCATCGCCCCTGCATCGCCGCCGACAGAAACGTCCATTAGTCGCTCCGTTGACGTCAGGAGGCCACGACTCGAGCCCTTTAAAAGTCTGCATGGTCCCCGGCGTCGCGCGCCAAAGGTGCGCGCCAAAGGGGTCTGCTCCTTTGTGCGCCCCTTCGTGCGTCCCCTTTCCTAATTATTGTTGGAACATACTGTCTAAATCTGCCTTACTTGACTGCCTTTCAATATTGTCCTTTCCCCAGTAATTCTCTTCCAGCCCTCTCTTTTCAACTATGCCTCCGCATTCCTGCCACTGCTCCACCATTGACCAAATTAGATACATCTCTAAACTATCCTTCCCCCCCCATCCCATCTACCGCTCTAAAAAGGCGCCTGACCCCCATTCCTATATCTCCCTCCACGCAACTCCGTACCCTGTCCCTTATTTCACTGCTCCTATTTAATGCCCAATCCTTGCAACAAAAAACACACCTTCTACATGATCTTTTAACCGACTCCAAACCAGAAATCTGTGCTGTAACTGAAACCTGGTTTAAACCCTCCGATACTCCACTCATCAACCAACTTCCCGTGGAAACCTATGACATTTTCTCCATCCCCCGCAAAAGAAAAGAGGAGGAGGATTACTTCTAATCGCAAATAAAGAATTCAAACTCACCCCACAAACATACAATATTCCCGTTCAATACGAAGTAGGCCTCTTCAAATCAAAATCTCTGCAAATCTGCCTGATTTACACCCCCCCGGGTCTACTATAAAAAGACCCCTCTCCTCTCATTGAATTTATTACTGACTCCCTCTCTCCCGACATTCCCACTATTCTCCTTGGCGATTTCAAGCTTCATGTCGACTCGACACCATAATCTCCCCCATGCGAAGTATTCATCTCATCCTTAGATGCGATGGGCTTCACACAAATCATTCACTCCCCGACCCACAAGGCTGGACATACCCTTGACCTTACCTTTACCAATTCACTCATCAAGACCATCCATTCCCCTTCATGCTTCCCTGTCCCCTGGTCTGACCACTCCATCATAAAAACTACCCTTGCACCGCAACTTTCACCCCCTTCCACCATCTCTCAGCCCAAAACCTTCCAGTTCCATAAGACCTGCCCCTTAGATTCTCTCACAACAGCCTGCTCCAACATTCCCAATCACCTCGACCTAAAGTCAGCAGAAAGTGCTGTCTCCTCCTGGGCAGGGATCACCCTGAACATTGCAAACAACTTATGTCCAGTCTCTCAAAAAAATGTCACTCCAACCCAATCAAATAAGAAGCCTTGGTTCTCCCACAATCTCAAAACCCAAAAATCCACCTCAGAGGCAGCTGAAAGACGATGGCAGAGAAACACCCCACTCCCGCTACTAAAAACCATCTACTACCAACTCATGCATTGGCCTATAGAAACGCTATCCAAACAACAAAAAAAGAATACTATGCCAAAAAAATTCACCACCTACAATTCAACCCAAAGGCCCTATTTACATTAATCTCAAATCTTACCAATTCCAATTTGACATTACCTCAGGAACCCCCTACACAATTACGCTGCAATGAAATAGCTCAGTTCTTTAAGAATAAAGTGTCCAACATCACTGCTAAATTCTCCTCAAATACCAACAATATAACACTCCCCATGTCACACACACCCACCCTTCTCTCATCCTTTGAACCCTGCTCAACTCTTGAAATAGAGAACATCTTAAAAAAGATGAGACCCTCCTCCCATCCTTCTGAAACCATTCCCACCAAACTCCTTCTCTCCATCCCTAAAACTATAGCTACTTCACTCTCCAAAATTGTGAACTGTTCCCTTGAACAAGGCCTGGTAACCAACTCTCTAAAACAAGCCGTTGTCAAGCCTATCCTAAAAAAACCCTCTCTTGATCCCACCAACCTATCTAACCTCCGTCCCATCTCCAATCTACCTTTTCTGTCCAAAGTCCTGGAGAAACTAGTAAACTCCCGCCTTTCTGACTACCTTGAACAATTCAACATCCTCCCACCAACACAATATGGTTTCCGCAAACACCTTAGTACGGAAACCTTACTCCTCTCCCTAACTGATACCCTTATCAAAGGAATGGACACTGGCAACTCCTATCTCATTGCTATGCTTGATATTTCTGCCGCTTTTGATACCTTCAATCACAACATCCTTTTCAACACTCTCGTCAGCATTGGAATCTCCAGCACTGCTCTATTGTGGATTAAATCATACCTCCAAAATCGTAGTTACACAGTACTCACCGACAATTTTGAATCCTCCCCTGTAAATCTCGACTGTGGTGTCCCCCAAGGATCTTCCCTTTCTTCCACCCTATTTAACATTTATATGCTCCCTCTCACCAACCTTCTGTCTAACCTTGGAGTCACGCATTTCATCTATGCAGATGATGTGCAAATCCTCATCCCCTTCACAAATTCCATTCTCACTGCCCTCAAAAAATGGGATACCGTCCTTGCATCCATAAACCAGCTCCTCACTGACATGCACCTATCCCTCAACCCCCACAAAACTGAACTCCTTTTCATCTCCTCCAAACATTCCTCAATACCCTTTCCCTCTACCCTTTCCTCTACCACCTTCCCATCCAACACACGAAACCTGGGTGTCTTACTTGATAACCAACTCACCTTTAAACCCTATATCAAATCTATCCTCAGCAGCTGCTATTTCAAACTGCAAACCCTTAAAAAACTCAAACCTCTACTTTACTTCTCTGATTTCCGCACTGTACTCCAGTCTATCATTTTTTCGAAAATAGATTACTGCAACGCTCTCCTCCTTGGCCTCCCTGCTACTTACATCAAACCTTTACAACTTCTTCAGAACGCCACCGCACGCATCCTCACAAACACCAAAAAGAAAGACCACATCACTCCCACTCTCATTGATCTTCACTGGCTTCCAATACAATCGCGCATCATATACAAAACTCTTTCCCTCATTCACAAAAGCATCACCAACGAACACTTCAACTGGTTAAACCCTCCATTCCTCCCCCGCACCTCCACCAGACCAACTTGGTCCTCCTTACGTGGAACTCTTTGTGCTCCCTCTATAAAATCTACTAGACTTATCTCCACCATAAACAGAGCCCTTTCTCTCGCCGGTCCCACCCTCTGGAACTCCATGCCTGTTGACCTACGCACCAAAACCTCCACACCTATTTTCAAAAAGAAACTCAAAACATGGCTCTTCCTTCAAGCCTACCCCCCTTCACCCTCGCTTGCTAACCCCTCTCCCTCTGCGACCTTTCTCTAGCCTTTGCCTTCTGCTAGCCCCCGTTTTCCCGATCTCTTTCCCCCAAACAATTACCAGCAATACCTAGGAATGTTTTTTATTGAACCTTGTATATTACCCTATCCTTTTGTTATTGTTTGCTCATTCCCCCCACCCAATTACTGTTTACACCCAGTTGAACTGTTCATCTAAATTAGCTATTTTTACCTCGTTACTGTGTTTAACTGTTCTTTGTTCCTTGTAAAGGCAATGCCTATTCCCTGGTTCCAAGTTACTTGTAAACCGACACGATGTGCAAACGGTTGTCAGTATATAAAACTGTTCAAATAATAATAAATAATAAATCTTACAGTTACCATTCTGCCTGCCTGTCATGCCCTTTATATGACCATAGGGGTCTTACTGTTACACCTCTACCTGTTTGTAAATCCTCTTACACTACCATAGAGGTCTTAGTGCTACTGATCTGCCTATCTGCTAATCCTCTTAAATGATCACAGGGGTCATACTTTTATTGATCTGCTTGCCAGGCCCCTTATATCACCTCAGGGGTCTTAAAGTTACCACTTTCTGTCTGCCAATCCCCTTACACCACAATAGAGGTCTTAGTGCTACTGATCTTCCTACCTGCCAATCCCTGTATAACAACTTATGGTATTGACAGGAACAGAGGAAGTGAGAGAAGAAAATAACAAAATCAATCAGCCCTAAAAAGCAGAAAAGGTGACTAGAAGTACAACAAATCAATGGAGAAAAATTGGAAAGCTATGACTACAAATGCTTGTATTTTGGGCAATAAAATCCCAGACCTGCAGGCCCTAATGGTGGAGGCGTACATGGACATTGTTGCTATTACGGAGACATTGTTCATTGATTCTCATGATTGGGATATGGCCATACCGGGCTATAACTTGTTAAGGAAGGACAGAGGGGACAGGAAAGGTGGAAGAGTAGCTCTTTTTGTCAAAAACCATATCCAAGCAACTGAACTGCAAGGAATGTGGGGAAAAGAAGAAGCATTATGGGCCATCCTAAAAAAAGATGATGGAGCATCCATTTTTATTGGAGTGGTTTACAGGGCTCTGACTCAGATGGAAGAGCTAGACAGAGATCTGGTCAAAGACATACAAAAGGTGGGAAAGAAAGGAGAAACATTGATTGTTGGATATTTTAATCTAGAGGATGTAGACCAGTAGAGAATCCCTTCTGTGGAGTCTATCAGAAGTAGAGAGAGAGAGTGGATGCCCTGCAAGGGGCTCTGTTCAAACAAATGGTAATGAAACCCATGAGGGAGGGTGTTACACTTGACCTGGTGCTCCCTGACCTGGTGCTCACTAACAGGGATAATGTCTCTAATGTCCAGGTGGGTGCTCACCTGAGCACCAGTGATCATCAAATGGTATGATTTGATAACAAATAGGATACAGAGAGGTCACACAAAGACACAAGTTTTGAATTTAAAAAATACAGACTTTTTTGAAATGGGGATACCTGGAGGTAGAACTAGAAGACTGGGAGAAAATGAAAGAGGTTGAACAACAGTGGGCCAAATTAAAAGGAACAATTACAAAGGCAACTAATCTATATATTAGAAAAGTAAACAAAAGCAAGAGAAATAAGAAACCTATCTGGTTCTCAAAGGAGGTGGCTAACATAATAAAAGCAAAAATGCAGCATTCAAGAAATATAAAGAATCCCAAAAGGAGGAACACAAGGAAGAATATCTGGTGAAACTGAGGGAGACGGAGAAAGTAATCAAGAAAGCAAAAAGTCAAGCAGAAGAACAGATTGCCAAAGAGGCAAAGTGAAGTGCAAAACATTTTTCAGATACATCAGAGAAAGGAGAAAGATCCGAAGTGGTATAGTGAAATTGAAAGGTGAAAAAGAACAATGTGTGAAGAGAGACAAAGAAATAGTAGAATTATTAAACAAATACTTCAGTTCGGTGTTCACTAAAGAAGACCCTGGAGAAGGACTGTCTCTAGTTAACAAGACAGTGGATGGGAGTGGAGTAGATGAAACTCCATTTACAGAAAATAATGTATGGGAAAAGCTAGGAAAACTGAAAGTGGACAAAGCCATGGGGCCTGATGAGGTTTATCCTAGGATATAGAGGGAGCTCAGAGATGTGCTGGTGGGTTCGCTGCTTGACCTGTTCAATAGATCAATGGAAACAGGGGTGGTGCTGAGAGATTGGAGAACGGTGGTGGTCCCGCTTCACAAGAGTGGGAGCAGAGAGGAGTTTGAAAACTACAGGCCAGTTAGCATCACCTCGGTGTTGGGAAAATTAATGGAGACTCTGCTGAAGGAAAGGATAGTGAGCTATCTACAGTCAAGAGGATTGCTGGACCCGAGGCAGCATGGATTCACCAGAGGAAGATCTGTCAGATAAATCTGATAGATGTTTTTGATTGGGTGACTAAAGAATTGGATCGAGGAAGAGTGCTCGATGTGATCTACTTGGATTTCAACAAAGCTTTTGATATGGTCTCCCATAGGAGGCTTGTGAATAAAATGAGAAGCTTGGGAGTGAGCGCTAAGGTGGAGGCGAGGATTACAAACTGATGGATAGAAGAAAGCATGTGATGGTAAATGGAGCCTACTCTGAAGAGAGAACAGTGTTAAGTGGAGTGTCACAAGGATCAGTGTTGGGACCGGTCCTGTTCAATATCTTTGTGAGCGACATTGCAGAAGAGATAGAAGGTAAAGTTTGTCTATTTGCGGATGATACTAAGATCTGCAACAGGGTGGGCATGTTGGAAGGAGTAGAGAGAATGGAACTTGATGTAAGGAATCTGAAACAGTGGTCGAATATATGGCAGCTGGGATTCAATGCCAAGAAGTGCAGAGTCATGCATTTGGGATGTGGTAATCCAAAAGAGCTGTATGTGATGGGGGGTGAAGGGCTGTTGCACACAGAGCAAGAGAGGGACCTTGGGGTGATAGTGTCTAGCCATCTGAAGATAGCAAAGCAATGTGACAAGGTGATAGCTAAAGCCAGAAGAATGCTAGGCTGCATAGAGAGAGAGGAATAACCAGTAAGAAAAAGGAGGAGATAATCCCCATGTACAGGTCATTGGTGAGGCCTCACCTGGAGCATTGTGTTCAATTCTGGAGACCGTATCTAAAAAGGGACAGAGACAGGATGGAAGCGGTCCAGAGAAGGGCAACAAAAATGGTGGGGGTCTGCAACAAATGACTTATGAAGAGAGGTTGAAGGACCTAAATATGTATACCCTGGAGGAGAGGAGGTGCAGGAGAAATTAGATCTAGATTTTAATGATGCACAATCAACAAATCTTCTCCGTTGGAAGGAAATCAGTGGAACTAAGGGTCAAGCAATGAAACTCTAGGGAGGATGACTCAGAACCAATGTTAGGAAATATTTCTTCACGGAGAGGGTGGCGGATGCCTGGAATGCCCTTCCGGAGGAGGTGGTGAAGACAAAAATCATGAAAGATTTCAAAGGGGCATGGGATAAACACTGTGGATCCCTAAAGTCTAGATAATGGAAATGAGGAAAAGAGGGCATGGGGTAACTTGCTGGTGTGTCAGTTACTACCCTTAACCAATAAGCCTTCATATTGTTGCTGCAACTCTATTATTGTTCCCTGCTTTAATGGCAAGAGGAAAAGAGGAAAAGGAGAATTCGTTTCAGAGAGCAACCTACAAGGACATTGAATTTTACAGTCTGGGAAAACAAATAAGCATGAGGGTAACTTGCTGATGTGGCTGTTACTACCTTTAACCAATAAGCCTGAAACTTGTGTTGCAACTCCAACATTGCTCTCTGCTTCAATGGCAAGAAGTAACGGGGAATTGGATTCAGACAGCAAACAACAAGGGCCCTGACTTTGAAAGTTTGGGAAACTGAGTATCGGGGTGACTTGTATGGCACGGCAGATGCTGCCATTATGGGGGAGACCTGTATGGTGTGACTGATGCTACCATAATCTTGGTTGGCTGACTGGATGGACCATTTGCTCCTTTTCTCTGTCATTTCTATGTTAAATCAAATTGAGATATTGGATCCGTAAAAAGGAAGGGAAAAGAAATGTCTTCCCTCCTCTTTAAAAATGTCCTCTTTTCAAAGCTTAGTTTTTCTTAACTCAATCTCTTAGGAGGGTGATCCAGCCATGAAGCTCCTGGGCCTGGATATCACTGGAAGGGAAGTCTCTCAGTGTCCCAGTTCCTTGCTCCTCTGTCTCCTGTGAGTATAGCACAGATGGCTCAGCTATGGAGGGCAGGAAACAGCTGTCCATCTCTCTGCTTCCTTGGAGTCCAGACTCCTTCTCTTGGCAATTAGCTCTCCCCAGTAGAACAGCTGGTCACAGTGCTACTATACTCTTATCTTACTTCCTGTCTCCAGCTGCTGCTAGTCAAGAGAGAAAAAAAATTGTGCCTTTTTTCCTTATTTGGTGTAGCTCCCATCAGCCACTCTGCTCCTTCTTCTGCTGGCTACATAAGTGCAGTCCCTTTCCAAACTTGTTAACACTGCAATTGCTGGATGCTGGTTTTTGCAGAATGCTGGTCCTTTACAGAAGAACACACTTGAGTTTTGAAGTATTTTCTTTTTCTCTACCCTGGCTGCAGCAGTTTTCCATCTGTGCAGGGCTGAAACTTGTTTTTGGCAGATCCAAACCACAATATTAAAACTCAGATGCAGCCAGCTTCACACTTTAAGGTTCCAACACAGAGGCAGAAACCTGAGTTATAGTAACCTGCCCCACTACCACACCCAGAAGGTCTATGTGCCCTGCCCCTAGCCCTCCAGAATCTCTACCTATGAATCTCTTTTTCCCATCTTCACAGATAGGAGGGATGCAATATCCCTCCTGCCTACACCACTTACCTATGCTGAATAATGTTGCCTAGCAACAGGGGTCCACTTAGTCTGCAGTCTGAGCAGAAGGCAGCTCACTACCTTCATGCCTGTGAAGATGGCAGAACCTTTACAATCAGAAGCAGAGATTCAAGAGGGGAAGTGATGGGGCACAAGGATCTGCAGATCAGGGGAGGGGGTGTTAGACCGGTGATGATGTTCAGTATATCAAGTGATGAGAGTAAGGGATTGGGACAGGGGGCATCATGGCTCTGATGTATGGGAGATCATGGCTCCAGGGAAGGTAGAGGTATTTTAAATTAAGTTTCAGCCAGTTTCAGCCTAGGTTAAGCGGCCTAATTTATGTGACCAAATTGTGTCCCCCTAGGTTTTAGGTGAATTTTCAGCTGAAAATGTAGGTCAATATTTAAAAAACTGTAGACAAGATAACTTTCCTACTAGGGATGTGACCCCCCCAAGCTGGCCAAAAGTTCTTTTTGGGCCGAACGAGCCGTCCGGCGCGAACGAGCCGGGAATCACGTGACGCCGCGTCACTCGACGTGCCGCCGACGTCACATGCTTCTCGCCAAGGATTGCAGAAATGGCGTCCTCACTCCTCGCTCCATCACCAGGGAGTTGTGGTAAGTCGGGGGGGGGGGATTAAGGAGGGTGAGGGGGTTTATATTTTTATTTTGGCTCAACAATCGCGATTTCCCACATATCGAACATATATATGTTCGATATGTGGGAAATCCGATCGTTTATGTCGAATCAATTTTTTAAGTAAAAAAAAAATATGAGTTGCGTTTTACTAATGCGGTCAATCCGAATGCACACCCCTATTTCCTACTGAATATCCCCATATAAAGTTATCTATCTGAGTAAGCCTATCTGGCTAACTTTGAAACCTAATCGACTAGATTTGAATATTGCTGATTAGGTTACAAAATTATAGGGATATGTATACCTTAATAACTTTAACTTAACTGGAGATATTCAAAGAATATCATCAGTTAAGCAGTAATTGCCAAAAAAAACCCCTCCTCCTGAGTAGACCTTATGATCCAATCTTCTGTCCCCACCCCCAAGGATCCCCGACCTCCCCCGAAGCTCTCCAAAATGAGTTTTCTATGCTGCAGGTCCCAAAGTTAAAAAATAATTAATATAAGACCCACAGTATTTTGTTATTGTCCAATCCCAATCAAGTCCACTTACCCTCTTCCCCCCCCCCCCCACAACTCCCCCTCCCCCCCCAAAAAAACCCTTTAACAGCAACCAGGAGTTCAGATCTTGCATCTGGCTCTCAGTGTGTCCAGCATTGTTCTGAAGCAACGCTGATCATATAAGCTGCTAGCAAATTAGCAATGCTGTCACAGGAATACTCTGAGAGCAACACTGGTAGCTTATGCAACCAATATTGCTGTCAGAGCAATACTGGAGACACCAGGAGCCAGATGCAAGACACAAATTTGTGGGGTGAATTTTCAAACAGTTACATGGGCTTTGTGCATGTAAAATTGGCATAAATGCATTAGAGATGTGCAAAGCCTGAACCTTTTGGTTCGGGCTTCGTTTTCGGCCCACCGCATGCCTTTGAAATTCGGGGGACCCGAATTTCGGGTTAGTGTGCACTAAGGGGAGTTAGTGCATACTAACTCCCCATTACTGAGCACTAACTCAAGTTAGTTCGCGCTAACATTTTAACGTTAATGCGTACTAACTCGAAAACCGAATTTTCCCGAAATTTCGGGAAAATTTGATTCAGTTTTCGGGTTCCCTGAACCTGGATGTTGAAATTGCCTAATTCGTCCTAAACGATTGCACATCCCTAATATGCATGCAAATAGCCTTTGTGTGTGGTAAACACATTTTCAGAAGATAAGAAATATCTGCTTACTTACTATTTCACATGTACGTTTATGCAAGTACAAAAGAGGGTGTTTTGAAGGTGTTCCAGAGTGGAATTTGGAAATATACACACAAATGAGATTTTATAAGCAACATACACCTTATTTAAATGCACATTTTTACCCATCCTATTTGAGTTGTGGGACTCAAGTCATACTTCTCTTTTACTGCAGTTTTTGGGTGGAGGTTCTCGGTGAAGTACTAGAGAATCTAGGTACAAGATCTGAACTCCTGGTTGCTATTAAAGTTTTTTTTTTTTTTTTGGGGGGGAAGGGGGAGTTGTGGGTGGGGAAAGAGGGTAAGTGGACTTGATTGGGATTGGACAGTAACAAAATACTGTGGGCCTTACATTAATTATTTTTGAACTTTGGGACCTACAGCATAGAATACTCGTTTTGGAGAGGTGAACTGGTGGAGGTCTTGGCAACCTCATGCTTAAACCTATTTGCACAAAATAGTATTTCATAAGCAACGTATACATAAACTGAGGATAATTACACACACGGGTTACAATTATTTCCCATGCAAAACATATGTGCCTATTTTTATAAAATAGGTGCACAAACTATGTGGCTCTCTCCATTTAAGAAAGTATGATTGTGCTGAAACATACGTGCATACTTTCTGGGCAGAGTTATGTGGTAGTTTATAAACTACTGAGTTCCCAAAACATAGCTTATAAAATACAGGCAGAACTTTCACAGTGCCCACTTCTGTATGTTAGTACTGCTTAGGCACACTATTAAAAATTACCTTCCCTACTTCTAGAAAAGGAATAGTGAATAGGAAAATGAGGCAGCTGATGCACTCTGCAGCTTGGAGTAAGGTGAGCCCTGAACTAACTTATTTAATGCCCACTTATGCCTTATTCACCCCTATTCAGCCTCTGGTGCAGCCACTGCTCTAGCTTTGAATAGCAAATATTGTTATTGGCCAGATTTCCTGAGCAGCTATTTGTCTCAGTCTCCTTTTCAACCACAAAATAGGTGAATTGACCCCATAGTGTGCTAGTGCTTACAGGACACTTCAAGGTGATTAATGATGCAAGTTCTTTATGCTGGATTGAATTTGTAGCAGGAATCTGGAAGATTTGTGCGCAAGCAATATGGGAAGTGAAACTGAACTTTATACATGATTGAAATGTTCTGAAAAAAAAAGTTTCTTTTAACTATTGACCCAGGTGCATTCTTCTGCATAATGCATGCTAGTATGTTCTACACCTATACAGAGTACATAATGTACATACATACATCATTGTTTTCACTGCCAACCAAATGGAAACTTTTCAAATTAGTCTCATGATTCATGTCAGTTGGATGTGAACCCTGAAAATCTGTGATTGCTTGTAGGTCAGTGCATCTCTTCAGCAGTGTCAGCAGAAGGAAGCCCTATGTACAGTAATTCCTCAAAAATGTTCCAGCCATGGGATCCATTAGAATGATTTGTCTCTGGAGGTGAAAGGGGAATTTTGGTTTAAGCAAACAGAAAAATCACTCAGCGTGACCTCCTTGTGCAACTTTCATAAAATTTATCAGCATGGGTTACTCAGCATGAGGTAGGAGGAAATCAGTACGCTGAGCAGGGTTGCATACAATCTGACTGAAGGAGAAAGGAAACAGAGGCAACTCATATGAGAGAAGAGAACTGAGACAGAAATGTGGAGGTCCATATTCAAAATCTATTTAGACAAATAACTCAAAAGTTATCCATCTAAATGGCAAAGGTGGCATATTCAGCTACTTATATCCAAGGGCATTCCAGGGAGGTTTTAAAGTTAGCCAGAAACATGCAGCCGGATAGCTTTAAACAAGTGTATTAAGCAGGATGTTTATCTCACTGAATACAAAGGACAAGTTATCCAGCTAACATTCGCCGGATAACTTGTTCACGAAACGATCTACTGAATATTGACCTCATTGGCAACATGAATTAGCTTAACTGAGTCCAATAGGCTCTCTCTCTCTACATCCCATACTCTCCCCTCTTTTCCTCTCATTCCCACCTCCTTTTCTTTCCTCCCCTCTCACACCTCCTCTTACCTTCTCTCCTTTGCCATTCAGTCCCTTTTCACTCCTGTCCCTTTCCCAACACCTCCTCTCATTCTCCCCTCCTCCAGCTCACCACCTTTCACTCACCACCTCGCCCCACTCCCTCACCCTTCTCCTCCCACCCACCCCCTCCCCTTCATGCATGTGGATGTGTGAGTGGACCATGACTCGCACGTGCAGGGGGAGGGGGATTTTCAAATTAAGTATGGCGACATGATTGGCCTTTTTCCCATTTCCTTCAGGAGCAGACTGGGAGGGAACTTCTCTATCCCCCTGGCTAACCTTCATTCCCTTTCTCCACTACACCTCAACCCCCCTAACCCCTAGCTAGCTATCCCAAATGTTTTTATTTTATTACTTACTACTCCTCCGGAGCAGAAGTATTTTCCATGCACTGGTTGGATGTCGGCGCGCGTTTCCCCAGAACAGCGGCTGGCCAGAAGCCCTCCCTGCCCAGACCACACACCCCAGCCTGCCCCTTTTTCAGGCCCCGGCACTTCAGCACATAATGGGGGTTATGCGCATGGCCGGGCCCTTCGTAAAATGCGAGTGATGAGCACAATGCCCGGCCATGCGCATAACCCCCGTTTTTTACGCGTGGATGTTAAAATCGGCAATGTTAAAATCTGGCGCATGTGCACGCAAACATCAGATTTTATAACTTGCATGCACCTGCATTCGCATGTTATAAAATTGGCATGTACATGTGCGTGCACCAGGAACTGCGCACACATAGATGCACGCATGCAGTTTTGAAAACTGACCCCTTTGTGAGAATCTGTAAGGGAAAAAGATGTTACCAGAAAGACACAAAGATACTTCCTTCTATTCTCATCGGGGAAAAAGTGCAGAAATAAATGTATCTTAGAAAAGAGGCATAGAAATTCAACAGGAAATTCAGCTGAGTATTCTCCTATGTATGATCAATCAGGAGAAGAAGAAAGAAATCATACAAGCACTCATCTGTGTGTGATCAAACAGGAAAAGAAGAAAGAAATCATACAACAGAAGAAAGATGTGTACATGATATATAGTGATATTTCTTAGGGATCCTGTAACTCTGAAATCACAGCAGAGATCTGATACTGAGGAAAGACAACATACATATACCGAGAATAGCAAAACACTTAGAAGGAAGAAATGTATTCACAACAGAAAATATACACAGGAGAGACCTTTTACATGTTCTAAATATGAGAAAGGTTTCACTACTAAGAGAGAACTAATGCAATATCTAAAATAAACAAAGGGAAGAGATTGTGTTCAGCTACAGAATATGTAAAAAGCTTTCTTAATAAAGCAAACCTCATAAATTACCAGGAAAGCCATTCTGAGAGACCCCTGTCATGTTCTGATTGTAACAAAAGTTTCAATCAGAATGCAAATTTCACAAAAAAAAAAAAAATTCTATCCAGCAGCAAGATCAATTTCAAGTAGGGAATGCAAAACAACTTATGACACAAAAATGATGCTGATGACATGATTCTCTTGTATAAATCTGACAAATGGTAAGTGCTTCAACAGGAAGACAGACATCCCGCATGCCACTCTGCCTTGCTGCTATACCTTTATCCTGCATAGGAGTTCTTTCTTCCATTCAGCATTGCTTTCATACCTAGGCTTTGCACCTTGATGGTCTTGCTGTCACTCTGCCTTGCTTTCATACCCCAGATTCTATACCTTGGGGTGTTCTTACCACTGTAGGGGCTGCTTTGCACCTCTTATGTTGCCTTGGTGTATTGATGCCACTGTTTGTGTTGCTTTGTCCATTTATTGGTGCCTTGTGGTTTTTCCTGCCACCTTTTCTGCTTTGTTCCCCCTTCATTTTGCCTTAGGATGGTGATGCCACGTTTGGTGCCACTTTGCCTCTTATGTTGCCTTTGAGGGTTTGTACCACTGTTGTTGATGCACTCTTTTGAAGCCTTGGGGGTGTTCTTCCCACTCTTGGTGCTCCTTTGCTCCTCTCACAGTGCCTTAGAGAACTCCTGCCACTGCCAGTACCTCTTTGCACTTATATAGTGCCTTAGGCTATTCAAGCCACGTTTGGTGATACTTTACCACTGTCTAAGGGCCTTGGAGTTCTTTCCCCCTTCTGATGATGTTTTACCACAAGTTTGATTAGAATTGATTAGAAAACCCCAATTTTGGAGCACAACATAGACTGCAGTGCTTTCCCTATTGACTTTAATGATAAACAAATGAATGAGGAAATCAAATAAAAGAACAAGAGGTTTTTTGTTTGAAACAAACCAAATAAATGGAGTTGACTTGCAAAATGAATTAACAAACCTAAATGACAATTTTGACTCTACGTATGCCTATTATAAAAAGCAGCAGGGGGGGTTAAACTCAGAAACCACAACAAGAAATAATTTAAGGCCAGATTTTAAAAGGCCTGTGCGCATAAAACCCAGGGTTTATATGCGTGGCCGGGCCTTGTGCGCGTCACATGAATTTTCAAAGAGGTCTAGCCATGCGCGAAAACCCCAGTATGTGCACAAGTGCTGGGCCTCTTCAAAGAGGCGGGCCGGAGGGGCGGCGTCTGGGTGGGGTGGAGGTGGGCCGGGACAGCGCTATTGTATGCCTTCCTGATTACTAGCTCGCCGTTTGCTGGCCAGCGTGCACAACTTACTTCAACTCCAGCCCTGAAGTAAGTTGTAAAAGAACAAACATAAAATGACAGATAGGTAGGGTTTAGGGGGTGGGGAGGAGAGGAGAGGATAGGAGAGGGGAAGAGGGAGGGAGTTTAGGTAGGGGGGGGAGAACTGGAGAAGGCCCAATTCTATCGCCACGCGGAAATTGCAAACGTTGACCTCCCCTTGCTTGCGCCGCCCGCACATGCGAGCACGGATTGTAAAAATCAGGCGCACATGTGCATGCGGCCCCCCCACCCCCGATTTTATAACATGCGCGTGCCGGCACATGTATGTTATAAAATTGGTGCGTCCATGTGCCCATGCGGGAACTGGCTCGCGCATGTTATAAAATTGCCCGTCCATGTGTGCGCTCCTGGTAGTTCGTGCACATGGACGCCCATGCGTGGTCTTTAACAATGTACCCCATAGTGCATAAAAAATAATAATGGGCACTAAATGAAAACTTGTAAAAATAAAATGAAAACATAATAAAGCAAAAAAAATTATTTTGTCTAATGATATATTGTAACCGAACCTTTGACGGCACCTGTTAGAATGTACTATAGTTTACACTTTTACCTACATTAAATATGTGCCTACATGTAAACCGTTGCGATGGTATTTAACTTAGCGACGGTATAGAAAAGATTTTAAATAAATAAATAAATAAATAAATAAACAAAGAAAAGGGGGGGGAAAAATGAAGTGAAATGAACCAAGCCAAAAGGTTTAGCAGTGCACACCCCTAGTGAATACCGTATGCATATAAAAAAGATTTGTATCTTCAGATAATCAGCTATTTTGAGGTCCCATTTAGTCTCTGTTTCAGTTCAATTTCTACTTTTTGCATTTTTATCAGGGTTTTCTCAGTCAATAGTCTCAGTTTGGCACTTAAAATCTGGTGTTTGAAATTATTTTGATGATAAAATGTTACTAGACCAATGTAGTAAGCGCCAAGCTAGCATCAGTTTAAGAACGCTCCTGATCCATTGCAGTACATGTTGTGATGATGGAAGATTACACAATCCTTTACAATGTCTGCAGTTACGGGTGAATTTTAAATCGCCCACGCGCGTAAAATATGAGGGATACGCACGCGGCTGGGCCTTGCATGCACCGTGCACATTTTAAAAGGGGCCCAGCCACGCGCATAACCCTTGTTATATGCACAAGAGCCGGGCCAAAGAAAAGGGGTGGTCCAGGGGGCGGGGAACGGTGGGGCTTGAGGCACCGCTACAGCGGCCATTTGCTGCAACTTGCTACTGCTCTTTTGGAGGAGCAACAGGTAAAATTAAAAAACAGGGGTAGATAGGATAGGGAGAGGGAGAGGGGAGCGGAGGAGAGAGGAAGGGGAAGGGGAAGGGAGGTTAGGGTAGGGGGTAGGGAAGTTCCCTCCCAATCCGCTCCTTAATTGGAGCGGACTGGGAGGGAACTGGGGAAGGCTGCGATGCATTGCTGCTCGAAAATTGCAGTATTCCACCCCATTTGCGCACGCCACCCCGGATTTTATAACATGCGCGTGCCGGCACATACATGTTATAAAATTGCGCGTCCGTGTGCGCGTATGTTTAAAAATCTACCCCTTAAAGCAGAGCTTTCAGAGTCAGGGCAGCAGGAGGCCCCCTGTATTTCGGTATGCTAGCTTGGAGTAGGTTTTCTAAATTATTGGTTAAGAAAAAGCACAGTAAAAATGAGTTGCACTTGCAAAGAACTCTTGACAATGTAGAAAAAAGCAAGCATAATATCCACCTCCCTGCTGCATTCTCCTCAATGTTTCCAAACAGCACAGGAAAATGTGAGCTTCCTGCCACTTTTTAATGATTAGATATTCTGCTTCCTAAACAGTCCATGAAACCTGCAGCCAATTCCAAGGTCTATATATTTGTAAGTCAAAGTTGGCAGATAGAACTTACTGTTTGGTGAGAAATGTATGACTCACCCTTCTGCTATGAGTCTGCCCCTTCAGACAGCCAGGTATTGCGAAGGTGACGAATTCAAATGCAAGCCGTTTCCTCAGACTCTGATGGGCATTTCAACAACTTGTATAACAATGGGCGGGGTTTTAGAAATATTGCGAGCATGCACTTACTTGAAGTATCACGGGTAAATTTTTACAGGGGAAAAAAGGGCAGTCTAGAGATATTCTGGGGTGAGGTTCATAAGTATGCACACAAGTTGCTATTTTGGGAGAGGTATACATGCACACATTACCAAACTTGCCTGCAAAGCTTCACACCTGCTAATTTACTCATGCAGTTGAACGTGAATGTGTCTCGTCTGCAGTTTTTGGGTGGGAGATCTGGGTGAACTGGTGGGGGCTGAGGATATAGGTGAACTGGTGAAGGTCTGGATGAATGGTGGAGATAAGAGTGAGCTGGTGTCCCTAAGTATGCGCACAACAAAGTTTTTTCAGAATGGTGTGTGTACATGCTTTAAAAAATACCTGCCTCCACATTTAATTCTGTGTTATTATGCATGAAAGATTATGATTATTATGTATAATTATATATATTTTTTAAAATAGATAAAATATATATGTTCCTGTATTACAAATATAAATGGTTTGGGGCACATGTATATGGTATTTTATAACCCATGTGGCTCCCACTATACAGCTTATTGTTAAGACTACCGGCTGCGGGAAGCCGCGACCGGGACCTACCACTTACCCCAGGACCCGGACAGACCATCGACGCTGAGACTGGCGACGAGGATTCCTTCAGCAGCAGCAGCCGCTGCTGCCCCAAGATGGCCCCGGCGTTCCTCCCCGCGCGGCTAGGCTCCGCCCCCTGATGTCTGCTAGGGCCGTGCGGGCGGCTATGGCCTGAAATTTAAAGAGATAATCACAGGAAGTGCTCAGATCCCTTCCTGCTGCTTCCGATTCACTTGAGACTATTTAAGGCAAGGTCTGAACCCTCAGACCTTGCCTTGGCTTCTTGGCTCCTGTGTTTGTCCCTGTTTACTGCTTGTTCTCTCTGTGCTTGATTCCTGGACCGGCTGACGTTTCTCCTGGCTCTCGACTCCTGGCTTGGCTGCGATACTCTCTGGCTCTTGACCTCCAGATCGGCTACGATACTCTCTGGCTCTTGACTCCTGGACTGGCTGAGGATTCTTCTGGCTCTCGACCCCTGGACCGGTGCAGATATTTCTGGCTCTCGACCCCTGGACTGGCTGTGGAACTCTCTGGCACTCGACCCCTGATTGACTGCGGAAGCTCCCTGGTTCTTGGTCACTGGACTGTCGGCAGTACCTCTAGCTCCAGGGTCTTGTCTGGACTTCTGAGGGATCCTCGGGATTGGCTCTTCGACCAGCTGAAGGCGTCAGCTACTGCTTACACGACCCGCTGGAGGCGCCAGCTATCTGGACTACACGACCGGCAGGAGGCGCCTGCATCCAGATCTTCTTCAATCCTACCTGCCACCCCGAGGACCGACCTCGCCTACCGACGGTGGCCTAAACGGACATCGCCGGACCAAGGGTCCACACCTCTGGGCGTAACACTTATAAAATACTTTCCATGGTGTACCATGGAATGTTTTGAAAACTGGACTATGAATATGTTTTATGATTTGGAAGATGGAATTTCAGAATTGTCTATTGGATACCTAGGATGTCAACTCGTTCTATACTAATATCCAGCAGGATGCAATGCAATCTGTTATTCATGATTATGTGTCTTCACATCTAAGGCCTCGTAAGATTCAATGGATTTTATTGTTCAGTTAGCTACATTAACATTGAAGCAGAATTTTTTTGTGTTTTGGAAATTTGTTTTTAATATCAACATGTTTCAGCAACCGCTATGGGTGCAATTATTGTTGCGCATCCCGGCCGCGTTGGTGCCACAACTGGGCCTGCTCACCCCACGCTTCCCTCCACAAGCTCCGGACACTCTTCCCTCATCTCAGCTGCCAGCTCTCAGTGTCCTCTGCGCCTCTCCCGCTCACATATCCTCGGTCCAGCGTGGGAACCTTGGCCCAGACGCCACCCGATGATGTCACCTAGTCTCCGCATTTAAGGCGAGGCTCTGCCCCCAGAACCTCATCTCGGCAAACCGGTCGTCCTGTGTTCCTGCGTTCTTCTTCCTTGCCTGTTCCAGTGTTCCTGCGTCCTTATTCCAGTGTTCCTATGTTCCTGTGTCTTTCAGTGCTCCTGTGTTCCTGTGTTCCTGTGTCTTCCAGTGCTCCTGCGTTCCCGTGGTCCTTCCTGTGCTCCAGCGTCTATTCCTGTTCCTGTCCTGCTACCCAGGATGTACCTACTCGGACTGATTTAACGGTACTGACCTCGGCTAGCCTGATTACATCTGGTCTGATTCCTGGTAGTGACCTCTGCTTGCCTCTGACCACGATTGGACCGCTGCCTGAAACGGACCACTGCTTGCCTTTGACCATGGTTGGACCGCCGCCTGGAACTGACCTCTGCTTTGCCTCTGGCCACGATTGGACTGCTGCCTGGAACTGACCACTGCTTGCCTTTGACCATCATTGGACCGCCACCTGGAACTGACCTCTGCTTGCTACTGACCATGCTCGGACTGACACCTGGAACTGACCCTTGCTTTGGCTGACTACCCTCAGATGGATACCCTGGCTTTGACCCTTGCGCTCCATAAGGTCACTCTCTTCGCTGCCCCAGTGACCACCAGGCCAGTCTTTCGGATGCTACCCGCGGCCTTCTTCTAACTAGACCTATAGGTGCTGCCTATCTTGACAGGAGGACCTCAGGTTCCTGTCTTACTCCATTGGTCTGTCTCTGGTTCCCTCCATTCTGGTCTAGTCCAGTTGTCTCCAGAAGCCGCACACCCTTGCTTGTTGTTGTTGTGTCCATCGCTGTCCGACGTCTCTGCTCCACCCACCTTACCTTGTTGGCGACTCCCTTCGGGGTTGATGGAAGGCTAGCTGCTGCTGCATCCCCAGGCCATCCTCCTCCGGCATTCCCGGACCAGCTCAACGCTGCAAGCCGCCATGTTGACCAGATGCCTAAGGGCGTGCAGGCGCGGCCCGACTGATGTACCAGCGTTGGCGCGAACCTCAGGGGCGTCTCCCTGAGATGACGTCATCAGCTCCAGATATTTAAGGTCTCAGTTTTCGCTAACAAGATGAGTTAGCAAGGGTTCGCTTCCTCCTGGTCGCTGCGGATGGGATTCGTTCTCTGCAAAACCCAGCTACTCTGCCTCCTCGGACTTCACTAGAGGTACCCGCTCCTTGGGGGCCTCACTCTCTCTTTTTCTTTGCAGGTCGCAGTCCTGAACCGGTACTTGTTCCTCAAGGGCCCATGTCCCGGACTTACTCCTAAATAACACTTCTGCTAAGAAGTCATCGCTGCTTACAGCATTGTGAGTTTCCATCTATCTCTCAGAGCTTTCCCTGGGTCCAGGTACTCGCTCCTCGAGGGCCTAATGCATACCATCTCCTGGGCTGCCTTAACAGACTATTGTGTGAGTGTTACCATCAAGAACTTGTTCCAGAACTCTGCATATACTGCCTATTCACTTTCTTAGTTTCTCTACAGCTCAGCCACCCTGGGATCGCTGTTCCAATACCTGAGGGACTAGAGCCCAACTGGGCGCTTCCAGCTCACTACTGCCACCTTTGGTGGTTTAATATATTGCTTCTAAGAAATCTTTATTGCTTAACATCAGTGAGTCTATATCTATCTCTCAGAGCATTCCCTGGAACCAGGTATTCACTCCTCGAGGGCCTAATGCATACCAACTCCTGGGGTGCCTTAAGAGACTATTGTGTGAGTGTTACCATCAAGGACTTGTTCCTGAACGCCGCATGCTTTGCCTACTCACTTTCTTAGTTTCTCTACAGCTCAGCCACCTTGGGTTCGCTGTTCCAGTACCTAGTACTGGAACAGCGAACCACCTCTGGTGGTTTACTATATTGTCTAATAAAAGAACTAGTGTGTGTCTGTCTTCTACACTAAGCCTGACTAGTAGTCCCTCTTGGGATTTCCCCCGAGGACGTGGTCACCTGCCACTGGTCCAAGGATCCACCCACAATTATTCTAAATAACTACAGATTGCTAAATGCCAACTTTAACAACAGAGCTTTCTGACAGATTGCTAACTCCCAGCTTTCTCTACAGAGCTTTGTTAACAGATTGACAACAGATTGCTAACTGCTCACAGAGAACACATCACTTGTGGTGGGCACACCTCTCCGCTACCTCTCCAGGAGACCCTCAGAGGCCCTCCTAAATCCAGGTGGTCCGGGAATCCAAGGGCTCAATCCAAGGAGCCCCTGGACTGTTATTGGTGAAGCTCCAGCTAGCCTCGTTCTCCTTGTGTGCTCCGCCTCCTGGCAGCAAGCGCCAACTGGGAACCCTCAGAGGGCCATACCAATCCTGCACCAGGCCAAGGGTCCACCTCCAGTGCAACAATTACTAGGGGTGTGCATTCGTTTTCGCCGTATTGGCGATCCGCAACGTATACTGCACTATTCGTAGTATTCGTGGGGAAGCAAAACGTATAGCGATTCCCCACGAATACACGAATATTCGCCAAATTATACGGCCACATAAATAAAAATTTAAACAACCCCCCCACCCTCCTGAATCCCCCCCCCTAGACTTACCAAAACTCCCTGGTGGTCCAGTGGGGGGTCCAGTAGCCATCCCCTGCACTCACACCCTCGGTGCTGGGTTCATCATGGCGCCGATAGCCTTTGTCACAGGGGCTACCGGTGCCATTGGTCAGCTCCTGTCACATGGCCATCGGCGCCATCTTGTGCTCCTACCATGTGACAGGGGCTGACCAATGGGACCGGTAGCCCCTGTGACATAGTATGGGCAAAGGCTATTGGCGCCATTTTGAGTCCTGGCATCGGACGGCTGGAGTGCAGGAGGTTGCTCCGGGACCCCCGTTGGACCCCCAGGGACTTTTGGCCAGCTTGGTTGTGCGAACAAAAGTACGCGCGCGCATACTTTTTAAAGATCTACCTCTTAGGTTAGAACAGCTTAGGTTAGAAATGTCCTTAGACACTACAAGTGTGGATATTGTTCTGCTTGTTCTTCAACTTGACAATTAAAACGTTTTGTTAATTCTGTTGACCAATGAGAGTGTGTTCTTTGATTGTTTTTAAAACTTGTTCCCCTACATATAATATATGTCATCATGTGCCCATGTCTTTTATTTATTTGTTTATTTATTTGTTTATTTATATTTGTTTTCCGCCAATCTACAAATCTCAGCGGGTAACAATATTAACATACACAATATCTGCCAACAAAGTACAAAAAGACAAAACAATAAATCAATAAAAGTCAATGCAACAAAAATATTATTGCTAATTTCCTCAATCTCTCACACATGTAAACACAACCATAAGGCCACAGCCTTATTTAGATACAATTTGGTGGATTTTTCCACTGCCAAAGTGGAAGCGTGCCCACACCCCTGCTTTCCCCACCCTCTCTACATGGGCAAAACAAAGAGTATAGTAAGGACCCGAGTAACTGAGCACTAGAGTTTTTAAACTAAAGAAGATGGGTGCACCTATTGTTTCTCATTGTGTGAACTACAGCCATATTTTTGAATGACTGAGGTGTTTTGCTCTGGAATAGATCATGTTAAGAAGAATGCAAGAGGAGGATACCATGATCATGTCATTTTGAACACAAATAAATCCATTGTCTCCTGTCTATAGAGCCATTGAATTTGAATATTTAAGTTGAATGGGGATTGTTCCTATGAATAGCTCCTATCATTGTATGATTTATCAAATCGTCACTGCAGATGTTTTACATATCATGTTTAATATTATGCATGAATTTTATTTTTCATTGTTTCATCTGCTTTTCATGTATAGTTGAATAGTATGTTGTAATTGATTATTACTATTATAGAAGATTTGTATCAATGAAATACATAGTTATTGACATAACTTCTGGAGCAACTCTGGCTCAGAAGAGCAAATGACTTCTTTGACAAAGTTTATAAATTTTGATTGGATAATAACTTTTTATATGCCTTAATAGAGGATTTTGATTGGTCTGCTACTGACTGCTCTGATTGATTTTTGCCACTCTCTTTAAAAAGCCTCTGATCTGACATGGGTGTGTACCAATTTTTCTAAATTATGTGTAGAAATATAACCACTGCAATAATTAGAATTCTACTTTCTTTGGAGTAAGTTATCTGTTATTTAAGTTTTGTTAAACACTTTGATTATAAACTTTCATGATATTATTGTTTTGCATTATAGATATGTCTTGATGCATCTCCCAAGAGAAATGCTGGCATTGTTGGCTTTGTTATCTTATACTGTTATTGACAGTGACCACATTTGAATGATTGCGATTGAATGTGATACTTTTTTGAATATTACAACAGAATAAAAGGCCTTTTGGACGCAACTCTTTCTCTGCATTATTTAAGCTAAGTAGCCTTATGTGGTAGGTGTTGTATCTTTTTCATTGAAATTATAATAATTGCAGAATTTAGAAAAATAATATGCATGGAATGTGGAGGTTTTTCTGACCAATTATTAAGAATTTTTAAGCTGTTAATGACTTGTTCACATTTAGTTCTGAAGTCTTTTCTTCCTCTTTCATAACAATGTTTAGTGTAAACAATTAAATCGTGCACTATTAAGTGGCTTTTTCTTTATAGCAAGTATGTGGATTATTTACAGTTTAGACTCACTTCCCTATTTCAATATTTCTGATTGTGCTATAGGTTTACTGTCCCAAGGTTATTTAGGAAGTATGTGCAGCTTTGTCTTACACTGCAATAAAGGAACAGACCTGTTTATCAACATATCCCTGATAATCTCAACCCCAGTGAAACCTGAGAAAGCTGTATGACAGAAAACAAGTCAAGGCTTGGAGAGGAAAGCAGGATAAGAATAACTGCATGAGTTTTCCAGAAGTCATAGCCATCTTATGTTACCAGAATAAATTCCACTGGAGGATTCACTCTTGTACATTCTTAACCCATTCCCTCCCAGCTTCTTTTAAAAAAACAGTTTAGCAGGAACTATTTGCCTTATATATAGTACACAAAAATGTCAGCATGTCAGTTGGAATTGAAAAGCTCAACAGTAAATTATGAAACTTTTCCCAATACTTCTGTTTTCTTATTTTGGATTTACCTCTCATCATGATACTGATGCACTAAGATTCGCTGAAACTCATGCAAAAGTCATGATTTTATGCACCTAAGTTTTGTAATGGGATTTGTATGCAAATGAGTCTGAAAGAAAACTTAGGTAGTTTAATGAGGATAACTTTCAAACAAATGTGTGCGGTGGCATATATGTATGTAGTTTTACAATTATCTACCTTATAAATGGGCTCTGACCGACAGCCCGCAAATGCGCAGTAGAAAGCAACTCTACTGCACATGCGCGGGCGAGCATGTCGGTCAGAGCGGAGCGTGCCCGAAAAAAAAATGGCGCTGGGAGGAGCAGGAGCGGCGGCGGCGAGGAGCAGGAGTGGGAGGAGCAGTAGCGGTGGCGGCGACGAGCATGAGGGAGGGAGGGACCACCCCCCCCCCCCGGAGATCTTTCGTCTGCCGTTTGTGGATGAGCTGAAAGGGGAGGGGATTGAGAGAGGGGGAGTGACTGAGGGGAGGGAGAAGAGAGTGAGGGGTGGGGAGGGGGGAGGGGGGAGGGAGGAGAGAGTGAGCTGAGGGGAGGGGGAGGGAGGAGAGAGTGAGGGGAGGGGGGAGGGAGGAGAGAGTGAGGAGAGGGGGAGGGAGGAGAGAGTGAGGAGAGGGTGAGGGGAGGGGGAGAGGGAGGGGAGGGGGAAGGTGAGAGGGAGGGAGAATAGAGGGGGATGTGTGAGGGAGGGAGGGAGGGAGGGAGGGAGAATAGAGGGAGAATGAGGGGGAGGGGGTGGGAAGGAAATGGACAGAAAATTTTTTTAAATGTAGCCCGTTGTTACGGGCTTAACGGCTAGTATTTTATAACCAGCATGTATGATATACGTACATTCTATAAAATACTAGAGATGTACATTCATTTCAAACAAATTTCAAAAACACGATGAATAAGGGCAATTTCTTTCATTCAGTTGGCCCTGAAATGAATTGGGAGCCCCATGAATGAAACAAACTTTATTCGTTGTATTCGTTTGAAAGGAATGCATCGACCTAAACCTAGGCCTGAGCATGATGCTGGGTCTCAACTTAGGCCCAGCATGACGCTGGGGCCTTGACCTAGACTTACCTGATCTGATGGATATCTGATAGCAAGGCCCGGATCCAGGCCTGTTGCTGTGACACAACCCGGAGGCTGGTCCATACACCATAGCCTCAGCCTGGACTCAGGCCTGATGCCACAACCCGACCCAGAGGCTGGGTCCTGGCACCTAGGCTTCAGCCTAAACTGGCGCCTGGACCCATGCCCAATGCCATGACCTGGCATAGAGGCCAAGTCCTGATGCTAGGGCTTTGGTCTGAACCCATACATAACCATGCAACCTGACTCAGAAGCCAGGGCCTGATGCCTCGGCCTAGGCCAGAACCTGGACCCAGGCCCAATGCCATGACCCAGCCTGGAGGCCAGGTCCTGATGCCAGGGCCTTGGCATGGACCCAGGCCCAATGCCACAACCCAACCCAGAGGCTGGGTTCTGAAGCTTAGGCCTTAGCCTAGGTCAGAGCCCAGACCCAGGCCCGATACCACAATCAAGCCTGGAGGCTGGGTCCCAATGCCTGGGCCTCAGTACGGAACCCAACCCAGAGGCTGGGTATTGATGCCGTGACTTCAGCCCAGACCCAGGCCCTTCAACAGAGGCTAGAGAGAAGGCCAAGTCATGATGCCTGGGCCTCAGCCTAGGGTCTGGTCCAGTCTAGGCCCAGAGCCCAGGACTCACAACTGCTCCCACATCGTCCTCTTTTTCTCTCTTTTCACCATCTGCTGGGGTCATGCAAGAGTTAATTATCTCTGTCTCATTTACCCCAGCGGACAGTGCCATTTTGATGTACAGCAGAATCCCAGCGGATGGTATCAGAAAACAAGAAGAGGATAACATGGGAACAGGTGCAAGGCATGGGCTCTGGGCCCAGGCCTTTCCCTAGGCCAAGGCACAGGCTTTGGGACAGGAACCAGCATCTGGCCTAGGTCCAGGCCAAGGCCCTGCCTCGGTAATGGGTCTGAGCTGAGGCCCCGGCATCGGGACCAGGCCTCTAGGTCAGGTCACGCCATCAGGCCTGGGTCCAGCCTGAGGTCCCAGAGTCAGGACCCAGCCTCCAGGCTGGTTTGTGGCATCAAGCCTGGATCTTGGTTCTGGCCTGAGTCTGGCTGAGGCATCAGCCTTGAATAGGCCAAGATCATGGCGACATACGGCTCCCTTGGCCTTCACAAGTCCAAGGTTTTGGCCTGGGCCTAGGCCTCGCTGGCAAATATCCAGGTAAGTGGGGGCCGGGGGGATCATAGCCTTGGCATTTTTCCGGGAGAGTGAGCAGAAGGCACGGTTGGCCTTGTTTTCAAACAATCCATGAACCGAAATTCGTGGGATAATAAACCTCCTGAAAACAAACTGAAAACAAAAACAAATGTTTTTCTCCTGCACATTCCTCTAAAATACACACTTTATCCCTCAATATATGCATGTATGCAAGCTTACATGCAAATACATGCAATGCAATGTATTGAAAATGAGTATTTCAATGTATTGAATGTGTGTACTTTTCCTACCTATTTAAAAATATTCCCTTGCATATTTTATGTGTGAAAATAAATTAGAACTTACTTGTGTATGTTGGGATTTATGTATGCAAATTGGTCAATTTTAAACATGCACGCATGAAGCACATTACCAGATTTACCAATTAGTCCACCAGTTTGCCCAGTTCTTCTCAGGTTAGCGAGATCCTCCATGTTCTTTTGCCTGAACTCCTCCCTGTTCACCCAGTCATCCCAACCCGCACAACACTTTTTTGACCTAGCCAAAATTGTGGTTGCGTTGACTTTTACAGTTCCTCCTGGCAAGATGGTGGTACACCCAAACCTACATCAGAAGATGCTTGAGTGGGCACATGACTCCCGGTTTTCAAGTCATTCTGGAATTACCCAGATATTGGAACTAATCATGTAACACTATTGGTGGCCACAGATGAAGACCAATGTTCAGCGTTACATAGGGTCCTGCCCTACATGCCGCATGAATAAAAGTGTCAGAGCATGACCATGGGGGTTCTTATGGCCCCCCACAGAACCATGGGGGTTCATGCTGGCCCCCACAGAACCCTGGATCCATGTTGCCACAGACTTTGTTTTTGACCTTCCCCTCTCTAGAGGCAATACTACCATATGGCTGTGGACAGATTCTCTAAGATGGTTCATTTCAATCCCCTTCTTGGACTCCCATCTGCAACTGAGTTAGCGAAACTCTTTGTTTAACACATCTTCCACCTGCATTAGCTACCACATCACATCCTTTCAGATCGAGGAGTTCACTTCACTGCCCAATACTGGAAAGACCTGTGCTGAAAATTCAGAATTATGTTGGGTTTTCCCTCCACGTACCACCCTCAAAGCAATGGACAAACTGAACAAACTGAATCAAAGCCTTAAGGCCTTCCTGCAGGCTTATATAAATTTACATCAAGATAACTGGGCCCCTCTCCTTCCATCGAGCGGGTTTATCCATAACAATCATGCAAATATTTCCACAGGATCTTCATCCTTTCATGTAGTCTTTGAGTGTCATCCTCAAGTACCCAGACCGCTTCCTGTTTCAAACAATTGTCTAGTAGCCACCCTGAAAGGAGAAGAGCTCCAAGAGCTGTGGCAAAGACTTATTTTCTACTAGACAAGGCAGCAGAACATATTAAAAAAACACCTCAGTTGCTCCCTGCAAGTCTAGTCTGACTTAGTACCAGGAACCTGATGCCCTCTATGAATTCACTCCATGGTTCATTGGACTTTTTCCTATTGACTGCCAATTGGGCCCCATAGCCTAGAAACCCATATTAACACCATCCTTAAGGGTCCATGACGTCTTTTACATCCCTCTGCTGAAATTGCCATTCTCTCCTGTCCGGATAGAGCACCCCTTAAGACCACTGAAATTGAGGTAGAGGAAGACACTTCATTAGAGGTCCAGGAAATCTTAGACTCTAGAAGAGTTCTTAACTACTTGCAGTACTTTATTACCTGGCAAAACTATGGCCCTGAAGAAAACTCTTGGGAGCTTGTCCCCAATCTACAAGCCTCCAACTTATAGCAGAATTCCATAGATGTTTTCCCTAAAAACCCAAGTCCAGGAAGTTGGCAAGAGGGCTTTGGAGAAGGGGTACTGTTATGTTTGCCGGCTCATGGGACATCCCTGCAAGCCAGTGCTCTCATCCCTGAATGCCGCAAAGGCACTCCTTACTCGTGCAGCACAGATGCCGCCATCCTTACACTGGCCCCATTCCCCTTAGGCATGCATGCACACTGACCACCCAGACTTAAAGGGCCCATGGCGGGAAACAGGCCGCAACTCCCTTGGATGTTGTCATAGGATTCAGCCCTTAAAAAGGCCTTTCAGACATCTCAGCAATGGGTCTCCTGTTCCTTGTTCTTTCTTCCAGCCTTGCTTCATCCAGCTTTCCCTTGCCTCATCTGTTATGGTTATGAGATATTGGAGTGGATTCTTGGGTACTGCGGTGATGGCCACTCCCATGGAGAGGAGCCCCGTGAGGAACCACAGTATTTGGCTAGAATCTTTTCACGCAGACATAGAGAAGTTTGTATTTATTGTACAGCTCGATGGTACTGCCCGGGGAGCAGGCAGCAGTGGAGGTAACCTAGTGAAGTAGTCCAGGGGGTCCTCAGCTGAGGAGACCAGTCTCACACTCAAGTAGGGGATAGGCAGCGCAGCATAGCAGGGACAGGTCCCGGATGTAGGCAAGGAGCGCTGAAGCTGGAGATGAGACAGACTGAGAGGGTTAGTACTCACTGAAGCAGAAGCTGTATAGTTGATGGTCCAGGCAGGCATAAGTTGTTCCTTGGCAGGCACCAGAATAGGGAGAGCAGGCCCTCGAGGAGCGAGTATCCGGTATCCCAGTTTGTTAGCAAATGAAGGGCAGGCTAAATACCAGGATGTGATGATATTACTCGGAGGAGATGCCCCCGAGGTTCCCACCATGACGTGGATATAGACGTGGGTGGCATGCGCACGCACACCCTAGGTGGCCCTCAGGAAAATCATGGCGAACACCGTTGCCGTTGCTGATCTGGGGACGCTGGAGAGAGCAGCATGAAGACACGGCAGCAGCCATCTTCCCAAGGCTTGAGGGGAGAGAAAGAAGAAAGATGAGGCACAGAGGTCGAAGCTGTCTGAGACTGACGGACGCAACAGTACCCCCCTTCAAAGGGTTTTTCAGGATGCGATTGATGAAATTGACGAAGCAATTCTTTGTCCATGATATTAGCCAAAGGTTCCCAAGAGTTTTCTTCTGGTCCGTATCCCTCCCATGACAGGAGGTATTCCCAAACTCTGCCTCTCTTTCTCACATCAAGGATGGCATCAACCTTGTATTCAATGTCTTCTTCTGCATCATATGGAATAGGTTCAGGTGTCTTGGTAGAAAACTCGCTAAAAACAATCGGTTTCAGCAACGAAACATGGAATGCATTGTGAATTCGCATAGCTGGAGGGAGTTTCAGGTTATAGGTGAGAGAGCCCAATCGTCGGAGAATCAGAAAGGGTCTGACAAAGCGTGGAGCAAAGTGAGCAGATGGAAGCTTAAGTCTAAGATGTTTGGTAGACAACCAGACTTTATCACCAGGCTGGAATTCAGGAGCCTTGCTTCGGTGAGCGTCATAGCCTTTCTTTGTTCTTTGTCCTGCTTTTTGGAGCATCTCTAGTCTTTCTCCACAGCTGCTGTATATCTTTGGCAGTAGATTGAGCTGCCGGAGACGACACAGAAAGTGGAAGTGGTAAAGGTGGTAAAGGTTGTCGTCCATAGACCACTTCAAATGAAGTAGATCTAGTAGATGACGCTGGATGTGAATTGATGGCAAATTCAGCCTAGGGCAACAGTTCAGCCCAGTCATTCTGTTGTGAACCGACATAGGCACGGAGGAACTGTTTGAGAGTTCTATTCATTCTCTCAGGACTGAGGATGATACTCAGAGGTGAATTCAAGGCTTTCCAGAAGTCAAGGCTTTCCAGAACGTTGCTGTAAATTGAGCTCCTCTGTCAGAAACATGTGTTTAGGCATGCCATGTAGGTAAAAAATGTGACTGATGAATAACTTAGCAAGTTCCATGGCTGATGGCAAGCCAGGGAGAGCCACAAAGTGAGCCATCTTTGAAAATCGGTCCACCGTAACCCAAATGGTATTGCTACCTCCAGAAAATGGCAGATCCACCACAAAATCTGTTGCAATGTGGGTCCAAGGCTCATTCGGTGCTGGCAAGGTTTGAAGCAGGCCCCAAGGACGTCCGGGCGGCGGTTTCTGTCTGGCACAATTGGATCAGGAGGCTACGTAAGCTTGAGTGTCTTCTTTCATGGTGGGCCATCAATAGTACTTTTGTAGCTTGGCCAGTGTTCGCCATTGACCAGGGTATCCGGCCAGTTTCGAATCATGAGCCCATCTTAGTAATTTCTTTCTTAGATTGCAGGGTACAATGGTCTTGCCCAGGGTACCGGATGTGTAGCTGTGAGAATCACTCTCTTCGGGTCAATAATATGCTGGGGTTCATCAGGTACGTCCTCTGAGAGGAAAGCGCGAGATAATGCATCTGTTCTGACATTTTTGTCACCAGGGCAATATTTCAGCACAAAGTCAAATCTGTTGAAGAACAGGAACCATCTCGCCTGTCTATGATTGAGGTGCTGAGTGTGACAGAGGTACACCAGGTTTTTATGATCAGTGTAAACAGTAATCTGATGTTGGGCACCTTCAAGCCAGGGGCGCCATTCTTCAAATGCCATTTTTATTGCCAACAGTTCTTTGTCCCCAATACCGTAGTTCTTCTCTGCTGGTGAGAAGCATCAGGAAAAGAATGAACAGGGGTGTAAGATCTTTGAATCACCGGTCTGGCTTAGCATGGCTCCTAAGCCTACATCAGAGGCATCGACTTCCACAATGAAGGGTCAAGTAGGATGGCAGAGACATGGTTTGCTTTGAAAGGTGTCTTTTAACTTCTGGAACGCAGTCACAGCTTCCATTGACCAAGTAGCAATGTTGGCTCCCTTCTTAGTCATTGCTGTTAATGGAAATCAATGAAGAGTAATTTTTGATAAAGGTCCGGTAGCAATTGGTAAATCCCAAAAATCATCTTAGAGCTTTTAGGCCCATGGGCTGTGGCCATTTTTTAATACTCTCAAGCTTCTGAGGGTCCATTTGGAACCATTGTTTGAGACAATGTAACCTAAGAAGGGCACAGATTCTTTATGAAATTCACATTTAGACAATTTGGTGCACAAGCGGTTCTCACGAAGTCTCTGCAGAACTCCTTTGACATCTTCCTGATGGGATTGCAGGTCCTGAGAAAATATCAAAATGTCGTCTAAGTAGACAACAACACATTGGTAGAGTAAATCATGCAGAATATCGTTCATCATGTTTTGGAAGACAGCCGGGGTGTTGCACAAGCTGAAGGGCATCACCAGGTATTCAAAGTGTCCATCCCGGGTATTAAAAGCCATCTTCCATTCATCGCCAGCGCGGATGTGAACTAAATTATACGCTCCTTTGAGGTCAAGCTTGGAAAATATCTTGGCTCCCTGTAACCTATCAAATAGCTCCGAGATGAGTGGTAAAGGGTAGCAGTCCTTTATGGTGATCTCATTCAGACCTCTGTAGTCAATGCATGGATGTAACGTTCCGTCCTTCTTCCCCACGAAGAAAAATCCTGCGCTGGCAGGAGACTTGGAAGGTCTTATGAAGCCTTTCTGGAGATTCTCCTAGATGTATTGTGACATCACCTTATTCTCCACTATGGAGAGGGGGTAGATCCTTCCTTTGGGTGGTTCCGTATTTGGCTTCAAATAAATTGCGCAGTCGTATGATCGGTGTGGAGGTAACACATTAGCAGCTTTTTTTGAGAATACATCTTGGTAAGATGCATATTGAGGCGGCAACCCAGGCAACAACGGGGTAGTTGGCATGCATGGTATTGGAGAGACTTCCATTAAGCATTTGCCATGACAATCTGAACCCCAACGTGAAAGCTCCAAAGTCATCCAGTTGAATTGTGGCATGTGTTTCTGCAGCCACGGTAACCCGAGTATCAAAGGGTGCATGGCCTTCTCTAGCACAAAGAAGGCAATAGTCTCTATACGCAAGCTCACTGGTTCTGTAGGCAGGGTTACTTCACCCGGTAAGGGCTCTCCATGAATAGAGGACAATAGTAATGGAGATGTCATAGTAGTGGTAGGGATCAGCAAGTGTTCCACAAGACGTTTCAAAATGAAATTTCCCCCTGCCCCAGTCTACTAAGGCAAGGGTCTGATATTCCAAAGGCCCACAGATTAAAGATACTGGAAGAGAGAGTGGAGGAGAGGGTGCAGTTAGACCTAAGAAGAGTCCTCCCAGAGGACTTAGGGCTGCCAGTTTCCCAGACATATAGGGCATGTTTCTACAGCATGACCAGCTTGTCCACAATACATGCATAGTCCCAATCTCTTTCGGAATTGTCTCTCTTTTGTAGTCAAATGGATGTGGCCTAATTGCATTGGTTCTTCTTCGCCAGCAGCAGACCCTGGGAGTGTAGGCCTGGGTACAGACTTGAAACGAGTCTCTCCCTGGAGTGGTCTTCTGGGACTCTTGACCTCTTGAACTTTGTCCCGAATTCGGCGATCAATCTTTGCTGCCAACTTCATAAGTTCCGCTAAAGTCTCAGGCATCTCACGAGTCACCAGTTCGTCTTTCAACCTGGAGTTCAAAAAATAAGGTTTCAGGCACCTAGGGTCCCAATGTAATTCAGAAGGCAATGTCTTGAATTCAATGGCGAAGTCTGGTAAAGGTTTGTAACCTTGTTTTAGATGAACCAAAGCTGATCCTGCTGTCGAGTACCGGGCAGAGTCATCAAATACTGACTTAAACAGTTCAAGAAACCCGGCAAGATCATTTAGGATAGGGTCATTGCGCTCCCACAGTGGTGAGGCCCAAGCCAGCGCTCTTCTGTCCAGATATGAAAGGATATAGGTGGTTTTGGCATACGCTGTAGGGAAATGGTTAGGTTGCAGAGAAAAGTGCATGCAACATTGATTAATAAATCCTCTACACTTCCAAACTTCACCCGCGAAGCGTGTTGGAGCAGATAGAGGCACTGTAGACTTGACCATCACTTCTGGCAGTATAACTTCTTTACCTGCGGTAGCCGGTGCATTCATCTGTGCATGTAACTGATTAAAGGCAACAGTCAGGTTGTCCAACGAATCCTGTTGTTCGGAGATTCACTGGGCCAGGCCCGGAATGGCCTGCAAAGCAGTGAGCTGAGCCGAATCCATGAAGTTAGCAATCTGTTATGATCTGTTATGCCCCTGGTGATAGCCACTCCCATGGGGAGGAGCCCCATGAGGAACCGCAGTACTAGGCTAGACTCTTTACACGCAGACACAGAGAAGTTTGTATTTATTGTACAGCTCGATGGTACTGCCCAGGGAGCGGGCAGCAGTGTAGGTAACCCAGTGAAGTAGTCCAGGGGGTCCTCAGCTAAGGAGACCAGTCTCACACTTGAGTAGTTGATAGGCAGTGCGGCATAGCAGGGACAGGTCCCAGATGTAGGCAAGGAGCGCTGAAGCTGGAGATGAGACAGACTGAGAGGGTTAGTTCTCACTGAAGCAGAAGCTGTATAGTTGATGGTCCAGGCAGGCAGAGGTTGTTTAGTGGCAGGCACCAGAATAGGGAGAGCAGGCCCTTGAGGAACGAGTACCCGGTATCCCAGGATAGGTACCTGAAATAGAGCAGAAGGGCCCCCAAGGAGCGGGTACCCAGGTTAAGAGAATTACCCCGAAGGGCAGAGAGAGTTTCCTGCGGCAGCTAGGAAGCAGCAGAGCAGCTTAGACCGGAGGCATTCCAATCCTTGCTAACTCAGTTTGTTAGCAAATGAGGGGCAGGCTAAATGTAATGTTGTCACTCGGAGGGGACGCCCCCGAGGTTCCCGCCATAACGTGGATATAGATGTGGGTGGTGTGCACTCGCACACCCTAGGAGGTCCTCAGGAAAATCATGGTGAACACAGTCGCCATTGCCAATCTGGGGACGCCGGAGAGAGCGGCATGAAGACGCAGCAGCAGCCATTTTCCCAAGGCTTGAGGAGAGAGAAGGAAGAAAGGCGAGGCACAGAGGTCGAAGCTGTATGAGACCGATGGACACAACATTGTCTTCCGACCTTGCCTCATCTTTCAGCCTTGCCTTATCCAGCTTTGCCTTGCCTCATCTTTCAGCTTTGCCTTGACTTCCAGCCTTGCCTTGCTTTGCCCAGCCTTGCTTTGCCTCATCTTCCAGCCTTACATCACCTTCCAGCCTTGCCTTGTCTTCCAGTCCAACCTCATCTTGTCTTCCAGCCGAGCCTTGTCCAGCCTGTCTTCCTTGTGTACAGTGTCTCCTGTGTGTTCACGTCTCTCTTGGCTTTCTGCTCCGGACCTGACCGCTTGCCTGGACCTGACCACATTTGCTTGCTGCCTGGATCTGATCTGATCTGTAGCCAGGACCCGACTACTCTTGCTCACTGCCTGCCCCAACCTTGGCTCTCCTCTGACTTCCATAAGCCTGCTGTCTGTCTTGTTTCTAGTGTGTCTTTGGACTCTAGCCATCACCACTGCACTATGGACCCACCTAAGTCATGCCAGCTGCCAGAATCCAGGGGCCTAACCTGCAGAGAAGGCTGGAAAGTTGAAGTTCTAGACTGTCCCACTACAGGGTGCATTTACCATCTGCCAGCATGGGCCTCAGGTGCTTGTCCTTGAAGCTGTGTCAACTGTGCCACAGCTCTAAGGGCTCACACACCCCATTTCTGTTAAAGTCTAGCAAATTGGTAAGGCAAGACTTCTCTTTGCAAAAACCATGTTAACTCCATTAAACCATGACTATTTTTATGGTCAGTAATTTTGTTTTTAAGAATAGTTTTAGCATTTTGCCTAGCACTAATGTCAGGCTCACCAGTCTATAGTTTTCCAGATCACCCTTGGAGCCGTTATTAAAATGTGGCATCATAATGGCTCTCCTCCAGTCTTCTGGTAGTCTGGCTGTTTAAAATGATAGGTAGCAATTCACCAGAAACAGGTTTACAATTTCATTATGAAGTTCCTTCAGAATTCTAGAGTGAATACCATCCAGTCCCATGATCTGAAATTCTTTAATCTGTCAATCTGAATTATTACATCCTCCAGTTTCATAGTGATTCCATCTAGTTGCTCAAAGTCATCACCATCAAAAACATTTTCCGGTATAGGTATGACCCTCAACAACCTGTTGCACTAGGTGTGGACCCTTGGCCTGGTGCAGGATTGGTTCAGCCCTCCGGTCGGACCCGGAGAGCACCTGCCACCAGGAGGCGGAGCACAGGAGGAAACAGAGGCTAGCTGGAGCTTCACCAATAGCAACCCGGGGATCCCTCAGGTTGAACCCTTGGTTACTCGGGCCGCCTGGTCTTAGGTGGCCCTCACAGGGTCTCCTAGAGAGAAAGTTCAAGGGAGTGCCCACCATGAAAAAGAGTGCACGGTCGGTGTTCAGACAAGGAAGTCCAGAGGTCGCAGGAGGCTAAAACAGAGTGTCCGAGTGTATAGGGCGACTCAAGGCCAGAGTCTTGGAGTAGAGTGGTCAGCCAGGCAGGGTCGGTAGCAGAGGTCAGATCATACATAGTCAAGTCAAGCAAGAGGTAGGGTTCCAGGTGGCAGACGAGAATAGACAGTGTTCCAGGCAGAGGTCAGGTCAGGCAGCGAACAAGGAGAAGTCGGAGTTCCAGACAGAGGTCAGGGCAAGCAGCGAGTTAAGCGTAGTCAGAGTTCCAGGTAGAGTTCAGGTCAGGCAGCGATCAAGGAGTAGTCAAGAACAAGCAGAGGTCAGAACTGTGAGATCAGTCCAAAGGGTACTACCAGGGATGGGGAGACGAAAGAGCAGGAGACACTGGGACTGGAGACACAGGAGACATTGGAACGGGAGACACAGGAGACGCTGTGACAAAGAACTGGAACAGGAGACACAGGAAACACAGGAAGACAAACTTGCTATCACAAAGTGATCGACCCGATTGCCAAGGAGAGGTCTTGGGAGACAGGGCCTCACTTATATACTAGGCAGGGATGATGTCATCATTGAGCAACCCGGCCGGGTTTCCCAAGCTTGACCCTTTAAATTGAAGGAGGTTGGCTGCGTGCACACCTAGGGGCGGGGCCGAAGAGACGCTGGGCACGGAGCCCCAACGGGAGCTCCGCTGTGAGGCCTGCGACGTTGCTGGAGTAGGAGCGGGCCGAGGAGAGTGACGGAGATGGCCGGGACCATCAGAGGAAGGGCGGCCTGAGCTCGTGGACGGTCGGGAGAGGTGAGAAGGCCCGGCCACGGAGCGTACGTGGCTGGGAAGCACAACACAACCTTCTTGGTAAAGACAGAGGCAAAGAATTACTTTAGTTGTATTGCTATTTCCTTGTCCTCCTTGACATAATCGTTTACGTCTTGGTCATTTATTGTCCCAACTGACTCCCCTACAGGTTTTCTGCTTCAAGTGTACTTGAAAAAGGTTTTATTACTTGTTTTGACTTTTATGGCAAGCTTCTTTTCAACTTCTCTCAGCCTGCTTTTTTTTTTTTTTTATCAGACTTGCCAGTCCTTATGCTCTTCACTATTTTCCTCATTTGGGTCTGCTTTCCATTTTTTTAGTGATACTCTTTTGGCTTTAATTTTCTTTTTCACCTTACTATTAAACTACACCAGTAGTCATTTGGAAATTTCTTTGACCTTTTTTTAATATATGGAATACATTTTGTTTGGGCCTTTAAAAAGCATCCACACCTCCTGCAAATTTTTAGCCTTATGTATTGCTTCTTTTGTTGCGGTCTCTACCGCTTCCCTCCGCTTAGGGCTCAAACCCGCCTACCTCCGTTTCAGGAATCACCACATTCCGCCCGCTCTGGACCCCGGGGGCTTCTCTCACTCCACATGGCGGCCGCCATTACATGCCTGCTTCTTGTCAGTCTCGCGTGCGTGCGAGGACGCCCGTCTTAAGCGCTCAACTCCCGGAAGCCTGGCCCCGCCCGTGCTGCTGACATCACGCCCAAGCCCCGATATAACCGGCGCTCAAACTCTCTCTCATCGCCTTGCAATGAGGTTCACAACTCCATAGTTGTTCTTAGTTGCGTTCCTGGTGATCTCCACGTTTCCTGCTTCTGACTCCAGTTTGCTTCCGACTCCGCTTCAGCCTGCTGCCTGCCTCTGACTCCGGTTTGCTTCTGACTTCCGCTTCTGCCTGCTGCCTGCCTCTGATCCCGGTTTGCCTCTGACTCCGCTTCTGCCTGCTGCCTGCCTCCGACTCCGGTTTGCCTCTGACTCCGCTTCAGCCTGCAGCCAGCCTCTGACCCTGGCTTGCTTCCTCTTCAGCCTACAGCCTGCTTCAGCCTCCGGTTTGCTACCGACTCCGCTTCAGCCTACAGCCTGCTTCAGCCTCCGGTTTACCACCGACTCCGCTTCAGCCTACAGCCTGCTTCAGCCTCCGGTTTGCTACAGACTCCGCTGCCACCCAAGGTACCCTGCTTCCCGGGTACCTTGGACTTCCTATCCTTCTTGTTTCCTCTGGTCCCGATCTAAGCCTATCTCAGCCCCTGGACTTTCTGCCTCTATTCCAAGTCCCGAGGTCCCAGTGCCCTACGGGCTCCTCCCAGGGGGTTCCTGGTTCCCGGGTGAACACCTCCTGCTTGTGGCTCCGCCCCCTGGCCTACCCTGTCACCCTAGGTAGGCCGGCCCAAGGGTCCACTATCTCGCCAGCAGTGTCCAACTGCAACATCTTTCAGTTTTTTCTAACAGATTTCCTCATTTAATGCCTCTTCAGTAGTTTTTCTTAGTATTCACCCTCCAGCATTTATGTCAAATTTTATTACATTATGATCACAGTTGCCAAGTGGGTCTAATATCTTTATCCCTTCAACTAGTTCCTACGTTCGTCTGAGAACTAGATCTAATATAGTTCCCCCTCTTGTTAGTTCTATGACCAACTGCTGCATGAAGCAGTCAATGATGGCATCTAGGAAATGTATCTTTCTTGCATTTCTGGATGTGGCATTTACTCAATCAATACTTGATTAATTGAAGTCTACCATAGTTGCCTACTTTACTAGACAGTTTAATCTATGTTAATATTTTGCAATCTGTTTTCTCTTCCTGGCCAGGCAGGCGGTTATATATACCCACTACTATACTCATTCATTTACCCTTGGACTGTTTATCTATAAGGATTACAGAATGCAGTTTGTTTCCTGTAAAACCTTTATGCTGTTTGACTGTATGCCATCCTTAAAATGTAGTGCTACCCCTCCACCAATTTTATATGCCCTGTCATGTTGATATAATTTATACCATGGTATCAGAATGTCCTATTTCTCACTGTAAAAGGCAACTTGCAATCCAGTAGTCGGTATCAGAATGTCCTATTTCTTATCCCCATTCCATTGGGTCTCTGAGATGGCTATTATGTCTATATCTTTCTTTAGTGCTATACATTCTAACTTTCCAGTCTTATTTTTCAGACTTCTGACATTTGTATACAGACATTTTAAATTAGTTTTATTTGTATTTCTATTTTTATATGTATCCACAATCTGCTTACTGTCAAATGATATAGGCAGTTTGGAGTCATTTTTATCTACATGCTCTGTATTTAAATACATCTGAGGTTTTTTCAGGTTTTCCAACCACCTCTCTATCGAGGCATTCTAAGTTACTTGGTTTGCCAGTATCCTTTGAACATGCATTATTGAGCAACTGTCAGCTTTCTCACATATTCTACTTTAAAAGCTACTCTATCTCCTTTTTAGAAGAGCACCAGTAGCTTGGTTCCTCTCTGGTTCCATCTTCTTGCCTATGTATTTTTTTCAATCTTTATATATGTTTCATAACAAGTACAACATAGCAAATAGTAACAGAATGAAACATCATTTCAATAACTTTTCCCCTTCCCCATCTGCATCCCCATTCCCCCATCCACTACTCACTATGAACCCTATTCAGGTATAATCGACAAGCAATTACATTAAAAAAAAGAAGAAGCACAGTAAGAAAATACAGTTAAGTCTAAGTAGTATGGGTGGCATAATTCTTGAAGCACAAAAAGCTAGACACTCTCAGAACATGCTCAACCATAGCTAGCAATGGATTCCCTAACTCAACATTTAAGCTAGCAGTTGAAGCAAATTCTGATCACTATACCAGTCCGGTTATAGATGTTGAAGTTGAGGCCTAGAAATTTGAATGTCAGAGGAGCAATTGCAAGCTATCAAACCGACATGTTAACTACTATTGGACTATATCCAAAATAAGCTGGTCTTCTATATTTACCTTCAGCTCACACAGTCTGAAATAGCAAGCTTCATGCCTTAATACTCAGTGAAGTTATATAAGGATGCTATATATCTAAGAAAACATCACATTTCTTTTTAGAAGAATGAGTAGCTGACATATGTTCATATACTAGAAGCTTATGAAATCACGTTTTCCATTCCCTCATGGTGGGATCTTCTTGGGAGAGCCAATTAGATAGAATTGTCTTTTTTTGTGATTAGAAATGCTTTGCAGAATAGTTGCTGATTAAATTGTAAGTGAATCTGTGAAACCTCAAATATATGAAATAAACACATTCTCGCTGTAAAAGGCAACTTGCCATCCAGTAGTCGGTCCAAGAAATTCTTTATGCTCAACCAAAATCAATGCATTTTTACACAACTCCAGAAGTTAATGCCAATAGGTGCCCTTATGCATAGTGCATTTTATGCAGTCATCTGTTGAAATTAACTTCACCTTGAAAGCTTTAGTCTGGGAAATAAACATTCTATGAAGAAATTTGAATTGAGTCTCATGCAGCAATACATTTTCCATAAGCTTCAGGATTTGTTTCAGACAATGCTGCAAATCATCCAGACATATTTTCCATAGAATCTATATTCCATTTCTCCAGTAGGTAACTAGATAAGACATGAAAATCATCTTGTATCGTAATGGAAGATAGTGATTTAGAGAACAGTGCACAAGACAATTTCTTTACCATCAGTGTTTGCAGAATCTCAAGAAAACGTTGCATTGATATTTTTTTCATAGCCATTAATACAATTATTTAAGACATAATTTCTGGTCTAAAAGTATGCACAGAAATCCTCATTTTCCAGGTCATATGCTGATACTAGATCCTGGAATGCTTTCACTGTCTGTACATCAGCTTGTAAAAAATGACACAATTGGTGTAAACCTTTTCTTTTCCATTTATAGAATATAAAATTTTGTAATCTAGATTGAAATTGGATTTCCACAAAGGGATAAGTAGGGTAATATTGAGTGATCAGTGTGTAGTAGATTGCAATCATTTTCCATGCTTGTCTGCCTTTCATTACAAAATATCTTTCACATTACATGGCAACTCATTTATCAATGTGTGTAAAACATTAACCATACAAAAAGGCGCACACCAATCATTTAAAAAAAACCTGTTGGGGAACAAACTGAGGATTCCAGCAACCAATCCTTAATATTTCAGATTATGCATGCTAAGTTATATTTTTGTAAATCAACTCAGTCTACCATGTGTAACTGGCATCATTAAAGTTTTCAATACTATTTGTACTTTCTTTGTTCCCCACAAAAATTTCCTAAGCAATTTCTGAAGCACCAAGATATCATTATTTTTCAACCATATTGGAAATAATTGTAAAATATATAGCCATTTGGGTAAGATCCTCATTATGAACAGCTGAATCTTCCCACTTATTGATAGAGGCAAAAGACTCCATTCTTTTGACTTGATTCTTGTTTTAGTTAGTAGTGGCACTATGTTGCTTTTATATACATTCTGATATTCAGTTGGTATATAAATCCCCAGATATCTCATTTCTTTGTTGATCCATTTAAATGGGAAGTTACCATCCCAATGATTTCTCAGATTTCCCAATACATCTAATGCCTCTGACTTATCTAGGTTTATCTTCAAGCCAGAAAAACTTCCAAACTCTCTAGGTGGTTGCATAAGGTTTGGCAGAGAACATTTAGGTTCAGTGAGGAACACAAAATGACATTGGCAAAAGCCATGATCTTGAAAACATTATTACGTATTTGGAACCCTAATACATTAGGTCTAGTTTCCACTTTCCTAAGCAAAAGATTCATGCTCAAGATATACAAAAGAGGAGACAATGGGAAGCCTTATCTGGTTCCCCTCTGCAAGGAAACTTTCAAAAAGGTGTCCATAAACCATAATAGCTGAAGTAGGGTTCATTTTTAGTACTGCAAGATACTCCCTGTGAAACCATATCAAGGCAGGACAGAGAATAAGTATGACCAAGAGATACGATCAAATGCTTTTTCAGCATCAAATCCAATTACCATCGATGGTATTTGTTTATTCATACAGTATGAAATTGCAGTCAGCAAAAGTACTACATGTCTACTTGCTGGTCTTCCTTTTATAAACCCAACCTGGTTTTAGGAGATTAAATCCGGAAGCACCAAATTTAGTCTGGAAGCCAAAATTTTAGTAAAATGTTTTAAACCAAAATCCAATCAAGAGATAGGGGTGGATTTTCAAAGGGTTACACGGGTATATTACATGCGTATATTACTCGAGTAACCACGAAAACCCGCTCCTGCGTGCGCCGAGCCTATTTTTCATAGGCCTGGCGGTGCACGCAAGCCCTGGGATGCACATATGTCCCAGGGCTTGAAAAAAATGGGCGGGGAGTGGGTGGGATGGGGGCGGGACCGAGACCTCCGGCACAGTGATCGTGCCGGTGCACACAACCTACGCCTGCCCAGAAGCAGGCGCAACTTCGCCGACAAAGGTTGGGGGGGTGTTTAGATAGGGCTGGAGGGCGGGTTAGGTAGGTGAAGGAAGGGAAAGGTGGGGGGCAGAAGGAAAGTTCCCTCCGAGGCCGCTCCGATTTCGGAGCGGCCTTGGAGGGAACAGGGAAAACAATCGGGGCTCACCTAGGGCTCGGCGCGCGCAAGGTGCACAAGTGTGCACCCCCTTGGATACACCGACCCCAGATTTTATAACATGTGTGCGGTTACGCGCGCATGTTATAAAATCAGGCATAGATTTGTGCACGCTGGGTTGTGCACACAAATCTACACCCGCACATAGGTTTAAAAATCTGGCCCATAGGTTTATAAGACGCTGGTTTGAGTGGATCTTTACCTGCGTTATCAAACATTGTGATATGTGCTGTCATTGATGATTCCAGAAATTCTCCTTTTTGTAGGGCCTCTTCAAAAAACACCCACAGGGAGAACAAGATGGGGCAAAACTATTTTATAATAATCAGCATTAAGACCGACCGGGCCAGGAGCTTTATGATATGTACTCAATTTAATGCTATCTACTATTTCTTGCATTTCTATGGGTCAGCTAAGTTGTGTAATTTGATCATCCTGTAATTCTGGGAGCTTCAACGCCCCCAGAAATTTGCTTTCCACAATTTCTGCCCCAGAAGGCTATGCAGAATACAAAGATTGATAAAATTCTTTAAAGATTTTACAAATTCCTTTCACTTCAGAACATGCATATCCAGCATAGCTCTCTGCTTCAACTGCAGGGGAGAAGAAAAACTAATACTTCATGCATATCCAGCATAGCTCTCTGCTTCAATGGCAGAGGAGAAGAAAAACAACCAATAAGGGCTGAATAACATAGTCTGGGTAAACAAATAAGTATGGGTGTAGCTTGCTTGTTGCGGCGGTTACTACCCCTAACTAATCAAGCTTGATATTTCACTTGGATGCAGCTCCATCACTGCTCTCTGCATTAATGGTGGGGGTGAAAGGGAAATAGAACCAAGGGTTGCTAAGAGCCAAGAGAAACAGATAAGTATGAAAGGAAAGAAGTGTGAAGCTTGCTGGGCAGACTGGATGGGCGGATTGGTCTTCTTCTGCCGTCATTTCTATGTTTCTATGTTTATCTGACAAAGATGTGATATACATTTTCTCCCTCCAACTTTTAATTAAGTTCAAAATTAGTTTTCTGGCTTTATTCCAAATGTGAAGAGTTTATGTGAGGAATACAAAAGCTGTTTCTGAACTCATGATGCAAGTAATTATTAAGAGTGCATAAGACTGTTCTATACTCATTCCTATTCTCTACACTAGGATTGGTTATCATCCTTGCCTTAACAGAACTTAGTTCCATTTCTAACCTCAATATGGTTCTATTCAACTCTTTGGCCTTCCAAATTACATAGGCCGTAATCTCCCCTTGCATTACAGCCTTAATTGTTTCTCAGTATAAGACTGAGTTTCCTTTATTTTTCTCATTCAATTTTTCAAAGTCTACCCATTTTATTTTTTTAGATAGAAAATTTCATACCTATCTTCTTAGAGATGACCCGGGAACCACCAAAGCCATGGGCCTTTCTGAATTCCTGAGATTTGTAATTCTAACCAAGTTAAGGCATGATCAGATATTTCAGGGCTGCTAATTTCTGCTCTTATGACATTCTGAAATAAACCCTCAGAAGTGAAAATATAGTCGATTCTAGACATGGTCTGATGTGCTTGGGAGATGTGGGTGAAATCTTTCTCTGATGGATGTAAGATCCATGTAGACCATGAGATAGATAAGAAATACCTTGTTTCTTATTCAGTTTGGTCTTTGATGTAGAAGCATACCTGTCCAAGGAAGGGTCCAAGGAAGGGTCCAGGATGCAATTAAAATCCTCCACCAACATAAGAGGTCTTCTCTTGTGAGCAGCAATCTCTGTCATCAGTTTAACAAAAAAGTATGAGAATAATTATTCGGAGCATAGACATTACCAAAAGAGATTTCCCAACCAAACAATTTTCTTACTACTAGTACAAAACGTCCCTCATCATCATTGTGCACATGAATCAAATCAAAATGTATTCACTTATCTACCAATATTCTACTTCCCCTTTCTTATTCTTAGTAGGGGAAAAGAAACATTTCCCCACCCATTCCCGGGTCAGTTTCTTACTCTCTTTCTCAGTTAAATGTGTTTCCAGTATAAAAGCAATTTGATTTTTATTTCTCCATAAAGATTGCAGCATCCTCTTTCTTTTAATCGGGGAACCCAAGTCATCTATGTTCCAAGAGGTAAACTTTATCAGTTTAGTCATACTTAATCCACACTATCTGTAAGATGATATACAATCCATCAGAGACCACCTAGCCTTGGCCCCCAACAGAAATAGGCAAAATTACCACCATTGAACATAACTGTAAGTGCTTACTCACCGAGTTTATCTCCTCTTGCCAACCTAAAAATGAACATATTTTTCCAACCCTCACCCTCCCTTTCCTTTCCCCTTCTCCCTTTCCCAGCTCAGGAACTAGAACAAAGTCCTTAAGGACTTGGAGATCATGAGTTGGAGTGTATGGGTGCCCCTCCCCCAGAAACGATATCATTCTTAACTGTAACGAGTCTAAACTATGTTCAACAAAATGTTAGTAGCAACATAATCATATAAATCAAGATTGTATTACTCTATCAAGATTCATCATAAGCATTATTGCTCAACCGTTAAACCCTGAATTCAGGTGCCAATTAGTTCTTTAACAAATGAGCTGGCTTCTGCTGCAGAGTCAAATGATCTACATACTCCTTGAGATTCCACCATTAAATGTGCAGGGTAAAGCAGTGAAAATTGTATTTGCTTATTATGTAATTCAGAGCAAACCACTGCAAACTCTTCTTTTCTGTGCCACTCCAGTAGAGTAATCTTGGAAAATCAGAATGTAATATCCTTCATATTTCAGCTCATCCTTTTTCCTATAGGCTTGCATAATGTCCAGCTTATGCGAGAAATTCAGGAGTTTAGCAATTAATATGCATGGTCTTTCCAAACCTCCTGATCTAGGCCCCAGCTTGTGAGCGCACATGACATGAAAGTTCCTTTCCAGGTGGCTGAGGCCTAATTCTTTGATTAACCAGCTTTCCAGTAGCATTCTTGCTTCGCGGTCTTTCACTGTTTCAGGGAATCCAATGAACCTCAAGTTATTTCTGTGATTTGATTCTCGAGATCTTCCTTTTTTTCTTCTATTTGTGAGATCTTTGCAGTGAGTGCTTTTTGAGCCGTCGATAGCACTTGCATTTCAGATTAGACATCTGATACTCGACGCTGTGTTTCTTCCACTTGTTTTTTTTATGTCCATCAAAGATTCATTGCCAGTCGCAATTTGTTTTAGAATGTCCTCAAATTTGGAGTCTAAAGCCCTGACCACTGCTTCTGTTACTTCACTCACCAGCGATGCATTCCCCAGAGCACAGCGAGGACTGGGTGATCCGTCCGCCATTTTTATCTCCGTCTGCTTGCTATTTGTTTTTTGGGGGTTTTTTTTGCATTTTTTAAGCCATCTTGCCTCCTCCTTTCACAATGAAGATGTCCGTACACTAATACACGTATTTAGGTAAGATTTTCTGGCAATACAATCGCTGCAATTTGTAGAAAATAGCCGATTTGCAGAAGAGGCACCTGGAGCTAGCAGGACAAACACCTCTCTCACTCATGTGATCCCTCTTACCTATGCATTTTAAGATCCTCTATGTTATTGCATGCTTTGTTGTAACTTGTTAAACATCTTTTCAGTGCTTATAATGTCAATTGCACAATTTGGATAGACAACACTGTACAAAGAACTCCACATCATACGCCCAGAACAAATTTTCTGTATGCATTTGTGTACTATAAACATATATAAATGCTCGTACAAAGGATACTTAATGGTATTTCAAATGTTACAGTTAAGAACACCATAGACATCAGAACACATTTCTTACCTGTCTGTTTAATAGCAAGCAAATGTGACTTCCTGCCTGATAGCTAGTAAAATGTCCAAATATAGCCTTTTTTTTTACTTTAGATCTTTGTGGCTTCCCAGCAAATGTTTGGATGCAAGAAATCTTCCTCAATCCAAAATCATTTTTAGAATGGGGCATTGTCAGTGAGTTGGCAAGTTTGGAAGCAGAGATGGGAAGAAATAGCAGGCATTATTTGTAAAGGCCAAATTAAATCTTTAGCAGCCGTTCATATTTAAATCCATGTTGCATTCTGACATGAACTATTCACCTCGTCATGAACACAGCCCCCCACTAAATATAACATCTGATGCTGATGTAGCCACAACACAACCATTAATCTCACAAACTTTTTCCACGTTTGCCTGTCTTTGTTTGCCATATGTCAGCCTAACCAAGAAAAAGTTCTTGATGTAAACAACAAATCAGTACCCTAGGTGCAATAAAAGCAAAGCAAAAGAAAACATTTGGATCTTTAGTTAGTGATCCTCCTGATGGAGCACCTGCAACGCATGAAACATCAACAGAATTATCCTGCATAATGACTTGTTTTCACATTAATCTCCACTAATGTCAGAGCCCCTGAAACTGTAAGTGTGGAACCTACAATCCCATGGGATGAAATACTTGTTAATGAACCTTTATAAATGTAAACTCATCCAATTTTTATTCATTCAAATGAAGGACTTGTGTTAAATGTTCTTAAAAAGGGTTCTTAATCTAAAGCATGCAAAACTCATCTGAAGTCTGTGTAACTTTTAGGGGGAATTATCGAGGGCACCATGTATGCTCGTCCACATAATCCCAGCTGATTTTCACACACAAGGTACCCATGTACATTTTGTTTGAATATTAGCTCGATGTGCAACTAAAATTATGCATGTACTCTCATATAATACTAAAATATTGTCCAAAGTACGCGTGTTAATAGCAAAATGCCTACAACATGCGTACAATTTTTAATCGCATATGTCCGCATGTGGTTTCCAACCATGTCAATGAAATGCCCACCAGGAATGCCTCTTTTTAATGTGGCTAAAAGTATATGCACTGCCAATTCCAGGAAAGGAGGTGGGGGCTTCTGCACTCCAGATCAGCTAGGGCTGGGGACGCTGAAAAGTTGGCGTTCACAACCCCCAGATGGAGTATGAGGAGGGGAAGTGAATTGGTGGTCATCAATACATACATCACCTGGTGGGTGGAAAGAGCCTGGTTTATAGCTGCTAGCCTCAAGATGGTTGTGCAATGATCCGGCTAGGAACAACAGGGGGATTTATTAATATAGGGGAAACATTTCACCAGATAGTTCTGATTGAAGGCTCATGGCACCAGGATCCCAGCACTGTTTCTGACTGAGCAAAAAGAAAGAAAGAGAAAAGAGAAGCTACCATTTAAAAAAAAAAAAAAAAAAAAAAGTACGCACATTAAAAATATGCACTTGCTCTCAGGTGGCTGAATTATCCACTAATGCAGACTGAGCAACTCTGCCCAAGGTATGTTGAGCTGCTTGTTTAGGTGATGACGTAGCTTCAAGGGGGATAGCCATAGAGCTGTAAGGCTGTAGATCCGAGGAGCAGGATTCCTAATGAGATACTAGTTTCTCTTCCTTGGATTACATCTCATGCGCAGAGCACAAGATCTAAGTGTTATGGGAAAAAACACAGAAAATGTAACTGCCAGGAACGAATTTACAGTGACACAATATACCAATAACATACAAGCACAGGAAATATATAGGAACATAGAAAGAGGGAAGCTTTGTTATTCTGAGCTGCAAAAACAAGTGTTTAGGTTAATATTATTCCTATGGTATATTACACCCTATCAACTAGGTCACTGAATGAAACATAGATATCACAGTCTACACTATCTGGTACTTAAGACCATGAGAGCCAATTTAAAAAAAATGCTTAGAGGCCACTATTCAAATGCTATCCCCTGAGGGGGTACATAAAGGGGTAGATTTTAAAAGGAGCACGCGCGGTGTACATGTGCGCGTGCTACCCGGTGCGCACACATTTATGTCCGATTTTATAATATGCACGCGCAGGCGTGTGCATGTTATAAAATTGGGGGTCGGCGTATGCAAGGGGGGTGCACAATTGTGCACCTTTCACGCGCTGAGCCCCGCTGCCTTTCCCCGTTCCCTCCCAGGCCGCTCCTTCCCTTCCCTACCCCTACCTCCCCCGCCCTTTCCCCCCTACATTTTTTTCTTTCTTTCTTTTATTACAAAACTTACTTCAGCCCTGGGGCTTTACACATGTTGCTGGGCCTTTTGAAAATAGGCCTGGCGCGTGTAACCCTTTGAAAATCCATTCCCAAAATGATGGGATGGGGTTTCCTACTGTTTAAGGATCCTCCATTCCAAGTTTGTTTTGTGGGTTCAATATTTGGTCATGCAAGCGGTGACGTGGACATGTGTGGTGATAGCCTGAATATCCCCAATCATTCTCTTCTTTGACTGGACAGGGAAGATTTCCCATCAGCTCTCCACCATGACGCTGTTCTCATGCATTCTGATAGTGCTGGCTAAAGAAGAGACTAACACTAGGTGTTGAACAACACCAGTCTTGAAGTTTATTCTCTGGATAAGCCAGCCAGCTACTGCATACATGGATAGGAAGGAAAATTACATTTGTAGCCACTGAATATATCAGAATCTCATGGGTTTTGCAGTCAGATAACTAACATCTATTAGCCAAATCCTTCTGAGAACATAATCATTGTAGCCCTGCTAATACCATTAATGTTTTCCTTTTGGCCAACATGAAGGTTAATCCGAACTCCCAAACTTCCCTCAAGCATACTTCAAACCAAATGCGGGGTAAGGGATGGTGTTAACACTTCAGCATGCCCACACCAAAATCCCACATCCAAATGCAATTCCTGATTACATGAGCTACTCCCATTGCCATGGTCATCATCCTTCCTTAAACATCTCCACAATACCTTTCCCAGGTGCAGGTTCCCCAGACCATTGCATTCAAAGGCACACTCTGGGGCACCCCTCTTCTGGTCTCCCCCATGCCAAAACACCTGGCCCTTTCCTTGAAAAAGGAGAAATGGCCTCTCCATCTCTTCACCTGCTGGTCAGATCCTCAGGAGGAGGAAAAAAAAATCCACTTACTCCACTTGGAAAGAATAAGAACCAAAAAGGCCAAAACCCACCAAAAGTTCCCACCTTTATAGATCCCACTAAATATTTATCACCCAATCATTATACCCAAAACTTTAAGGAAACATACGCACATTTCCCCTCCCCCCCCCCCCCCCAAACACATTATCAGACTACACTACAGTGCTCACTCATCTCAAATAACACCCAGAGGTCTTTTAACAGTATTGCAGATAAAAAACAAACATTTCCCAAAACAAATCCAACATGATAACAGCAGGTTCTTACCATCTGGTGCATTGTAACCCCCAAAATAGAGGTAAATACTGGGGAATAATCAACAGTGCAGTGAGAAGCAAAGTTAATTAGATTATGTTATTCAGTAAACTACCTGGATATTCAGCGGCACTCTTTTAGGTGTAAGTGTTTAAAAACAAAGATTTGACTAACTTCCAATGTTACCCACATTTTTTCAATACAGACTTCTAAGCTCCTATTTACTAAATATCTTCCTAAATTTTGACTGCAAATTCACCTAAATTTAGGACTGCTAGTCATTTGCTATAAATTAGATACCTAAGGACTGATTCGTCAAACTATTTTCCTATAGACACAGAATGGGAGAAAAGCCTTGGTGAAGCAGGGAATAAGTTAGGTGTCTAGTGCTGAAAATCAGTACTAAGAATCTGGTTTTCCTCCATGCTTAACTCTGGCCTTGTAGCCATCAATTTAGGAGCCTAAAGGCCTAGTCCTTAAATTAAGGAACTTAACAGGGTCATTTTTCAAACTGCGATGTGCCACATAACAGCGGTACTATTAAAATCAGGGGAAGGGGAGGAGTGTGGGCTGGGTTTGGCCCAGCAGCGCTGCGGGCCATAATGGTTTCCACATTATCGCCGGCATTACTGTGGGAAATAACACCACCTTTTCCCGTGGCGCTATGGGAGCGATGAGGCTTGCCTAACCAGTCAGGCATTCAGGATATTCACAATGAATATGCATGAGATGTATTCCAATCTATCTCATACATTTTCATTGTGGATATCCTGACTGGCTACGAATGTCCCAAAGACTGGGTTGAGAACCACTGCCTTATAGGTCCATATTAAAATAGTTTGTCCTGCTAATTTTGGCATTTAGCCAGGCAATCCTCGGGATTTAAAATCCTGTCGGGCCAACCTCCACTGATTTCTCCAGGTATGCTTTTAGCCAGATAAAACATGCCCACATTTATTGGAGGCATTCCTGGGTACTTCAGGGTAGGGCTAATTTATCCCGATATCCTAGAAGGATAACGTCGATATTCAGCATTGTCTGGGTAAGTTTTGTTTGGTCGTGCTGCAGACCACCCCTAATTTTATTTATTTATTTATTTATTTATTTATTTAAGGGTTTCTTATATACCGAGGCACGTTTGCAAAACATCACCTCGGTTCACAATGTAACATAACTTAGCAACAAGCTTTACAATAATAATAATAATAATAATAACTTAGAACAAGCTTTACAATAATAACATTAACAGGTAGCGGTTAATAGGGCAGGGGATGATAATACGAGATATATATACAAATGTACATGTTAGTTTTAACAATAAAGTTATATAAAGCAATCAGGAAAATCAGCAGGGTGAAGTGAACGATGGGGGGGGAAGATGAGGAGAAGACCTAAAGAGGTTGGGAGGAGGGGGGAGAGGATAGCGAGGGTGAGGGTCAATTGGGTAGGGAGAGAAAAAAGAAAGGGCAAGGGTCAGGTGGGCGGTCGGTTGGGCGGTCAAGTCATATCTTAGGTGAGAGACAATTCGTATTTTATTCAGATTGGTTTTATTCAGATTGGTTTTATTCAGATTAAGTTTTAATCAGGTTGGTATATTTAGTGGCTGCTGAATATCCTATTTAAGTTATGCAGATGTTTATCCGGATAATGTACCCGGAGAGCCCTTAGCTGGACATTGACCTCTTAGTGTTCTCAAGGTACCGGGGAGCAACCATTAAGAAAGGCATAAAGACTGGAAGGAATTGTTATTGGTTTCCCCTCTGCGCTCAACCTATGTCATTTCCTAATTTCTTTTTCCCGGTTCTCCTTCCATTTTATTTTTCGTTTTCTTTGTCTGTCCTCCTTTCGCCCTGCTCTAAATCTTTCATTATTTTACAGATCTTGCTCCCTTCCATTCTTACCTCTTCACTCCTTTCTCTTTTTCAGCTGTCTCCCCGTCTCATCTCCATCTGCCACCCTTGCAGCTTTCCCTTCCCCATGTTGTCCAGGCAACTCAGGGAGCCCACGCTGGCCCGAGGGTTAGAGGGGGGGACATCCTTTCATGATCACCCTTAGTGCCTCATCGGCGATAGCCATTTTCCATCTTTCCTCAGGCCTGTGAATGCGCTACCTCCCACAGTAATCCGAAATACAACCAGCTATCCGAAGCCTGCCCACGCAAAGTGCTACAGTTAATACAAAACAAATTAGCTCCATGGCACAAGGACCAAGCTGAGACAATTCTTGCTTATATGAACGTGTGATCTTGCTTTTCTTGAGAAACTGGAAACACAAGCTCAGACATGCAATGGAGGTGCAACCAGGGCTTATCAGAAGCACTAACTGCATTGCATCATTGTTTTGGAGACTGTGCTTCCATTTGAAATGACGTGCTTTGAGATAAACTTCACTTGAACCAAAACACAGATTGTAGGAAGCATCATTATCCGTTGAGAACAAGGGCTTATTGGTGTTTTCTCGTCACAAAAATGATTTCTAGATGCGTTTTTTGCTTCATTCAATTAAAGAAAAAAACAGCCAAAGATTTGTACCTGGAAGGGGCAAAGGGATGTGGTAAGGCTGGGAAGTAAACTCTTCATGTCTCTCTCCACCTTGCACTCTTTACTCCCCTATCCTTCCCTCTTCTCCTGCCCCTGGATTGTCCCCTCCCCCCCCCCCCCCCAGCTCCATCACTCACTCCCTCCCAACAGACTTCAAGCTCCAAGAAAATGCTTTTCAGGACCATGTGACCAACCCAGCTTCACCAAAACCCATGAAAAGTGTTTCATGGGTTTTAAAACCACAGACACAATGTTCCAGCAGTTTTCAAATCTATGAACTATGTTACTTGAAGTCCTACTATCAGCTGGGGCCTGGAAACAGGGCTGCAAGAGGCAGGGGTGTAGTCAAAACTGAATTTTTTGGAAGGCCCAAGGTTAAAATTGGTGGACACTGTGGCCATTCTCCTTCCTTGTCCCCATCCCTTACTCCATCCTATGTGGATCTGCAGGACATTAGCTTCAAAACCCTTTTAATTTCTGGCAGTGCTCTGTAATATCTACTGCTATCTTCTCTCTCTCCCTTCCCTGTCTCTGCTGTTTCTCCCTCCCCATCTGTGATTAAGGCAGTTACTTTATACAAGAGTTAATATGAAGAGCAATTATGTAAACAGGCTTCCGCCCATCTCAGGCCTTCTTGGCAATGGCAATTTTATTTAATAAACTGATTCTGGAAAACAATCAAAATGGTATACAATAAAATAATAAATAATTCTAACATTTAGGGGGCTCAAAGGAGGGGGATAAATAATTACCTGCCAAAAGTAAACAGAAAGATATCGATGGCCTGAAACATTTTCATGTCTAGCCCAAGGGCAGTGGGGTTTCCCCGTCTCTCCCCCATTCCATCCTCAAGGCAGCAGGGGACTGTGGACTGTCAGTGATTCCAGTGCCTCCAGGCCCTCTAACTGCTGCTCTTTTAAAGGGCTGACTCAGACGAGGCATGATCCTGTTGCTGGTGGGGTGTGGTTCTGAGCCAAAAGTGAGGGACACAGGCCACCAAGGCCCACTGTCGCTGTACTTTGTGCAGGAGGGGAGCAGCAGCAGATGGAGGGAAGGGCCCAGAATCACCATGGGAGCAGGGATGGCAGTGGTGGCAAACAGTGGAGATGCTGCTAGTTGCTACCTTCTCTCCCTCATGGGTCACAGCAGATCAGGACGGTCAGGGTGCTGCTAGGAAGGTGGGGTTGTGATAAGGCAGCGTGAAGAATAATTTGCTACCACAGTGGCCGGATGATGACATTGGCCAGGCAGGTCAATGTTCAGGGTTTTTAATTTCTAACCAAAAATCAGAAACTCTGCATTGGACTTATCTTCTGGTATTATTCAAACATGGCTGTGTTTAGAGGTTTAGGGAAAAACAGTGGAGCATCTTAAAACTATCATTTGTAGGAAAGAATGAATTTTACTAACCTTGCTACTTTTAAAATGCTGCAAAGCAGGCTTAAGCGAACATTGCTCTTTTTGCTCTCATAGCTATCAGGCTGGTCTACCTTTCCTCTCTGATATAGATCTACCATTTTATTAAAGCTATAGCATGAGCAATGTTTTCTTCTTCTCTCTCTGGATCATGCTCAGTTTGATTTAATGACAATATGCTCCAGTTCAAATTCCAAAAATGTCATGCATTAAGATTCATTCTGGGCCAATAAAGGAAAGCAGAACTTAATGCACAATTTATAAATGTGGTTACAGCCTAGAGGAATCTCACCCTTGACTGAAATGCACATTTTTGCATGCTTTAAATCTATTATAAAATAAATACTGCCTAATTTGCAAACAGTTTTCTCTAACGCATCAAAGTTTGGTTACTGAAACTGAGATGTACAATCAGAACACAAGTATAACAGGCAAGCATGACTTGTGCTGACTTTTTTCTTGTTAATTCATTTCTTGCAAACTGTTCTGTTTTATTGTATTCTATCAATACAATTCTAATACCCTGTATGTGAGTTCACCTAAGTCAGGGATGGCCAACTCTGGTCTTCAAGAGCCACAAACAGGTCTGGTTTTCAGATATCCACATATACAAATCTATCTCATGCATATTCATTGTAGATATCCTGAAAACCAGGCCTGTTTGTGGATCTTGGGGACCACAGTTTGCCACACCTCACCTAAGTGAATCATGACTGTACTTGCTACAATGACTACCATTACTATTATTTATATAGCACTACTTTACATATATTTTGTGAGCGGCGTAGACGTAAGCCCCTCTTACCGTGGCACAATTGATGAAGCCCCAAGGACAGAGCCCCAAGGTCTGTGCTACCAGTGGGCAAACAAATCTTCGCACGGGCCAGGTTAGGATAAGGTCCAGGAGTCTGTAAGTACAGTCAGATCCAAAGAGCAGGATAAGGCTGAAGACCAAACTGGGGCTGAAGACTAGGCAGGCAAGCTGAGGCTGAAGATAGCGGTTGAAGACAAGGCAAAGCTGGCTTTGATGAGGACTCAGATGAAGGCAAGACAAGCTTGGATGAAGGTAAAGCAGGCTTGGACGAAAGCTTGGACGAAGGCAAGGTAGGTATGGATGAAGGCAAGGCAGACTTGGACAAAGGCTCTTATACAATATGTGTCTGCACAGTACTGCATGTTGCTGTGTTTTCCACTTGTGGGTCACTCCTCGAGCAGCTGCACTCACACAAAGCCCGTTAGCCAAACACTGCTGCTCCAAGCAGCAGGGAAACGCCACTCCTCCTGTCCTGCTCCTAGGTACACGTGTGCAGTGCACACCAAGCTTTGAAGCCCCCACAGTGGGAATCCACACTCTTGGCTCCTCCCGATGACATCACATGGCCGGGTATTTAAGCCCCAGCTGTGCAACACAGAATTGCCTGAGTAAACATGTCCTTTGTCTTATCTTCATCCAAGCCTGTCTTGCCTTCGTCCAAGCCTGCTTTGCCTTCGTCCAAGCCTGCCTTGCCTTTGTTCAAGCTTGTTGTCTTTGTCCAAACCTGCTTTGTCTTGGTCCAAACCTGCCTTACCTTTGTCCAAGCCTCTTCCAAGCCTCTCTGAGGCCCTCCAACTCCTCTCCTACCTTCCAAGACATCTACAGGACGTGGGCATACCTGGTTGAGCTGAGCCATGCCCAGTTGTGGCCTTCCTGGGCCACCATGATCCCTCCAGCCCATCAAAGAAAAATGTGGGCCCAGGCCTACCTGGCTGTGCTAAACCAGGCCAAGTCAGGTCCTACCCCAAGCACCTCCCACTCCCCTGGAAACATTTCTCAGGGACAGAGAACTTCCCAGCCCCCACTTATCCTTTCTGTGGGTGCTGCTAGTGAAGAAAGGGGCAGGAGCAATACCCATTTGTTCCTGCCTCTAGTTGTAACCTTTAAAAATGGCACCGCCGGCCCTGAGAATGGTGCCAAAATGATGTCTCTTTTGCACCGTTTTCAGGCCAGTGCTATTATGATGTATGAGCATAAATTTGTTTCTGTGAAACTAGCAATGCTGCAAGGGGACACAGTGATGGGTTTAGATGTGATACATCCCAGGGGATACTAAAGGAGCATAGAAAGGTTCTGGTGGCTCTGCTGAAGGATGTGTTCAATAGATCTTTGGCAATGGATGTGGTGTTGCTGGGCTGGCGAAGGGCAAATGTTGTCCCTCCTCATAAAAGTGGTAACAGAGAGGAGATGGTAAAATACAAACTGGTTAATGTTATCTCAGCTGCAGGACATTATAGGATATATTTTCAAAGCCATTTAGGCACATAAAATAGTTTGGAGGAAATTTTCAGAAGCCTTTACTTGCGGAAAATGCAAGTTTATGTGCGTAAATGGAATTTTTGAAAATTACCCCAGGGTTTGCAGTTATAAAAGTAAACATGGAAGTTATTTCATGTGTGCTTTTCCATGTCCTGCAAAGAGCCTTTCCCAGAGTCGGAGTTGAGGCAGAGAAATTATTTACACATGTACTTTTGATTTTTGGATTCAGTCATAAGTGCCTAAGTTCACTTTGAAAATTAGGGCAAAGTCTCTGTGTGTGCTTTGCAGACTTTTAGCCCTGTGCGGGCTGTTATAAAATTGCCTTCGTCATGTGTTTTTGTATAAATGGCTGGTTAGAAAATGTGGAGGCTTTTGTGTGCAGAAAGTACGCGTTAACAAACTCTCACACGAACATTTATACATGCGAGAAACAAAAGAGAGGCAGTCCGGGAGGCAACACTGGGACAGAGTTTGGATTTACATGCATATTTTCAATTATAAAAAGTGTGCTTGGAAATCCCCGTGCACAACTTACCCCATGCCAGAATACAGCCTTATGCAGCCAGGGGAGCGGAGGATACCCATCTACTTTCCTAGAATTTTCAAAGTGAGAGTATTTGCATTTTTTTGCTTTGAAGATTTTTGGAAAGTCTGTAGGTGAAAAGTAAATTTCCCTCCCAATGGAGACTTTACTGAAGGGAGTATTACAATGCAGCAAGTTGTAGAATCTAAGGCAGGATGGTTTTACCCTTGGGAAATCATTATCAGATCTAATTCATGTCTTTGATTGGTTGACTTGAGACTTAGATCAAGGGCCTCTGCTGAATACGGTTTCCTTGAATGTCAGTAAAGCTTTTAGTTTCTGTCCCACTAGGAGGCTCATATATGATCTGAGCATCCTGGAGTTGAACCCCATAGTGATGAGCTAAATTAAAACCTGGTGGAGAGAAAGACAGGAGAGGGTAGTGGTAACTGCCTGGAATTTTCTGAGAAAAGAAAGTTGAATAGTGGAATATCCCAGGGATCTGTCCTGGGGCCGGTTCTGTTTAATATCTGTGTGTGTGAGAGAGATTGCAGAGAAGTATGAAGTAAATGTTTGCAGATGACACTACAATCTGCAACAAAGTAGACACCGTGAGAGAATATACAGAAAGAGGAGTGATCTAAAAAAGCTTCACGAATGATTATGCGTATTGCAGTTACAATTTAGTGCAAAAAAAAGTGCTGAATTGTGCATTTGGGGTGCAGAAGTCCAAGGGAGCAGTACCCGAGGCGGGCGGGGGATGAGAATGTGCACCAATTAGGAGACAGACCTTGGAGTGATAGTGCCTGATGACCTCCAGTTATCAAAACAATGTGATAAAGCTGTGGCCAGAGCCAGAGGCATGCTAGGGTATGTAGGGAGAGACAAAACCAGAAGACAACAAGGAGGTACTCTTGCCTTGGTAAGACCAGTTCTGGAGGCTGTGCCTTCAGAAGGATATAGATAGCCTAGAAGTGCTTCAGAAAATGGTTGCCAAAATGGTTCAGGATCTGCACTAAAAGTCTTTTGACATGAGACTTAAGGGCCTAAATATGTACACCCCAGTGAAGAAGAGAGACAGGGAAGATAGGATAGACATTCAAATTCCTCAGAGGTGCAGTACAATCAGTCACAATTAAGAAAATCTGTTTCAGAGGGAAGAACACTTGAGCAAGAAGATGTGGTATGAAACTCCTGGGGGGGGGGGGGGTGTCGGGACAAGGGAGGGGATGTTAGAATCAGAAGCGGCATCAGAAAATAGTTCTATAAAGAAATGTGTGTGGATGTATTAAATGGACTCCTAGTAGAGGTGATTTAGTCAAAAATAGGAGCAGAATTTTAAAAAGCATGGGGATAAGTAGAGAGGATCCCTAATGAGGGGGAAAGCCAGAGATTGTCTGAGGCACATGCCAACGTGACAGATGTAAACTTGGAATGATTTATACTGAAAGGAAGTATGAACTGTTGATTCTGCAGGCCATGTGTTAGCCAGGTTAGTATCAGCAGTCTACAACTCCCCAGGAAGCAACTGTGTCAGTGCCAGCAGATTGATGGTGACTGAGCACTGTTCTTTAAGTCCACAGTGACCTAGGATGCCCGGTGTTCGGGCAACAGCCTCACCAATTTTGATAGCTCTTTTTCAGGGCCAGTGGCACCCTGTGTATATATACCAGGAGCAGCAGCCTCCCTGGAGTGCAATGGGCAGAGATGCCCTCTTTAAAGCCAAACTGAAATATTGCTCTCTGTGGTCGGGGGGGGGGGGGGGGTAATGTCCTTTGGACCATTGCACAGTGACACCCCTTCAAAACCAGCACTGTGCTCCTGAAGCTGCAGCACCCTGTGTAACCACATAGGTCGCACACCCCTAAAGCCAGCCCTGGCAGTTTTAGATTGTTGCAAAGTTTGTAGGGAAAGTACTAGTGGGGAAGAAGGAGTTCAGTGTTGGATTAAGCATTGGATCTTATACGCTCATCCAGCAAGATTGATAGAAAACCGGGGTTTTATATAAGCAATGATATCCTGCATGCAGGGAAGTTTCTATATCTGGCAGTTTGGATAAATCTTTATAGTGCAGACTAGATGGGCCAAATAATCTTTTTCTGCTGTCATCTACTATGTTACTATATTTCTTCATTATCTTGTAAATAGCATTTCTAGCTATCTATTTTTCCATCTTTTAATTTTTTAATAGCACTAGTAGTAAGCAAAAGCCCCATTATCTGAAATGCAAGGGGAACACTCCACGAGAGTTAATCAAATATACCAGTTATCTGAACAGCCTGCAGGGCACAGGAGGGGAGAAAGTGATGCTGAAGGGGACAGAGCAAAGCAGAAAAAAGCTACTCTGCTCTCTAATCCAACTCTTCTGTCATTTCTCCTTACCTCTTCCCTCCCCTCTTGTAACTTGCAGGGAAACAGGAGGGGAGGGTATGTTACTGGAGTGAACAGAGCACATAACTCACATTGGTTTCCGGTCAGCTGGAGAGTCAGGTTCAAAATCATTGCATTAGTGTTTAAATCCACCAATGGCTTATTACCTCTGAGCTTTCCTGTGTTTACGGCAGAGCTTTCCAAACTTTTCATGTTGGTGACACACTTTTTAGACAAACATAATTTCACGACACGGTAATTCAGTCTACTAGTAAACCAGAGGTTAAAGGTTAAACGAACGAAACATATTTTGACAATTTATGTATGTTTCCTTAAATATATACATAAATAAAATGTTTCACGACACAACCTATCTCATGAAAACCTTAAATTTATATTAAAAATATATATTCCAAGATTCATGTTATTGTTATAAAAATTATGAAAAACAATAATAAAACAAATTGTCTGTCCCCCACACACTCATCTCTCTCCTCCCCCAGCACATGTCTGGCCCCCACACACTCATCTCTCTCCTCCCCCAGCACATGTCTGGCCCCCACACACTCATATCTCTCCCCCTCAAGCACATGTCTGTCCCCCCAGCACGTTTGCCCCCCACTCACTCATCTCTCTCCCCCCAGCACATGTCTGGCCCCCACACTCATGTACCTCGTCTTTTTGATTGTTGCCAGTTAAGTGCTTCACTCCCTTCCATGATCACCAGACACTGCTGCTTGCAGTCAGTACTCCTCATGGCCAGGCCTCATCGGCAGCAGCAGCCAATGCAAGGATGGCTGGGCTCATTCCACCCACCAAGCCCCCCAAAAAAACGCGATTGACAGCAAAAATCACCCAATAATAAGCAACCCATAAACTGAAAAAAAAAAAGTGAATCTCTAGAAAAAAAAAAGCCCAAACTCGCATTAGAGTTGACCGGGCTTGCGCGACACACCTGCACACTGCAGGCGACACACTAACGTGTCCCGACACACAGTTTGGAAAGCTCTGGTTTACGGCATAAACTCACCCTTTATGCACTGCATCTAAAAACTTACTGAACCTTCCCTCCCATAAATCTATTTATCTGAAGGAATCTCGGGACAGGATGTTTCGGGTTATCTGGACTACACTTTGAAATACCCTACCTGATCTTGTAAAACAGGAACAAGATTATTTACGCTTCCTGAAAATCCTGACGGTTTTTTTTTTTTTATTTTCAGATGCATTTAATGATGAAACTGCTGCCCCTGCATCCTGAGGAGTCAGGAGAAGCTTTGCGGCCTCTTGGTTAAGATAGCAGACACAGGTTACTTGCTGAGTACTTATTTGTTTTTCTTAATTGTGCTTTCTTATCATGTATGCTATTCTTATCATGTATGCTATATTAGATCAGTAGGATCTAATATTTTTAATAATAAATAGATAAATAAATAAATAAATAAATAGCAAAACAGAGAAAAGCTACTATGCTCCCTAATGTTGATTAGCATTCGGTTTCAAACTTCTTGTTATCATAAGATAAAAAAGACCCATTGCTAGATGCCAGTTAATCAAGTTTTCTGGTTGCTTGAGTGCCAGATAATGGGTTCTGGTGAAAAGTCGAAAAGCACTTAAACGGGACATGAGAACTTGCCATTGGAAAACGTGAATAAACTAAAAGGTGAGCATTCAAATGAACTTTCTAGGTTGATAGAGAAATATATAACCACACAAAGAGATTTGGGGAAATGTAATTGTTAAAGTTGGTCAAAATTTGTTCGATGCTGAACCACTAGCGAAGGTAGATGCTACTCACCCCCGCTGAATGTGGACTGCACCATTTTAGTTGTATTTTAATAAGGTAAAGGAAGACCCTTTTTTTTCTTTTCTTATATTTTTATATTTTTCTTTGCATTTAAAACTAAGGTGGGCTCTTGTTGTGAATTAATGTCCATTATTACAATGTGCTGACTTATAAAAACTTTTATCACACTCTGTCTCTCTCTCTCTCTCTCTCTCTCTGTTGGAATAGACGAGCAGATGCACATAAATTGATGTAATTAAACATTGTTAAAATTGGTAGTGTAATAATAGACTTTCTTGCCGGTTAGACTACTGCTCACTATATTTTGCCTAACGCTGCCAGTGTTGGGCTTGAGAGAGATATGCAAACAATTAATCTATACCTTAAAAATTATCAAACAAATGTAGAGGTCCAATAGAAAAATTTAAACAGACCAATTATGTACTTATTTGTTATGCATGATTAGTCCGGATGGACACTGCCATATTGGAAAACTAAGCTGTGTCTTACCGTCATTTTAAAGCTCAAGGGACCAACAGTCGAAAACATTTAAGATGACATCACTTGTCACCAAGAGGAAGTTTCAAAAACCATAAAGTCACTTCCTGATATAACCACGTACTCACAAAGCTGGAAACTTAAACGGGAGAAATGTTATTGAAAAAGGGAAAATATACATTGCTCAGATGATACTCGCTACTGTGTTAAATATTAAACTAATGTAGGACAACTGTAAGTTGGGAATTGTTTTCAGAGGCTTGTTTTGTTATACAGTGATAGAGAAATATTACAATGAACTAAGAGGGACCTGAAGGGATACCTTATTTCACCAAGATAGAGGAAAGCAAGGAAAAAGATCTAAAGTGGGTATGTGCATAGGACAGCTTGAGGATGGGATCTGTTTATTTATCTGCTTATGTACTGGATTGGCAGCCAGGTCATATCCATGATTGCCAATGATAACATGATACTGGTTCTGGCCGGTAGCTTCAGCACCTGAGTATGGACCCTTAAACAGGGGTGACATGCTGATGAGGGGGGAAGTGGGTCCAGAGAGCCATGGAAGATGGGAGGAACAGCCTGGAAAGGGATTAAAAGGAATTGGTATATCTCCTTTTTTTCTCACAACAGCAGGTTTGCAGAGTATGTTTAAAGCTGTTTTTCTTTCTTCCCTGATACCTTGTTCAGGTTGGTGATATGGTCCACTGGTGTTGATTCTAGGTACATTCTTATTGCAGCCTTTCAGACCCCTCATTGAATGTATCAAATAAGTATACCAGGCAGTAATCGGAGCTTCTCGTCCGTATCCTCTCTTCCTCAAGGTCTACGTGTGCCCTCTAAGTCCCATGCTCATGGACAGCCAGCTGTTTATTTGTCTGTATAGAAAAAGGCATGTCCTTCAATCTAACATCATCACAGTATGCCCTCTACCACTCCACCTCTTCCCACCCACCCTCACACACACACACACACGCACACACACACACGCACACACATCACCTCGTGAGATTCACCTTTTGTGCTCCTTTGCCTTGTTTAAAGCCTGGAGGTTGCTAACCTTCTCACAGCATTTTTTTTTTCCTTATATTGATGTGTTTTTCATCCTCCCTGTGCATCATGAGAAAGAAACCATGTATCTCATGAGAAGCTCTAAGAATTTGGAAATTGAACTGTATTCCTTTGCTATCTGCATGACAAGGTCTTCCCTGTGCTGAGGACAAGGTTGTTGCTGGTTGCCAGGGATGTGCTGAGTGGCTTGTTTGGTCATCCAAGCTGCGTTGCCTGATGCATGGTAAGTATTTTGGGTTGCATGCTTAGCATGATTTACAAAAAAAAGTTGACCTCCTTTGTGTGCAGCTCTAAATGGGTACTTGGTATGTGACAGCTGACCTTTGCATTTCTCAGATGACTGCTTGCTTCAGGGAAGTTGGATGGTACAAACTCTACCTGTGGTGCTTTTGCCACTGGAAGCAGGAAAGATTCTGGGTGTGCTGGATTCCCAGCAGGAAGATATCATGGCTTAAGGCCATGAGTATAGGATGCAGAAGATTCCTTCTCCTCTAGCAGAAATGTAACAATGACGATACCATTGTTTCTTATACTTTCACACAGACAAAAAAAACATAAAGAATTATTTTAATGGCACCATTTACAATCATGCCTGGATTTGTAAAACCTATTCGGTACACACTGCATGGTGCTGCAGCGATCACATTTATTATCTTTTTTAAAAATGGCGTGAAATGGCTCTGAAATTGGACTTTTATACAAATCTTTCTGGAAACATTTTCCAGTTTCCTCTAATTGCTGGCTCTTATGAGTCTCCCTGGGATGAAAAGAAAATAAATGTAGCATCTGCTACAAATATACCTAGTTCCCAGCGAGTGAAGGATTTTTACATATTGGGGTCCTCCCTCTTTGGGGAGGAGCTGGGTTTAGGGGATATAGATATTGTCTCTGAGTATGAGCACAAGCTCTTGCCTGCTCCACAGTAGAGATAGACCAGGAGGTGTGGGAGTAGAGATGTGAATCGTGTCCTCGATCGTCTTAACGATCGATTTCGGCTGGGAGGGGGAGGGAATCGTATTGTTGCCGTTTGGGTGTGTAAACTATCGTGAAAAATCGTTAAAATCATGAGCCGGCACACTAAACCCCCTAAAACCCACCCCGACCCTTTAAATTAAATCCCCCACCCTCCCGAACCCCCCCCCCCCAAATGCTTTAAATTACCTGGGGATCCAGCGGTGGTCTAGAACGGCGGCGGTCCGGAACGGCCCCCTCAACAGAATCGTGTTGTCTTCAGCCGGCGCCATTTTTCAAAATGGCCGCCGCACAATGGCGGCGGCCATAGACAAAAACGATTCGACGCAGGAGGTCGTTCCAGACCCCTGCTGGACTTTTGGCAAGTCTTGTGGGGGTCAGGAGGCACCCCCAAGCTGGCCAAAATTTTCCTGGGAGTCCAGCGGGGTTCCGGGAGCGATTTCTTGCCGCGAATCGTTTTCGTACGGAAAATGGCGCCGGCAGGAGATCGACTGCAGGAGGTCGTTCAGCGGGGGTTCCGGACCGCCGCCGTTCTGGACCACCGCCGGATCCCCAGGTAATTTAAAGCATTGGAGGGGGGTTCGGGAGGGTGGGGGATTTAATTTAAAGGGTCGGGGGTGGGTTTTAGGGGGTTTTAGTGTGCCGGTTTTCCTGCCCTCCCCCTTTCCCCGATTTACGATTTTTTAACGATAAATCGGGGGAATTGGTATTGTATCGTGGCCCTAATGATTTTTTGACGATTTAAAATATATCGGACGATATTTTAAATCGTCAAAAAACGATTCACATCCCTATGTGGGAGTGCTTCCTGCTTCACAGTGGGAGGCAAGGAGTTTGGAGGCGTTTCTGAGATCTTTTTGAAGCAGAAACCTGGAAGAGGGGTAAGAATCTCCCTGACTGACAGGACTGGATCCTACTGGCCAACACTGGAAGGAGAAGATGACTTTCAAATCCTCCAAGGAGAGGGGTTTAGGGACACTGATCCAGAAGTGCCACACAGGAGAAAGGAGTGCAATGGTGTCACTGGGGGGTTTTTTTCCCTTTATGGTAAATCTATTTTTTATTGTTTATAAATATAACAATGGATATCATTAAAGTATAACATATAATGTATACAATTAGAAACCTCTTATGGTCATTCTTTCTAATCCACTACCCCTATTTGAGGCCACTTCCATCCCCCCCCCTCCCCCCTCTCCCCACCCTTTTGCACCAAAGGGAAATATATTTCAGTCCCATTATTCCATCAAAATATATGTTTATATAAAAACACTAAATATCAAACATCAATTCGATTAAGAAAGAGACTTTGCGAGTCATGTGGCAAAGTTTGTATAAATGGAAGCCAGATTGCATTTATAGCTCTCCTAGCTCGGATTGGCAGATGATTACTGGCTAATGTTTCCAAAGTAAGTAGTTCGATAATAGACGAACACCAGTATATAAGGAAAGGACTTTCTGATTTCCTCCAAGCAACCAGTATAGCTTTACAAGCCAGCAAGTAAACTTTTTTGAAATCCAGCAGTTTGAGTAAATATCCCTGTGATGTTTTTATCTTTCTTTCTTTATGTTGCACATTTATGAAGAACGATTGTGGACGGGTGGAAGTAAGGTCACACCACTGTGTTGATAAATGTTATATGCATTTTATAGAACCCGGGATCTCTGCACGGGGGGCACTGTGCTTTTAAACACCCATGAAGAAGGAAGTCTCCGAAACATTGCAATGTCGGGTGGAAGATAGATTCCAACAATTGAGAAATCATATATATTTCTGCTCCAGCGAACTTGGTATTGTTCCCGGATTTTTTCAAAATAAGTACGACTTGGTTTTGATCAAGAAAAATGTTTTTAAATGCATACAAAAAATGCTTTAGGAATTGTGGACTCTTTCTCTAGATATAGAGACTCACTCGGTGGTTTAGTGACGAATGATTACAAGTTTTCATCATGAGAATTGGGCTTATAAACACGAATCCTTTCGTATTGGCCCAGTACCGTATGAAAGTCACGAAATATCAATTGCACTGTGTTGTGGGTTTATTTTGACTTCCATATTTCGTTTGTAGTGAGATAAGTATTTGTACTTCACATATTTATTCTTTCACTTTTGGGGTTCAGTTTTGCATACAGTGCTATTTTGAAAATGGCATCACTGACCTGAATGGATAGGGGGCGCTGCAGTCTTTATCACAAGAACACCACAATAAATAGCAAGTGTATTGAGGAATGGGGGAAGGGGGGCAGATAAGTTTTTTAAGAACAAGGAGAGAAACTTGAGAACAAGAGAGAAGCTCCTGGCCAATCATTAATCTATTTTTAACACTTTGGCTGCATAATTCTGAGGTGAGGAAGTGGAAGAATATTTTGACTCTGTGGAGGGGAGGAAGAGTTCAGGGCTTGATCATCTCCTTATAAAGAGTGAAGCTTCAGGATATGGCATCACCATCATGTGGTGTACATACAGAAATGCTTTGTTGTGGGATGTTTTCTGGCCATTTTTTTACCACTGTGAAAAATACCACAAGATTCATAAAGCTGTGATAACCACAGCTTAATGAATCCCACAGCATTTTTCCCTGCAGGTATATACCACAACGTTGTAAACAGACCCCTAAGTTTGTACCTGAGGCAATAGAAGGTGCATTGACTTGCCCAAGGTGACAAGAGTGTCGGCAGGATTTGAACCTTGATTCACAGCCTTTGTTCTTACCATTAGACTACTTTGCATGATTTTGCATTCAATGACTCATTAACTATGAATTTGAATAAAATTTTGTACACATAAAAATATGTGAATCTAATAGCAAAATGTTGTACTCTAAAATTAGGCGCAAGCATACAAAGAGGGCAGAGTAAAGGGCACACACATTTAAGTGAATCACAGCAAAATAATGTGCATTATTTTGCTGTGGTACTCTAAAATTACACATAAGATACTCCCTGCTCCATAAAGCTTACAATCTAGTCAAGAAAGATAAACAGGACAAATAAGTGACTTAGGCAATTTCATTTATTATACAAAATGGTTAAAACCATCAAGGGTACGATCAGTAAAACCAGGAATTCTGATTTAAAAGTACAGTAAATTCATCCATTTCTCCTTTGGGTAATCTCACTGCTCCATAAAATTTCTCCAATGGCTTATTGTTATTCAGGAGAGCCATCTGATATGAGACCACCACCAAAATCAGATCACGATGTTGCATTTCCACCTCAGGGAAATCTTAGGAAATGCTACTCTTTCTGCAGCTTTCTCAGAAAAACTCAATCTTTCCTCAGACTGAATAATCCACCTGGATGAGACCATATAGAGTCTCTCTCACAGCAGAATAGAAGAGAGTAAAGAAGTTGTGATCACCTGTGACATTCCTATTCCAAGCAACAGGAAAACTGATGCTAGATAACTAGTTATTATGGTGAAGGAGAAAACCACAAGAATGGCATTATTGATAGAGATGTCAGTACTACCCAACAATTATTGTGTGGATCAAACAGAGAAAACAAAGATCCTTAAGTACCAAGAGATGCCATCAGAGACCAAGAAAATATGTCAGAAAGACACAGAAATAGTCCCAAGCCACTGGCCTGATTAAGATGAATTTCCAAGCTCACCTTGATATGTTGCCTATACAGATTACACCCTATGATCTCCAGGAGGAGGAGGCTCTCTTTGGCACAATGTAAGTACTAAGAAAGGCATTAGCAGTAAAGTTGAGAGACTGAGATCATTTCCAGCATCCTGTCAAGGTATGCACAAAATAAACCCCTCTGGAGACATTGCCCTCAGTGTTCCTGGGTCAGACCAATATTCTTCAGTAAGCCAGTGGGATACACAAATAATGGGGATTTTTTCACTGTTCCCAAAACACACAGGACCTCTGAACCACATTTTTAACATTGGATATGATTGTTATTATCTGCCAAAGTTGCTGAAAATGTAGTTGTTAAAAAATGTTTAAGTGCCAAATTTGAGTGAAATGAGTCCCAAATTGATATTGAATGTAAACATTTTACAGCATAAATGGCTTTCCATAATAGTAAAGAAATCAAAGCAGCCTTAACATATCTTTATGTCATCATCACAAATCTCTGCTGTATGAAAATATTGACTCACACAAGTGAGCATGAAACAAAGAAGGATTACAAATAAATGCCTTGAAAAAGGAGGATGCATAGTAACGATGGCAGAAAAGGACCAAATGGTCTGTCCAGTTTGCTCAGCAAACTTCTTATGGCAGTTACTGCCGTGTCATGCAGGTTACTCCCATGTTTCTCTTAAGGGTAGTCCGTGCAGTTATCCCCAAGACATGATAAGTGTAGTCATATTTACAATCAAAACCAAGCAACTGTCAAACCCATTAATAATTACTGCTAGCAACATTTGTACTGGGTGAGGAGCCTTCTTGAAAATCCAGACAATGCTGAATGATTTGCTTTGTTTATGGACTTGGCCATAGAAATAGTCCTGTGCTTTTTCCCTTATTTCTGCATATCAGTACCCCAGAACATAAAATTTGGGGCCCATGTTGGTTGTTGTCTAAATACAATTCTTTTTCTCTCCCCCTTCCGCTGTCAAAACAGAGAATGATGTTGCAGTTGCGTCAAAAGCATCAAGGCTTATTGATTAAGGGTAGTAATTCCCTTGCTTCTGTAAAGGGTAGTTATCACCACACCGAGCAAGTTACGCTCATGCAACCTTTCTTCATTTCCATCCTCTAGCCTTTAGGGATCGCAGTGTTTATCCCATGCCCCTTTGAAATCTTTGAATATTTTCATCTTCACCACCTCCTTCGGAAGGGCATTCCAGGTATCCACCACTCTCTCCATGAAGAAATATTTCCTGATGTTGGTTTTGAGTGATCCCCCATGGAGCTTCATTTTGTGACCCCTAGTTCTACTGTTTCCTTCCCACTGGAAAAGGTTCAAAGTTCCTACATCAATAAAACCTTTCAGGTATCTGAAGGTATATATCATATATCCTCTGCACCTCCTCTCTTCCTTCAGCCTCTCCTCATAAGTCTTCCGATGGAGACCACACACCATTTTCATCACCTTTCTCTGGACCGCCTCCATCTTGTCTCTATCCTTTTTGAGATATGGGCTCTAGAACTGAACACACTACTTCAGGTGAGGCCTCACCAAGAACCTGTACAAGGACATTATCACCTCCTTTTTTTTAATATATATCAAACATGTTTATTGATTTCCCATCAGCTTCCTCTCTCTATGCAGCCCAGCATTCTTCTGGCATTAGCTATCACCTTGTCACATTGTTTTCTCATCTTCAGATCACTACGCCAGACACAATCACCTCAAGGTCCCTCTCTGCAGTCTGTACACATCAGTCTTTCACCCCCCATCACATACAGCTATTTTGGATTGCCACAACCCAGATGCATGAGTCTGCATTTATTGGTATTGAATCCCAGCTGCCAAAACTTTGACCACTCTTCCAGCTTTTTTAAATCACTTTTCATTCTCTCTACTCCTTCAGGCATGGCCACTCTGATGGAGATCTTAGTATCATCTGCAAATAGACATGCTGTAGTAGTAGTGATTAAAATATTCTACTGGAAATGTGGAGGTGCACTGAGAAATAAGGCTAACCCCTACTTACCAATAACTCTTTATGTGCCACTATCTCCTTCAGTGTCACTTCACCCAAATATGAATTTTTTAATAGCATTATTCATTCCTCCCCCACACAGACACACATACACACACACACTCTCTCTCTCTCTCTTTCTCTAACTCTCTTTCTCTAACTCTCTCTCTCTCTCTCTCTTGTCTCTCTCTTCTTTGGAAGTTTTAATGCACCAAACCATTTTTTTCTCAGCTGGCTGAATGAATGGCTGTTTTTGAGTAACTAAGTTGTACATTAAACTATATCTGTCTCCTGTTTGCTTGATAAGATAGTAAATAATAGTAATAATATTTTTTTAATGATTTTATAATCATCATGATTAAAAGATCTCTAGCACAAGTAGACAATGCAAAGAAAACCTCTTGAAAATGGGGCTTGTTATTTGAAAGAAAAGTGCACTTGTTTATTTGCGTTCAGTACATTTGTATGAGTGCCGTGTATTTGCATACTCCAGGGAATGCACTAAAGGCACTGAAATGGTGTAGCAATCTAGCTATGCTAGTAAATGATAGGCACTATGTCCCACTGGCTATTAAAAAGCACTACCCCATACTCTGAGCCACTGTATTATTGCACATTGCATGATCTAGCCATTTTAATTTTAGAAACTGAAGCTCCTGTTACTACTGTTCTGTAGGTCAACATTCTATTCTTAACATTCGTAGAGCATTTCAAATCTGAGTGATGCATGCTTGCTCTATATCGTATTTATAATCCCTGGTCTCCTTTGTTAATTTTAAAAGTTGTTTTCCTATCTCTGGGAATTTTCCTAACCCAAGCACTGAACAAGGACGTCATTTTTTGGCAAGGGCTGACTTAGCAAGTATTCATTAAGCATTGAAATTGAGCATCAAGGTATGGTATGGCTTGGCATCCAGGATGCAGGTTAATGCTCCTTGACAAGACGAGAATGCATTGTTCCACACAGGAAATGGAACTGCTTAACATGACCTGAAACAAGAGATCATTATTTTGTGTGGCGGATTGCATCACAGTTTGTCAGTATACATGTATGAACAGCTAATAAAGCTATTAATGAGGGCTTGTAGATCTTGGTGATTTTAATTTTGCAAGATTCAGAGTACCTAATGGGGTACCAGGCTGCAAGCAACACTGACCCTCCTGCTGTTAGGTGAGAAAGGATAAAGTTTCCACAGTTTTCTTGGCCATCTGAATCCACAGTTTTCAGCTACTGCTGCAGCTTTTGGGCAGCAGAATGAAATTGGCATTGCTGACAACCCAGAGCCTTTCCCCAATCCCTTCCAGGCTTTCTAGCCTCGCAAAAACGTTTAAAAAGCACCAAAAAATTGTAGTCAGGGGTTAAACTGAAAATCGAAGCAAGAGCAGCCAAAAGATTATCTAACACCACAATGCCTGTGAGTGCTGGTGCTGAATTCCTGTAGGAGCGGTGAGGGAGACTGAGGTGTGCATACACATCCAGAGGAAATAACAGGACTGGGTCAATTACACAGATTAAACACACAGCACATAGGGATTTTATGTTGCTGCCGTGAGAAGCCGTCCTTGCTGAAGCTGCTCTGGACTGTGTTTGCTGTTTTGTGAGTGTTTAGTTAAACCTTTTACTGATTTCACCAGCCTCTCCAGTGTGGTGTTTTTCCTGAGAAGCTGATCTGAGCAAAGCTGGCAGTGAGCCCATGACAAAATAAGGTAGAGAATGCAGAGTACACAGGAGTAGCACATGCCGCTACAATTAAGTGAGTTATAATGACAGTTTTTACAGTCCTCATCTATGATATCTGCATTTTGGTACTGGGGCTAATGAAAAGAGTAAAGAAAAGAAAAGAGAAGTTAGCTAAAGAGAATATTATTCCCTCCTTTAAGTGTCTGCTTGATATCTCTTACATACCACTGGCAATACCAAGCTGTCCATAGAAAGGTCAAGAGAGTCATCTGATGTACTCAGAACACATGTGTTCTTCACAGCAATGCCAAGTGATTCTGGTACCTCCAAGGATGTGTCAGACAACACATCTTAATTTATCTAGAGAGGTCATTCTACACCTTCATACACCATCATCTCCCAAGAAATTACAACTCAGGGTAGCGATGTGGTTTACTTGTAAACTGTTGCATTTGTGGATCCTTAGGCTGAGGCAGGATTGGTACAACCTGCAGGGAGGTCTCCTGCAGGTTCCCACCATCAGCAGATGGACCCAGACAAAGATGGACCCAGACCCAGATGGAGCTTTACCTATACCAGGACCCATTCCCCTTGGGATGAGCCTTTGGGTGCTGGGGCCGGCAAGTCTAAGGTGGGGTCTCCTTTGTAGGCTGAAGAGGAGGTCCTTGGATAGCAAAGTCAGAGGCAGGTGGAGGTCAGGCGTATCCTGGAGCAGGCGGTAGTTGGTGTATTCTGAGGTCAGGCCAAGGTCAATCCAGGTATACATACAAAGGGAAGAAGGAATGGATTAGAAGGACGGGGCAGGGAAGGAGAAGCACAGAAGGCAAGGAACATTGAAGACCACAAGGATCTGAAGACAAGACGTTGAAGCAAGGCTGGGCTGAAGATAAGACACTGTAGCAACATGCTCTACACAGGGGTAATGGGACCCCTGAGGCATTTTGCTGCTGAAGAGCTAACCTTTTATAGGGCAGCATTGAGGACATCATCTCTAGGGGCCACGGGGACCTTCCCGCCCCAGTCCCTTTAAATGTTGCACTGTGGTGTGTGCATGTGCGCCTAGGGGAGGCACTGCGTGATGGAATCAGTGGTATCCTTCTATGAAGGCCCAGAGGTTCTTTGCTGCATCTGTGAGCAGCATCCCACTGCATGAAGAGGCAGTGAGGCTTTGTGGCTGGCCCGGGGCTGGAGGTAAGGGAATCTGCTGAAATGTCACTATTCAACTGGCTCACATGAGCTCACTACTGGTAGAGATATATATATGCAGCTTGATCCACACACATCTCCATCCAAATCTTATACCCACCGCCAAACTATAGAACCCAAAGAGGAGATCCAAACCAGTCTGGAAAATTAAACTTGCTGTCTTTATTTTGAAAAAAAATATCTAGGTTTTTTGTATTCAAAATGTTAACCAAATTAGAAGCTTAAGTTCCCTAGTAAGTCTGTAGTTCTTCAATTGATTAGTAAAGAATGGCAAAGAAGTAATTTGCTTATCGTCCTTTGGTGCAATTTCCACACCTCTACTTGGGGCCCCTGGTCTCCTGCAATTCTACAGCCGCATGAAGGGCCTCAAAATGTTCTCCTTCCTGTGGAATTTACTGGTCCTCATGGACCAAGGATCTAATCTGCTCTGCTCTAAAGGGTTGATGTATCATTCCAATACTGCCAAACTCAATCTTGTTCTCCCTTCCTCACACAAACTAACATCAGTATCTCTTCCCATACACACACACACCCTGGCATGCACATTGTGACGACTTCAGGTCTCTCTCTTAGTGCCCTCCCCGCCTGGTGCACACATTGATGACATCTTACCTCACTTTCCCTCCCCAGGAGTGCACACTAGCCAAGTCGTCCTCCTATGCCATGTTGGGCCACATTGTCCTCCTCTGCCATTTGGGCTCCACTGCCACTTTCAAGCATGGGACATAACGCCCTGCAACTGAAAGCAGCAGTCGAGCCTGAGTGGCAAAGGAGGAAGACACCTGCTGCCTCTCTCTTCCTCCTTCCCGATGCCTGACCAGCGCAGGTAATGCATGAGGAGGGTATTCTGTTAAGAGAAGCTGGGGAGGGGGTATAAGGGGGGGGGGGGGTTGAATGTTCCAGGGTTTTCTTCTTTGCCATACTTCCTTATTTTTGTGGTTTCCTGTTAAGGCAATGATCTTTCCTTTTTTCTTGTTAAATTATAATTGTTATATTATTCTCATTCAAATAAACCACAATGAGAATAATATAACAGTTATAATAATTTAACAAGAAAATAGAAACAAAAACAAGGAAGTGAGGCAAAGGAAAAAAAAACATGGAACACACAACTCCCCTCCCCATTTCCCTTGTTTGTTTCTGACTGATGTAAATAAATATAAATAAAAACAGGGGAAAGACACGGGAGGGTGGACTATATGGGAAAGAGTTGATAAGGCTGGTTTATGTGAAAAAGGAGAGGCTGGAGGGCTGTGGTAGAGAGAGATTGGAGAGGGTTATGGTAAAGGAACTGGGAAAAGGTTTGCAACTAGAAGAGATGGGGTAAGGGATGGGGGACTGGTGAAGCAGTTTGTGTAGAAGAGGAACTGGGGAAGGATGGGTGTGTGTATGAGCTGAGAGAATGGGGACTATAAAAGATCATGGGGTAGAGAGAGAAAAGGAGAGAGACAGATTACCGGGTGGGGAGGGTGATAGAGAGAGAGAGAGAAAGGGGAGGGACCTAGGGTTGGGATGTGAGGGGGAGCAGAACTAGAGCTTCTCCTCTCTATGAATCTTCTTGCCTTCCCCCTTCCTCAAGCACTAAGGACTTCCCTCCATCCCTGATCTTTCCTCTTTCCCTCTCTTCCCCCATCACCAATCTTTCTTCCTCCACCTCACACTCCATCCTTCTTCTCTTCCTTTCTTCCCACCTCCTCTCCTCTCATGCCCTTTCCTTATTCTTCCCCTCCTTCTATGCCTCTAGTCTCCTCCATCCTTATCCCTCTATTCTTTCTGCCCGAGATCCTGTCTTCCTCTGAGATCCCCCTCTCTCCCCAGTCCCATCGCTTTCTTACTCCCCAGCGCCAATCACTAGGCCATCTGTTCCTCTAATAAGGAGCCAAACAAATAACTTGGAAATAAAAATGTCAGAAAATAACTATTTTTATAAAGTAAAAAAATTATTTATTATGCAAATATATGCAACATTATACAAATTTACAACATAATTCCTGAAGAATTAAAAAAAACTCTGCCTCCAAATTTTCTCATGCCGCAGAACTTTGAAAAATCTGCTGCAGGAAACTGGGGGCACTGCCCCTACCCCATTATCACTGAAGAGTTACAAGTATTAGTAAATAATATATTTGAGAAAATTTCTGAAATGACTGTAATACTAAAGATTTTTCACAGATTCCCTGAACTGTAAATATCCCTTTCAGCCTTTTAGTAGGTTGTTCTCAGGAGAAGGGACACTTTCTTCAATAATATTTGTTTTGTGTGATGTATATCCACTAGGGATGTGCAGAGCAAAAGTTTAAGTTCATATGTCCATATGTCCAAAGGGGGTCCCATTTGCGGTCAATATGGACATAAACAGAATTCAATGAGTTGAGTATATGTCCATATGTGCAAATAAAAATTTAAACCCCTCACCCTCCTTAATCCCCCCCCCCCCCCAAGACTTACCACAACTCCCTGGTGGTCCAGCGGGGTCAGGACGCCATTTCTGACCAACTTTGCAAGGAGCACGTGACGTCGGCGTCACGTGATTCCCCGCGGGTTCGCGCCGGAACGCTCGTTCGGCCCAAAAGGAACTTTTGGCCAGCTTGGGGGGGCCTCCTGACACCCCCAAGCTGGCCAAAAGTTCCTTTTGGGCCGAACGAGGGTGCCGTTGCTGAGGTGGAGATCCATGGAGGTGGTAGTCACAAGCCAGGTTCCAGAGCAGGCTGAGTACAGACGAGGGTAGAGGCAAGCAGCGGACAGGGAAGGTGGTGTTCAGGCAAGATCAAAACTCAGGAAGTGGTCAGTGGTAGGCAGAGTTCAATTGTGGATGAGAATCAGGCAGCGGTCAGTGGCAGATGGAATACAGTTGTGGTTAGTGTCAAGCCAAAATCAGAGCAAGAGATCCATCTGAGGGAAGACAGGATGGATAGGAAGGCATGGAGGTGAGGAACAACACAGGCGGACAAAAGAGACACTGAAAAGATAAAGACAACCATAGGATAAAGATGAAGAACTGAAGACTGACCTCAAGATGAAGATGAAGAACTCGGGAACAAAGACCAGGGACTGCCAAGACGAAGACCAGGAATGCAGGAACAAAGACCAGGAACACGCTGAGGCAACTTGCTCTACTAGAGGTAGTCGACCTATTGCCAAGGCAAGCAGAAAGTACAGAAGTGGGCTTTTATATGCACAAGGTAGTGATGTCATCACTGGGCACTGCTGGTTGTTTCCTGACATGGGCTCTTTAAGAAGAGTGGGCTGGGCACATGAGCACCTTAGGGGGGCTTGAGGTGGCAGCATTGGAGGCAGGCATTGTGGTGGCCTGCCATGCATCTAGAGTGGGACCTGTGTTGGCATCAGTGGGAGCAGCAAGGGCAGGTAGAACTCAGTGGCCTACCATGCAACTATCTGGTGGCCTTCCCTGGCATCTGCAGAGGAAACATTGGGCTCAAAGCTGGAGTTAAGGGTGGTGGTCTATGGGTCTGTCTTGTAGAACGCTGAACGCAACAGTACCCCCCCCCCCCAAAACCCCCACCAAGGGTTTAGGTTTCTTGGGGTGCAAGATGTGAAATTCCTTTAGTAGGTTGGTGTCCAGAATATTTGAAGTAGGTTCCCAAATATTTTCCTCAGGGCCATACCCCTTCCAGGAGATGAGGTATTCCCTTCTCTTGTCCTGATGCCTTTAATTCAGAATCTCCTTCACCTCATATATCATGCTATCCTCGGAAGTCACTTCTTGCGGTTTATGTGGCACTCTTGAGGGCCAGGAAAGGATTATAGTCTTCAACAAGGATATGTAAAACACTTTGTGTATATCCAACATGGAGGGCAGTCTTAATTGGTAGGGCCAAATGTACCATGGGGCAAGCCATGTAGCGGGTTCTCTGAGGCATATGTGGTGGGTGCTTAGCCATACCTTTTCACCCACTTTATATTGAGGAGCAGGTATCCAGTGTCCATCATTGGTTTCTTTGGCTCTTTGGACAGCCTTTGAAGGAGAATATTGATGGGGGTCCAAAGATCCTGGAGTTCCTTGGCAGATAGCTGAGCTGTTACAGGGAGAGGCAGAGGAGGCAAGGGTTGTTTCCTGTACACCACTTGCAATGCTGAAGACCCAGTAGAGTTACAGACATGGAAATTGTGAGAAAGTTCTGCCCAAGAGAGAAGGGAAGCCCAATTATCCTAGCATTCATTGATATAGGCCCAAAAGAAGGTTCTGAGCATTTGGTTAGTATGCTTGTACTGACCATTCTCCTGTGGGTAGTATGTGGGCGTGAAGTCCAAGATGATATCGAACTGTTTACATAGTGAATGCCAGTATTTGGCTGTGAATTGTACCCCCTAACCTGAGACAATGTGTTCAAGTAGAAGGCATGAATTGTAAATAGGCATGCAGAAGGGAGAACCAGGAGTGGGACAAAGTGAGCAATCTATGAGAAGCAGTTGAATTCCACCCAGATTATGGTAGCGTCATTAGAGAGAGGGAGGTCTACAATAAAATCAACAGACAAGGGGATCCAGGGTTCCCTGGGGGCTGACAATGGCTGTAATAGTCCCCAGAGTCAGCCCAACAGAGCTTTCTGCCATGCACAGGTGGGGCAAGAATCCACGTAAGACTTAATATCCTATTTCATCTGAGGCCACCAGTAGTATTGTTGAAGAGTGTGAGGGTTTGGGCCCATCCAGGGTGACCTGCGACATGGGAGTCATGGGTCCATTTCAATACCTTTTCTCAGAGTTTACTGGGAGCGACTGTCTTCCCTGGAGGGATGGTCATGGAGGCAGCTAGGAGGATCCTGGATGGATCAATGATGTGCCTAGGAGGTTCTGAGATGTTCTCAGCCTGGAAGCAGCATGAAAGGACACCTGCCTGGAGGTGTTTGAGATCCAGATGATATCTCAACTCAAAATCAAAGCATGCAAAGAACAGGAACCAATGATCCTGTCATACATTCAGTCGTTGGACATGATTGAGATGTTCCAGATTCTTATAATCCATATAGATAGTAATGTGGTATTGTGCGCCTTTTTTTTTTTTCAAAATACTTTTTATTAACAGGGAAAAGCATCACACACTGACATGTAAGGTCAACAGTATAATGAAAAAGTAATAGTAACATAAGATGTACTACAAGGAGAAACAGCAGGCGAAACAGCCTCAACTGGTGCTTATCCCTGGTATTTATGATGTTTTAACACCCCCCCCCCCCATCTCTTCACTCATCCAGTCTATACAGTGGAGCCCCGCTAGTACGAGTTTGGGAGTTCAATCACAGTCTTACCTCACAAATACCTCATTCATATTCTACCCTTCCCCTTCTCCCCACCCCTTAACCCTGATGTAGCCCAACAATTACACCACTCTTCTAGCACTAACTTGATCACGAGTTCTCTGACCCCGATATTGTAGTTCCATTCAGCCAGTAAAAACTTCTTTGAGAAGAATGAGCAAGGATGAAGGACCCCTTTAGGCAAGAACTGGCTTAGTATGGCCCCCCTACACTTACAGTAGAGGCATCCACTTCCAAGATGAATGGGCTTGTAGGGTCCAGAGGTGAAGACAGGCTTTTTGTAGGAAGGCATCCTCTAGTTCCTGAAAGGCTGCTATGACATTAAGAGGCCAAACCTTCATGTTAGCTCCTTTATAGACGAGGGCCATGAGAGGTGCCACAATCTTTGCGTAATTCACAATGAAGTGGTGGTAATAGTTGGCGAAGCCCAGAAACCTTTGTAGGGTTCATAGCCCTACCAGCTAGGTCTAGTCCTGGATGCACGTAACCTTTTCAGGGTCCATGTAAAAGCCTCTTCTGGATATAATATACTCCAGGAAGGGGAGACTCTCCTTTTCGAATAGGCACTTCTCAAGTTTTGAGTATAGATTGTTTTCTCACAGCCGCTGTAGAATTAAACATACATCATGGCAATGCAAGCTGAGGTCCTAGGAAAAAGTGAGGATGTCATCGAGATATGTGACAACACAGACATAGAGAAGATCCCTGAAAATCTCATTCATCAACTTTTGGAAGACAGCTGTGGCATTTCATAGCCCGAAGGGTATTACCAAGTACTCATAATGGCTGTCCCGTGTGTTGAACGCTGTCTTCATTCATCACTCGGTTTAATTTGAATCAAGTTATAGACTACTCAGAGGTCTAATTTTGTAAAGATCCTTGCTCCTTGTAGACAGTCAAAAAATTCTGAGATTAATGGTAAGAGGTACCGGTCCTTCCTAGTGATGGTGATTAGTCCATGGTAATCAATTCAAGGCCTGAGTGAGCCAGCCATTTTGGCCACAAAACAACCAGCCCCCCCAAGGGATGTAGACTATTGAATGAAACCCTGTCTAGATTCTTGCGGATGTACTCTGACATTACCTTGGTCTCGGGGAGAGACAAGGGATATACCCTATCCTGTGCTATCAGGCAGCAACTTGATTCCACAGTCATACTCCCTGTGAGAAGGCAGTATCTCGGACTTCTTTTTCACGAACACATTTTCAAAGTTACTGTATTGTGAAGGGATGTCCAGAAGAGTCGCAGTCAAGGATAGATGGAGTGGGGGTTCCACCTGCTCCAGACACGAATCATGGCATTGCAAACTCCAGTGGGAGTTCCAATGCAGTTCAATCAAATTGTAGGGAATGCAGTTGGAGCCAGGGAAGCCCAGGACAATTGAATGTATGGCTCAGTCTATAACATGGAAGACAATGCGTTCTTTGTGGAGAAGGCCAGTGAGCACAGTCAGTGGTGCAGTCGCAAGGGTGATCCAATCTGGCAACAGAGCCCCATAGATGGAAGAGATGACTATGGGGGTCTCCCTTGGAACACTGGGAAGTTGTAGATGATCTTCCAGAGCTTTCATCAATAAGTTTCCCCCCGCACCAGAGTCCACCAAAGCTAGGGTGGTGAAGTCCTGGCCATCCACGGTGATTGTCACTGGAAGAATTAATTGATGAGCAGATGTTGTGAAGCTTAGGATGACCTCCCTTCCTGACCCTAGGCTCTGAATTTTCTCGGCTTGACTGAGCATTGAGCAATGCAGTACCCTGTGCCGGAACAATAGAGACACAGGCCTAACTGGCATTGATAGAGTCTCTCTTCAGGTGCGAGGCAGTCCTATCTGAGCTGCACGAATTTGTCCAGGTGTCCAGAGGAAGATGGGACTGGTGCTGGTGGTAAGAGTGGGTGCTGGAAGTGGGAAGCCAACATGATGGCCCTGCGAGGAGGGATGAGCTCCCTGGCCTGCTCTCGGAAACAGTGGTCAATCCTTCCAGCCAGGTGGATGAGCCTCTCCAGGGACTCTGAAAGCTCTTGGGTAGCCAGATCATCCTCGGAGACAGTCCTTTCTCCAATTGAGCTCAGTGGCCAGGGTCCAAAATTCTATGGCGTAGTCCATTAGAGGCCAGGTGCCCTGGCACAATCCGGCCTGGTTCGTCAAATACGGTCTTGAAGGCAGTCACAAACTGCTGTAGATTCTGAAGGAGTGAATCCACGTGCTCCCATAAAGTAGAAGCCCAGGCCAGAGCATTACTGTCCCAACTGGAATTTCACTTGTACCAGTCCTCATTCCCCTTGAGCCCTCGGGAGCTAGGGCTGGCAGGACTAAGGTATGAGCCTCTGTTGCTGAGGTGGACATCTGTAGAGGTGGTAGTCACAAGCCAGGTTCTGGAACAGACTGAGTGCAAGCATAGTAAGAGGCAAGATGCGGTCAGGGCAGGCGGCATTTAGGCAAGGTCAAGAATTCGGTAGTGGTCAGTGGCAGGAAGAGTTCAATCATGGTCAGGAATAAGGCAGTGTTCAGTGGCAGGCATTGTTCAGTTGTGGTTAGGAATCAGGCAGTGGCCAGTGGCAGGTGAAGTTCAATTGTGGTCCGTGTCAAACCGAAGTCAGAGCCAGAGATCTATCCAAGGAAAGATGGGATGAATAGGCAGACAGGAAGGTGAGGAACAGCACAGGTGGGCAGAAGAAACAAGCCATTATACTACCGAAATTGGACTACTGCAACTCACTCCTTCTCGGACTTCCCGGTAGCACCACTAAACCACTTCAGATGGTCATGAACGCTACAGCCAGAATTCTTACAAACACCAAAAAAAGGGATCATATCACCCCAATTCTCCAGCACCTACATTGGCTACCAATCAAATACAGAATTCAATTTAAAACCATTATGATGATACATAAGGCACTACATAACATCTCTCCTCTCAATTTAACTCATCAACTTCAGCCACACACTTCTAAGAGACCGACTAGAAATGCATACAGAAATATGCTACGCACCCAACCGGTGAAAACCTCCTTGAGAAAACGCGCACTATCCACAGCCGGCCCCACTCTCTGGAACACGCTCCCTCCAGACCTTCGCCTCGAACCCTGCCACATAACATTCAAAAAGAAGCTAAAGACTTGGTTTTTCGCTCTAGCTTTCCCGGAGAGCTAAGAACCAGTACAACACAATAACGGTGTAGACTCAGACAGACCATTACCTCATGTAAATAGTTATTGTCTATTTATTTATTTATTCCATATCACTATGTAACTAGATAAGTTTTTAACCACTGTAACCTCCTCCTTTCCCCTGCCCCTTTGGTTATGCTGTTAAAAATGTTAAAAATGTTTCGATGTAAACTGCCTCTCCGAGGCATCAGTTTTATTTCCATGTAAACCGGTGTGATATGTATATTATACAGGAACATCGGTATATAAAAACTAAAAATAAATAAATAAATAAATAAGAAACACTGAAGAGATGAAGACTTGACCACAGGATGAAGACAAAGAACTCAGGACCAAAAATCAGGGACTGCTAAGATGGACCAGGAACTCAGGAACGAAGATCAGGAACATGCTGAGGCAACTTGCTCTACCAGAGTTAGTCAACCTATTGCCGAAGCAAGGAGAAAGTGCAGAAGTGGACTTTTTATATATCTAAGGTAGTGATGTCATCACTGGGCACCAGTCATTTCCAACCACAGGGCCTTTAAGAAGAGCAGGGTCGGGCACACACATGCCATAGGGGTGCCCAATGAGGTGGCAGAGTTGCAGGCAGGCAGAGTGCAGCAGCCAGCTGCACGTCCAGAGTGGGACCTGTGTTGGAGTCAGCGGGAGCAGCAGGGGAGGCAGAATGTGGCAGTCTGCCATGCAACTATGCGGAGGTCTTCCCCAGCATTTGCAGGAGAAACATTGGGCTTTGGCTGGAGGTAAGAGCGGTGGTCCGTGGGCCTGTCTTGCCGAACGCAACAGTGCCTTTTTCAATGGAAAGGATGCTTTAAAACAAGGGATTATGAGATGAGGTTGAAAGTGGGTAGATTTAGGAGTAATCTTAGGAAATATTTCATTACAGAGAGGGTGGAGGATGTGTGAAACAATCTCTCATTGGAAGTGGTGGAGTCAAAAACAGTATCTGAATTCAAGAAAGCATGGGATAAATACATGGGATTTCTAAGGAAGTGATGAGAATTATAATGCCAAATTAATTGGATGGATAGGCAGACTGAATGGGTCCACATGGTCTGAAAAAAAGCATATGCCTTGATGCTTTTAATATAACTGCAACATTGCTCCCTGCTTTGACGGCAGGGGAAAAGGCGATTTGGAAATAGATAGCAACCAAGAGGACCTGACTTCTACGATCTTGGGTACTGATACCCAGACATAAGGGAAAAAGCACAAAACTGCTTCTACAGCCAAGATCAAAAGCAAAGCATGTTAAGCAACACTGTCTGGATTTTCAAGAAAGCTCATCACCCAGTATAAAATGTTGCTAGCTCAAATTGTTATGGGTATCATAAGGCTTGATGAAAACTGCATGGAGTGATAGTTATTACCCATAAGAGAAACATGGTTTTAACCTGCATAAATTGGCAGTTACTTCCTAAAGTTTTCTGAGCAGAGAGAATGGACTATTTGATCCTTTTCTGCAGTCATTTCTATGTTTCTGTTTCTATGTAGTCTTCTGATTATAATAATATAGTGTTATATTATGATATTTTTGTAGGAATTTCACCCTACAAATAACTTATGGTACCTATGTGGTGGTATCTATAATCAAGTTTTGCTGTTCAAATAGATGTGATAAGTAAATGAAATGACATTCAGGATCAACAAGCGTTAATAATGCTATTATCCTGAAATGAAGAGTTTAGACTAGAATGTTCTTGGTTGCAGCACCAGTGCTTTGGAATAGATTTCTCCTGGACATCAGGTTGGCATCTAATTACCTGATGTTTCAGAGGAAGGTAAAAACCTGGCTGTTTCCATTTTAACATGGAAAAAAAGAAGCTTGTATACTAATGTATGTAAATTGATTGTACTCGACTACTTTTATGCTTTTAATTCTTGTTTGTCACAGTATATTTGTATTGTTGGTTTTGAGGTTTTACTATGTACTTCACCTTTAACAATTGTTTTTTGAAACATAGAAACATAGAAATGACGGCAGAAGAAGACCAAACGGCCCATCCAGTCTGCCCAGCAAGTTTCACACATTTTTTCTCTCATACTTATCTGTTTCTCTTAGCTCTTGGTTCTGTACATAACTTGGTTCTGTACATAACTTCTCCTTATGTATCCACCCACCATTCCCCCTCCCCTTATCCTTTGTCTCGTCCACCCCTATCCCTCCCCTCCTTTATCTACTCATTTATTGTATTTTACCTTTATAGTTATTTACTATGTTACTTAGTTTATGTTACTCAATGTTCCATGTAAAGGCTTTGCCTATATATCCTTGGTTGTAAGTTATCTGTAAACCGGCACGATGTGCAAACGGTTGCCGGTATATAAAACAAAATAAATAAATAAATAATATTTCCCTTCCACCCCCACCATTAATGTAGAGAGCAGTGATGGAGCTGCATCCAAGTGAAATATCTAGCTTGATTAGTTAGGGGTAGTAGGGGTAGTAACCGCCGCAATAAGCAAGCTACACCCATGCTTATTTGTTTTACCCAGACTATGTTATACAGCCCTTATTGGTTGTTTTTTCTTCTCCCCTGCCGTTGAAGCAGAGAGTTATGCTGGATATGCGTGAAGTATCAGTTGTTTTTTTTTTATCCCCTGCCGTTGAAGCAGAGAGCTATGCTGGATATGCGTGAAGTATCAGTTTTTCTTCTCTCCTGCCGTTGAAGCAGAGAGCCATGCTGGATATGCATTGAAAGTGAAGTATCAGACACATTTGGTTTGGGGTAGTAACCGCCGTAACAAGCCAGCTACTCCCCACTTTGTTATTGCGAATCCATTTTTTCTTCTCCGCTGCAGTTGAAGCTATGCTGGATATGCGTGAAGCATCAGTTTTTCTTTTCCCCTGCTGTTGAAGCAGAGAGCTATGCTGGAAATGCGTGAAGTATCAGTCTTTCTCCCATGCCGTTGAAGCAGAGAGCCATGCTGGATATGCATCGAAAGTGAAGTATCAGGCACATTTGGTTTGGGGTAGTAACTGCCGTAACAAGCCAGCTACTCCCCTCTTTGTGAGTGTGAACCCTTTTTTCTTCTCCCCTGCCATTGAAGCAGAGAGCTCTGCTGGATGTGTGAAGTATCAGTTATTCTTCTCCCCTGCCGTTGAAGCAGAGATCTGGAAGGTGGTTTAAAATGCTTTTAAATAAATAAATTGTTGCAAACTATAAAAATCAGAGTTTTGCTTTCTTTGTTTTAGATTCCATTTGTTACAAAGTTCGTCTCAAAACAAAATATTTTATTTTTGGATTCTATTTTATATAATTTCCAAAATACAACGTGGGCAAAACATTTTAATTTTAGCTAGTACATACATTATAAAAATGTTATTTTTGATCTGAGGATGTTTTGTGCTACAATCAAAATGGGTTTCTTTTTCTGTTGTTGGAAAGGATGGTTCAAAGGTAGAATTTGGCTCAGCATATTTCTTCTGCTCATTTGGACTTCCAGCTAAGTTGGAACTGGTCTTTACTTACACGCCCCCCCCCCCCCCCCCCCAACTATCTGCTTTTTTCCTATATTTTTAATACTCTTTTTTTCATCCAGGCTAACCATTGCAGGAATGGCAAGGGGGTCACAGACCATGGCTTCTGCCAGAACACAGAACCTGACACACATGCACCCAGAGATTGACCACTAGGTGTCACCGTTCGACCACTAGGTGTCACCATTTCACCACTAGATGTCACCGTTGTGTGATGCCTGAGAATTTTCCCCCCAAAAGGTTATGAACAGTAGGGATGTGAATTGTTTTTTGACGATTTAAAATATCGTCCGATATATTTTAAATCGTCAAAAAATCGTTAGGGCCACGATACAATACCAATTCCCCCGATTTATCGTTAAAAAATCGTAAATCGGGGGAAGGGGGAGGGCAGGAAAACTGGCACACTAAAACCCCCTAAAACCCACCCCCGACCCTTTAAATTAAATCCCCCACCCTCCCAAACCCCCCCCCCCAATGCTTTAAATTACCTGGGGATCCGGCAGTGGTCCAGAACGGCGGCGGTCCGGAACGGCCCCCTCAATAGAATCGTGTTGTCTTCAGCCGGCGCCATTTTTCAAAATGGCCGCCGCAAAATGGCGGCGGCCATAGACAAAAACGATTCGACGGAGGAGGTCATTCTGGACCCCCGCTGGACTTTTGGCAAGTCTTGTGGGGGTCAGGAGGCCCCCTCAAGCTGGCCAAAAATTTCCTGGGAGTCCAGCGGGGTTCCGGGAGCGATTTCTTGCCGCGAATCGTTTTCGTACGGAAAATGGCGCCGGCAGGAGATCGACTGCAGGAGGTCGTTCAGCGGGGGTTCCGGACCGCCGCTGAACGACCTCCTGCACTCGATCTCCTGCCGGCGCCATTTTCCGTACGAAAACGATTCGCGGCAAGAAATCGCTCCCGGAACCCCGCTGGACTCCCAGGAAACTTTTGGCCAGCTTGGGGGGGCCTCCTGACCCCCACAAGACTTGCCAAAAGTCCAGCGGGGGTCCGGAACGACCTCCTCTGTCGAATCGTTTTTGTCTATGGCCGCCGCCATTTTGCGGCAGCCATTTTGAAAAATGGCGCCGGCTGAAGACAAGACGATTCTATTGAGGGGACCGTTCCGGACCGCCGCCATTCTGGACCACCGCCGGATCCCCAGGTAATTTAAAGCATTTGGGGGGGGGTTCGGGAGGGTGGGGGATTTAATTTAAAGGGTCGGGGTGGGTTTTAGGGGGGTTTAGTGTGCCGGCTCACGATTTTAACGATTTTTCACGATAGTTTACACACCCAAATGGCAACAATACGATTCCCTCCCCCTCCCAGCCGAAATCGATCATTAAGACGATCGAGGACACGATTCACATCTCTAATGAACAGTAAAACTGCCTCCAAATGTTTTATAATAAGGAAACACTTTTAAAAAAGACAAACACTTGTTGAAATTGAACCTTGCCATAGCTAGCAAAGATTTGCAGTTCTGGAGATATAAATAGAGGTCTGACAAGGATATAATTAAAGAACCAGTTGTCTATGTTTTATTAATGTGTTGTATATGAATTGAACCATTTTTCATTAGAAAGAAATCAGTAGAACTAGGGGTCATGAAATGAAACACCAGGGAGGAAGACTTAGAACCAATGTCAGGAAATATTTCTTCACGGAGAGGGTGGTGGATGCCTGGAATGCTCTTCCGGAGGAGGTGGTGAAGACAAAAACAGTGAAAGAATTTAAAGGAGCGTGGGATAAACACTGTGGATCCCTAAAGGCTAGAGGATGGAATTGAAGAAAAGAGTGCATGGGGATAACTTGCTGGTATAGCAGTTTCTACCCATAACCAATAAGTCTTCATACTGCTGAAGCAACTCCATTTTTGCTCTCTGCTTCAACAGCAGGGGGAAAAGAGGAATTAGACTCAAACAGCAACCAACAAGGACATTGAATTTTATAGTCTGGGAAAACAAGCATGGGGGTAAGTTGCTGATGTGGCTATTATTACCCTTAATCAAAAAGCCTGAACGTTTGTTCCAACTCTGCTTCAACGACAATAGGTAATGGGAAATTGGACTCAGACAACAACCAACAAGGGACCGGACTTTGATGGTCTGGAAAACTGGTAAGTATGAGGGAGGCTTGCATGGCTCATCAGATGCTACCATAAGCTCGCTGGGCAGACTGGATGGACCATTTGGTCCTTTTCTGCCATCATTTCTATGTTTCTATGAATACAATTTAAAGCTGTATTTATAGAAGCTATTGTAACTGAATATGTGTTACAAGTTTACTAGACTTAGTACAATAAATGTGAAATTAACGGTTTACAATTTTTTTTTTTTTATTTATAGATTTTGCATAAACAAAACAGAAAAGGTATTCCAGGTTTACATCATTATAAGTATATATAATTTACTTTTCCCATAATCCTTATTACATTCCCTGTTCTACCGTATTCTTATTGTCAATTTAAACAGGTAGGCATATAAGATTCTAACCTAAACCGGAACTGTTGGATTCGTGGACCCTTGGGCCGATCGGAACCAGAGGGGAAGTTGCTGTAGATGGTGGCAGCAGTGGCCTCGACCGGGAGGCGGCAAAGACGGGCTCGGGCCTGGCCGAAGGAGGAACTCTAGAAGCCCTATGCGACCAAGGGCTTTGGCGAGGAGGGTGGAGACGACGGAGCTGGTCCAGTAGTGGGAAGATCTTCGCCCTGGAAGCCGATCCTCCCCCGAGAGGAGCTCGTAGGAGTTCGGCCGCTGGGACTTAGGAGATTCACCCTGGAAGCCGGAGTCCCCCCAGGAGGAGCCTGTAGGAACCCGGCCGCTGGGACTTAGGAGGGCCCGCGGGGGCCGAGTCGGATGAAGTCCAAGGTCGATTGCCGAAGGGTCGTCGCTCGCCAGTCCAGAGTCAGGAACCAATGGATCACCGTAAGCCAGTCCGAGGTCAGGAGCCAGAGAGTCAACGTAAGCCGGTCTGGGGTCAGAAGCCAGAGAATCGTCGTAAGCCAGTCCAAAGTCAAGAGCCAAGAAACACCGTCAGCCAATCCGGGATCAGGAATCAGGAAGAGCAGGAGAACTTCAGGATGCAGCAACTGGAGACAGGAGAACCTGGGAACCTTGTTGCAAGGCAAGGAAAGCATCTCGGTGCAGGGTTTAAATACCCTGAGCGTCTGATGTCATCCAGGAGGCAGGACAGTGATTTCCCGCGCTGGCCCCTTTAAGACCCGGGGCCTGCCGCGCGCGCGCGGCTAGGGGGCAGGGCCTAGCTGCGGAGAACGCCGGCAGCCAGCGCGGCGTGGGAGCGCCGCTCCCGGGGCCTGCACGGTCTGACCGAGGCTCGGGGAGGCTCGCAAACGCGGCGGAACCGGAGGGGAACCGCGACGGGGTGAGTGGCGGTCCCGGGGACGGCCCGGGATTGCAACAGGAACATTACTTCAATAAATGGAAAAGGAAATAAAGAAAGTTACCTTACTCCAACATTATCCTAAGTTGGCTGAATTGGAGTGATACCAATTCCCTGATTATCTATAAAGAACCTTAATTGTGATGGCTCAAAGAATAGATAACGTGAGTTATTCAAGTGTATCAAACATTTACAAGGATATCTGACATTGTAGCCCCCATGTTCTTTATTTCTTGATTCATATCAAGAAATTTTTTCCTTCGAATTTGGGTAGACCTAGTAAGGTCAGGAAAAATTCAGACCTTACCACCCAAATATAGTTTGCTTCTATTATGAAAGAATGAATTTAATACAGAGCCTCTGTCCATAGACAAAAGAAATGTCACCACTAGAGTACCCCGATATTCAAACTGGTCCTCATCCATTGTTTCCAAGAAGGATGTTAAATTAATATTTGTTCCCAATACTGGTTCTTACATACTTTTCTTAGTTGTTGTGACAAAGTAAATATTAGAAATAGATGGCAATAATTCTTTAGAGAATTGCAAGATTTCAACCAGATATTTCTTAAACTGTTCTCGAACAGATATCAATTTAATTTTAGGAAAATTTAAAACCCGTAGGTTATGATATCTGGTAGAGTTCTCTAAATTCTCAATCTTCTTCGATATAACTATTTCTTCTTGTATCAACTTTGTCTGAATATCTTGGATAGAAGAAGATTTAATTTCTAATTCTTTTATTTTGGCCTCATGAATATCCAACTTTGGCTCAATCTCCTGTATTTTATTCTGGGATCCATTAATAGCCGATGTCAAGGAGGCTATTGAATTATAGTCATTAAGGCTTTCCATACTGTTCCTAGTGTAACTTCCTGTGGTTTAATCATTTTCAGGGTTGGTATCTCTTTCATTCCTCCATCCTGACAAATTATAGTAATCTTTGCAGATTTATTTGCCGGTTCCTCACCACTCTTTAAGTTGTTAATTGAGGCGAAGACCTCTCTTTCTATGCCTCCTTCTTTAACACCCTCAGATATAGACTCAGTATCAGCTTCTGCAGCTGGTCTGGACTCCAAATTTAATGGGTCCTGTCTCCAGCACAGAACCTGGGAGTGGGTGCTCATAGGTGGTGAAGGAGTCTTAGGAGCCCCAGGGCTTAATGATATTTGAGTGTCTAAGGAATTCTGAATGTGTTCCTCATCCATTTTCCCGGCAGACGCTCCTGGGGTAGATACCAAGGTAGGAGCAAAGAACCCATCTATTGTAGATTGAGAGGGTAAGGGCATGGTAGTTGCAGAAGAAACTATCCTCACCCTACCCTTTCGTTTTGTATGAGGCAAACTTTCTTAAATTCAATATTAAAGAATCGTATATGCAGAGGAGGCAGTT